>NC_057861.1:581476141-582076141 GCF_019393635.1 Dromiciops gliroides
GGATCACCAGTGAGTTGAGTACCAGAAGGACCACAGATGCAACAAGTACAGTGCATTTTATATATATACATACACATATATATAACAAGTACAATATTCCAAAAATGAGTCCTAATCTCAGTTTTGCCACCTGTTGGATATATAGTCTTAGGCATGTAATTTAATCTCAACCTCAGTTTCTTTATCTCTTTTTTTAATGGGCTATAGGATAAATATAGCCTACAAGGTTCTGTGTCTGGAGGCAGCAAGGATGGAAAGGCTGCCTCAAGAAAATCCTAATTTGGGAACCTTGAAAACCTCAGGGAGCAGCAGCAGCAGATCAGCTTATTATAAGACCCAGAAGGCTCAGGTCCTAAGGATTCTGAGGTCCTTAACATTGTCCTAAGAAAGGACAATGTTAAGAGGGGTCCTAAAGATCCAGAGTTCTGAATGATCCAGGGTGAGACTAATCAGAATAAGAAAATAAAAGATATCTGACACTGAATGTAAAATATATCAAACTTCTATAAATGCATATGGAATGAACTAACCTTGGAAAGCAGGTCAAAGAGAAGAACTTAAAAATCACTTGACTCCCTAAAAACCATGATAAACCCAAAGAAAGCCTGGATGTTATATTTCAGGATATGAAATGAAAACTGTCCACATATATTAGAAACAGAGAGGAAAGAAAGAATCCCCAGATCACCTCCTGAAAGAAAAAGTCCTAAGAATATCATAGCCAAAATCCAGAGCTAAAACATCAAAGAAAACCACAGTTAGGATCACGGAAGACCTGGCAGTTTGTAATATAAACAAATGAAGATCATAGAATACAATATTCCAAAAGACAAATGAGATAAACTGCAATGGTGACTATAACCCTACTGGAGATGGAGGTAGGGGGTGGGGTAAGGAAAGAGAGAGGGAAATTGACCTTTAATGGAATAGAGGACTTTCAATCATTTCTGATGAAAAGACTAGACTTGAGTAGAAATTTTGAAATACAAACATAAGAGTCCAAAGACAAATAGAAAAGAAAATTTATTTGAGCAACTAGAAGGATCTGTGGGCGATTGAGTACTAAGGCAGGGAGGTTAAACAAGTGTCCCCTCAGAATTCTAATGTCTTCAGAAGGTGTCAATGAACTTCAATAAGAAAAACAAAGGACCTGAGGATAGATTGGTTCTGTTCAGTGTTTGAAGAAGGGAAAGAGAAAAGAAAGAAAGTGGAGGGGGATTGGGGGAAATATACTACTTTAGAAAGGAGAAAAAAGGAGAAACCTTGCTATTTAGAGGCAACTAGATGGTCAAGTAGATAGAGCACTGGACCTGATGTCAGGAGGTCATGATTTCAAATATGGCCTCAGGCACTTAGTAGGTACACACAGGTATGTGACCATGGGCAAGTCATTTAACCTCTCTGGGCCTCAACTGCTTCAGCTGTAAAGTGGGAATAATAGCATATACCTCCCAGGGTTGTTGTGAGGATAAAAAGAAGAAATATTTGCAAAGTACTTTGCAAAACTTAAAACGCTACATGGATGCAAGCTATTATTTATTATATTATGTTATTCTCATAACTGGGACACGTGAGGAATGGGGTTAGGAGGAACAGGCATCAGATGAACCTCATTTCTATCTGAAATGAACAAGGGAGAATTGAACATACTCAAAAAATGAATTAAGGTATAGAAATTCAACAAACTCAACAGGGAAATGAGAAATAAAGGAAAGAGGGGGGCAGAGTTAAGAGGGAGAATAATACTGGGAAGGGAATAGTCACAAGCTTCTCAAAGCTGAAGTGAAGATTAAAGGAGGAGTGGGTAGAAAAGAAAAGAACTAGAATCTAAGGAGCACTTTTGTAAGAAACCACAAAGGAGACAATTTTAGAGAAACCTGAGAAGACTTCTATGAACTGATAGAGAATGAAGTGAGTGGAACCAGGAGAACAATTTGTACTCAACAACAACCTTAGGAAAATAAGTAACTCTGAAAAGACTTAAGAACTCTATAACCAAGACGATGACCAACTATGATTCTAGAAACTCTAGAATGAAGAGTGCCAACCACCTACTAACAGAAAGTTGATAGACTAAATATACAAGATGAGATGAACAATTTGGCATGTCTGTGAGCCAATACAGGAATTTGTTTTGCATGACTCTGTATGACTTTTTTTTTTTCAATGTGGGAAAGGGGAAATAGAAGAGAGGGGAAAATGCTTATTAACTGAAAGGGTGACAGGCGTCTTAGAAAATTAGGAAGTGAATAAGCAAATTGTGGTTTATGAATTAATGTACATGGCTAAAGAGACAATGTCATGGAATCCTGGTTATATGAACTGATACAGAGAAAAGTGAACAGAACCAGGTGAACAATTTATATAGAGAAAACAATATTATGAAGTCAAACAGTTTTAAAGGAAGAATTCTGATCAAAGTGATGATTAAGTCTTCAAAGGACTTGTAGTGATGCCAAAAGAAAGCCTTTGAAACATTTTTAAATGCAAAGAGAAGGAAGTTTAGAAGGATCTAAAGACAAGAAAGACAGCTTTGAAGACAAAATCAGATCGAGGCAAAAAGCACATAGTGAGCACTTACTATATGCCAGGCATTGTGCTAAGCAGGGAGGACCACACAAAGAAAGGCAAAAATAGTCCCTGCCCTCAGAGAGGGCAATTCTAATTTGGGAGACAACATGCAAACAACTATGTGCATACAAGACACATACAGGGCAAATGGGGATAATCTCAGAGGGAAGGCTAAATTAACTAGCATTGAGGAGAACCAGGAAAAGCTTACTGCAAAAGGTAGGTTCTGAGTTGACACTTGAAGGAAGCAAGAAATCAAGAAGGCATAGGTGAAGAGGAAGAACATTCCAAGAAAAGGGGACAGCTAGTGAAAAGGGGAGGAGTCAGAGATGGAATGTTTTATACAAGGAATGACAAGGAGGTCAGGGTCCCTGAGAGTCCAGGTTATAAAGGGCTTTAAAAGTCAAGCAGAGGAGGCAGCTAGGTGGCTTAATGGATAAAGCACAGGCCCTGGATTCAAGAGGACCTGAGTTCAAAACACCCTCAGACACTTGACACTTACTAGCTAGTCACCCTGGGCAAGTCACTTAACCCTCATTGCCCCACAAAAACAAACAAACAAACAAAAAGTCAAGCAGAGGGATTTACATTTGATCCTGAAGGTAATAGGGACCCAATGCAATTTACTGAATAGTGAGATGACATGGTCAGACCAGTACTTCATATCACTTTGGCAGCTGAGTGGCAGATGAACTTGAATAGGACTTGAGGCAAAGAGGCCAAGCAGAAGACAACTGTAATGATCTAGGTTTAAGATGTATTTTTTGAAATACTTTTATTCAAACACTGAAAGAAATAATGGTAACATAGATAAGCTTTACATCATATTTTAGAGAGAAATCAAGGTAGAATGCCATAAAAGCTTGGTTAGCAGCCACTTCCCACTACCTTAGAAAGTTGGGTTTGAGTCTGTTTTATTAAAAAATATCATCCATTATATGTTTTGCATGACTATACATGTATAACCTATATCAAATTGCTTACTGTCTTAGGGAGGCAGAAAAAGCGGGGGAAAATTTGAAACTCAAAATTTTATATAAAAATGAATGCTGGGCCAGCTAGGTGGCACAGTAGATAGAGTACCAGTCCTGGAGTCCGGAGAACCTGAGTTCAAATCCAGCCTCGGACATTTGACAATTACTAGCTGTGTGACCCTGGGCAAGTCATTTAACCCCAACTGCCTCACCCCCCAAAAAATTTTTTAAAAAAATGCTTAAAATTGCCTTTACATGTAATTGGGGGAAAAAAATATTGCTTTAGTTTTGAAATCTGCGCGAATCAGTCAGTATTTCCTTCTTTTTTTTTTTTTTTAAGTGAGGCAATTGGGGTTAAGTGACTTCCCCAGGGTCACACAGCTAGTGAGTGTTGTGTCTGAGGCCGGATTTGAACTCAGGTACTCCTGACTCCAGGGCCGGTGCTCTATCCACTGTGCCATCTAGCTGCCCCCAGTATTTCCTTCTACACTTCATTTGACTTTAATGATATTTTTATTTGCTTTGTGAATGGCTAAGAAACCTGTCAGTTTGTTCCAGTTTCCATTTGGATCTGGCTTTCACAGAGCTCACTTCACAGCCCAATTTGAGAGCCTCAGATCTACGGTTCAGAATGAGGTAACAGTAGTTTATTGTAGATGGGAATGGTTTTTTACAAGACAATTAATGAAAATTTAGACTATCTCATTTTCAAGGTCTTTCTCCCACTTCTGAAATTCACAGCTTCTCTAGTTATAACTAAGTAGGTAACTTTGGTAGGCTTTTGTTGTTGTGATTGGCTTATTATGGCACACTACACTTTAGGCATTGGGAGAGGGGCTCTGAAACAGACCTCATCCCTCTAATTCAAAATTAGCAGGCAGGCAGACAACAAACAACAAATATTTATTAAGTGTTTGACATTTAAAAAAAAAAAAAGAGGGGGCAACTAGAAGGTGTGGTGGTTAAAGCACCGGCCCTGGATTCAGGAGTACCTGAGTTCAAATCCAGTCTCAGACACTTGACCCCAAAAAAGGGCAAAAAATAATCCTTGGCCTTAAGGAGCATACATTCTAATAGGAAAGACAACTTGTAAATAATCAGCTATGCACAACTACATGTGGAGTAGATGAAAGAAAGATAATCAAAGAGAGAAAGGCACTAACAGCTGGGAAGGTCATAGAAGGAATTCCTGAAGAAAATAAGATGAACTAAACCTTTAAAGAAGCCAGGGAAACCAAGAGAAAGACATGAGGAAAAGGGGATAGTCCAAGGAGAAGGGAGTTGAAATACCATGTTTGAGGAATGGCAAGCAGGCTAGCGTAGCTATTTATAGAATACTTGGGATGGGAGTAAAGTGGAAAAAGACTGTAAAGGTAGAAAGAGCCAGGTTATAAAGAGCTTTAAAATGCTAAGCAAAGGAGTTTATATTTGATCCTGGAGACAATAGGGAACCAATGAGGTTCCTAGAGCAAAGGGGTGATGGTATGGTCAGAAATAAGAGTTACTGGATTGCTAAGGAAACAATTTGAATTGAATCTCTGGTTTGTAAAACAAGTAGCAATGGAAGCCTCCAGGCCTCCTCCTTAGAGAAAAAAAAATCCACTCAGTCTGGAAAGAAGAGGAAAAACGGAGGGAGGAAGGAAGGAAGGAAGGAAGGAAGGAAGGAAGGAAGGAAGGAAGGAAGGAAGGAAGGAAGGAAGGAAGGAAGGAAGGAAGGAAGGAAGGAAGGAAGGAAGGAAGGAAGGAAGGAAGGAAGGAAGGAAGGAAGGAAGGAAGGAAGGAAGGAGTTGATCAGCACAAGACATCACAAATGGTCATAACTGAAAAAAAAGTCTATGTTCTTTCCTGTTCTCATAGTAGAAAGCACTAAAGGATGAATAAACCTGAATATTTTTAGTCATGCTTATATCCATTAGGATGTTACCAGATAATAATGCCCACATGAGTTGAATCAAACAATTTTGAAAGCAGTTTAAAGCAATACTAATAACAGCTCACATTTACACATTTTAAAACATATCATCTAATTTAATCCTTACTTAAAAACAGCATAATGAACCTGGTATAGTCATTTCTAACTTACATAAAATTAGACAGAGACTCAGAAAGGATCAGTAACTTCTGAAATGTGAAAAAGTGATCAAAGACCCATGATTCAAACCCAGGTCTGCTTTTCTATTATAAGACATAAGCCCTGGCATTTTTACCGCTGTCTCCCATACCTGGAATGCCTCCTCATCTGTTTCCTGGTTTCCCTGGATTCCTCTAAGTCCCAGCCAAAATTCATCTTTCTCCAAAAAAAAATAGTCTTTCCTGATTCCCTCTTAATTCGAGTGCATTCTTTCTGCTTATTATTTCAAATGTATCCTGTATATACTTGTTTGTACGTAGTTGCATTTGTACAGTTATCTCCCCCATCAGACTGTGAGTTCCTTAAAACCAGAGACTATATTTTACCTTTCTTTTTATCTGCAGTGCTTAGCATACTGCCTGGCAAATAGTAGGCATTTAATAAATGTTCACTGATTGACTAACTTGGTATCTCATATAGAAAAGATAACAAATAAAGTAAAAACAATCATAACTTAACACTCGATATATATATATGATCACGAATTGTGAATGTCTTGACTATACTCAGCAATACAATGATCCAAGGCTATCCCAAAGGACTATTGATGAAACATAGAAAGAACTGATATTGATAGAACAAACTGAAGCATGCTATTTTTCACACTTTTACCTTTTTTATGATTTAATTTGCTTGTAAAAAGTGACAAATATATGGGGCAGCTAAGTGACTCAGTGGATAAAGCACCAGCCCTGGATTCAGGAATACCTGAGATCAAATCCAGCCTCAGACACTTGACATTAGCTGTGTGACCCTGGGAAAGTCACTTAACCCTCATTGCCCGGCCCCCCAAAAAAGTGACAAATATGGTGATGTTTTGCATGATCATACATGCATAACTCATATCAGATTATTTGGCACCTAGAGAAGGGGGAGGGGAGGGAAGGAAGGAGGGATGGAGATTGGAACTGAAAACTATAAATAAAAAGAAAAGTAATATAAGAAAAAAAAAAGATTTTATATTTTCTCCAAAGGCATGACATAGACTTTTGAGACAGTATCTTTAAGCTATGCCTGAGTTGTATAATGAAGATTATAGACTACTAGTTCAATTTTGCACAAAGGAAAAAAAAGCCCTCAAGCAGGAAGATTAACTGCATTCTCCAAAAATAATATTTCAAAAAACAGCAACAGAGTGGAAAATAGAAACTTCTCTAAGATTGGAGTGCTTTTGGTAAACCATGCTCTTAATGATCCATCCCCTCTCCCTCCACCTTTGTAAGGCAGTCCACTGTTGCCTCCCCTTTCAGACAAAGCCTTTATTCCTCCTCCCCATCTATAGAAACTAATTGCATTGCATCTTAATTACAGATCTACACAAACACTCATATTGAACCAGACAGTATGACAAAAATGACAATACCAAGCCCAAATGCCATTTGGTCTCTAGGAGGGTAAAATGGCTCACTTTGATCTGTTTGCCACTGCCTCCCTAGATCAAAGGACTATGTCAATTGCAACATCCCACAGGAATTTCTTTTAAAGAAACACACTCCTCTTTGTATCCAAGCCAGCTGCTTCCTCAGGCTCCCTAACCTCAGACAGCAGCCCCACAAGCCAGGTTAGAGATTCCCTTACCAACCAACTCCTGCCAGTCAGGATGTCAGGAAGTGACTTCAGGAGTTATCCATCAGGCTGAGTTCCAGGAAAATGAAATATAGCCATAATCTCTGCTCTCAATTTCACTTTTACACTGCATTGGCCTCATCTGCATATGTTCATCAGTTATGATCATAACTCATGAGCTTATCATATTAGTCATTCCTGCCTCTCCCCGCAGCTTATTCTATGATAATGAAAAAAGTAAAGGTTCTCCTCAGGCAATGAGAATGGCTCCATAGCACAGCAATCAAAAGTGACAATTTGCAGTGATTGCACAAGGCCAATCAAAACAAGATGGAATGGGGGGCGGCTAGGTGGCGCAGTGGATAAAGCACTGGCCCTGGATTCAGTTCAAATCCAGCCTCAGACACTTGACACTTACTAGCTGTGTGACCCTGGGCAACTTAACCCCCAATGCCCTGCAAAAAACAACAACAACAACAACATGGAATGAACTCTGCAATATCAGGCCAGATTTAAAGAGATGACAAAATATGAGAGCATCACTGTGACATAACCTGAGTTCAAATCTGGCCTCAGACACTTGACACTTACTAGCTGTGTGACCCTGGGCAAGTCACTTAACCTTAATTGCCTCACAAATAAATAAATAAATAAATAAATTAGATCTGACTTCAAGTCAAAAACACCCAGTTAATATCAGGAGAAGTGGCCTTGGAAAGCATCTTATCCAACTGTATCCTGCAGATGAAGGTCTAAATACAGAAAAGCTCCAATGGCTTGCCTCCTAATAATAAAGCTATTGGAGGGGGGTGTCAGCGGCTAGATAGCACAGTGGATAAAGCACCGGCCCTGGATTCAGAAGTACCTGAGTTCAAATCCGGCCTCGGACACTTGACGCTTACTGGCTGTGTGACCCTGGGCAAGTCACTTAACCCCCATTGCCCCACCAAAAAAAAAAATAATAATAATAAGCTATCTTTTCCAATAGAAATAAAAACTTGTTGGAAATTGTTGAACATGCTAGAAAACACAGTAAACATGTCCACTGCCATGAATTAGCCCCCAAAAAACTAGTGATAAGAACAGACAGCTGAAAATCTGAGAACTCAGCTGCAGTAGCAATCAAAACCATGAAATTGAGGACGACTTCTATGTGCTGGATAACAAAATCAGTATCCAAAAGAACAAGCTAGAACAATGAGCAGGATCTTCACAGTTGGAAGAGACCTCAGAGGTCATATGGTCCAACCCATGCTTGAATAAGAATCCTTTTTTCTTAATATTGCTGACAAGTGGCCATATAACTTGCATTTGAAGATTTTTCCCAGTAACCCATTCTATTTTTGTATAACTCTAATTGTTGTGGTGGTTTTTTTTTTCTTTTATGTGGTTAAAATCTGCAACTCCCACCCAGAGCTCACTAGTTCTGTTGTCTTGGGCCAAGAAGCCCAAAACCCTTTCCCAGGACAGCCATTCAGATACTTGATAATAATTTTTATGGGTTCCTGCAGGCTTAACACAGCCAGTTTCCTCAGCTGCTCTCTAGTCTTCTTATCTTGCTGACATAATTTGTTAGGATTAGAAATAATCAACAAGCATTTATTAAGCACCTACTGTATTGCAGGCACTGTTCTAGGCAATGGAGATGAAAATACAAAGTAGTGATGAGCCCTACTCTCAAAGAGCTTATATTCTAACATGAGAGACAAGTACACATGTAGAGAATAAATATGAAAAAAACAAAGTACAAAGTTAAATACATGGCAGTTTGAGAGATAGGGCACTAGTAGTTACCAGGAAAGGTTTGGTGTAGAAAGGTATGCTTTTTTTCCCTTTTTCTGATTAATGTGGAAATTTGTTTAACATGATTGTAATGTATAACCTATATGAAATTGCTTGTTGGCCTCAGGAGGGAATGGAAGATAGGAGAAAAATCTGGAACTCAAAAAAATCTCTACATGTAATTGAGAAAAATTAAAAATTAAAAAAAAATTTTTTAATTATAAAGAATTCTTTCCTCTCCCATGCTCCCTATACTTCCAATTACTTGCTTAGTCCTCTTGGTTCCACCTCTCCAAAATCTCTCATGCATGGTATCCCAGAAATCTAAATACAATTTTAAGTTTTAAGAGCTTGCTAGCTATTAAATAATAAATGGAGTTCATCTCCCATCCATATTAGACCTAGCACCAGAGTATCAATGAAGACAGCCCAACCACTAGTAGTGTAGACTAATTAAGTGGGTCATGGTATGCAAAAAGAAGAAATGTATCATGAATTTCCAAATTATATACTCAAGTTAGAGAGGCAGAAAGTCTGAGATTCAATATTTTAATAGTTGTTAAAGTTTAAATCTATACTAAGACTTCTGGGATACCATATGTATGTCCAACTCACATAGCCATCATCCCAGTTCAGGCTTTCATGAGGTCTTGCCCAGGCATCTTCACTGATCTCCCTGCTTCAAGTTTCTTCCTCAGTCAACCAATTCTTTACATGGATTTCAAAAGAATTTCCCTGATGCAAAAGTCTGTACAATTGCCCTTCTCAGAAACCTTAAGTGGTTTTCTTCTATCTATAGGACAAAATGCAAATCAAAATCTGATCCCATTCTACTTTTCTAGTCTTATTTTATTTGGCTCCCCTTCATGGATTACAATGTCCTGGCTTCAACTTTGTACTGTCTTTTCTTCCTCCGTGCACTTCTACACCCTATGCCTGGAACACTCACCCTCTTTGTCTTCACCTGCTTAAATCAATCCCTTCTTTCAAGTCCAACTCAGATACTACCTCCTCCTTAATGTCTTCCCTGATCTATTCAGCTGAAATTCCACCCTCAATTTTCCCAAAGCCCTTTGTCTGATGTCTCTTTGGCCCTCATCGTGTTCTATCTTGGATCACGCTGATGTGTGTTCATTTCACAGGCCACTTCTTAGGTTGTAAGTTCTTTTATGGCAGAAACCATGAGCTTTTTCATCTTTCTATCTCCAGTTCTCAGCATGGTACCTTATGTATTATAAGTGATTAACAAATGCTAAAGCTAAATTTGATTTTCTTCTTGTTGGTCTGACTGAATAAATTGGGACTACGCCTTCGGTTATTTGAAGGGTTGTCACATGGAGCAAAGGTTATGTCTGTTTTGTTGTTGTTGTGGTTGTTGTTGAGTCATTTTTCAGTTATGTCGAACACTTTGTGACCTGTTTGGGGGTTTTCTTGGCAAAGATATTGGAGGGGTTTGCCATTTCCTTCTCCAACTCATTTTACAGATGAGGAACTGAGACAAATAGGCCTTAGTGACTTGCCCAGGATCACACAGCTACTAAGTGTCTGGAGGCACATTTGAACTCACAAAGATAAATGTTCCTGACTGCAGGCCAGGTGCTCTATCCACTGTACCACAAAGCTGCCCATAGCCTTTGTTTTACTTGAGCCCAAATGGTAGAACTAAGAAACTGATATAAGAAAAAACTTGCTAACAACCAGAGGGCTTGGGGGTGTGGGGGTGTGGGGGGAAGGTAGTTCTCCTTCACTAGAAGTCTTCAAGCAGAAGATATGGAACCAAACATTGGAGATGCTGAAATAGATTTTTGCTCAGGTATGAGTTGGAATAAATGACCTTGGCAGTCCCTCCCAATTCTGAGATTCTAAGAAAATGGAACATCATATTGACTCTCCTATAAATCTTTAAAAATCACTGAAAGTAACTAAAGGGTCTCATTATTAGAGTTTCACATATAACCTAGTCCTGCAATAAATCCCCTAAACTTCAGAAGATAAATACCTTTGAAAAGCTAGAGGAAAACCAAGACAGGAATCATCAACCACACCAGGAGTCCCAGAGAACACATGAAAGAGAAAGCAGGTTTGACATGAGCCTACAAAATCACAGTGGAATGCAAGGTGGAAAGAGCAATGGTGAAGATGATGAACAGGGGAATTTAGAGTTTCCCTGGGGGAAAAAAAAAATGGAAACCAAATGCCTTAACTGGGCTTGAGCCCATGTACAGAGCTCTCCTTTCCTCTTCTCTTTCATCTACTTTTTTCCTATGATGCTGAATTAGGACACACAGAAGCTTTAAAAAAAAAAAAACTAGAACATCACACAAGTCATGTATTTATTTTAAAATTCAGTCTCTCCTTGCCACTGTGGAAAGTGTCCTGTCTTTCTTAGAATGTCCCTAAGATCATGCTCCAGCTTCAACATATAACCAAGAAGATTTCACCTCATATGTTCCTTTTATCATTTCTCCCTTTTCCAGACATGAGGATCACTTTTTCCATCTGTTTTTTAGAAATTTCCCATCAGCCATTTTCTCCCCTTTGTCAGTTTTCAGTTAGGAATCCTTTCATTCTTTCCATATAGCATTCGGCTGATAGCTTCAGGGGATAGAATTCAATGCATCAGGGGCAGCTAGGTAGCGCAACGGATAGAGCAGCAGCCCTGGAGTCAGGAGGACCTGAGTTCAAATCCGACCTCAGACACTTAACACTTACTAGCTGTGTGACCCTGGGCAAGTCACTTAACCCCCATTGCCCCGCCCCCCCCAAAATAGGCTAACCCACTATAGCATCCTTCCTTTCATGATTTCTATATACTTACAATTAATTTGAGAAAAGAATAGTCTGCTAGTTTTAAATATACCTTTTCTTCAGCCTCAAGATAATTTGGATAAGACAACTGAATTTCATTATGGCAAAGCTTACAAACTCTTTTTCTCCTTAAGGACAATGCTTCAGTGAAGGCATAATAACAACTTGTCATCACCCAGAATAAGCAGAAACCATTCTTTAGCAAAAGGATTCCATCCCGAATCTGCCAACTACAGGGAAGACAACACTGATCCCATTCACAGAGACCCCAAGGGTAAGGTTGTTTATAGAAAATCATCCAAGGCAAAATGTAGCATTTCCTCTTAAAACAAAGGTGAGTGGGCAGTGAGAGATAGTTCCCTGCAGATAAGAATGAGTTGTATGTAACAGAGTAGTGAGTGACTTTACTTTTCACTGACACAGATTGGACCAGCACCAGCCTAGCAATGAAGATGGCACAGCCACTAGCAATTTTAACTAATTATGTGGGCTGGAGGTGATAGGACAGGAGAATTGTATCATGAATTGCCAAATTTTATCATACTCAAGTTAAAGAAACAGAAAGCTGCTGAAATTCAAGGTTTTATAAGTAAGAATCTTCAATACATTTATTTCTGCAAAAAAAATCTGACAAAAAGTCATGTTACAAAAAATTTTAAAATATTTCAAAAAATATTCAAAAATCTACATCTCAGACTCAGATCTATATGATATTAGAGGGGGCATCTAGGTGGCACAGTGGCTAAAGCACCAGCCTTGGATTCAGGAGGACCTGAGTTCAAATCCAGCCTCAGACGCAACACTTACTTGCTGTGTGACCCTGGGCAAGTCACTTAACCCTCATTGCCCCATCAAAAAAAAAAATTTGAAATATGATATTAGAGACAAAAAGGCCCTAACAGATTTCCAAGTCCATTTTATTTCACAATTGTGGAAACTGAGGCAGAGAAGAAAGGACTTGCCCAAGGCCATATGGTTGACCAGTGGCAGTCAGTACTAGTACAGGTGTTCTGATTCCCCTCCCACTATTTGTTCACTTCTTCCTCTATCACAACTATGTCTTTATCTGAAAATTTGCTGAGATGCATAGACCCTGACCCCATGAAGCAACAGAAAGGAAAAGTTTACCTTGAAACTAGAGAGTTAGAAGGGCCAAGACTAGGAAAGAAAAAAAAAAAAAAGCCCTTACTAGGTTTGAGGAATCAATTCTAGCAATTCCTCCTCAAAAGGAAATCCACAAAAGGAAAAACCCCTCAGTGGTCCTGCCATTTGCCTTTCCCCCTGTGGGTCAGTAAGTCCTAGGAGAGAGGGAAGGGGGGAAGGAACAGACAGATGGAGTCAAGGGGGAAGGAAAGCTTGTTTGCAGCCATGAGTGTTGAATACTGAACTATCACATGCAATTGGCAAATTGTTATGTTTTGCTGAACTTGGTTTTTCTTCTTCCCATTTTCTTTTTCAACTTTTATTTTTTAAATAAAGGATGACTTGGTTTATAGGGAAGGAAAGATAATTTTTTTCAATGAATGTGTCATAAAAGCAAAAGATATTAATAAAAAGATTCTTTTTCAAAAGAGAAAAGCAAAAAAAGCAAAAACCAAACAACAGTATCATGGACATATTCCCTCTTCACTTTTTCTTTCTTCCTTCTTTTCCTGACCCAGGAGATATATGTGGATATTCATATTTACCCATCTTCTCCTTTCCCCTTCCTCATATCAAGAGAGGGGTAGAAAGTGTAGAAGAATACAGTGGCAAGGGAGCACTGAGCTAGACTCCAGAGACCTGGGTTGTAGTTCTGGGTTCTGCCACTAACTACCTCTAATTTGGACCAAAACAATCCAGGCTTTAGTTGGGTTACACTGAATTTATGACACTCAATTCTGTACAGAGTTCCTGGGCCCACAGGGAAAGGTCTCAATATCTTAAATAGTTTGGCAGAGAAAAAGTAACATACAGTTACATATTATCCAAGTACATCAGGCACCAATACATATTAATACATATTAAGAAAATTATACAGGCTTATATATAAAGACTTATGCCATCAGGATGGGTTGGTATGGCCACCATGGATATTTTTTAAATGTGAATTATAAATCTCTGCATCAGATTTACAATACATCTCCAGACTGGGCATTTTCACTGTCTTGGAATATTCTCCCTCCTCATCTCTGCTTCCCCACTCTTTTCA
This sequence comes from Dromiciops gliroides, assembly GCF_019393635.1. Classification (NCBI taxonomy): domain Eukaryota; kingdom Metazoa; phylum Chordata; class Mammalia; order Microbiotheria; family Microbiotheriidae; genus Dromiciops; species Dromiciops gliroides. Next base: position 581,490,165 of record NC_057861.1, read on the forward strand.
AGTGCCAACTTTCCCCAGTCCTCCTTATTCTTAGTGCTGCTCCTCACAACGGAAAGAGTACTGGGCTTGGAATCAGGAAGATTCATCTTCTCAAGTTTAAATCTGGCTTCAGACACTTACTAGCTGTGTGACCCTGGGCAAGTCACTTAACCCTGTTTGCCTCAGTTTCCTCATCTGTAAAATGATTTACTGAACAACATGACTGAAACAACTGAACAACAACAAATATCTTTTTTGTCCCTAATTATTTCCATGTTGTCTTCCCTTCCACAAGGACTGTTTTCCTTTCCCCAGCACTTAACACAGTGCCTGTTCTTAAAAAATGCTTATTGGGGCAGCTAAGGTGGTGCAGTGGATAAAGTGGATAAATCCCTGGATTCAGAAGGAACTGAAATCAAATCCAGCCTATGACACTTGACACTTACTAGCTGTGTGACCCTGGGTAAGTCACTTAACCCTCATTGCCCTGCCCCCCCCCAAATGCTTATTGACTGACTGACTGACAGAACTTTTTAACTAACAAACCAGACCAGGTTCTGAGAGAAGAAAGAAGTTTCTAATACTTAGTAATGCTGGTGTATAGCACATAATAGTTAACATTTTTAAAAAATCAAATTCATTTCTGAGTGAGAGAGAGAAAGAAAAGGAGAGGAATATAAGTGATGCAAGGGAAAAAACCAGAGACCTAAAGAAGTTAAGAGCCAATATTAGGAAGAGGGTTACAGAACACAAACAGTGCCTCTTCATCTCAGAAGTGGGGATAAGCCAGTAGAAAAGGAAAAAAGGAAAAAAAGAAAAATTCAGCTCCAACAGCATTAAGTTGTCCTTTATGTGAACCTAAGAAATCATTGGGCTTTCCAGTTTGGAGTCTAATATTTTAGGTCCTTTTCCCCCCCTACTTAGTTGATTAAATGATTTTCTAATATTTATGAGAATTACAGCACTGGAAAGAAATTGAAGAGGCAGCAAAGTCTGTTCTTCCCATCTACCTCCATATCAACCACTTCTTCATTTATGAAGGGGAAATGAGTTCTGCGCCTGTGATTTTATTGGGACAGAGAACTCCAGGCTAAGGAAGCTCCCTGGACTAATGCAGGTTGGCACTCTGTCTATAAATTGCAGTTGCCTAGGGCACCAAAACATTTCAACTAACTTGCCCAGGGCATACAGCTGGTATGTGTAAGAAGGGGAGCCCAACTCTTCTGGGTTCTGAGGATAGCTCTCTTCCCAACATGTGACAAGCTGCTTGTTTGGTAGTTTCTCATTCTTACTCAGAAGAAATAAATAATATTGCAAGCTTCCCTGAAGCTCTTTCATTTCTTTGCCTTTGGCCAAGTGATACATGAAGCTAGTGCATTTGGGGCCTTAAAAGAGAGGTCTAGTATTTATCTTCAACGTTTTATATAGAATCCTTTAGGCAAAAATGCACAGATATATGAGACTTTTATGTGGGTGCATGTGAGAAATGACCTCCTTCAATATGCTAAGTGGAGATAAAACCATAATCAGTCATGGCAGATGTCTAAAATTTTAGAGGTCATATATCTTCTTCTGAGTGGAGTCAACAAGTTCATGGCCAGGGCCTGTTTGTTGCAGTTAGTAATTAAACTAAAATACTCAGAGCTCTGGCAAAGATAGAAAAACTAATTAAGGCTATTAGAGCCTTAAATTGGCTGCCAGGTAGCACAATGGATAGGTGGAGGACTGGTCCTGGTGTCAGGGAAACCTGAGTTCAAATCCGACCTCAGACACTAACTCTCGCCTGGGCAAGTCACTTAACCTTGTTTGCCTCAGTTTCCTCATCTGCAAAATGAACTGGAGAAGAAAATATCAAGCCACTCCAATTTCTTTGCCAAGAAAACCCCAAATGAGGGTCACAAAAAGTCAGACACAACCAATTGAGTAAGCAACAACAACATTAAAGTGTTAATCCCTAAAAGATCTATATAAACCAAATGTAAAATCTAATCAATTAGAGCCAAAATATAGTTGGGCAAAATAGCACAATGTAGGACAGAGTCCAGCATTTCAGAGTCATCATAATAACCATATAGTAAACACTTAATAAATGCTTCATATGTAAGTTTTCTGATGTTACAAGACATCAGATGATGAAAGACTTTACAAAATTTAAATGATATTCTACCTAAGTGAGAAAACTCTGATATACAAGCAAACCGGATTCATTATATAACTTTTAATTTTTTGAAGCATTTAAAAAGCATACACCAGTAGGTGAAATAAAATATTTTATCAAAGAAGGTTTTCGCAAATCAGAGCTAACAGGATTAGGAGTGCCGGTAATTAAATTTAGCTTAAACTTTGAGAGAAAGAGGCTAGAAGATACTGTTAGAATTTATTCCCACTCCTGACATGTCTTTGGAGGAGACAGGAAAAGGTATCTCAGACAAAGTCACAAGAATTAGAAGGCACATTGCCAAAAATCAAATAGGTCTCATTGAAAGGAGAAGTCTGGTCCACAAATAAAAAAGAACTTGCAGCATCGTGCTTTAAAAAAAAAAAATGCTGCTGAATTACAGATACGAATAAGACTAAGACATTTTAGGAAGCTCCAATATGCCTACTTCAATATGCGACACAGCACAAATCACTTCTTGCATTAAATATGGAAATATGACAAAGCACTATATTATTTAATGATTAAATGTTAGATTGTGGAATTTCCTCTCCCTACCAATGAGACTAATCTCTTCCAGATGTTGTTTGGCCACAATTCACTATTCAAAAATATAAAAGCTTCATTTATTTTCAAAGCTCAATGGTGAAAAAAAACAACCCTACTTCATAGTCTCATTTTTAAATGGAAAAGGCCTTTGGCATCAATCCCTTAATTTCACAGAAAAGGGAATGAAGGTCCAGAGGGGTTAAGGGAGTTTCTCTGGGTCACAGAGCTAATCAGAGTCAGTACCAGAGAGTCAGGTCTCTTATGACTCTCTTTCCCACCACAATACAACTAAAGGTTATTCTGTTTAATCTAGAGTAAAAGATAAAAACAGCTTGCAAGTTCTACCTCCCATTGATGTCCATAAAACCAAAACTATTTTAAAAATATACCTCTTCCCTGTATTCTCTGATATACCCAATTCACCCAAATAAGAAAAATGGGACAAATAGACAAATAGGGACCAAAGAGTTTATTTCCTCTATTGTCTTAAGAACATAAAGTTTCTATTCTAAGAATTTACTATTCAGCAATGTCTTCCCGAAAACAGTAAGAACAACTTTGACCCAGATATCCCACTGCTTCGTTGACACGAAACAGGTCAATTACCAAGGTAATTGACACAAAAGAAAAGGCTCCCTATGTACCCAAATATTTCATAAAAGCACTTTTTGTAGCAATACCTGGAAACAAAATAGTTGCCCATTGATTGAGGAACAGCCAAAAAATTGTGGGACACAAATGTAACGGAACTTTACAGTGCTGTAAGAAATTATGAGTGAGAGGAAAACAAAAGAGATAAAAAGGCTTATTATGACCTGATACAGGGTGAAGTCAGGAGAGCCAGGAAAACAATCTACCCAATTTACAATTTACAACAATGTAAATGGAAACGAACATTAAAACTGAATGCTCCATCACATAGAATCTCAAACTTTTTCATTACTTTGATAAATTTTTCTAATTATTTTTTCCATGTCATAGGGGGAGGAGGGAATCAGTGGAAAATATGGATAAGAGAAAAAGTGTATCAGTGAAATTTACTTTTTAAAAACAACAAAACTGGAGAGAAACTACAAGAAAAATAGCAAAAAAAAAAAAAAGTTTTGGGGAAGCTAGGTGATGCAGTGGATAAAGCAATGGCCCTGGATTCAGGAGGACCTGAGTTCAAATCTGGCCTCAGACACTTGACACTTACTAGCTGTGTGACCCTGGGCACTTAACCCTCACTGCCCCGCCAAAAACCAAACCAAACCAAAACAAAAACCAATTTAATGGTATCCAATTGAGAAAGTATAAGTTAATAATATATGTGGAAATGTTGAATGAAAACAAGGATGACCAGGAATATTCTCCCCTCTCATCCACTGACTGGCTGAATCTGACACTTACTAGCTATGTGACCCTTGGCAAATCCTTAATCCTCATTTGCCCCAGAAAACAAAACAACAACAACAAAATGTTTTGCTTGGCTAGTAGATAGGGTCTTACTGGCTAGTTAAACATGTGAAGAGAGGCCCATAGCATCCACTTAGCCACAGGAAATCTTATTTCCAGAAAAATCCACATACATTCTATTCTCTCCACCAGCTTCAAGATCCACTTTCAGCCTCACTCACCTACAGAAAATGTTTCTATTGGCAAAATATTTTTCAAGCTCCATTATCTTTCATTGTCCATTTGGAAACTGAAAAACATGGGAAGAATTGAGTAACATGTCAAGCCACTCAAAAATTCAGCAGTTGTAACCTCTTCTCAGTTTATTTGATCTGTGACATTATAATTCCTACTTCCTGGTAGATGAAAGTGTTACTGACCTTTAAAGTGAGTGACCTGTAGCAAATCTGATGACACTCAGCCATGCTATATTAATGTAAACTGGTAACCAGGTTAGAGACTAAGGATGGAAAGAAAAGGGAAATTGCCAAGAAAAACTGAGGAGAGTCATAATTTGAGCCAAATTAGAGGAGTACAGCAGGCAGCCAAAAGAGGATATTAAGCAGTGATTTAAGTTAAAAGAGAGGTTTATTAATGGGGGTGAGCCATTTAGGGGATTTTCTCTAAAGAAAGCCCAAAGAAGGGAAATTTGCTAAAGAGGTGCTGGACAGAATTCATAAAAGGAAAGAACTACTACATAGGGGTTATGATTCATACAGTCAGTCACTTCATAAGCACTGCACTAGCAATGGGGGATACAAGGTTAGAATTCCTTAAAGAGCCTCCATGCTACTGGGGAAGGGGTGAGACAGAGAACTGAGAACATACCAAATAATTTCATGTGCAGAACTCTGACACCTAGGGGGACACAGGAAACGCTAGTTGGAAAAGGAAGTGGCAGGCAAGTCAATCATGTTCTAGTTGAATTCAAGACATTTTATAGGGGGAAGGGGGGGCTTAGAAAAACAAAACAATGTCCACTTGAGACAGTGAAAAAAGTGACATAACCAGACCAAGGTGAAAAAGACAAGCAATTGTTTGAGTCTCTTCATTGGGTTGAGCTTGAGTAAGTTTATTTTAAAGTAGGGGCTCTTAAATTAAGATCCATGAATTTGGGTTTTTAAAAAAAATATTTTGGGGCAGCTAGATGGCATAGTGGATAGAGCACCGGCCCTGGAATCAGGAGGTCCTGAGTTCAAATGTGACCGCAGATACTTAATACTTACTAGCCGTGTGATCCTAGGCAAGTCACTTAACCCCAATTGCCTCATCCAAAAAAAAAAAAAATTGGGGGCAGCTAGGTGGTGCAGTGGCTAGAGCACTGACCCTGGAGTCAGGAGGACCTGAGTTCAAATCCGGCCTCAGACACTTAACACTTACTAGCTGTGTGACCCTGGGCAAGTCACTTAACCCCAACTGCCTCACTAAAAAAAAATATATATATATATATATGTATATATATATATATATATATTGAACACTGTATTTCAATGTATTTGGTTTCCTTGGTAATTCTATGGGTTTTCTTTTATACATTTAAAAACATTATTCTGAGAAGAGAGCCATAAGCCTCACCAGACAGCCAAAGGGGTCCGTTGACACGAAACAAGATTAATGATAAAGAACAATAAATATCTAATTTGTTGAATGATACTTCCTTAGCACCCCCCCCTCCCCGCCCAAAGGCAGGCAGAGACAGAGACACAGACAGAAAGAAACAGAGACACAGAGACAGTGATGGAGAAGACAGAGACAGACATGGAGTGATAGCCTGGAGACCACTACAGAGAAAGAGTTACCAAGGAAAAGCAGCAAGGACAGACCTGAGCCATAAAGTCATGGTTTCAGGGTGGAAGCAGTCAGAAGAATGACCAAAATTCATGTCCAGAGAGCCTTTCTATATAACCTTTCATGGTTTCTCCTCTTAGATGCACTTCAGGCAGCATCTCCGTTTACTTTGCCCACAATCCTAAATTAACTGTTTTAACTTAAGTAAGATGTATTTTGAAGCAAAATGAGCCAGATTTTCTGCGCCATAGCCTGGTAGTAAGTTAAGAACTTTGAGAAAAGTTAACAAAAACTTTTTTTGACACAACCATGTCCAATCTACTCTTGGGCCTCTCTATTAGGCACTGTGAACAGATACAATAAGAGGAGAGAAGGAAGAAGAGGGAGAGAATAAGCATTTATATACTGCCTACAATGTTCCAGACACTTACTAGCTGTGTGACCTGGGCAAGTCACTTAACCCTGTTCGCTTCAATTACTCATTCGTAAAATTGAACAGGAGAAGTAAATGTCCAACCACTCCAGTATCTCTGCCAAGAAAATCCCAAATGGGGTCATGAACAGTTGGACATGTCTGAAATGATGGAATAACAAGTTGCAGGTACTGTGCTAAGCCCTTTGACAATATCTCTTTAGTGAAAAAAGTCCTGTACTTGGAATCAAGAAGACCTGGGTTTAAATCTCCTTTATAATACTGATTAGCTCTGTGACTCCAAGCAAGTAATTTAACTTCTCTCAGCCTCAGTTGCAACATCTGTAAAATTAAGGGAACTGGATTCATTTACCTGTAAGGTCCCTCTCTTGCTTTAAACATAGATGAGTTTATAATCAAAACATTTACAGAGTAAGATGTAATCACATGGTAATAAATGCAGAGAGAAATTAAGTGGGTATGTGACAAGGGCACACTGAGCAAAAGGGCCCTTTGCGTTGGTAAGGTTTCCAAAAGTGGGATTAAGGTTTTTGAAAAAATCTGGAGGGGGCTGCTGGGTGGCACAGTGGATAAAGCACTGGTCCTGGATTCAGGAGGACCTGAGTTCAAATCCAACCTCAGACACTTGAAGCTTACTAGCTGTGTGGCCCTGGGCAAGTCACTTAACCCTCATTGTCCTGCCCCCCCCAAAAAAAAATCTGGAGAAAGCAGTGAGGCAGGCATTGTAGTCAGAAAGAATGGGATGAGCAAAAAGTAGGAGTAGGAAGGAATCTAGTACAAATGATACTAGATTCGGAGCCAGAGGAACTAAATTCAATTCCTAACTCTACTGCTCAGTGCCTGTGCAATAATGAGCAAATCATTTCAACTTTCTCATCTGTAAAATGGGAGAACTGGACTAGATAGCCTCACAGGTTCTTTCCAGGCTTAAATCTTTGATCCTACAGATGAACAAATTATCCTGCTACAAATTATCTTTCTTAGAACTGCCTTATCAAGGTTAGAATCAAAGAATTCCCACATCTTCCATAATCCAGTGCTGGCTGACTGCTCTGCTGTACTCCAGATTTTATCATAAAACATACCTGGTGTTTGAAATCTACAAAATGGGTTTTCTTCTCCCAAAGTCACTAAATAATCATTCTTCTCTAGTGTCTTAGTCATTTTTTGTGGGTAAAAACTTACTAAAAGAATTGATGTTCTTCATTGGGCATTTAACCTATTGCCGTTAAAGGGAGTGACTTGGGAATATCAATAAACATAGAGCCAAACCTGGAAACCAGGAAGAACATGGGTTCAGATCCCACCTCTGACAAATTATTCTCTAAGATGCTAAGTTGCAGAGTTCCCCCTCCGGGAATACCCTATGCCAATGTAACCACAGGTCCAATTCCCTTCCATTTCCCTATCCTATGTGCCAGGCAAAAAGGAACTGCATACTCAGAAAATCAGGAATCCAATTGGGATGAGTGAATTTCAGGAGGGAGTTAACAGATATGTTATACACATGAATCTACAGCTCTACCACATCTAACATATCACAGAATATGGATGTTTGGGAAACTTATTCTGAAGTAATTTATCAACTCATCAGCAGGGCATTAAAGTTGGGAACTCCCTTAGCTAAAGGAGATGCAACCAACGGGATGACATATTAGGTAAGTCTTTGGGAGTTGGCTGAGGTATGTAAAACATTTGACTTGCCCAGGATGACATAGTTAATAAGTGTCAGGAAAACTCAAGTTTTCTTGACCCAAACTCAATGCTCTCTCCAGTATACCATACTTCCTCTTATTCTAAGGTTGACATTAATTTTTTAAATACTTTTTAAAGTACCAACACCTATTATCCCTTTTTTGGTCCAGGAAAATTGACTGTAAAGCAAATTTTGATAGCACCAATCCCACTTGCCATTGATTTGTAACATCAGAAATGTGCACTCAAGGGCAGCTAGGTGGTGCAGTGGGCAGCTAGGTGGTGCAGTGGATAAAGCACTGACCCTGGTGTCAGGAGGACCTTAGTTCAAATCCGACCTCAGACACTTAACACTTACTAGCTGTGTGACCCTGGGCAAGCCACTTAACCCAAATTGCCTCACCAAAAAATAAAAAAATAAAAATTAATTAATTAGGAATGTGCACTCAAAAGAAAAAAAACACACAGAGAATTTGGGGAGGGGGAATGATGTCATAACAATGGCTTAAAACCAATTTAAAAAAATGTAAAATACATACTTCATGAAAATTTGAAAGTTCTAACTAGATTCTACATTATTTGTTCCCATTAATAGGAACTTCATTATTTTTATAACTTCAGAAACAAATACTAGAAGTTAAAAATATGTTGAATAATTATTCTAAATATCCATAAGTGAAATTTTACATCATTTCTATGATGTAACTGACAAGAATAAGTAAAACATCCTGAGGGATGGAAAACTGTGAAGGAAAATCTGGATCACTTTGTTTCAAAATGTACCTTAAGATAAACTGAACAGCTTCAATTTAGTGAGGAAAGAATATAGAGGAGCTCCCTTAACTTTAAACTTAAGGGATCCCTATCCTGACTATGCAAGGTATTATTATTAAGAGCTCTGCAATTTTCTTGCCTCTCCAAATACTATTTTTAAAAAATGTTGAAAGTGAGAAATGCAAATCAAAGTCACCCTGATGTTTTACCTTATGTCAACAAATTGGAAAATATGACAAAAGATAAGGAAGGGGATGCTTTGGAGGAGTTGTGGGAAGATAAGCACACTCCTACATTGTTAGTAGAGCTGTAAATCAAAATAATTATCTTGGAAAGTAATTTGGATTTATTCCAACTAACTGAATAAAAGTTCACACTTTCTGATAAGGGATAAGTAAGAAATGATTAACAGAGGAAAGGCAGGAGGATTAAGAGGGGTTGGGAAAGGCTTCCTGTAGAAGGTGGGAAGCCAGAGAGGTCAATAGTGGAAGAAGAGAGAAAGCATTCCAGGACTAGGGGACAGCCAGAGAGAATGCTCCAAAAGCCCATGGTGGTGGAACAATCCCAGTGTCACAGGATTGAAAAGTACATATCTGGGAGTAAGGGGAAAGAAGACTGGAAAGACAGCAGGGCACTAGAACAAGAAGAGTGTCTGTCTAGCACCTGCAGTCTACAAAGTCCCAAGGGTCTTTTTTCACATGAATTGCTGCTCTCTCTCCTACGGCAGTTGGACAGCATAGTGGATAGAACACGGGGCCTGGATTCAGAAAGTTCCTATTCAGCCTCAGATCCTTACTAGTTATGTGACCCTGAGCAAGTCACTTAGCCTCGGTCTGCCTCAATTTCCTCATCTGTAAAATGGGCATAATTATAGGACTTCTATCCCAGGGTGGTTATGATAACTGAAATATTTCTAAAGGACTTGGCAAACCTTAAAGCGCTATACAAATGCTAACTATTATAACAATTATCATTATTACTACTACTATTTATACCTTTTTCCACAAGTATACTATCTATATCTTTATGTATGGCAGTATTTGGATGGGCATTGAGAGCAGTTCATAACTATTTTGACATTGCGAGATCTTATTCAAAAGATGGAAAAAAAAAAACTCCACAAAATAATTTTCAGTATCTAAAAGTTATTTTCTGATCTACTGTTTTGTAACACTCAACAGAGGCTCAAACCTTAACTTTAAGTTCAGGACAAGCTATAATAATAGGAATGATTTACAGAAGCAAATACCCAAAGTTTACTTGGAGAATGAGTACTTAGTGATTCACTAAAGAACAATAACTCAAACCAAAATAATTAAGTAACTATGATCCCAAAGATGATTTTGTGTGTGTGTGTGTCTCTGTGTACATAGACACATTTCCTCTTCTTAGAATCTGTTCAGGCCAAAAATTACAATACACTACAGTATTTTGAACTGAAATTAATCATGATACAAGATCACAATATAAGAGTAGAGTTCACAAATGCAGGACATTGACATTTCTAGGAAGTTGTCCCATTCTAGGGAAAGGAGCTGCAGGCTAAAAAACCTGACTGACTTCCCCTCCAAGCCTATAAAAACAATAAATGCATTCAAGTTTACTCTAAGGTTGGTATCCTGGTGAGAGCAGGGTAACCAAATTACAGCAACCTTGCAATTACTCCTGCTTATAGGCAAGCAGACATTCATCAAATACTTGCTGTTTGACTGGCAGACTCTTTCAAACTGTTTATAGGTGTGAGAGACCCTGGGCCCAAGGGAGGGAAAAAACCTCTAAAAGAAAATATGCATTTTTAAGAAAGAAAGTCAGGTATAGATAACAGTCTGCTTTCATGATACTTAATTATCCAAAGTCATCACTGAAAAGGTGGGGAATCAATCCGTCTATAAGCATTTTTTTTTTAGTGATGCAATTGGGGTTAAGTGACTTGCCCAGGGTCACACAGCTAGTAAGTGTTAAGTGTCTGAGGCCGGATTTGAACTCAGGTCCTTCTGAATCCAGGGCCAGTGCTCTATCCACTGTGCCACCTAGCTGCCCCGCTCGATAAGCATTTAATAGGGGCTAGGCAATGTGTTAAGTGCTGGAAATAGATAAAAGAAAAGGAAAATAAAAAGGAGAGGAAAAGGAAAAGAGAAAAAAATTTCTACCCTCAAGAACATCATATTCTGATGGGTAGAAAACACGTGCATAAATAGGTACATGAGGTAATCTCAGATAGAAGGGAATTAGCAGCTGAAAAGTCCTTTTACAAAAGGCTAGGATTTGAACTGAGTCTTGAAGGAAGCCAGGTCTAGTATGAATCCAACCTTCACATTTTTATACAGATGAAAGCTAGTTCAAATGAGCATCCAAAACAGTCTTAAAGAGAAACAAGTCCTGAATGGGCAACTTTCAGGTTAAGGTGTGTCTATAGAAGAGAGAAAGGGGCATGTGTGTGTAAAAAAAAAGGTGGGGTGTGGAGGAAGGGGCACTGCTATTGGGCAACCAGATCCATTCCCTTGAAAAGGAAAGGTCTAAGCCCTATATGAGCCTCTTGGACTGTTTTAGCTCCATTAATATTCTCACCCTTTCTCCCTCAACCACTGCCTGTCTCTCTCTGGTACTGGCAACACTGTGGGCCCATCCTAAATTTTGGCCCCTGGGAAATCTCCCCAAATTTCTATAGAGATGGAACTGTAGAAAGCGGCATTATTGCACACATTGTAGCACAATAAATCATACACTCACTGGTTTATTTCTCCTCATACAAGATAAGTCAATAAGAGAGAGGGCCATGGCCCTAAACCAGCTAAATTATACAATGAACTCTACCAAAAGTTGCCTCCTTTTTTCCCCAGGCAAAATCCCTTACTGGAAGCTGGCAATAACTGAGACCCCAAACAAACCATTTAACTTCTCTGGGCCTTAGCTGCCTCTTTTGTAAAAGGGACAAGGTGGTTTCTAAGGCCTTTTTCATCTCTAAAGCTAGGATCCTATAAATCTATAGAACTCTCTGCTGCTTTAGGGAATTCCTCTTTCAATAACTGGACCACCTCTCCTACAATAGAAGCTCTAGAGGAAATATTGAACTTGGTCACTATTCCCACTTTAGGTAATGCACTTCAAATATATGGCAAGATTTGAACAGGTAGAGGGGGTTCCAAGATGGCTTCAATCTCCAATTCTCTCACCATGCTGGCTGACTTTTTTTGGATATACTCCAATTTATTCCTAAACTGTAGTGCCCAAAGTTGAAAACAATAATCCAGGTGTAGTCTGACTGGGGCAGAGAAATACCCCCTCCCTTATTCTAGATGTTATGCTTTTATTCAAAACAGCCTAAGATTCCACTATCTTTGAAAACCTCCCCCACAATACCAGCACTAGTACAGCGAGTACTAATAACACATTGTCCTCTATCCCTAAGTTCTCTGTTCATTAGAACAATGCCTCCCAAACTTTGCATCTATAGATAACTGTGGTTAGCCAAAACCCCTCAGAAATCACTGTACCAACCATTCCCACTAGCCATGGAGAGAGTGGAAGGGGAGGAGGGGAGAGAAGGGTGTGGAAGACTGAGTGGAGAGGAGATATGTTTATATTATCCAAACACATTTACATCCATACACTCTACAGAATTAATAGAAATGGGGTAGCTAGGTGGCGCAGTGGATAAAGCACCGGCCCTGGATTCAGGAGGACCTGAGTTCCAATCTGGCCTCAGACACTTGACACTTACTAGCTGTGTGACCCTGGGCAAGTCACTTAACCCTCATTGCCCCCCCCAAAAAAGAATTAATAGGAATACTGCCCCTATTTTTGGAGGATAGTTAATACAAATTAGTTATCATTTTTACTGATATTATAAGCAAATTATCAAATTACATGAGAAGCCAAAGGAGACAGTATCTAATTAAGGGCGCATTTAGATAATGTGCCACCTAATTGCACACAATAATAATAATAAACCACCTAAAATGCACTAGTGGACCTTGCTTTAAAACTCACTGAATTAAGCTATAGGCTACCTGTTGTTTTTCCTAAAGTAAGACTTCCTAACCTGGTGGGGGTCAGGTATGGGGAAGTTTATGAACTCAGGAAAAAAATTACAATTTTATTTTTTAAATTACAATTTTATTTTCACCAACTTCCAACTGAAATTTAGCATTTCCTTCCATTTTTATATGTAATTAACAAACCACAATGCTACTGGGTTGTCCATGACACAAAAAGAAAACAAGAACTCTTAAAAGGATAAATGGAGTCATCCATAGGGTGAGGCAACTTCTATGGTGCCCATAGAAGGACAGTCTTCCAATTACCCTGTACTCCATGGATCCCAAAGTTCTGTCCCTGTGGTGTCTGGTCAACACACACACACACACACACACACACACACACACACACACACACACACACACACACACTTGCCTGCCATCTCCTCTACCATCTACTTTGTCCTGTGGGCTAGGGGGAATCAATCATAAATCAGGCCACAGAGCCTCAGGCCAGACTTTCTAGGGCACGTGGCCCCTAACCAGGGAAGACCAGCCTGAAGACCAGCATCTCGTGTTTCATGAAGGATCAGAGGAGCCTAGAAGAAATGAAACTGACAATGACTTGAGTATAGATTTTTATTTTTCGGGAAGGGGAAAACATTCTATCTCACAGGGGTTCTTAACCCTGTGAGTCCATCAACTTTTTTTCCAATATAATTGATTTTCTTTGTAATCACGTGTATTTAATTTATACATAAAAAAATATTATTCTGAGGAGGGAACCATAAGCTTTATCAGACTACCAAAGGGGTCCATGGTACAATAAAATGTTAAGAAATCCTGATTTGGAGTTTACCTGCTTCAACTTTACCTGAGATTAGTACTTAAGACAAGTAAACAATCATCAAAGGAACTCAAGGTGCTTCTACTCAAATGACCTGGGAAATTTAGGAGTTCTCACTTTTTTTTTTTTTTTTTGGTGAAGCAATTGGGGTTAAGTGACTTGCCCAGGGTCACACAGCTACTAAGTGTTAAGTGTCTGAGGCCAGACCTGAACTCAGGTACTACTGAATCCAGGGCCAGTGCTCTATCCACTGCGCCACCTAGCTGCCCCCAGTTCTCACTCTTAATGCTTATCAAGGATAAAGATCCAGTAAGTGTGTTTCACAGAATCATGGATTAGATCTAAAAGTGGCCTTAGGTCACCTAGTCTATTTTACAAATGATGAAACTCGGGGGCGGCTACGTGGCGCAGTGGATAAAGCGCCAGCCCTGGATTCAGGAGTACCTGAGTTCAAATCCGGCCTCAGACACTTGACACTTACTAGCTGTGTGACCCTGGGCAAGTCACTTAACCCCCATTGCCCCGCAAAAAAAAAAAAACACAATGAAACTGCAGCCCAGATGTGAAATGGACCCCTTCATCTTCACACAGGTAGCAAGTATTAGAGGGAGGCATTTGAACCTACATCCTCTGCCTTCAAAACCAGCACTCTTTCTATTGTGCCTTGATATCCTTCTAACAATTAAAACTGTCCTCAAAGGAAAATTATCCTTAACTAAAAGCCCCAATTGAAACCAGCTCAATGGAATGAACTGTCTTGGGAGAGATCTGGTTCTCCTCCTTGGAGAAGGTCTTCAAGCAAATATTCAATAACCACTTGTCAAATATGGTGATGAGGGATTCTAGTTTGGGTAATGGATAGACTAGATAGTTTTTGAGGTGCCTTAATACTCAGAAACTTGGTGTGTCTTTGAAGTGATCATTTTCCTGAAGACCTCTTGTTCAGTCATGTGACTGTCTATGGGGTTTTCTTGGCAAAGATACTGGAGTAGTTTTCTATTTACTTCTCCAGTGGATGATGGAAGAGTTTAAATAACTTGTCCAAGGTCACAAAGCTAATAAGTGCCTAATGCTGGCTATGAACTCAGATCTTCTTGACTCTAGGTCCAGTGCTCTATCCACTGAACTACCTTAGCTGCCTCCTAAGCAAACAGAGGTTAAATGACTTGCCCAAAGTCACACTGCTAGTGTCTGAGGTCAAACTTGAACTCAGGTCTTCTTAACTCCAGGCCTAGTGTCTGAGCCATCTACCTGCCCTGATGAACACCTCAACTGAGAAGTAATTCATTGCATCCTATTTCAATCCATTACACTTGGGTTCTAATTATTGAGAATTTTTCCACTTCTTCCACATTACACTCTCACATTTTCCACTCTGAAGTTGCTGTTCCCACAGTCTGTCTAAACAGCTACAGTTAAACAAAATTAGTACCAATTTCATCTTTCAAGGGTTACAACATCCCCAAAAATCCATTCCCAAATTATGATTTCATCTAAACCACTTCCAACTAGGTACTGGGCCTGATCAAGCCAATCCAAACAAGATGCTGACTAGCATGTATATTCGTATTTGTGCATATATTCATCTTCCTCAAGAACAGTATTATGTCCCATTGGGACAGTGTTAAAAGTCTTCTGGAGATACAATATATGTCCAAGATTATTTTCTCATAACAAGCCTGGCATTTGGGTCACATCTTGGTTTTTAAGAGCTTATAAATTTTCAGAGGTGACATAACAAGGAGCATTATTTAATTAATTAAGGGGGTTGTGCCTAGTGCTCAGAACAAGACTAAAATTCAGGAACTGTAAGTTCTAATTTTGTCTCTGATCAGAACCTTGGGTCATGATGTCCCTCTCATCAGACTTTGAGCATTAGGTCTACTTTCTCTCCTAAAAAAACCCAAAAAACAGTATATTCCATTGAAGCAATGTGTTCCTTCACAACCTGATGCATTTTGGTTCTTCTAAAAAATACATCATTCTACATGTAATTTCCCCCAAAGTGTTTTTATTTTCCTGAATTCAATGACTCCTTTGTTTGCTGTCTCACTATTAGTATTCTTGGAAGCAGGGTTCCCAATAAATTGAACGCAGGTCTGAGGATCTTCAGAAAACGTGGAAATAAACTAAAATAACTCAAGTAGCAAAAGGCAAGATAATAGCAACAAAATCCTCTTTAGTTTAAAAAAAAACTCCCTGGCTTTTTTGGTAGCTTAGATAAGAATCTGGATTGCACAGTAGCACTAGGCCTGGAGTCTGGAGGACCTGAGTTCAATCAAATGGCCTCAAATGGCTTACACACTGTGTAAACCTAGGCCCCAGTCTGCCCCAGTTTCCTAATCTGTAAAATGGGGATAAGGAGAGCACCTACTGGGGGCGGCTAGGTGGCACAGTGGATAAAGCACCAGCCCTGGATTCAGGAGGACCTGAGTTCAAATCCGGCCTCAGACACTTGACACTTACTAGCTGTATGACCCTGGGCAAGTCACTTAACCCTCATTGCCCTGCCTCCCCCCCCAAAAAAGAGCACCTACCTCACAAGTATTGAATATTGAATCAACTGAGAAAACATTTGTAATGTACTTAGTACATTGTCTGGCACATAGTAGGTACTTAATAAATGCTTCTTCCCTTCCCTTAACTTAGAAGACTTATGAATTTTAATAACTCAAAATTCATGAGAGACTCTAAAATCATTACTAGGAAAAAGGCAAATTTTAAAAAGTCAGGTGTCAATTTACAGCTTACAAATTGGCAGATATGATCAAAATTGATGTCCCTCTTATGAAAGCCAAGGGAAGACAGAAACACTGATACATCATTGATGGAGCTGTGAATTAGTCCAATGGTTCTGGATCTGCATGTATATGATAAAAGTAACTAAACAGCTTATACGCTCTGACCTTGTGATCCTACTATTGGTCATATCTCCTAAGAACTTCAAAGACAAAAAGAACAGCCAAATGCATTCTTGGTGACAGCAAAGAGCTGGAAGGATGCCTATAGATTGGAATAGTTGATTAAATGGTGACATGTCAATGTAGAACTCAATGACTTTTCATTCATAAAAAAATTTATAGGAATTGACTTGCCTGTGTTCACAGTAGGTATTTAAGACGTAAGCCCAGGTTTTCATGATGCCGATGAGTATCCCTTACCCACTGAACCATACTGCCTGCCTCTTGACTACAACTTACTATACAATACAACTGAGGAGTTAGAGGCTTATCAATCATTTCCTTATTCAGAGAAACCCTAAAAGTGGCTGATGATGATTGTGATGCTATTATTATTTAAAATGAAAGTCAGCAAAACCAATCAACACACAAACTATAACTGATAGAATACTCCACACCAATAGATGTGGCAGAGGCAGAAATTTTGAGAACTGAATAGATGAAATATAAGTTACAAAATTCTGCATGCCTTACCTATGTTTTAAAATAAAATAGACATAAGTCATACTGGAAAAGTTTTTATTGTTCACTTGAAAACTGGCAGCGCACTCTACTGGATTTATTTCCTTTAAAAAGAAAAACTTTCCTCATTACATTCAAGTACCTTCTTACTGATTAATGACAGTAAGTGTTACATTTTTTTTTAAATGCTCATGTTATTTTAAAATTTTCTACTAATTAATCAACAGCATAGTTCAGAATAAATCCAAATGGTGTCAATTAGTCTGCATAGAACTGCCGGTTTGAAAAAAATATCTCAAATGGGAACTCTGAAACTAATCAAAGAAAAAAAAATCTAGTCTTTAGTCCAAAATATCAAAAGTCCTACAAGAACACTACTGTTATTTTGAAAAAGATAAATATAAACTAAAACTGTGATGAATGAAATTTAAGGCAAAAAGCAGCTATAAAGGGCTGACTATGTGCCAGGTACCTGTGCTAAGCATTAGGGCAATACAAAGAAAGGCAAAAAAAATCCCTGCCTTCAAGGAGCTCCTAGTATAACTGGGGGGGGGGGGGGGTGAGGGGACAGCCAATGAAAAAGCAGAGTTTTTATGCAAGGAACAGCAAGAAAACTAGTGTCAGTGGATAGAACAGGATGAAGAGGGTATAAAAAGACTAGAGAGGTCAGCAAGGGCCAAGTTGTGAAAGGCTTTAAAATCCAAAGGATCCGGTCCCCCACCCCCCAACTATTGGGAGTTCATTGAGTAGAGGATGATGTTCAGACTGCTTTAGGCAGATTTCTTTGACTGCTGAGTGGAGGAAGGACTGGAAGCTATAGCTAGACTATTCAAGAGAGATTTTAGGTATCAATTTTATTGCTGCATTGGGGGATGCAGATGAGGAAACTGAGACTCAGTTAAATAACTGATTGGCCTATAATAAAATAGCTATTAAGCATCAAAGGTCACATTTAAACTTAGGTGAACCCTAAATTCTTTCTGTTAAGTGGAACAGAAATGAAATAATAATTAGCTAGAATATAATGTCTTTATCAAGATGCAGTTGGATAGGGGCAGCTAGGTGGTGCAGTGGATAGAGCACCGGCCCTGGATTCAGGAGGACCTAAGTTCAAATCTGGCCTCAGTCAATTAACACTTACTAGCTGTGTGCAAGTCAGGAAAAAAAAAGATGCAGTTGGATAGAACTGAGTTCAAGTCTTGTCTCTAACATATACTAGCTCTGTGAATATGAACAAGTCACTTCAAAATGCCATCAAGCAATTCTCAAAGACCATAAGTGTGTAACAGTTGAACTGTTTGATATATACCTATGTATCTACATATTGTCTTCTCTGGCTAGATTGTAAAAAACTTCCAGTAAAAGAAATTTTTACACCAATAAAAACATAGGTCTGGACAAAAAACAAAAGAAAATAATTTTTCTTTAAAAATTAAAAAAAAAACACATTATTTTCTGTCACATTTTCCTACATCATGAATTGATGGAGAAAGAAAAGAATTCCGTCCCCACCTCCAATTCTCACTGTTAGCAAGAAGGACCTGGTGGGGAAGCTCAGTGGCTCAGTGGATAGAGCAAGAACCCTGGTGTCAGAAGGACCTGAGTTCAAATCCAGCTTCAGGCACTTGACACTTTCTAGCTGTGTGACCCTGGGCAAGTTGCTTAACCCCAACTGCCTCACCAAAAAAAACGAAACAACAACAACAACAGCAAAAAACGACCTGGCATAAATCAGGGAGTGTCCCCTCTTTCCTTTCTTCTTGTCCCCTTCAACTACCTACCATACAAACTCTCTTGTGTTAGCAAAGAGAGCATACCATGAATGTAGGGAGCCAGCCAACACTCTACCAAAGAATACGTGAAAGGGCTCCCTGCCCAGCCCTACTCCTCTTCGTCTCCACCAAGTTCACTTTGAGTCATTTTTATACGGACCTTTCTATACTCTCATGTTGATCTAGTATTCCCACCCCAGAGAATCAGCACTTACAACAGCTTCTCTGTTCCTCTATGCAGGAATGATAATGAAGAAACAAGTATATGTTATCTAAGCACAAAGAAATTTAACTGATGGTTCTTGGTAAAGTAAAAAAAACTGACTGGCATTAGTTTTCCCAGTTCCCTGGCTCCACCAAATTATCCCATCTGTACTTGGCTGGTGTGCAAGATCTTTCCCACATGTTAAACCCAGCCCCCATCTGTACTTCATTGGAAGTTTTCATCCATTTTGAAAATTTCATTTTCAGGATACAGCTAAGGAGAGTAAAGGGTGGGAGGGGAGACGGGGAAAGAAGATAATTCATTCAACATCTTCAGTGTCCTCTGAAATAAAGGAAAGGGACCAATGGTATTCAAGAAAGAGTTAAAAGCTGATGATTCTTAGATGGTCACCAGTTCTTTACTTAATGTCATGAAAGGACTTTAATAAATGTTCCTCAAATTAAAATGAATTCAGAAAAGCAGATAAAAGTAAAAGGTGATCACTTCTTTGCACAAAATCCTCTTCCTTGAGTTAGAAACCATGTGTTTTAATCCTCAGGATTCCATTTACTCCAGTATAAAGATCAGTGTTTTTTCAAGTCTATTCTCATGTATTTTGGCCATTGGCAGGGAATATATGTGTGTATGTGTGTGTATATATCTATTTCTATATATAGATATATACTTACATACATACACATATATGTACAAAAATTCAATCTTTATTTCTTTCTTTACAAATGAATTGAATAGGGGCAGCTAGGTGGCGCAGTGGATAGAGCACCGGCCCTGGAGTCAGGAGTACCTGAGTTCAAGTCCAGCCTCAGACACTTAACACTTACTAGCTGTGTGACCCTGGGCAAGTCACTTAACCCCAATTGCCTCACTAAAAAAAAAAAGAAAGAAAGAAAGAAAGAAACAAATGAATTGAATATTTGTGAAAGACATCCAATAGATTTTTATCCAGAGGTCAGTATGTAAAAGGAGGGTGGGAGGAAAAGGAGAGGGACAAGTTTGAATTAATAAATAACATTTTTGTTGTTCAGTCATTTTTAGACCTGTCTGACTCTTCATGACCCCATTTGGGGTTTCTTGGAAAAAATACTGGAGCAATTTGTTATTTCCTATTCCTGCTCATTTTCCAGATGAGGAAACTGAGATAAACTGTGTTAAGTGATTTGCCCAAGGTCACACAGCTAGTAAGCATCTGAGGCTAGATTTGAAATCAGGAAGAGGAGTCTTCCTGACTACAGGTCCAGCACTCTATCCACTGTGTCTCCTAGCTGCTCCAACAAAAAACATAACAAGTTTAGGGGCAGCTAAGTGGCACAGTGGATAAAGTACTGGCCCTAGAGTCAGGAGGACCTGAGTTCAAATGCGGCCTCAGACACTTCACACTTACTAGCTGTGTGACCCTGGGCAAGTCACTTAACCCCCATTGCCCTGCCAAAACAAACAAACAAAAAAACCCAAATAAACAAACAACAACAACAAAAAAAAAAACAAAACAAGTTTGAATTAATCAATAGCAATTTGAAAGAATAAATAACAAAATCACCCTCTGAAGTCAGTAGCACCAACCAGCAAAGCAAAGGAAGGATTGAAATAGGGTGCGGTTTTTTTTTTCTTAATTGGCAAGAATCTAATGCAAGAACACAAGGTCATCAAGAGATAAGCTTTATCTCTAGGCAAACATTTTTTAGACAAAAATGAAAATTGCTGATCTCAATTCTATCATGCTTTCCCTTCCTAAGTTGTTCCTGTCCATATTTACCTATGAATCATACACAGAGGCCTTGCATAGGGAGACCTTCCTCTTGTTCTTTGACAATTCCAGGTTTACCACTGTACCATTCGAGTCTTGCAATGTAACCAGTCCACCTACTTCTCAGGGAACAACATTCTCGATGAAGTTTCTTATGTTGCTTCTCACTCACAAGTTGTCACCTGGTGACATGGAGCCCATCATTTGTCTTACTATTGTCCTTTGGGTTATTTGTCATTTTAAATCTAAGAGATCATGGTGTTCCACAAGTGATGCCAAGAAGCATCACCAGAAAAGTAATGCTATCAAAGAAATTCTCTTCAGCTACAACTTTTGCAGCAACAGTTTAGGATAATGGAAAGCAAAGAACAAATTGCCCTAATGCTATTCCCCTACTACACTCAGGCCAGCTTTTTTGCCATCTCATAGCATTCCAGGGTTTAATGCAAAGAGTATACAACTTAGTATGAGAATCAGTACAACTATAAATAAATTCTAAAGTGAATGCAGCAAAAAACTTAGCATCTA
Source organism: Dromiciops gliroides (assembly GCF_019393635.1). NCBI lineage: Eukaryota > Metazoa > Chordata > Mammalia > Microbiotheria > Microbiotheriidae > Dromiciops > Dromiciops gliroides. The sequence continues at coordinate 581,511,491 of NC_057861.1, forward strand.
TCAGATGCATTACCTATAAATCAAAAAAAGACCTAATGATCTTTTCTGGTCTTATGAAATATGCAACCATGATTTGTGTGTATTGACATTTTATACAGAGCAGAAATTTTTAAATTAAATTATTATTAAGAATTTAACCTAAAGTGGGGTATATGTGAAATAGATCACAATCAAAATAAAGTTTCTACAATCTACCTGCATTTTTCCAATATCTTCACATTTTTCTTTAGGCAAGCACCAAAAGTTCATAACATTTCTTTTAATCTATTCTTCTTAGACATTCTTATTGATATAATGCAAGGAACACATACTCTTTATATTTATAGTTTGTCCTTTCATAATTCAGTGAAATAAGGAAGTGTCTGTTATCCCCATGAACACACAAGTGCAGAGATGAAATAACTTGCTCTATGTGGTGCTAATTGGTGATGTCACTGGAAGTAGAGCCAAATGCTCTAAGTGACAGTCACATCCTTCAGAAAAAAAGGGGGAAAGGGAGGGCAGCATGGTACAGTTGAAATGGTGCTGGATTTAATGCCAAAGGATGAGGGTTCAAATCTTGGCTCAGCCACTATCTGCGTGACCTTGAACAAAGAACTTCATCTCTCTGAAGTTGTTTCCTCTCTGTAAAATAATAGGGTTAGGCTAAATGACTTCCAGCTCTGAATCCATGGTCATTAAATAAACCCTTAATGAAAATCAAATATTTCTCCCTCCTCTCTATTAAGATATAAAACCATGAAGTGACATGACAGAATTAAAGAAGGATTTTCCCCTATTACATCTTAAATCTTTGTCATAAGCAATGGCTCATGAGATAGAGGAAGAGAGGGTGAATAGATACACAAATGTATATGACATAAAAAGGTATCAATTTTGAAAATCAAATAATAGTAGGTGCTTAACCTCATTCCCAGAGATGTACAACAAAAACAAAAACTCAACAATTCCATGTGGATTTGGAGACTGAGAGAGGAGAGAATAGGATGGGAGCTAGATAATTTTATAACTATCTCTATGTAAAGTACAATTGTGATCATGGAAATAAAGCATCATAGCTAAGGGACCAAACCTGTGATTTCCTAGTAAATAAATGCTTGGAAACCCCATTCTCTGTATTTAAACAGTGAAGGCTTCCACTGTGAGTTAGAAATGTTGTCCATGGGGCAGCTAGGTGTCGAAGTGGATAAAGCACTGACCATCAATTCAGGAGTACCTGAGTTCAAATTCAGCCCCAGACACTTGACACTTACTAGCTGTGTGACCCTGGGCATGTCACTTAACTCTCATTGCCCCCCCCACACTCAAAAAAATGTTATCCACTCTGCATCCCCAAAAGAAGATCTTAATTTCCATATCTGCTCAGATTAAAAAGAAAATACTCCCTCCTAAAAAGGACCACAATTACCCATCTCCCTTTCTTCTATCCACTGGTGGCATATCTATATAACCAGCACAAATAAATCTTAATTCAGCACAGGAGGTTGATACAATTCTTTCAAGTGAGTTTTATTTTTCTTTTTTGGTGGTTGGGGGTAAAGGGTCTTATTAAAGATTAGATTGCCTTTTCCATTTCCACCAGGCAATAGTCGTTCAGCATGTAGGAAGAACTGCACCACAAAACCAAGTTCTCAAAAAGTCCACAACTAAAGAGGCCAAACCCCAAATTATAAATGTAAAATCCTAATTTAACTTTCTACTGACCTGAGCCATGTGGTAGAAATATGAATTCAATTACCCTTATCTTAAATAAAATACCAACTCCTCCCCTTCCTTCCACAACTGGCCCATCTAGTCTCAGAAGTAGCCCTTACAGGAGCCTCAAGCAGACGATCATTAACTCCCACATATAATTTAACTGCCTTTTGCCTAGTGCGGATGTAATGAACTGTGCATTTGAGGAATTCCACAGGTACTGCAGCCTGAAAAGCATTTACAATTAGAGAACAGTAAGAAGAAATTGCTGCTTGGCTAGATTTCAGTTGGTCCCTTCTCTTCTCTGCTTACCCCTCAACCCCTCCACACAACAAACAAAAAGACAAAAGTATCAGATGGAAGGCAGTGACCCAGAAATAACATTTCACCTTTGATCTCCAGTCAACTGTGGGGGAAGATATTGAAGGGAAAAATGAGGGAGGGGACAGAGTCGATGAAACAGGACCAAAATACACACAGAAGGGAAAATACCTGAATTTTGCAAAGAAACTTTTTTTGACTCAATAACAACTAAAACTTCAAGAACTTAAAGGGAAGTTTCATAAATATTGAAATAATCACACATAATCCAAATGTTGCCCTTTTTTTGTAGGGCAATGAGGCCTAAGTGACTTGCCCAGGGTCATACAGCTAGTGTCAAGTGTCTGAGGCTGGATTTGAACTCAGGTCCTCCTGAATCCAGCCCCCCCCCATTTTCTAAACATAAATGAAAAGGACAATCAACACCATGCAAAGACAGAACTGATGCACTCCAAAACTTGATATAAAGATTAAGAAAAATATTTTCAACTATTTTAGCACATTGGAAAGCAGCAAAAGCTGTCAGTATTGTGTATCTCTAATGTCATTCTCATGAAATCATCCTCAAGTTCATTTTAGTTGGTAAAGAAGAGCCAACCTTTTCAATGATTTCTCTGGCCTGCCCTTTCACTCTGAGTCTAAATGTATCCACACTTCAGTGAGCTCCAGCAAAAACTACGTCTTCTACAACTCTTTGATGCCTCAGATTTCACCAAAGCCATCGATATCTTGAGCTAACAACATATTTTTAAAATCTCTACTGAATCTAAAAGAGCAAAAATTGAGCATTGGCCCTGGATTCAGGAGGACCTGAGTTCAAATCCTGCCTCAGACACTTGACACGAGCTGTGTGACCCTGGGCAAGTCACTTAACCCCAATTTCCTCACCCCCCCCCAAAAAAAGAGCAAAAATGTCTGCTGGTGGGCAGCTAGGTGGCACAGTGGATAAAGCACCGGCCCTGGAGTCAGGAGGACCTGAGTTCAAATCCAGCCTCAGACACTTAACACTAGCTGTGTGACCCTGGGCAAGTCACTTAACCCCAACTGCCTCACTAAAAATAAATAAATAAATAAATAAATAAATAAAACTGTCTGCTGGTAACATCTCATTAAATATAAGCACTCAACCCTCTTCTTTATTGTTTGGTTTTTTAAGAAGAAAACCTCATTTATGAGTCTCGGAAAAGCAGCATGGTATAGTCAATGGATTAGCCTTGACTTATACTAGCTAGGTGACAAAATCACTTAACAGTAGTTAACAGTGCTCCAAGTAGTAAACTTTCAAAAATCATAAAGCTTTACTGATCTGCATGGGTGGAGACCCACACCAGGACACTCCCCCTGCTAGGAGACCAGGACCAAAGGAGAAAAAGGCAGTAACTCCACACAGATAGATAAAATGCTTTTATAGATTCAAGTTAGAAGCAAAGTTGGGAAAAAAAGACACAATGACTTTATTAAAAGCAGTGTCAGCATCTTTGCATGTGGTCTGAGAAAATGTGAAGTCTGTGTGGTACAGTACCGATTTCACAATAACACAAGCAGCGTGTCAGTGACCATAAGAAAAAAGAATGGACTTTTCCCAAATATTTCAAATGAATGCTTACCAACACCAATCTCCAGTCTATTCTCTCTTATTCAAGAGCTCACAGCCAGCCATACAAGTAATTGGCTCTCCAGTGGCATATTCTGCTATGCACAACTGCTAAACTGTACAACTAAGCTAACCAAGGGTCACATAGAATTTCTGGCAAAACAACATTCTCCTGAATATTTAGTAACATGTATTGGCTTATATACTGTATCACTGCTTTATGACCACAGCAAAAAACATCCTTTCCATTCAGTGTGATTTATCAAGTCAATAGGAGCCAAAAAGGAAAAGAGAGAGAAAAGAATGCTACACCCAAACATCGACCCAACTATCTCTTGAGGCACACCCAAAGAAGCTTATTAACCATACACAGTAAAAATGCCAACTCAAAGAACCATGTGCCTGTATAACCCTCCCTGAAGGACACATAATGTGGACTGACAGTTTTAGAGAGATTTCAGATTTTTGTACAAAGTTAAGTTGAAACAGAAACATTCAAAAGAATCCCCTCCCAAAAAAACCACTCCTTCTCCCCATTAATTTCTTGTATTTAAATAAGATCATAGATTATAGAGATGTAAGGGGCCTTAAAGGTTACACTGGCCAACGCCCTCATTTTCCAATTGAAGAAACTCATGCACAGAGAAATTAAGTGACTTGTCACACAGAGGTGAGATTTGAACCCAGGTTCTAAAGCCCATGTACTTTCACTTTTGCTGTTCCCTTTAAACCAAAGAGTTTAAGGTATGAGAAAAAACACCTGCCTTTGCCTAGTCTAGACCAAAGCTTCTTAAACTGTGGGTCATGTAACTGAATGTGGGGGTTGCAAAAACTTTGGCAATAAATGTTTTATTTGTATATCTATTTTATATACCTATATGATGAGGGTGGCATAAAAATTTCTCAGGTGAAAAAGCAATCATGAGTGGAAAAAGATTAAGAAGCCCTGGTTTAGACCAAGAACTTCCCTGATAACTTCTCTAATATCCATCCTACTCTGAAATCCTCACATTTGTTTCTTTCTTCCCCCACCTAATTCTACTCTATATGATGTAAGTACTTGTCTGCCTATACATGTTAGTTTAATATTTTAATTTGCTGGCTAATTGCCCTACATGCCCACATGAATATACATGAACTAGGTCTATATAGTTTTCTTAAAAGATCACATGCATTATGCCCAATTAGACAGTTAATAAGTGTGGGTTGTTGGTTTTTTTTAAATGATGACAGCTATGAATTGCAGTTCCAGCCTTACCTGGTTCTTCCTCAAGTTCTCCACCATGAGCAGATTCCAGACACGACCTAGAAAGGAAGCTTCCTCTGCATCCAAGGAAAGGTGGTCCTTCCACAGTGCTTCAAGGTAATTGGCTAACATCACCCAAATCCATTGGCTCACTGGACTTGAGTGTGGTCCCATGCTGAGGTCAGAGTCCACAGTCTCTGAGAAAACACCCTCCTGAGGACAAGGCAGGTGTGGCTTCAATTGAAATAACTTTAAGTGAAGTCAGTCAACCTCAGTCAACCCAATCAATCCAAATCAATTCCCTCAAGCTGGAGCCTTTGGGTGTTGGCAAAGCCCATTATTTTCTTATATGTGTGACCCTGGGCAAATCACTTAACCTTCATTGCCCTGAGGGGGGACCTTATACGTCCTTCAAAATAAGGAAGTTGCAGGTTCAGAGTTAAATGCTGCAATTCATAGCTGTCTGAAGCTGAATTTGAACCTAGTAGGTCTTCCTGATAGCAAGTCCAACCCTCTGTAATGATTGGAATGACGCCACCTGCTGGAGACTTACTGTAGAAGAGTTCCACCCATGAAGCGAAGGTCTTTGAGGGCAAGACCTTCGTCACTTCCTGACGCCAAAGAAAAGACTCCTGGTCAAGATCTGGCTTCATGTGAACCATTTTTTTAATCTTGGGGGGATATTCAACAAGCATTTATTAATTACCTACTATGAGTCAGACACTGTGCTTACGGCTAAGAGCTAGGGATACAAAAAAATTCAAAAAATCCGTGTGTGCCCTTAAGGAGCTCACCATCTAATAGGGAAGACAACATGAAAACAATTCTGTACATAAAAGATGTATACAGGAGAAATAGGAGAAAATCAGCAGAAGGAAGGCACTGGCATTGAATGGGGCCCAGGAGAAGCTTCTTGAAGAAGGTAGGGTTTGAACTGAGAATTCAGGGAAGCCAGAAGGTGGATAAGAAGAATGAGAATTCCAGGGATGAGGAATAGACAGGGAGATGGAGTAGCAAAGGAATAGCAAAGACTCTGCCTCCTATGACATAGGATTGTAGAATATGTGGAGAAGGAATAAGGGTAGAGTCCATGGAGGTATTGGAATGAAGTGAAAAAAGACAGGAAATGGTGGAAAGGACCAGGTTGTGAACTACAGCTGAGTGGAAAATGGACTGGAGTGGGGACAGATGAGTTAGGAAGCCTAATCAAAGTATCAAGGTCCAGGCAAGAAGTGATGAAGGTGGGAGACAGCTAGGTGTCGCAGCAGTGGATAAAGCACTGGCCCTGGATTCAGGAGGACCTGAGTTCAAATCCAGCCTCAGACACTTGACACTTAACTAGCTGTGTGACCCTGGGCAAGTCACTTAACCCTCATTGCCCTGGGGGGAAAAAAAAGAAGACACGATGAAGGCCTGCAGCAGCTATGTCAGAAGGCAACATATGTATTGAGATTCTGTGAAGGTAAAAAGACAGGGCTGGCTCTATGAGGATGACACCTAGCTTTCAATCCTATGGTGACCAGGAGGATGGTACATACCTCACCTATTGATCATTTAAGGTTCTTTACAAATTGGCTACAATCTGTTGTTCAGTTATTTTTCAGTCATGACACATGTTGTTAAGTCATATCCAACTCTTAGTGACCCCTTTAGGGGTTTTCTTGGCAGATACTGGAAGGGTTTGCCATTAAGGGATTTAATGACTTGCACAGGGTCACATAGCTAGTAAGTGTCTAAGGCCGGATTTGAACTCAGGAGTCTTTCTGAATTCCAAGTCCAATGGTCCATTCACTCTGCCACCTACCTGCCCAGCTACAATCTAACTTTCCAGAATTATTTCTCTCCTTTACGATATTGTAATCTATTTATTTTAGAACTTCTTTTTTCTTTCTTTTTTTTTTTAAGTGAGGCAATTGGGGTTAAGTGACTTGCCCAGGATCACACAGCCAGTAAGTATTAAGTGTCTGAGGCCAGATATGAACTCAGGTCCTCCTGACTCCAGAGCCAGTGCTCTATCCACTGCACCATCTAGCTGCCCCTACTAGAATCTATATTAATGGGCCCTAATTTTTCAGCCAAACTGGCTTGCTTCTTGTTCCTCATACTAAATGTCCCATCTCCTATATCCTCCATGCCTTTGGATTCTATATGTCTGGAATGTATACCCTCCTCTTATAATGCTCAGCTTCCTACTTAGGCCTTTCCTAATCCCCTAAACTGCCAGTATTTCTCCATTCATGGACTTGTATGTGCACATGATGCAGAACCCCTATAGAATGTCAGAGACTACAGCCTACCATACTGCCTGACACATAGTGGGGACTAAAGTTCTCTAGACTGATCTTGGGACATATGATCATAAAGTCAGTCCTTATGATGGCCTTTTCTCAGTATCACCTCATTACGGAGTTAAAACTGAGTGTTTAATAAGGAATCTGGTTGACTGGATGAATGATTCAAGCTTACTAATCTGCACAAAGGTTAAAAATAGTTGAAATGATAGTTCTATCACTGGGTCATAAATTTTAAAACCTCATTAAAAAAAAGCATTATCTGTGAAACGGAGCCCCGACAGCTTACTTTTGAATATTCAGGGAACTTGGGTAAAAAAAAAATTAATTAATCTCTATCACTCTTTTTCTCCTCAGATATAAAATTAAATGGACCTCTCTCATTTACACGCTACAATACTAAGTACACAATAAATGAAAGGATATTTTCGATCACAAAAAGGTCTATCCCTCTTCCTGATCATTTATAGTACAAGATAGTTGGGGTGGTTGTTTCAGTGGATAGTCTTAGGAGCAGATAGATGGCGTAGTGGATAGAGCACCAGCCCTGGAATCAAGAGGACCTGAGTTCAAATCTGGCTTCAGACACTTGACACTGACTAGCTGTGTGACCTTGGGCAAGTCACTTAACCCTCACTGCCCCACCCCCCCCAAAATTTTTTTAATTAAAAAAAAAAATCAATGGATAGTCTTGTCCCTTGAATTGATGCTCATCTGATTCACAAGTAATCCTTTTCAATGAGCTTTCAGGAAGAACCCTCATTCACCACCACTACAAGATAAAGAAAAAATTCCTAACTATAATGAGCAACTTTAGCAACCTTCACTTCTAGCTTTCCCAGATGCCCCCCCCACACACACACATACACACTTTTTTTCACCTTAACAAAAGAATCACAGATGCACGACATGTGATTTGGATCATCCCTCCCCTTAAGTAAGCTGCAGATGATGGAGGATACTTGTATAAATAACACTTTCTACCATGCTATTTATCATTTTTCAACACCAGCTGGAAATTGTTTTCTTGTTCCCTGGTCAGAACAACCAGACATTCAAATCACCCTGACAAGAGCTTGTGCTTGAGGAAGGCCATACAAGAAGTAGGAACAGGCAGTTCAAGATGTGTAGTGTACACCAGTGCTTGCTTCCCACTGGAGGTAGCCCACCAGCCCCCTCTGAAAAGAAAAAAACAAATAAATGAACAAAGGGGGGGAGGGAGACAGGACATCTCCTTGTTTTTCTGGTTGGGGAGTTTTCCAATTCATTCACATCCCTGAAGTAAATGAAACAAAAACCTGGCCAGAATGGATTGTTTGCTAGTTTGCTAAGGCTCCATCCAGAGTAGCACATTGTAATAACCCAGAATTAAGTGTCTTCTCACCCAAGGAGTCATTCAAGTTGAGTATAGTTTCTCCCACCAAAAATAGCAAAAGAGGGCTTGTTGTTATGCTATGGAGTGCCTCCTGTACCTAACAGGCAAAGATAATCTAGAAAATTCACCATAAAGAGATTACCAAAAATGTGGAAAGCCATATATTTGATACAGATGAATGTCAAAAGTTAATGGTATCAGGGCAGCTAGGTGGCACAGTGGATAAAGTACTGGCCCTGGAGTCAGGAGGACCTGAGTTCAAAATCCGGCCTCAGACACTTGACAGTTGCTGGCTGTGTGACCCTGGTTAAGTCACTTAACCCTCATTGCCCCAGCAAAATAAGAAAAAAAACTAATGGTATCTAATTGAGAAAGTATAAGTTAATAATATATGTGAAAATGTTGAATGAAAACAAGGATGACCAGGAATATTCTCCCCTCTCATCCACTGACTGGCTGAATCTTGTAAAAACATTAATTTCTATAAAAAGGAAGGTGACATCTGGCCTCAGACACTTAACACTTACTAGTTGTGTGACCCTGGGCAAGTCACTTAACCCCAATTGCCAAAGACACACACACAAAAGGAAGGTGATAGCAGCTGCCTTGATCCACCTTATAAAGGATGCTATAAGAAAAAAAAAAATGCAAGGACAAACATTTAACCTTTAGAAGAAAAAAAATACAGGGGCAGCTAGAAGGCGAAGTGGATAGAGCACCAGCCGTGGAGTCAGGAGTACCTGAGTTCAAATCCGGCCTCAGACACTTAACACTTACTAGCTGTGTGACCCTGGGCAAGTCACTTAACCCCAATTGCCTCACTAAAAATTAAAAAAAAAAAAGAAGAAGAAGAAAAAAATACTACCTTAACTCAAAAAATATAAAAGGGGTATATTGGTATGTTTAATGGTATCTCAAGAAACTTAAACTTGTCAGGGGCAGCTAGGTGGCGCAGGGGATAGAGCACCCGCCCTGGATTCAGGAGTACCTGAGTTCAAATCCGGCCTCAGACACTTAACACTTACTAGCTGTGTGACCCTGGGCAAGTCACTTAACCCCAATTGCCTCACTAAAAACAAAACAAAAAGAAACTTAAACTTGTCAATCAGAATAAAAATCTTGTAGGCAGTTTTCATTATTTGGTTTTTTCCATATGTGAAAGACAAGGTACAGTGAAGTTTCTTCACTGGCCCAAGGTACAACTTCAAAACTGGAAAGAGAGACTCACATCATATTATCTGGCCCCTGAATAATTATCTGGTCCCTATCTCTAATTCTCTAATTCCCAAGTCAGTTTAGGGATATTTAATTTAAGCTACATTTAAATTCTAAACAGATTTTTGGATTGACAGCAGGCCAATAAGCATTCATTAATCACCTACTGTGTGACAGGCACTGACTGTGCTAAGTGCTGGGGATACAAAAATAAAAGGTAAAAGACTATCTTGCCAAGAAGTTCATAGTCTAAGGTGAGTCAACAGACATTTGTTAAGCATTTACTATGCGCCAGGGATGACAGGACTATGAATGAAACACGGAGGATGAGAAACAATATGCAGCAAAGTAGACTTACCTTAAATAAATAAAGGAAGGAAGCAGGAAGAAAAGGAAGGGAAATGAACCAACATGCTAAAAACAGAACATTCACATTTGTGGTTTAAGATTCAGAACTTAAGGAGCAGCTAGGTGGCGCAGTGGATAGAGCACCAGCCCTGGATTCAAAAGGACCTGAGTTCAAATCCGACCTCAGACACTTAACACTTACTAGCTTTGTGACCCTGGGCAAGTCACTTAACCCCAATTGCCTCACCAAAAAAAAAGATTCAGAACTTACATCTATTGATATGCCTCAGGTCTTCTCCATGTATACTCACTCCACTGGTATGAATCAACGAATTCACATCTTCTAATTTAGGGTCATGCTGGACCGTATCTTTCTATAAATCCTCCTTTGACAGTCTACCCTAAGTCTTCTCTCTGTTACTTTCAATGACTCTGGTAGACTAGCACAGCAATTAACTAGTCAGTCAACTAGCAATCATTAGGTACCTACTATGTGTCTGGCACTGCCCTAGATGACCAGGCATATGTTCTTTTTTTTTTGTTTGGTGGGGCAATGAGGGTTAAGTGACTTGCCCAGGGTCACACAGCTAGTTAAGTGTCAAGTGTCTGAGGTCATATTTGAACTCAGGTCCTCTTGAATCCAGGGCCGGTGCTTTATCCACTGTGCCACCTAGCTGCCCAGCCATATGTTCTTCATGATGCCTTTTGCCTTACTCTAGCATGCTTTCTTAGCAAGGGGGCATAGGCAGCCGGGGGGTGCAGTGGATAGAGTGCTGAGCCCAGAGTCACAAAAATCTGAGTTCAAATCTAGCCTCAGACATTTACTATGATCCAGGACAAGTCATTTAACCTCTGTCTGCCTCAGTTTCCTCAACTGTAAAATGAAGTTAATAATAGCACCTACCTTCCCAGGGGTGTGGTGAGGATCAAATGGGATCAAATGGGATAATAATTGTAAAGTACTTACATAGGCCAGTGCCTAGCACAAAATTGGTGCTCGGCAAATGCTTTTTCCCTTCCCCTAGCACCCATGTGTCTTTTAGTTTCTAAGATAACCATAAGCAAGTGATAGTATGTGTTAACCTCTTCTCTTCCAGGACAAGTGACTACAAACCTAGAACTCATACTGCCTGGACCTGGAACAACTTTTGCCAATTTATTTATCACTTTTTTTTTCTTTTTGAGAAAGAGGCTACTTTTAATCATTTTCTTTATCATTGTTTTAAATCTAACAAGCTAGCTTTTCTTTTCCAGCCTTATGCATGTTTGTTTTAGCACTGGACTGAAGCTGTGACACTCTCTTGGCATCCCAATGCATTTTTTTTAAGCAGTAAAATAATAAACCAAGAAAAATAAAAGCTGAATCCCTTGAAATGGAAATCACAGTTCTTTTTCCTGTCTGGGGTATTGCTGAATTTTAGACCTTTGACTTTGTATTAAATTGCTTCATCCAATCAATCAATTAACTTTTATTAAGGGCCAGTTACTGTGCTAGCTACTGGGGTACAAAGATAAAAATGAAATGAAACAGTTCTTGTCTCCCAAGGAGACTTAAAAATTCATGAATGATGATTTTTACATATATTACATTTCTTTGGATTAAAAATTCCCAAGTACTTTTTGCATGTATTAAACAATATGATCCTCACAAACAACCCTGTGAAGTAGGAACCATTAGATCTTACTGTCCTCCCCATTTTATGTGTGATACAGCCCTTTTGTAATCCATATTATTTTCATCATTGTCCTATATTCTTCATCAATCATATTCTTCAGACAACTATATCTGAAACAAAATATGTAAGACACATACTAGATGCACTGAAATTCTGAGGAATATTATAAATAATTGCTACTTTGAAATTAGTCCCCTGAAACAATATATCCTACACTCTCCTTTCTAAAGGGAGGAGAAGGGAAAGGAGGGGAAGGGAGGGGAGGGGGGAAGAGAAGAGGGAGGGAGGGAGGAAGAAAGGAAGGAAGGAGAGAGAGAGAGAGAGAGAGAGAGAGAGAGAGAGAGAGAGAGAGAGAGAGAGAAGAAACTCAGTTTCTTCCATTCAAAAATATGCAAAAGACAAAGAATCTGATGTTCTTTCCCCAAAACAAAACAAAACAAAAAAGGCTGGTAGTAGCAATTTAATTGTATTCAGAAGACAATCTCATATCATGGACTTAGTTATTCTATTTGTTTAAAGATTTCTTTAATTAGTCTCAATAGATAGAAGAATGAGAAAATAGGATCAAATCAGTTTAGGATCTGTTATATACAAAAGCTAGAGATACTTGTCCCATCCTTATCAATGAAGCATAATGCGACAGATAACATGAACTCCTAGCAATATAGACCACTTAGAAATTCAAGGTAATGAGATAATCTTCTAAGAAAGCAAGCTGGTGCAGCAGTGTACCTCAACTCCTCCCTCCTCACCTCCATACCTCTCTCTGGACTCCCCCTCCCCTGATACCACCAATGCCCCTCCCCCCAAAAATATGCTTAAAGAAACATTGATTTCAACAAGAGGCTCACATTCATTGAAGTGAATATGGTATTTTGCAGAGTTTTCATATTACCTTCTACCTCTTTGAATTACTCAGTGTTTTTCATGGAGCTGTTACCTGTCAGCCCCCTTTAAGAATTCTCTGCAGTTCTAGACATTTTAAAATGCCCTTTTCATAAGCTGTAACCTCTTCATATACCAAAAAGACAAAAACTAACCAAAAAAATTTCAATTCCAAAATTCCCAAACACCAAATAGTCATTTTAAATTAAAGCTATAGGAGATGCCCTCCCAGTAATTAGGCATTTTTATTTACTAGTTGTATTTTCATAGAGTAACTTTTAAACTACTCCATCATACTGTCACCACATCTAAGCGTGTGCACTCGCGCTCTTGCTCTTGCTCTTGCTCTCTCTCTCTCTCTCTCTCTCTCTCTCTCTCTCTCTCTCTCTCTCTCTCTCTCTCACACACACACACACACACACACACACACACACACACACACACACACACACACACTCCCTTTTTTCCTTTACTAAATAATTTCTCTAAATGTCTCAAAAATCCAAAAAGCACCACGATTTAAAGGTAAGGAACAAACTGCTACTTCATTCTGCCACATTCACACATGAGCTGAATACATGAGAGCAAGTAACACATCATTCATAGACCTTTCATTCTTATCTGTTCCCAAACTGCATCTTCCAAAGCAGACTTCTCCCCAATATGTTTAAAGCTCTCATGGCTTAAATTTAAATATTCGTTCTTCTCCAAAAGTAGTTGATTGAAGCATATTGTTCCCCCTCTCTCTTACCAACTACTTTTGAGCTGTCCACAATAGCTCCCAAGAGTGTTAAATAATAACTTTGTTTCTTTTGGTTAAATTACATTTGTAGATAAGTACCAAAACAAAAGGAGAGCACTGACCACAAAACCTCCCATTTGGGGGTTCAACACCACCAGAGCTAATATTTGTGGTCAATTTGGGCTACATGCAGCAGGCCACACACCACTGTTCCTGATGTAAACGTGGATCTTAATTTTTTAAATCAAAAGACAAAGAAAAATATGCTGTATAACATTAGTGACATATTCAAATCTTGTACTCATAACTTAAGTTCAACAAGTCCTATCTTACTGAAACTCAACTTCATAGTTCTAATGATACAGCATTATTCAGCCTGGCATGCAGCTTTCTCTGCCAAGCTGAAATATGATTCTTAGCCCTGAAATTGGCTGATTTCAGAATGAATGCCCCAGTGTAGCAAACCAATTTAGCAAGTGTGATTTTTTTTTCTCTTTATGTTTTTCCAGTAGCTCTAACAACAGTCAAGCCAGGTTCCCTTGAGTCTTCCCCTATTTAAACTGTGAAAAGTTTATGGCATAACTAGAAAAATCAAAGTCCATAACAATGATATTACATTTAAAGAGGTTTTCAAAATGAACGTTGTTGGAAGGATTGCCAGAAACTTTGAAGTCTCTGATATTCTCTCTCTCTCTCTCTCTCTCTCCCCTCTTTCTTCCTTCCTTCCTTTCCTTCTTCCTTTTTCTTTCTTTTTTGAAGGCAATTGGTGTTAAGTGACTTTCCCAGGGTCACAGCTAGTAAAGGAGTACAGATTTGAATTCAAGAATGAGTCTTCCTAACTCCAAGTCCAGCACTCTACTATCCCCACATTACAACTGAGGACAAGGAGAGGCTAGGTGATGGATTTGAACTGAGGTCTTCCTGACTTCAGAGCCAGCGCTCTATCTACTGAGCTACCCCTGATATTATCTCTTAATTATGATGGGATGTTATGAGGGTATAGTAAAGAACTGGATGTGGAGTTAGAAAAGCTGGGTTCAAATCCAAAACTCCCGACCACCCTCTCCCTCACTTAATAGTCATGTTACAAAACAAGTTACTTAATGAGTTTCATTTTCCTCATCTATAAAATGAGGATGAATTTGGACTACCTATGTTATTAGAGCTGTGAAGAAATTCTTTTGTAAGCTTAAAAGCACTATATAAATGTAAATTATTATTATTGCCACATCATCAATATATACTTACCAACTATAATGCACACTTTACTACATAATAAAATAGAGCCTGAGTAACCTCTGGTGGCATTAGAGTTTCTACTATTTAAATGGGTAGATCATATATCAATAAGAAGATATTCAAGGAATAGCATATCAGTTTTAAGAATGATAGGGGCAGCTAGGTGGTGCAGTGCGATAGAGCACCAGCCCTGGAGTCAGGAAGACTTGAGTTCAAATCCGACCTCAGACACTTAATACTTACCAGCTGTGGGAACCCGGGCAAGTCACTTAACCCCAATTGCCTGACCAAAAAATTAGAATGATAGAGGGGGAAGTTAGGTGGCACAGTGGATAGAATATTGGCTCTGGAGTCAGAAGGACCTGAGTTCAAATCCAGCTTCAGACACTTGACACTAGCTGTGTGACCATGGGCAAGTCACATAACCCCAATTGCCTCCACCACCCCCCAAATGATAGTGGTCAGATACTAAAGAAAATAAAGACAGATCATTCTGAAGGGAAAAACAACAAAAGTTTTACAGATGTTCTCAAAAGAAGGAAAGAGAAAAGATATAGGAAGTTTAAGTTCCCTTTCCTCCATCCAATTATTATTTCCTTCTGTGAGTTGACCTTCCTATTCATATGCCCTCTTGTCCCCAACTTTCCTCCTCCTAATTGTTTCCTACTATTTTCTTCTTCTTATCTATTTAACAGTAGAGTAACCATCCATCTACTTTATTATTGGAATTTTTAGTCTGGAAGGGAACTTCAGATATCATCTGGGTGCCCACTCAATTTGCCTCAGTTTCTTCAACTATAAAATGGGGATAATAAGTGTTTACTTTTTAAAATTTAGTCCATCTATCTCCTTTTAAGAATTAATAAACTGAGACCCTTGCAAGTAATGTGACTAGATCAAAATCACAGAACTAGTTAGTGAAAGAAACAGACCTGGAACCCAGATCTCCAATTATTTTTCTTCTACAGCTGTCTTTTCCTGAACTCTAGCTTTTATTCACGTTTTTAAAATAAAAGTTGCAAGACATTAATGGATTATGTATTTACTCAAGACAGATAGCATCTATTCGATTTCCTCCTTTCTTAGGTTGAAAAGAAAAAATGCAGAACACTATAATCAGGAATCCCACTCCATTTTATATAATAAAAAACCAAGGATCCCTAAGCAAATGTATATAATTGCTCAGACAACCATGACAACTTTAACAGACATCCTCTTTACTGTTGATTACTCCTGCCAGACAAGATCACACCTTCTCAAAATAATTATATTTTTTCCAGGGGACAAAGACTTCAAGCCAACCAGAAGCCTGGGTTCTAAATTACATGTCTCAACTACATGTATCGACAGACATATACTAGTTAGACAGTGCAGTAAGATTGTTTTAAATGTCCATTTGGAGGACAGGAGAGAGGGAAAGGGGGGGGGAGAGGGTCAGGGAGACAGAGAGGAAAGAATTGAGAAATAAATGAAATTGGAAAGAGAAGCACTCTAATTCAAGGGGGGGGGGGGGAACCTTCCAGCGTTTCTAACCTGAAGTGATAGGAAAAAGGTGGCAAGAGACAAAGATAAGTACAAGTTAGGCGGGTCATCTTTAAAGGCTGAAGCCCTCTACGGAACCACGACCTAAATTAGGTTGGAAGTGGTCAAGTCCAAGATGCCTTCACTTCTGTATATTTCGTGCAAAAAAAAAAAACCAACCAAAGAATAAACTTCAAACCATCAGCAACATCTAGCAACAAGAACCCACATTTCAAAACCAGTGACCCAAACAAAAGTTTCTTCCTACTTTCCAGTCTTTACAAACTAAATACGTCCAGTGTGGTTTGAGTCAGGAAGAGGAATCCTGCGATTTGGGGAGGGGGGAAGAGAGAGGGAGGAGAGGGTGCAAATTCCATCCACGCAACAGGGACTGAGACACTCACTCTGTAAACGATAAATTTCCTTGGAATTACAATAGTCATCCCGGGGACACGCGCTGCTAAGGGTTATCCGTTTTAAAACGCTGGATTATCACCCCGCAAAGCATCCAACTCCTTAGGATCCCAATCGGTGAAAGATAGGATCTAGAGAAGTAAAACTACCCCCTCTATTTTTTTTCTCCCTCTGCCCCTCCCTCTTGACTTTTACTTCCCCCACCCTACTCCCACCCCAGACCCCCTCCCCCAAGCGCCTATGTAATCTGGGAGCTACCAACGTGTCCAGTGGTAAAAGCAGACTGGGAAACAGTCTCCCTTCCCCCCACCCCGCCCCCAGCAGCACCGGTTCCCAGGTGTTTGTCTTTCGATTCCCCCGGCCCAGGGGGGAAGGAAAATAACCCCATTGATAAACCCCGGCCCTTTCCCCAGTCCCCCTAACCTCATAGGTCCACACCAAAAACAGTACCCTCCGGGTGCAGACGGCGCGGGAGCTAGCGCCCCCTGATACCGAAAAAACTTTCTTCTTTGGACTGAGTAAAGCTATCCAGAGGCAAGAAAACCAAAGCCTGGAATTCGGTTGTGCCCGCGGCAAACTACCACCACCACCGCATGACTACCCCAACTCGGCGCTGGGGGGTTAGGAAGACCTCGTGGCCGGGCTGCAAGAAAGGGACTTTGGCGATCGGAAAGATGCTTTGGGCTCGGACTTCCAAGCAGAGAAAGCGCTGAGCCCTCACTGGCCCATCGGGTCCCCGCTAAAACGCCAACAGCCCCCCCCCCCCCCCGGAGATGGGGACATCTCCAGGTTCTCGGACCCCTTACCTGTGCGCTTTGGAGACGTCCTTCTTCCTCCCTCTCAGCACCGGTGCAGCTGCTCCCGTACTCCCGCGGTCCCGTGCCCGCTGCCAGCCTCTCCTCCGGCCGGCCGCCTTGGGTCTCCCTTGATCTCCAGCACCACTCCCCCTTCGGCCTCCCCGCCTCCACCCGGCTCCTCCGGCCCCAGTCACTGGTCCGGGCGGCTGCCAGAAGCCCCGGGCGCCCTAGCGACCACCATACCCTGGCGCCCCACCTCCGGCTCCTTTGCTAACCCCGGCCAACCCCCTGTGGACTCAAAGAGAGACTAGACTCCTCCGGACAGGAGAAGGAGGCGGGGGAGCAGGGAAAGCGAGTTAAGCTAGCACACCTAGGAAGAGTGCAGGCGCCCGGCGCGCGGGTAGAAGGTGCAGAGGCTGATGCTTGGGGGCGGGGAGGACGAGGAGCGAAAGGAGGACCGAGACCCGGTACTTCGCCTCCCTCCCACTCTCCAGCGCGCTATGGGCAGCGAAGCAGAGCTGCGGTGGGGAGCCTCTGCAGCCGCCGCCGCCGCAGCTCCGTTGGGGTGGAGTGGAAAGAGAAGATGGGAGGAGACAAGGAGGAGGCGTGCAAAGTTGGGACTCCTTCCTTCTCCTCCTCCTTTTTGTCCTCCTGGCTCTGAGCAGCTGTTTATCCCTCCCGCACCCCTAGCCACCCCGCTACCCGCACCACAGTCCCCACTTCCCCTTCCACTTCTTTCTTGGCTTCTTCTTCGTCTGCCTCTCTCCCTCTCTCATTCATTCGCTCAGGCTCCCAGTATTTCAGCATACAAAAGTTAGCTAACTTTCTTTGAGTATCTCAGTTCTCGGTCCTTCTTGCCCTCCTTTTCCTTTTCTTTACACAGCATTCATTTCCATACCACTTACTAGCCTGCCGGCCCCGATTCCTTAGATTAGGTAAACTCGAGAGACTCAGCAAATCCTCGTCACCTCCCACTGCCCTACCCTCTCGACCACAGTGTTCGGGGTAAGTCCTCCGTCTTGAAGGCTTTCGGCGGCCTTACAAATGAACGGTGGCCCTCTTCTTTTCCAAGCTGGAGGACTCCGGAGAGCCCAGCCATACCCGCCTCGCCACCCCACCCCACCCCACCCCACGTCTCCTAATTTTACCTCTTGCAGTAAGTTTCCAGGAGGTAGAGCTGGAGTCAGGGAACAAACCAGACTGCCCAGAAGATTGAAGAGGGAATCTTTCCTAATATAATATTTACCTATTTACCTGAAGGTAGCGATTAACAACAAAGAGAAAAAGAGAGTCCCTTTTTCCCCCATAAGTCCGTCTGTGGCTATGGCTATTTTGCTTTTAGAATCCGTCCACAGAAGGAGACTGTGTGGAGATACTCCTCCCCCCGCCCCCCGCCCTTTCCCCAAATTAATCATTATAAATAACACTCCTGTTTCCTCAACAATTTTAGCAATACAAATTAAGGGGGAGAGAGATGTAGTGCCATCCCTTTCACAGGAAAAACATCACTAGGAAAACAGCATTATCCGATGGATCCAGCACTGGTTCTGGCGTCAGACGATCTAGGTTCAAATATTGCCTTTCTGACTTTGAGCAATTCGTTTAAGTTCCCTGGACTCCCCCTCCCCATTTCTTCATCTGTAAAATGGGGTGGGGGAAGCTTGGAGGGGGACTACCAGTTCTTGCTTCCAGGTCTAAATCTCTAATTTTAAAATTAGAGAGATTTAAGACCCGGACAGCTAGGTGGCGCAGTGGACAGTACCGAACCTAGTCAGTCAAAAGAACCTGAGTTCGAATTTAACCTCAGATACTAACTATGCGACTGGATAAGTCACTTGACCTCTGTTTGCCTCAGTTTCATCATCTGTAAAATGAGGGTAATTACACTTATTTACCCAGGTGGTTATGAAGTTCAAATGAGATAAGATGTATGCCTGATGCTACATAAGTGTTAGGTATTATTTTGATTTTATGTAAGCTCTTTTGAGGGTTTGGGACTCCATTTTTTTTTTGTCTTTGTATCCCTAGCACCCAGCTCAGGAACTAATACATAATAGATATGCAATACACATCTATTGATCGATAGAATCTCAAATGATCCACTTTAGAGAAAAGTAGAAAATGCAAGTCAGGATGCTTGAGTTCCAACTCAACCACTGACTAGATGTGTAACATTGGGCAAATTGCTTAACTACTTTGATTTTACATATTCTCATTCATAAAAGAAGCAGTTGGATTGGATAATTTCTAAAGTTATCCAATGATACAAGGAAAATGACCTAAATAAGCTGCTATCTGGTTTAGGTATTATAATAAGTATGACTGAAAAGAAAACTGAGACCAAGACCAGTGAAAGAATTTTTTCAAGGTCTACTTAAGGGCAGAACCTGGATTCTCAGGTCCCCTGACCCCTATGGAACCATTGTCTGGAAGAGTATAATATCTCCACAAAGTAAACTGGGACAATCTCCAAGACAGCTGCTCCTTTTCCATCATTGGAAAAAAATAGAAAAAATGCAACTGACCCCACAGTCTGACTGATTTCTTCCAGGTACAATTAAATTAAATTAAGCAAGCCTTAATTTAACATGTATTTCTGGGGTTGCTGAAACTTCATCACAATCTACCATCAATCATGAAACCTTTCTTAGTAACTGTTAGTAACACACCTTTTCTGTCCTTGGCTGTCAGGTATTTCTAATTCAATTCAAGTCGAGACATTTATTAAGTGCCTTCTAAGTCAGGTACTGGGCTAGGCCTAGGTAATATAGAGGCAAAAATGAAGTCATTGAATAAAAGAATGAAAATTAATCTTTAAGCAAAGTTCCAGAAATACAAATACAAAAGCAGAGACAGTCCCTGCCCTCTGGGAACTTACATTTTAGGTGGGGAGGGGCAAGGGGAAAATCCTGTTAGGAAGTAGTCCTTTGTTTTGGTTTGGAAACTTTATTGGGGGGGGAGTGGAGCCTTAGGGGAGTAGATTGCCACAAATTTTCAGAGAAGCAGTGGGTGTATTGATTTGATTTTGGTGGCAGAAATAGAAAAAGAGAGGGAAACACCCACATCATGTACACAAAATAAGTAAACAGACAATATACAATAAGTTGAAGGAGGGTGCTGATTGATTGGGAATCAATTGATAAACATTTATTAAGCAACTATTATGTGCTATACAGCGTCCTAAGCAATGGGAATACAAAGAAAAGCAAAAATAAAATGGTGCCTGCCCTCAAGAAACTCACAAGAGGAGACAACATGCAGACGAATATGTATATATGAGATATGTATATGTGTCTCAGAGGGAAGGCACAAGTATTAAAAGAGACAATGAAAGGCTCTTGCAAAAGGCAGGATTTGAGTAGAAATTTAACAAAAGCCAAAGAAGCCCGGAAGCAGTAACAAGGAGAAAGAGCATTCCAGGCTCTGGGGAAAACCAAGACTGAGATAGTGTTTCCTTTCATTACTTGAATATGACAAAGGGAGTAAAGTGTAAGAAGACTGGAAAGGTAAGAAAGGGGCAGGTTCTAAAGAGCTTTAAAAGCCAAGCAGAAGAGTTTATGCTTGAACCTGGAGGTAATAGAGAGCCACTACAATTTATTGAGTAGAGGAGTGGCATAGGCCTTCACTTTAAGAAGATAACTTTGGAGAGGGCAGCTAGGTGGTGTAGTGGATAAAGCACTGGCCCTGGATTCAGGAGGACCTGAGTTCAAATCTGACCTCAGACACTTGACACTTACTAACTATATGACCCTGGGCAAGTCATTGCCCTGCAAAAAAAAAAAAAAAAAAGAAGATAATTTTGGAAACTAAGTAGAATATGGACTAGAGTGGAGTGTGATGAGGCAGAGACCAACCCAAAGGCTAGTGAATTAGTCCAGAAATAAGGTGATAAGGACCTGTACCAGGGTGGCAGCTGTGTGAGTAGAAAAAAAAGGGATGTATAGGAGAGAGTTTGTGAAGGATGACTAAGTAACAAGATTTCAAAAGAGACTGGAGGGGCAGCTAGGTGGCGCAGTGGATAAAGCACCAGCCTTGGATTCAGGAGGACCTGAGTTCAAATCTGGCCTCAGACACTGGACACTTAACTAGCTGTGTGACCCTGGGCAAGTCACTTAACCCTCATTGCCCCATCCAAAAAACAAAAAAAACCAAACAGACAAAAGAGATTGGAAATGTGAAGTAAGTGAGAGTGAGGAATTTGTGGAGAGAGTAAAGTGTAAGTGTAAGAAGATTAGAAAGGTAAGGCAGCACCAGGTTATGAAAAAACTTTAAATACCAGACAAAGAGGACTTTAAAATTTATCATGGAGGAAATAAGAAGCCACTAGAATGTATTGAGTAAGGGGGAAGGAAGATAATCAAGTCTGTTTTGGACATGTAGCATTTGAGATGCTTATATATGATATCCTGTACAGGATGTCTAAAAGGCAGCTGGTTATGCAAGACTGTAGCTCAAAGAAACTAGTAATGGATATGGACTTGGGAATCCTCTCTATAGAAATGATCATCTTTGTGCTGAAGATAAAGAAAGGCCTGATGTAGAAGGTAGCACTTGAGCTGTACCTTATGGAGAGTTAGGAATTTCAAGAGATAGAGGTGACAAGGGAAAGTGTTTCAGGCATGGGAAACAGCAAAGGAACAGCAAGTATGCCAATTAGCTACATAGTAGAGTGAATGGGCAGCTAGGTGGTAAAATGAATAGACTGCCAGGCCTGGAGGCAAGAAGACTCATCTTCCTCAGTTTAAATACACATACTAGACGCATACCAGACACATACTAGATGTGTGACCCTGGGAAAGTCACTTAACCATGTTTGCCTCAGTTTCCTCATCTGGAAAATGAGCCAGAGAAGGAAATGGCAAACCAATCCAGTACTTTTGCCAAGTAAACCCAAAATGGGGTCATGAAGAGTCTGACACAACAAAACTAGGGAATATAGATGAAGGGATAGAAGAGAGTAATACACCTCTCTCCCTCAACCCTTCAACTTTCATTGATCTCCAAATAAAGAATGCTGCCCTTCCCCACCCTAGTCAAGATCCTTAGATTTCCCAGGAAATCAAAGGTACCTTCTAGTAAGAAAAAACTTAGTTAACCTCTCTGTTCTACAAGTGTGCCCAGAAAATGTCCTGTGGAACATACAGAAAAAGTAAGAATAAGATATGATCCCTGCCCGGAAGGAGCTCACAATCTTGTTAAAGAAGCAAAGCTGAAAACATGAAACAACTAGAAAAGAGTATGAGCCTGAAAGCCTCTTTCTGACTTGAATCAGTTAACTGGTCTAAGAAGGGTCCAAGAATATGCCTAACCTGGGAGAAGAGACAATGACCTTGCAGGACCCCATTCACCCCCTTGACTGAGCTTGCTTTTGTACCTTTTCTCTGATTCTTTTCTTTTTGAATGAATGGAAGAAACTTGGGGTTTTAAAAGTGAGCAACCCTACTGGCCAGCTGTTGGAAATTATATGGGAAAATAGCCATTACCTGTTTTATAATCCAGCCTTGAGAAGTGAAAATGAGGGAATTGTGTTGGACAGTCACCAAGTTTAGGGTGACATTCTCAATGAAGGATTCCAAGTCCCTTATCAAGAAAAGATTCACCTTAGGTCATTAGTTAGATTAGAAGGCTTAGAGCTTCCTCAGACAGGGTCCTACCAGGGAGCTGAAAGGCTTCATACCTTTATGACAAGACCCTAAGGCAAGGGGGAAATGGGACCGTTTTGGGCGAATAGGTGAAAAAGGGGAGGGGCCATTTCGGGTTAGGGGATGAGAGGACATAAAAACCATCCTGTGAGCCTCCATTTTTGGTCACCCACCAGATGAACAAGGGTTGGCCCATTCTCCAGAGAATGATAATAAATGAGCCTTTGACACATCACCAACACTGAGTTACAGAAGTTATTGGAATGATATTTCTCACAGTCAACTAGAGGTGGGGTACCAAACTCCTCCCAATGCCTGCCCTTCAGAAACTGGACTTTCAGCCCCCTTCATTTTGAATTTACTGTTCTGCCTGGTTTCAACTTCATGGATCAAGATGCCACCTCAACAAGTCAATCTCTCTCTCTCTCTCTCTCTCTCACACACACACACACACACACACACTTGCCCTTCCTTCCTCTTTTTGTGTATTGTTTCCCCCAAATAGATCATAAGCTCCTTGAATGCAGGGACTGTCTTATTAATTGTATTCCCAGCCCTGACACATAGTAGGCACTTATTAGATGTTGAACAGATTAGATAAGAGACCTGGCATATAGCAGGTGCTTAATAAGTGTTGCCTGGTTAATTAAGTGTGCCTACATGCAAGACAATCCTATGATACTTGCCCTAAAACACCATTGGGGGGGGGTGTCTTTCGTTCTCATTCATCATAGCCTATAATAAAATGGATTGAAAGAACAAAAACACAGGATTTGCCTCAGCAGACTTGTCTTATGGACAAGTTTGGACTAGACCCTGTGGTAAAAATACCCCTGCAGCCACAAGCTTTAGGTCAGTGTCTTTAAAAATCAAACATATGTTCTTCATGGAATGAAAAGAATAGGGAAATGACAAAGAGGAAGAAAAAAGATGGCGACAATTTTTTTCATGCTTAGCCCATGAAGTAACCTAACAAAAAGCAGATTCACCCTGATTCAGTCTTCAGAGTCTCCTACTGCCTCCCTTGATGTCCTGGTGCCTTTCAGGTTAACTCCCTATCCTGGATTGGCTAATCACTAGCATGCTCTTAGAGCCATAGAGTGTCAGAACTAAAATAGACCCTAGAAATGATCAATGCAGACTTTTGTCTTTTAAAGATGAGAAAAACTGATGGTCAGAAGAGAAAAATAATAATAGCTAACAGAAATGAAGTGACTTGTTCCAGGGTCTCATTGCTAGTGATGAGGGAATATACCAAGAACACTTGCTCCAACATTTTTCTAGCCATCAGAAATGGTAGAAAAAAATCAGTGGTTAAAACTACAGAGACTCTAAACTCTTCTAATCAGAACAGAAGCTTGGATACAAGGCTGAAGGTGTGGCTGATAGAAATGCAAAAGATTCTATTCCTCCCCCTTGGTTCACCTTGGGGGAAGGGCATGAAATGAGATGGAGGGAGTAGGAACTAAATAAAGTATTTCAGTTACAAAAGATGTACGATTTAAAAAAGGAGAAGTCAGTCTGCAGTCCAAATTCTCAAAATTGACTCTTTGACCTGACACTTGCACTATAAACTCTACCTATAATTGAATTATAGAAGAGAGATAAGGAAGGTGGTTTAGTGGAGAGAAAACTGACCTTGGAGTAAAGACCTAGATTCAAGTTTTTTCTCTGACACTACTGGTTTTGAGATCATGGGGCAAATCATTTAACCTCAGACAAATCTCTAGGACTGTAACTTGCAGGGTAGGCCCAAACTTCATTGACAGAGGGAGTTTCCTCTACCAATCTCTCCCACCCCCAAAAAAATGTAGAGAAAGAGGGAATGGGCCAAATGTTTTTCAATTATAATTTTTAGAAGATGATATAATAAATATATGCATATGTATTTAGGTATACATTTATTATATCCCTTTTAAAATCAGAATGTTTATATGGTTTCACTGGTATACACATATATGTACATACGTGTATGTATATGTATATACATATACATAAAATTCTGTTTCACTGGTATATTAATGAATCATTATGGAAAGATACCAGGACTTATCTTCTAATAGGGACAACTATGTGGCACAGTGGATAGAGTGCTGGGCCTGGAGTCAGGAAGACTTGAATTCAAATGCAGCCTCAGACACTTATTAGCTATATGACCCTGGGCAAGTCACTTAACCCCTATTTGTCTCAGTTCCTCATTCTGTAAAATGGGGGCACACTGGAGAAAGAAATGGCACTTCAGTATCTCTGCCAAAAAGTCCATATGGACAAAATCCATAGGGGTCACATAGAGTTGGAAGCTACTAAACATCTTCCAGTCCTGTTTACTCCATTAAATGTAAGATGACCTTTAATGGATCCATGATTTGATTGAAGTGGGTAACTCCCTCTCCTAGTGAGATTATAACCCATCTGCACCTCTTCCTGTGCATCTTTTGTCCGTGCTTTTTATATCTAGTTAGTACAAAATTTATTTATTTATGGTCAGCTCTTTGATGACATCTTTTACACTGGTTCTTTGAGCACTCTGTCATTGGTAATAAGCTAATGAGTATTTATACTCACCTATGGATCTGTACATTGCCCTTTGTGTGACTCAAAGTTTTGATTCCTTGGAGTCATGGTATCTCAATTTGCACCATTCTATGCACAGACATGACACCTATCAAACAAAGACTACCAACTAACCAATAACATAAAATATTTTAACTTTTAGCAACTGTTCTATATATCATAATAGAAGACAAATTAAACAAATATTGAACAGGCTTACCTAATAATTATTTAAATAAAAATTCTTTTTCTTACTTTTTATTTTAGAATTTTATTTTTCCCCCAATTACATATAAAAACAATTTTGACATCCATTTTTTTTGTTTGTTTTGTTTTGTTTTGTTTTTTTGCAGGGCAATGAGGGTTAAGTGACTTGCCCAGGATCACACAGCTAGTAAGTGTTAAGCATCTGAGGCTGGATTTGAACTCAGGTCCTCCTGAATCCAGGGCCAGTGCTTTATCCACTGTGCCACCTAGCTGCCTCTTAATGTCCATTTTAAAAACTTTGTGTTCCAAATTCTCTTCCTCCCTTCCTCCCCACCGCCCTTTTAAGAATACAAGAAATTCAATATAAGTTATACATGTGTAATCATGCAAAACATTTCCACATTAGTCTGGTTGTGAAAGAAAACAGACCAAAAAAAATTAAGAAAAAGAAACTTTTAAAAAAATGCTTTGGGGCAGCTAGGTGGTGCAGTAGATAGAGCACTGGCCCTGGAGTCAGGAGTACCTGAGTTCAAATCCGGCCTCAGACTATTAACACTTACTAGCTGTGTGACCCTGGGCAAGTCACTTAACCCCAATTGCCTTACAAAAAAAAAATTTTTTTTTAAATGCTTCAATCTGTATTCAGACACCGTCAGTTCTTTTTTTTTCTTTCTTTTCTTTTTTTTTTTGGTGAGACAGTTGGGGTTAAGTGACTTGCCTAGGGTCACACAGCTAGTAAGTGTAAAGTGTCTGAGGCCAGATTTGAACTCAGGTACTCCTTACCCCAGGGCCGGTGCATTATCCACTGCACGATCTAGCTGCCCCACCATCAGTTCTTTTTTTTTTTTTTTTTTTTTTTTAGTGAGGCAATTGGGGTTAAGTGACTTGCCCAGGGTCACACAGCTAGTAAGTGTTAAGTGTCTGAGGCCGGATTTGAACTCAGGTACTCCTGACTCCAGGGCCGGTGCTCTATCCACTGTGCCATCTAGCTGCCCCCCCCACCATCAGTTCTTTATCTGGAGATGGATTGCAATATTCATAAGTCCTTCAGAATTGTCCTGGATCCTTGCATTGCTGAGAATAGCCAATAATATCATATAATATTGCTGTTATTTTGTATACAGTACATCTCACTTTGTATCAGCTCATGTAAGCCTTTTCAGATTTTTCTGAGAGCATCCTGCTCATCATTTTACAGTTACAATTGCTAACTGAATTTCCTTCCATCCTACTCCCTCCTCATGTCATTTAATCTATTCTCTATCTCATTTCACCTTTTCCTTCCTCAAAGGTGTTTTGCTCCTGACTGCCCCTTCCCCCAATCTGTCCTCCTTCAATTCTTTTTTTTTTCTTTTTTTTTTCTTTTTTTGGCTTTTTTGCAGGTCAATGAGGGTTAAGTGACTTGCCCAGCTAGTAACTTACAGCTAGTAAGTGTCAAGTGTCTTGAGGTCGGATTTGAACTCAGGTCCTCCTGAATCCAGGGTCAGTGCTTTATCCACTGTGCCACCTAGCTGCCCCCCAATTCATTTTTTAAAAAGCAAAAGGACCATTTAAAAATATCTGTTATCCATGAGAAGACTTGTATGGATTGATTAAGAATGCAGAGAGTAAAACCAGAGGAATAATTTATACAATAATTGCAATATCATAAAGACAAACAACTTTGAAATGTAGACACTCTGATCCAACACAATGGCCAACCACAATTCCAAAAGACTCAAGATGAAACATGCTACTTACTTCCTGAAAGAAAGATGATGGACTCAAGGAACAGGCTGATCCATAATTTATTATTTGGGGGACATGGCCTGTGCAAGAGTTGGATTTGCTTGATTAGTTTGTAACAAGGGTTTTATTTTACCACTAGGGAAAAAAAAAGTTGGGAGGGAGAGAATGTACATCCAAAAATGAAATAAAATTTAATTTTTAAGAAAATCATAGATGAACATTTTTCATAATAAAGAGTTCACTCCAAACATCAACAATTTTCTCCTGACTGGGTATTTTCACTGGCTATCCATCATGCCTGGAATGCTATTCCTCCTCATCTCAGCCTTCTGGCTTCCTTCAAATCCCACTAAAATCCCAGTTTCAACAGGAAGCCTTTCCTAATGCTATGCATGCTATGGATGGGTTCTTGGAGCCACAGTTGAGAGAGCCACAGATTGACTGACTGTGACTCTGGGCAAGTCACCTAACTTCTGAGTGCCCTCTGGTAATTCTAAGACTGTAAATTGCAGCCCAGGAGCTAGTCTGCATTGTTAGGAGTTTCTTCTATCAGTGTTTTCCTCCATTTCCCTTTGCCAATGAAATAAAAAAAAAATCTACTTAGCAAAAATGTTCTGGGAACTTCATCAGTTTCTAGGGATAGTAAGACCAAAAACAAATAAATAAATACATCCCTGCCCTCAAGAAGCTTACATTCTACTGGTGGTAATGGTATACAACATGTGAACAAATGGAAGAAGAGAAATAGTTACCCCAGAGATGTCATGCTATAAATAGACAGACAGACTGACAAATAAATAAAAATTCAATATCTGAGTTCAAATCCGGCCTCAGATACTTAACACTTACTAGCTGTGTGACCCTGGGCAAGTCACTTAACCCCAATTGCCTCACTAAAAAAATAAATAAATAAAATAAAATTCAATATCATCCTAGGACATAAAACTAGAAGGGGTATTAGATATGATCTAGTCTACCCCCTCACATTTTACTGATGATAAAATTGAGGGCAAGGGAAGGGAAGGGACATGCCCAAGGTTACAAAAAATAGTGAGTGGCAAAGTGAAATTTGAACCCAAGTCCCCAGACAGCAGATCCAACATTCTTTACCTTACACGAAGTTGCTTTATATCCCTACCTTCCTACCATTTAACCATCACCACTCCCCGCCCCCAAATTCCAATTCCAACTCCACACTGGCTCCCAAGTTTTTCAGTCCACCCCCTACCTTGGAGTACATCATTGAGTCATAATTGGTTAGAGATTTAGTGCCCCATAACCTACAGTGAACTCAGTGGGCGGTGAACAGGAGATGCTTAGGATCTGTGTACATGGTACTCTTTCGAAAACAGCCAAAAACTGAATTAAATGTACCCACATAAGCCTCACCCATGAGTCAGTGCTGCCCCTGTTCTAACTACCAAGCAAGCACTCCGCTGTACTTTGAGGCAGTGAATCCCTGTAATCCTTTGTAAAAATAAAAGGGTCATTGTAAATATACCCTAGGGGAAAATAACTATGTAGCTGCAAATTTACTCAACAATTGCATGCATGAAAAGGACTCAGCCTGCTTAACTGGAAAATTCTTCCTTTCAAAAGTTTGGTCTTTTTATTTATTTATTTCTACCATTTTCCTTTGCTATTAATTTTCCTTATATACTTTGAATTGATCTGGGTCAAGTTACTGTAATATATTTTAGTCACTAGTAATAGAAGATATTCTCTCCCACTTTCATATTTACAAGCTGCTTAGTTAAGTGTTTTCCCTTTAGTTAAAGCCCAAATATGAGTTTTAACACATCTTAGCATTTTTTCTCTAGGTTGTCTCAATTCAATTTGATTAACTTCCATTCAGTATTAAGTTTTTAGCAGATGACAACACTGTGCTAGGTATTTTGGGAGATATAAAATCATCAGTCAAGTAAGCATTGAACTAGATCACCTCTGAGTCATCTGTATCATAGCTAAGATGATGAAACTTCATCCCCAAATTTGGTCCTATCTTCATTTAATCATTCATTCAATCAACAAATCAAGAAACCCTAATTCAAATCTGCCTTTAGACATTAGTAGCTGTGGGACTTTGGGCAAATCACCTAACTTTTGACTTCCTCAGTTTCCTCATCTGTAAAATGAGGATGATAATAGAGGGGCAGCTAGGTGGTACAGTGGATAAAGCACTGGCTCTGGATTCAGAAGGACCTCAGTTCAAATTCAGCCTCAGACACTAGACACTTACTAGTTGTGTGACCCTAAGTAAGTCACTCAACCCTCATTGCCCCTTGCAAAAAAAAAAAATGAGGATGATAATATCTACCTCTAAGGGTTGTTGAGAGGATCGAACTAGATGATATTTGTAAAGGCAGAATGTCTGACAAATGGAGTAGGTGCTAAATAAATGCTCTGTTCCTTTCCTTATTATGCCATACTTACCAAAAATAAAATACCTACTACATTCCAGGGACTGGATCATAGGATCATAGATTTAGAGCTGGAAAGTCACGGAGTCCATCCCCGCTTTCTCATGAGAGAGTTGGGACAGAGATTTGACCTCAGGTCTTCCTGACTCCAAGTTCACTGCTCTATTTGAGCCAGCAAGATGGGAATGCAAAGAAAAAAAGTGAAAGTCTTCCAGAGGCTTAAATGGGGGAGTAGGGGAAAGGGAGAGATATGATGTGCATATAATAGGCTTCGGAATGTAGCCTTTACTGTGTTCCAAAGTGCTTCGCAATTATTATCTCATTTGATCCTCACAGAACCTATCCTGAGAGATAGGTGCTATTAGTATTATTATTATTCCCATTTTACAGATAAGGAAACTGAGGCAAAGAGAAGTTAAGTGACTTGTTGGTGGTAAACGTCTGAGGCTGGGTTTGAATTCTTCCTGACTCCATTGCACCACCAGCTACATATAAGGAGTGTGTGCATATGCAAAACAAATACACTTAAGTGTTGGGTGAGGGTATGGAAGTAGTAACTAGAGGAAGGTAGCTCTTGAGCTTTGAAGGGCACTTGGGATTGTAAGAAGCTGAGGTAGGAAAGTGAAGGATTGTCTCAGTTTTGGTGCTCACTATCTTCAGTGTTCTCCCTTCTCCTTCCCTCTTCTTACCACTTCCTTCCTTTCATCACTATCACTACTCTGACACCTCTTTCTCCAGAGCCTGACTTCCCAAACACTGTCACTCCCTTACCTAGAACAGATGCCTAGGGCACCAAATAAGTCCCTGTTGGCACAGCCTACCAGGGCCTGACCTTTCCATAGGACTTTTGTCTGTTTCCACTGAGGTTTCTCAGGAATCGTTACCAACGTGGCCCTGCTTTTAAAACATTTCACAGACTTGGAAGGAACCTTAGAGGTCATCTTCCTTACCTGAACAATACTCACCTCTATAATGACCCCAACCATTTGCACCCCCTTGAAAATTGTCAGTGAAAAGGAAAATGCTATCTCCATTATACTTTTGGATACCTTTGCATCCCAAAGCCTAAATCAGAAACTCAGAAACTTCTTCCCTCCCCCCAACCAACCTTGTTCTTTGCTCTGCCCTCCAGGGCTGAACAAGATTAATCTCTGTTCCATATCACAGTCTTTCGAATCTTTAGAGATAGCTATCCTGTCATTCCTCAATAACCATCCCCCACCCCCTTCAGAGTAAACACAAACTGTATGCTCAAATGCTATGATTTCTAGAGCCATTACCATCTCCTCATCTCACATTGTATTTCCTAAAATGTGGCACCAAAAAAGGAACACGATGCTCCACTTGGACCAATGTAAAACTATCAACTTCCTCTTTCTGTATGCTTAATGTGGGTTAAGAGCAGAAAAGTATGGTATAAAAAAGGAAGGGAACAACCATTTGTTTACCATAAACTATGTGTCGGGCAACTAGGTAGTGCAGTGGTTAGTGTAGTGGGCCTGGAGTCAGGAAGACTCATCTTCCTGAGTTCAAATCTGACACTAGGCAGGTCTCTTAGCTCTGTTTTCCTCAGTTTCCTCATCTATACAATGAGCGGGAGAAGATAATGGCAAGCCACTCCAATATCTCTGCCAAGAAAACCCCAAAATGGAGTCATGAAGAGTTGGCCACAACTGAACAACAACAACACGTTAGGCACTGTGCTAAGCCCTTTACATGTCATTTGATCCTCTCAACAACCCTGAGAAGTAGATACTAATATCATCCCCATTTTACAAGTGCAAAACTGATTAGTCCAGGGTACCACAGCTAGTAAATGTCAAGGGTTGAATTTGAACTCAGTTCTTCTTGACTCTAAGTGTAGTAGAAAGAGTTCTAGGTTTGTAGTCAGATGACCTAAAATGGAATCCTGTCTCTGCCACTCAATACCTGCCAACTTGTATGAGTGATTTAACCTCTCTGTGCTTCATTCCCTTTCTTTCCTCTTCAACCTCCCTGGTTTCCATTCCTTTATGTGTTTATCCATTAGAATATAAGCTCCATGGGGCAGCTAGGTGGCATAGTAGATAAAGTACCAGCCCTGGATTCAGGAGAACCTGAGTTCAAATCCAGCCTCTGACACTTGACACTCACTAGTTGTGTGACCCTGGGCAAGTCACTTAACTTTCATTGCCCAGAAGAAAAAAAAAAGAATATAAGCTCCTAGAGAGTATGTAATGAAGTTTTTTCTCTTCAGTGTTTTGCACAGTGATTAGCCCATAATAAGCAAATGTTTCCATTAATTTCTATTATCTAGTGTATTAGCTTGTTCTTCTCTCTCCTCCCCTCCCCTCTCCTCCTCTCCCCCCTTCCCTTCCCTTCCCTTCCTTTTCCTTCTCTCTCTCTCTGCTCTTTCCAAAAGACACCCCATCTCCTGCTACTTTTCAGGACAAGTTTTACTTTACTTTTCCTCCTCCTATACCAATTCTTCATTCCTCATAGTGGTTTTTTTGTTTTGTATTGTTTTGTTTTTTGCAGAGCAATGAGGGCTAAGTGACTTGCCCAGGGTCACACAGCTAGTTAAGTGTCAAGTGTCTGAGGCTGGATTTGAACGCAGGTCCTCCTGAATCCAAGGCCAGTGCTTTGTCCACTGCACCATCTAGCTGCCCCCCTCATAGTGGTTTTTAATCATTCTGTGTTCATCTATAATTTAACCATTTCTGTTTATCTAATCTATCAACTCATCTATGGCCTCACTTTTTCATCTTGACCATATCTTCCAAGAATATGAATTCCAAGCCCATTTTACATAACCTACCAGTGCTCAACCCTGCTTATTTCCATCAATAGTCATTAAAATATATTAAGTGGCGAGGGGCAGCTAGGTAGCATAATGGATAAAGCACTGGCCCTGGATTCAGGAGTACCCGAGTTCAAATCCAGCCTCAGACACTTTGACACTTAACTAGCTGTGTGACCCTGGGCTAGTCACTTAACCCTTATTGCCCTGGAAAAAAATATATATATATTCCTCAGTTTCCTCATCTATACAATGAGCGGGAGGAGATAATGGCAAGCCACTCCAATATCTCTGCCACACATTAGGCACTTTATATATATATATATAAAGTGTATATATATATATATACACACACACATATATATAAAGTGTATATATGTATATATACACACACATATAAAGTATATATATATACATATATATACACACACATATCTAAAGTATATATATGTATATATACACACATATATATATAAAGTGTGTATATATATATACACACATATATAAAGTGTATATATGTATATACACACACATATATAAAGTGTATATATATACATATATACACACATATATATAAAGTGTATATATGTACATATATATATACATAGTGCCTAATGTGTGTCTAATGCTCTGAACTAGGGATACTAATTAGAAAAAGAAAGACCAGCCCTGACCTCAGGGATTTTACAGTCTAATGGGGGACGTAAAAGGAAACAGAAAAGGGAAGGACCAAAGGGTACCCTGATCTGGGGTATGATATTCCCATCACAGAAGCTGGTGGGAAATGGAGACATGGATGCAAATTTCTGAGCCCTTCCTTTATAAAGGAAGGCTTTGGGAAGAGCTTTTTGCTCTCCCCCCCCCCCAGGTCCTCCAATCAAAGGAGAGAGGCAACTGAAGGTACAGAAGAGGGCTCTTGAGTGTAAAAAGCTGAAGCAATCTCCATGATGGTGAGATTTCTGATGATAAATGTAGTGCAGGGAATGCATGAGTTTTGTGGAATGGAAACCAAGCAGAAAAAATGGTGAGAAATGGAGACCTACACCCTCTCTTTTTCATTCTACCTCCATATAGCTGAATGTCATTAGCAAAAATCACAAAATCATATTGAGTGGGTCCATCAAAAATTCATGTTATCTAATTTCAATCTGACTTTTACTACTACGTGGTAATCCTTTTGTTTTTCCCAGCTGAATCTATCATGTTCACCACAAGGGTTCTTCTGAACTGTCTCCTCAAATCAAAACAAAACAAACCAGAAAGGCAAGGAACCAGATTAAAATAAAATTGGAAAATGTTTAACCAAATAAATAAAAACACATAATATTATATATTACATTTTAAGAGTCAATATGAAGCCTACTTGTATCATTAAGTGTGGTTTAGTTCCCCCCTCTTCTATATAAGTTTGACACTGTTGCCCACATTAGCCTAAGGCCCCCTCCTATAGCTGATCATTTCATCCTCCATGTTTTCAAGACAATCAAGATCTTCCACTGTGAATTCCCAAATCTCCCTTATTCCAAATCACAAAATGTCATCTTTTAAACGTTTGCTCTATTCTCTTGGAGGAAAAGTGGCTCCTCTTTTTATTAAGATCAACCCCTATGCTTGTAATTTTGATCGCCTCATCTTTTGTCACTTCCAGGAACTTATCCCTTCCATCATTCCCTTTCTTCTATCTTCAGCACCCTTCTATTGATTCCTTCCCTGTGGCCTACATACATGTTTATGTCTCCTAGTCCTTTAAAAAAAATTGCCTATAATTTGACATAGACCTATAAATGCTAGCTATAAGATTTAACCTCAGCTATATGGATAGCTATAGAGAAAATAATAATTTTGGGGGGACGGGGCAATGAGGGTGAAGTGACTTGCCCAGGGTCACACAGCTAGTAAATGTCAAATGTCTGAGGCTGGATGTGAACTCAGGTGCTCCTGAATCCAGGGCCAGTGCTTTGTCCACTGCATCACCTAGCTTCCCTGAGAAGAAAATAAAATTAAAGGTATAAACTATCCCTATGTATAGACTATGAGAGCATACTAAAGATCCCCCAGAGCAGAGGTGTCAAATTCACAACCTGAAGGCCTGAATGCAGCTCATACCATTTCTCCCAACCAGATTAAAATTAACAAGATAAATAAAAATGAAACAAGGCATAGATAATATTAAAATTTTAAACTAAGTCAATATGCAGCCTGAAGGGATCCTTAGATAAATTTAGTGACTCCCCTTTCTATTTCAGTTGGATACCACTACCCCAGAAGAACAATGAAATTGTACTTAATTGAGATGATTAATAGTAAAAGCAAAATTGCAGGATACAAAGAAATTCCACATACATTTAAAAAAAAAATCACTATGTCTATATGGTACTAACAAAAACAAGGAAGAAATTATATGAGAAATTCCATTCAAAATGACAAAAAATGCATAAGATATCTAACTGCAAAAACATACACAAAAATTTAAATAAAGAAAATCGCAACATTATTGACAAAAAATAAACTTAAATAATTGAAGAGCTATTGATTGCTCTTAAGTTGTCATGTTAATATAAGATAAATGATAATACTATAGAAATTGCAGATTAAATATTATATTAATCTAATTGCAGTGATACTTATGAGTCATATGGAAATACAAAACATCTACAATTTCAAAAGAAGCAATTACCCAAAAGGTAAGAATGAAGGGGGCATTGCATTACCAGACTTCAAACTATATTACCAAAAAGTACTCATCAAAATTATTTGGTACTAGCTTTTTAAAAAAATGAGTGAGGGCTAGATGGCACAGTGGATAAAACACCAGCCCTGGATTCAGGAGGACCTGAGTTCAAATCCGGCCTCAGACCCTTGACACTTTCTAGCTGTGTGACCCTGGGCAAGTCACTTAACCCTCATTGCCCCACCAAAAAAAAAATGAGTGAAAGAGACAAGATGAACAGGAAATGAAAGTAATAAAAAAAAGTCCAATATTTGATAAACCTCAAAAAATAAATTACAGAATAATAATCTAATATTTTTCTCTGAATTAGGACTTTTTAAAATATTTCTTACTCATTAGAGAGGAACAGAGGAAAATAGAGATATTCAAATTTTAGCTATTATCATTACTTTTAAAAACAGCTAAATATCCTTCAGAGCCAATCAATACTTTGTATAAAGTCTAATTTTGCTATGATTATCCACATTTTTCAGATGAGGAAACAGGCTGAAAGAGGTTGTTCCTTGTACACATTGCTAGTAGATGTTTGATTCAGGATTTAAACTGAAGTCTTGATGATTCTAAATCCAGCACTTCATTTACAAAATATGATCTGCTTTCAGAGGATCAAGATTTGCTTCTTTGGAGGATAATTGTGAGAAAATGGGTAGTTGCCTCCTCTCAATATGGATACAACAGTCAATCATACCCCTCCTGACCTGCTTGTAGGACAAAGGTCTCAGATCCCCTCCTTCCCCTCAGGCTAAAGTCACATGGTTCAAAGAGCCCTGTTCTCAACAAGGTCCTCCCAAGTTGTATCCATATAAGGAAAATAAGGTCCATTCCTGAGTCATGCCTATATAAGGAAGAGGGATGGGAATACTGCGTTCTGATTAGCTAGTTTTTGTGTGTAGATTGTAACCCTTGAGTAATTGGACCAATGATGAAAAAAGGGAGGGTCCATTTGTGCTAGGGTCTAGGATATAAAACAGGGCCTGTGAGCCCCTTTTCTTTGCACCCATTTAGCTGTACACTAGGGTGCCTCTTTGAGAGAAGGAAATAAAAGAGCTTTTGTCACTTCACTGCTGAGTTCCTGAGAATTATTGAGAAGAGGATGAATTTTTCCCTCATAATAATCAAAATAATGTGTCAAAGGTCAGGAAAGAAATTGCACCAATATGTTCGATTCTTTTATTATCCCTTTTGTTTATCTTTTGGATGGATTTTTCCAAAACTGAGAAAGGGATATTAAAGTTTCCTGCCACCTATTAGCAGTGTGTACAAGGAGAAACCATTTTTCATCTGAAAAATGTGGACAACAATAATGCCTCACAGAGTTGTAAAGATCAAGCGGGGGGGTGGGGGGGGTGGGGGGGTTATATATATAAAACACTTTGTAAACCTTGAAGAGCTATTTAAATGTTATGTGTTATCATTACTTTTGTCTTTTTTTTTTTGATGAGGCAATTAAGTGACTTGCCCAGGGTCACACAGCTAGTAAGTGTTGTTATCATTACTTTTGAAAGCAACTAAATGAACTTTAGAGCCAAGTCCTTGTATGAAGTCTAAAATATAATATTTGCTTTTTAAAAATGGGATATGATTATAAAATAATGAGATATGATTTCATAGTTTGAAAAATAATTCCAAAAGAAGAGATCCAAAAATGTTTTAATGGTGTCGACCTTTTTGGAAATAAATGTATATTTTCCCAAGGTGATTATTTTGAAGTATAGCCTTCATTTGGAAATACAAACTTTGACACATTTGGGATTTTATAAGTATTATTATCTAATAGTAACGGTAATCCCTAAACTTTATTTCAGCCAATAATTTTATCTCTATCTCCTACCAAACTTCTGCCAGTGTTTATAAAAAGTTGGAAAGCTGACCTTTTAATTTTCTACATTCCCTTCTCTGCTAAAGGAATAGAATTTAATGACAGGCTGGGAAAGTGGCGATTAAAAAAACCTGTCCAAGCCATAGGCTGTATCCTTAGTCCCTGAATAGCAGATGCTATTCAGTCTACTTTTCTTTTCATTCATTTCATTATTGATCATTTTAAGAATATGTTCAGTTCATTATTGATCATTTTAAGAATTATTTCAACTCTACCAAAGCCTGAAGCCATGTTGATAAGCTGTACCCTGAATAAGTGGAAGCCCAGGGGTGAATAAACAACCAGCTAAATTCTCATTTGTGGAATTCCAAACTCCTACTAACTTGTTGTATGACCTGAGGCTGGTTACTTAATCTCCTTCTTAAATTGGAAAGGTAGACAGGCTTGTTTATTGAAATAACCAGATACTATGGAGATAAGTGTTACATAAATATGTATAAATGTAGATTAATATCAGTTAATGATTTAAAACTCATGCTCAAGTTGACAAATCTTACTTCAGTTGTTTCTAGGCACAGCTTTTGAGTTAGTAATATTAAAGTCTCAATCATGGTTTTTTAGCTGCTGAAATTTGCCAGTGGCTTTGGAGAGAAATCCACCACCATTCTAAAATGCATTTGCTTATACTTTACACCTTATTAATACCATATACTCTATTATTAAAGTTTAAAAGTACACAGATCCATGGGGCAGCTAGGTGGCGCAGTGGATAGAGCACTGGTCCTGGAGTCAGGAGTACCTGAGTTCAAATCAGACCTCAGACACTTAATACTTAGCTAGCTGTGTGACCCTGGGCAAGTCACTTAACCCCAATTGCCTCACAAAAAACAAAAAATTAAATCCTTTTCACTTCCTAGCTGTGTGACCCTGGGCAATTCACTTAACCCTCATTGCCCAGTAAACAAACAAACAAATAAATAGATAAACACATGCATAAATAGATAAATAAACAAACAAGCAAATAAATAAATAGATAAACAAACAAATCCTTTGATAATTTGTCTAAAGATATTTAATTTGTCTACTCATGCTATAAGAACAAAATTTGCTGAGCATCTACTGTATGCATATGGCACCATTCTAGTTGCTAAAGAGATCAATTTAAAAGAATATAGCCTTCCTTTGTTAAGTCTCTCAAAGCTGTGCTAGGAGAGCCTCAGATGACAGACACAGTTGGTCCCTGGGCCTATGCTTGATACCATTCTCTCATGGCTGAATATGCCAAAGCTAAAATTGTTCAGGCCCAGCCTCTGAGAATCCAAGCCACCTCTATGCCACCATGATGAATCAGAAGAAGACTGTAGTGTTACTTTTAACATGAAGCCCTTCCTGATCCATCCATCTCTTCCCCTCTGCCCCATTACTATGTATTTGTTTTGTGTAGTTTTAATTTAAATTAAATCTGGAGCAAAAAAATAAATTAATTAAATCTAATAAGCATAGGAAACTGTAATAATACACCCAAACAGGAAGAAACAGTCATTTCAGAGATAATCTATGCAAAGCACAATTAGGTTTAACTTGTCTCTCTTGCCAATTCAAAATTCACTCCAATGTTTATGCCACTGATGAGAAGGAAAGGGAATTTAGGAGAAGAGAAGAAAGTTGACCTTAATAATGTCTGATTTAGTTTTTACAATGGAATTTCTGGAAAACTTAACCTAAGTCTGTGGCTTCCCAACACTAAACAGAGGCTATACCTCTATAGCCCATATTAAAATATACAGAGGAAGGAATAAACTGAATATTCATTTTCTGCCATCTATGATTTTGGAGGAGTCCATCAAATGTAAGCTTCTAGGTCAGGAATTCCCAGCCTTTGTTTCTTTTTCAATTCCATGTTCCTCTTGGCATTCAGGAGACCTTTCCATTCCTCCTACTCAATATGAAAGGAAATAAATTCTAGCATTTTCCATGCAGATGCTCAAAAACTTCTGTTACCCATTAATGTTAGTGCCTTCTCTCCATTCTCTCCAATTTATTCTGTAGAGACCTTGTTGGTACATTGTTGTTTGCATGTTGTCTCTCCCATTAGACTGTGAGCTCCTTGAGAGCAAGCACTGGCTCTTGCCTTTCTTTTTAATCTGACAGCACATTGCCCAGCACATGGTATGCTCTTAATAAATGCTTATTGACTGACTAAAAACATTAATTTCTAAATAATAGTTATTTACCAAATGTTCTTTTTGACTAACTTGTAGTACCTCCTAATTTTACCTGTACCCCAGGTTGGGAACCCCTCATCTAAGCAAAACAGTTTAGAACTGAGGTGGAATTACGGAGCCCTTTGACCTTAATTCTGGCTACCAACAGGCTAAACTGGAATGTAAGTAGCATCTTAGAAGAGGTGCCAGAAACAAAGCCATGATCATCAGTCCAGTGTCTTTGGAACAGTGAAGTGAGTATGCTAATTCCAAGTCAACAATGGCCCCAAGGTCCAGTATGCTAGACAATCTTCCAGTAGGATTAAAGGCTCAGGAAATAAGGAACTGATAGGATTGGCTGGCTGTCTGCTAAATCCTGTGTTGTACCATCTTTATCTGCAAGTGTCCATACCCCCCTGGAACCAAGTGGGTTCCAGTATCTTTGTCTCAGAAGACTTGAATGCTGATTAGTTTTTCTCTAGGTGGAACTCTATAACTCTATATATCGAATATATTTGGTAATATATCTTTATTTTATATATTTTTGGTAACACTATCATTAATAAAAGTAATGGATAGAGTGCTGGATTTGGAGTCAGGAAAATGAGTTGAAATCCTGTTGTGTGCCTCTAGACAAGTCATTTAACCTCTTTTATCCTCGGTCTCATCATCTGTGAAAAAGGGGATAATAGTATCTACCTCACACGGTTGTTGTAATGTTCAAATAAAATAACGTAAAGAACTTTGAGGTTTGCAAGCTTACTACTATTAAATGAGATCAGAATTCTTCCTGAAGCACTACATTTATTTAAATAATGATAACTGTGATTCAACATTGTAATATGTTCAAAATAATTCTTAGAAACTTAAAAAAAATAAGACTAGAGCTCTATATCTAGTATTTAAGGGGCATACACAATAAAATAATTTTGATTTTTACATTTTACATATTTTATTATATATTTTATTTTTTATTATTGAAATAACTTGACAAACATATAAACAAAAGCAATTCTATATGCAAAGTAAAAGTGGTTTTTATACAAAATCACAAATCTCCTTTATAGCTTGCCTTTTTAAAAACAGAATTCAATAAATTCAACATAGTTTCAAAGCAGTGTTGCTTATCCAATCTCCCTCTAAACCATCTACTTTCTACTATATTTTTGTAAATGCTTCAGTGACTCTTTTCTTTCTTTTCTTTTTTACATTATCGTCAGTCATACTGACCATGTCCAAAAATATATATATATATCTCAATTTGCAACTGAAATCCATCACCTTTCTGTCAAGAGTAAGGTAGGACTCCATGATCCACTGAATTTGTGGTTGGTCATTTCATTAATCAAAGTTTT
Organism: Dromiciops gliroides; assembly: GCF_019393635.1. Lineage (NCBI taxonomy): Eukaryota > Metazoa > Chordata > Mammalia > Microbiotheria > Microbiotheriidae > Dromiciops > Dromiciops gliroides. The sequence goes on from NC_057861.1 coordinate 581,552,288, forward strand.
TAAAGCTTTTAAAGTTGTTTTCCTCTGTACTGTTATAGTCATTATATATTTTCTTCCTGGTTCTGCTAACATCAGTTCATACAAGTCTTCTCATGTTTCTCTGGATTCATCACTTTTCATATTTTCTTATGGCATAATATGCCATAAGAAAATTATGATGTTATTCCATTACATTCATTTTTCATAATTTGTTCACTCATTCCTCAGATGATGCATATCCCCTTATTGTCAAGTTCTTTCTACAACAATAACTATTATAAATATTTTTGCACATATTATACATATTTTGCACATTTTGTCTTCAATCTCTTTGGGATGTAAGTATCATGTAAGTAGTAGGATCACTTGGTCCAAGGCCATGAATGGCCTAGTACTAACTTTTGAGGTTCCAGTTCCAAATTTGGATTAATAGTTTTTTCAATGGAAAATAATATATTTATTTTCCAGGATCACTTAGATGAATCTTTATTCCTTTATTGACTATCAAAATGTTTATGAACTAATGCAGTTTGACGAAAACAGCAGTTCCTGAGAATAAAGTCTTTGTATGCTTTTAAATTAAATTTGGAGCAAGAAACAAATAAATTAAATTTGATAAGCACATGAAACTTTAATAATATAGCCAAATAAGAAGAAACATCCATTTCTGAGATCATATTATGCAAGACACAATTAGATTTAACTTGTTTCCCTTGCCAACTCAACCTCACTTCAGTGTTTGTTTATACCACTGATGAGAAAGGGAGGGGGAATTAAGAAGGAAGAGAAGTTGACCTTGATGTCTCAGTTAGCTTTTACAGTTGAATTCACAAAATTTTGTTTTTAATATTGCTTAATTCCTAAGGTCTTCATATCCAAGATATTTTTCTCCTTCAGATATGTGGCAAGTAAGATATTATTTTGATTTTGTTGTTTTTTTAATTTCTTTTTTTTTTCTTTTTGTCTTTTGTGTGTGTGTGGGGGGGGGGCAATGAGGGTTAAGTGACTTGCCCAGGGTCACACAGCTAGTGTCAAGTGTCTGAGTCTGGATTTGAATTCAGGTCCTCCAGAATCCAGGGCCAGTGCTTTATCCACTGCACAACCTAGTTGCCCCCTATTATTTTGATTTTAATTACATTTTAGTTGAATTAGCAGGATAGAATGAATAATGGTGATATCAATTTCTTTTATGCTAGTGACATATACAATTGCCCTCATATTTGAAGATGAAATTAATGTTGATGTTATAATTCATATATGTAGATGGTGTTCAAAAGATCTGTGTTTGATCAACTTGTTTCACACTATGAAACATGGTTCAGAAAGACTGTTCATTTTTGGTTAAAGCCATGTACATATACTCAGGATTCACCTAAATTTTCCAATATAAGGAGGAAATAACATGGGTCTACCATCCTAGGGAACTGTTTCCTAGTGACCTAGTAATTATAATGATGAATATATAATATAATTATATATTACCAACTTGGAGGTAAGCCTGTAGTGGAGAGCCTCAGGGATCTGTACTTGGCCTTGCACTATTTAATATTTTTACCAATGACTTGGATAAAGACATAGATTCCATGTTATCAACCTTTAGATGACACAAAGTTGTAGAAATAAAGAATTAACATGTTGCATAATAGCCAAGATCCAAAAAGCTCTAACAAGGATAACCCAAGTTTAAACATTTCAATGGATCTATGATCTCAGCAATGCCTTTTGGAACCCAACTACACCTCATCATGCAAGTCTCTTACTCTTAATATCCAGGAAATCCATACAATGATCTCAAGACTTTCTCTGACTCTCCTAATATTATGATATATATGTTATTCATCTATTACCCCTTAATCTTGATATATGACTGCTTCCCTTCCTCTGCCCACCATGCTTTTCGTTGGTGATATCTTTTCCCTCAGCATTTATATATAATTTGTTGTTGGTAACTTATTACCAATAAACATAAAGATCTTGTACAGATGGAAGAGTTGGTATATAGGTTGGTATTTAGACTTCATCAAGTTCATATACACAATAAGTACAAAGTACAAAGACAGCATTTGAATCAGGGTCCTCTGACTTCAAATCCAGAACTCTCACATCACCTTAGGCAATAGCAGAAACTTACTTAAGCATTTTGGTATTATTCAGTAGGGGAATACTGTGCTACTAAAACAAGGATTTATTGAGACATTTCAGTAAAGAGATTTCTAGTGTTCTCATTAGCACTTGGTGGCTCACAAAATTTATGAAGCAGAAAGATGATTTAAAACAAATAAACAAATGAGTTCCTTTTTAGCCCCTGCAGAACTAAAAGTCATATGAATGTAGATGAAGGAATTTAGAAGTTGTCCAGTCCAACTTTCCCCCATTTTACAGTGAGGAAACTGAGTCCCAGAAACATTAAATGACTTGCCCATAGTAAGTAGCAGAGTCAGGATCTGAACCTCCATCCTCTGACAGTAAATGCAGGTTTCTAAATTCATGTTGCTGATGCCTTTGAAGTCAGTACCACATATAATTCATCTAGCATTCATTGAACAATTTTTTGAATGTCTATCATATACAAAGTACCACAAGATACCAAGATTTATAAAACACTATCATTGCCATAAAGAAGCTTCCAGTCTAATAGAGGAGGCTAGCCACATGCATGAATCATCACAGTGTAAGGCGGGTAGTATTGTAGGAATTGAGAGGAGAGAAAGATAACTTCTGGCTGGGGTGAAAATATCTTCACATATTTGAAGAAATAAGGAATTCATTTTATTTTTCTTGGCCACAGAGGGCTGGAATAGGTGCAGTAGATGGAAATTACAGAAGAGTAGTTTTGGACCTGATGACAAGAAAAACTTCTTACCAATTAGAGCTATCCAGAAGTGGAAAGGGATGTCTTAGGAGGTAACCCTTCTCCTCCTGCCCCACACTGGAGGTCTTTGAGTAAAGAAAGAATGATAATTTGTTAGGGATTGTTCAAATATGAGTTAAGCTAGGTGGGCTTGTAAGTTCCCTTACAATTTTGATATTCTGTGATTTTAATTCTGATCTGGGAGATTTTAATGGATCAGGTGTCTTTTAAGCAGGGCCTTGCTTGAAGGTCTGGTAGGATTTTAATATAGGCAGAAATTGGAAGATTCTTTTGTTAATTGTAAACATATTTATTAAATGCCTACTATGCGTGGTATATACACTGTGCTGGTAATACAAAAATAAAAACAGGTCAGGGATACATTTGAAGGAAAAGGAAAAGATGAGCAAAGATGGAATTTAGAAAGCATAAGGCATGTTTTGGAATGATAAGTAGTTTAATTTAACTGTAGCATAGAGTATATATTAGTAAATATCAGGAAATAACACTAGAAAGGAAGATTATAATCAAACTATGAAGAATTTTCATGGAGCAACTAGGTATGGATAGAGTGCCAGACCTGGAGGTGGGAAGACTCATCTTCCTGAGTTCACATCTGGCCTCAGACACTTACTAGCTGTGTGAGCCTGGGCGAGACACTTAACCTCGTTTGCCTTAGTTTCCCCATCTGGAAAAGTGAGCTGGAGAAGGAAATGGCAAACCCTTCTGATATCTTTGTCAAGAAAACCCCAAAAGGGATCATGAAGAGTCAGACGTGAATTAAATAACTGAACAACAAAATGAAGAACTTTGAATACCAACCTGAGTTGTTTGTATGCTATTTAGTTAACAAAGGGGAGACAATGGCATTTTGTTTTGTTTTGATAAACATGGTAGTAAGAAATTCAAGGCAATGCTTCAGGAAAAATAATTTGGCAGTAGTCTCCAAAATGGAATGGATATTGGAGAGACTGGAGACAGAGAAACCAATTAAGTGAATATTGAATTAGTTGAGACATGAAGTGATAGAGACCTGTGTTTTGGCAGTCAAAATAAAAGGAAAGGATATATGTAAGATACATTTAAAGGAAGAATCACTGGGAATTGTTGATTGGGTAGACTGAATAATGAGTGAGAGAGAGAGAAACCAAAGGTGATGATTAGTTTTCCATCTGGATAGTGGTTCCCAGACATAATCATTGTGGTGAGTGGTTTTAATTTGATTTTGAACAATCCCCCCAAAGAGAGAATTCACAAGGGAGGTGGAGGGGGATTTGTGGAAATGACTGATTTTTTAAAAGATGTTATATTTAAACAAATGAAAGCAAATAAAAAGGAAATATCTCTTAGGGTTAAACGAGTGGCTCTATTAACTTAGAATTAATAGTGAAGTTAGGAGGAAGAGCAAATTTTGGAAAAAGGAAGATAAATTCAGTTTTGTGCTTGTTGAATTTAGGGGCCTAATGGAATATTTAACAAACAAAAATATTTAACAAACAATTGGAAACATGGGACTGAAAGCTGGAAGAACCAGTACATAGCAATGTCAAATAAGAATTTGAAATAAAAATGTATTCTAAACAAACAGCAATGTAGGTAATCCACTCAGAGATAAGCCAGAAATAGGTCTGGAGATAATACTCCAGTAATGCCACTGTTTTGTTTTTCTGCTTTTAAAATAACTTTTTAGGGTTCTTAACCTGTTGTCAGTATTTCTGACAACTGTATTTCAATATAATTGATTTTCTTTCTAATTCTATGTTATGTATTTAAATACATAATTCTGAGAAGGGGTCTGTAGACTTCACCAGATTGTTTTCGGGGTCCATGACACAAAAAAGTTTAAGAAACCCTACTCTAAAATATTGTGAACTGTGTGCTTACAAATGAAGAGTTGGTATCTGCATATTGGGAGTTAACATTCATAGAATTTCTCAGACTACAGTATATAATCCAATAAAAATGAGAAAATTCCCTAAATGGTATTTAGTTCCTTCATATCTCTGATTAACTTTGCTGTGGAAATCCCATAGAAATGACCTGAAGTTCCTGAGTTATTCAGAAAAATTGCTCTATTCTACAAGAGTGCAGAAAGGTAACATTTTGGCAGCAGCTCCATGTTATTCATTTGAAGCACATATCTTTTGCATTAACAGCAATCAAACTTGGACAATTGTCTTTTCAAGCACTAAGGCAGGCTCTGTACCTAATTACAGGCCTCTGTACCTGTTATGCATTGTTGGGTAAGGGTGTGTTACAGAAATGACTGATTGTTTAATAGATTGGTGCATTGGTATGAATGTGACCCCACCATATTGGTTTGGAGTATACCACTAAACTGTGATGAGACTAACAATGAAAGGACCTGGCACACTGTTTTGAAGATTTTAGGCAGATATACAATACTGATTAATATGTCTAGGAGAAAAAACAATGCAAATGCTGCTATTTGTTAGTTTTCCTGACACTGCTACCTTCCTGGACCATTCACCCATCACCTCACTCCTGGATTATTGCTATAGCCTACTGGTTGATCTTCTTCCCTCAAGGTTCCCTGTATTCCAGACTCCACTCATCTGTCAAATTTATCTTCCTGGGGTAGCTAGGTGGCGCAGTGGATAAAGCACCGGTCCTGGATTCAGGAGGACCTGAGTTCAAATCAGTCCTCAGACACTTGATACTTACTAACTGTATGACCCTGGGCAAGTCACTTAATCCTCATTACCCTGGAAAAAAAGAAAAAGAAAAAAAATTTATCTTCCTATAGTACAAGTCTGACCATGTCACTAAATTCCAGTGGCTTCCTATTTCCTCTAGGATCAAATAGAAAATGCTCTGTTTGGCTGCATTCCTTCTAATCTTGGTTCCATTGGGTTTCTTTGTGTGGACTTTTCAATTTAATGTAATCAAAATTATCTATTTTACTTCCTGCGATTCTCTCAATCTCTTATTTGGTTATAAATTCTTCCCTTATTCATAGATTTCACAGGTAAAAATTTCCATGCTCCCCTAATTTGCTTACGTCACCCTTTATGTCTAAACCATATATCCATTTTGACCTTATTTTGGTAAGTGGTGTGAAATGTTGATCTATACCTAGTTTCTGCCAAACTGCTTTCCAGTATTCCCAGCAATTTTGGCAAATAATGAGTTCTTGTCCCAAGAGCAAGTTGGGCTTATCAAACATTAGATTACTAAGGTCATTTACTACTCTGTATTATGTACCTTGTCTATTACAGTCTCTTTCTTGGACTGTACTAGATTGTTTTGCTGATTACCACTTTGTAATATAATTTGAAATCCAGTAGTGCTAGGCTGCCTTCCTTCTTCACATTTAAAAAAAATTCTCTTGGTATTATTGATCTTTTGTCCTTCCAGATGAATTTTGTTTTTTCTAGCTCTATAATTCTTTGATAGTTTGATTGGTGTGGCACTGAATAAGTAAATGCTTAGGTAGAATTGGAATTTTTATTATACTGACTTGGTCTACCCATCAGCAATTAATTTTTCTCCAGATGTTGAGATCTAACTTTATTTGTGTGAAAAATGTTTTGTAATTTTGTTCATATAGTTCCTGGGCTTGTCTTGGCAGACTGACTCCCAAGTAGATTATATTGTCTGCAGTTATTTTAAATGGAATTTCTCTTTCTATCTCACTGAAGAATGTTGATGATTTATTTATGAAATGCTGGTGATTTATGTGGCTTTATTTTATACCCTGAAACCTTGCTAATTTTGTTAATTGTTTCACCTAGTTTTTTAGCTGATTGCATGTGGGGGTTGCGAAAAAATTGGCAACAGTAAAAGGTTATGCATGTCTATTTTATATTTTACATATTTGGGGTCACATAAAAATTTCTCAGGCCAAAAGGGGTTTTTAGAGGAAAAAGTTTAAGAAGCCCTGCTCTAAAATAGGCCTAAGTATTCAATTTCCTAGTCTGTTAATCTGGGCAATTTACATTTTTGTAAATATTCATCCATTTCATAAGATTGTTATATTTGTTGGCATATAATTGAGCAAAATAGCTCCTAATAATTGCTTTCATCTCATCTTCATTGGTGCTGCATTCACTTTTTTTCATTTTTGAAATTGGTCATTTGATTTTCTTCTTTTTTTCAAATCAACCAGTGGTTTATTTTATTGGTTCCTTTCCATTTTTCTTTCACCTTACTCCCCTCTCTTCTACTTTGTTTTTAAAAAATATTTTACTTGTTTTAATCTTTTTTTTTTGCAGGGCAATGAGGGTTAAGTGACTTACCCAAGGTCACACAGTTAGTAAGTGTCAAGTGTATGAGGTCAGATTTGAACTCAGGTCCTCCTGAATCCAGGGCCAGTGCTTTATCCACTGCGCCACTTAGCTGCCCCCCTTTACTTGTTTTAATCAGCCAAAATCTACCCTTTCACACTCACTCCCACCGTAATACCCCACCAATGGAGAATACAAGAAAAACAAGCCCCATTACATCCACGTATGGTCAATCAAAACAATTTTCCATAATGGCCAGCCATGTCTAAAAGAAAAATTGTTTCCTTGTGAGTGCTTTACCTCTCTATGAGGAGGTAGGTAGCATGTTTCATCATAAGTATTCTGGAATTGTGGTTGATAATTAAATGCTGATAAGCACTGAGCAAAACAGCAGTCCATCAAATTTAAATACCGTAACTTGTTCATCAATTCCCCAGTTTATGGGCATTCCCTCAGATTGCCATTCTTTGCCACCTCAAAAAGAGTCATAAATATTTTTGTACATATTTAGGGTTTGTTTTGATTAGGACTAACCATAGGTGGCACATAGGTGGATAGACAGTCAATTCTCAAGTCAAGGAGTCATGAGTTCAAATCTAGCCCCACACAGTAGTTGAATGACCCTGCACAAATCACAGCCTCTGTCTGCTTCAGTTTCCTTATATGTAATCTAGGGGTAATAAATAGCAACTACCTCCCAGGGTTGTTGTGAGGATCAAATAAAATAATGATTATAAGCTGCTTAGTTAGCTCAGTGCCTAGCACATAGTAAGAACTATATAAATATTAGTTGTTCTTGTTGTTACTTAATTTGTCCATTTTAGAGGAGGATGGGGTTGAAGTGTTCATGTTTGTTCCTCCCCTGCATCTTATGTGAGATCATTTTCTTTAATCTTCCTTCTAGTCTGTTCCTCTTCCCCTCTATTTCTATTCTTCTCTTTAGATCATCAAGACATAACAGAACCACTTCTATACCTTGTCTAATTGGTTTCACTCTATAAACACTGATAAGGTTCAGAATCAGAGGGAACACATATATCATCTCCTCATACTTGAATGTAAGCAGTTCATCCTTATTTAGTTCCTTATCATTGTTTATTCATGTTTACTTTTTAATGTTTCTCTTTGTGGTACGTCTGGAGGGAAGATCTGGGCTGGTCCTATTGCTCCTTTTTGGGGTGCTGTGTGTTGTGTTATTCCAGGATCTCAAGGACAGTCTGGGGACCTGAAAGCTTTCAGTGCTCCCCAAGTCTTCTGCTCCAGGGCAAAGTCAGTTTGCTGTTCCCCTAGTTTGACCTCTGCAAGATCCTTACCTGGATTTGAGTCTCAGTGAGAGTAGATTGCTTCTGGATTCAGCCCTTATTGGCCTGGGGGAAAACTCTGCTGCTTTAGAGTGACAAAATTGGGGTAGGGATCTCAGGGACAGTGTGGGGACCTGTATGCTTTCGGTATTCCTTCCCCAGTATCTGTAGACCTCTCTGTCTCCCTATACTGAGCTGGGCTGGACAATTGACTCACTGTGACTTTTTCTGGATTTCCTTATCAGGATTTAGTTTAGTGTATTCTCTGGATCTGTTTAGAGGAGTTTTGTGAAGGGTAGTTTGCTATGTACTGCTTCCTACCCCTTTGCCATCTTGGCTCCAACTTTCCTCCATGTCGTTGAATCCAGTGACACTGGCCTCCTTCCTGTTTCTTGCACATAATGCTCTATCTCCCAACCCTGAGAATTTTCACTAATTGTCCCCCATGCTGGAATTCTTTCCCTCTATCTCACCTCCTGCTTTCTCTGGGTTCCTTCAAGTCTCATCTAAAATCCTATCTCCTGTAAGTAGTCTTTCCCAGTCCTACTTAATCTTTGTGACTTCCCTCTCAGATTATCTCTTCTTTATACATAACAGTTTTCATATTGCCTTCTCCATTATGCTTGTTGACTGGATTTGATTTTTGGGGTGGTATAGGCTTTCAGAGGTGAGCAGAGGAGGACGCAGGGGATGAAAAATGAGAACTATCAGTTATGTAGTCCTTTAATGTTTACAAAGCACTTGCCATACTAACTCATTTGATCTTCACAACCATCCTGCAAAGTGCTACAATTATTATTATCTGCTTTGCACAGATGAAGAAATTGTGGCTGAGAAGTAAAGTGACTTGCCCATGGTCACGTAGCTAGTAAAGTGTCAGAGGGGATATGAACAAAGGTCTTCCTGACTCCAGGTTCAATTCTCTATCTGTTATGGAACACTGAATTTTCAAACAAGGAAAATGAGCACACACATGTGTGTGTGTACACATGCATATACATATTTTAGACATGGAGTTCTTGATGAAGGTGGGGACAAATATGTGCCAAGTCAAATATGGCAAGACTAACAGAATACAAACATGCCACTACAATCTTAAGTAGGGCTGTTTTTCCAGAAGTATGGGCCCAGACCTTTGGGCAGCCTTTAAGATAGATATTATAACTATACCCTAAGTGGGCCCCCTTTTGAAATTTGCCATTATTCTCAAGACAGACCATTGTCCTGCTATGAGGGAAGAAATTTGAACTCTGGATGGTATATACTATTGAGATGGAATAAGAATGGCAGATGTTAGACACAGAAAAGCCAAGACAACTGTTAGAGAGCTTCAGAGAGGCTTGAATTTGATGTACTGTGTATGTTAAAAATGGAAAACCCATCTGTTACAGTACAGGAATGCTTGACAGCACTGGATAATCACTTTGGGAATAGAGAGAATGCTGAAGACGTTCATGTCAAGCTCCTAACTACAATCCAAGAAGTTCACAAAAAAGTTTCCAGCTACCTACATGAGTAGGAAAAGTTTCTATGCTGAGTTACAATTGACTTCAGAGTACAGCGATCATGCTCATGGGGAGCCTTAGATAATAATGAACTGTTGTTGTGGAATATATGGCCACCGAAGAAGTATAGCCAGCCTCCTGCTTACTCATAGTTAGTAAAATATATGAGGAAAAAAAGAAAGACAAGCATTTAAAGAAATATGGAAAGAAAAATGAAAGTTTGGCTAACAAGTACTCATTAGTAGCTCAAGTACCAAGAATCTGTGTGAGGGAGAATCTGAATTTAAAAGTCTGACCCTCTAAAAACTGTACCTGAGAGTCTCTATGAAGAACTGAGAGTCACATCTCTCCTATTTACAAATTATAGTTTGGGCCCTTGAAATGGGACACCACCAATGTTTCGAGATTACATGAATGATTTTGTATTCCAAGAAGGGATGGATGACAAGACCCTTAACCTTTGAAAGCCCTTTGTAGACCTACACCTCTAAGGACTATGGTTGGACTCTCCACTGAGCTATTGCTGATCATACTACCTCAAGGGAAAATAATGCCAACCCAAGCAGTTTACCCAGAAAGTAGCAAGACCTCAGAGCTATCTAGGGTTGTTATGAGGATCAAATGAGACAATAATTGTAAAGCACTTAACACAGTGCCTGGCATGTGGTAAGCACTACATAAATGCTAATTGTTATTATTAACATCATCACCATCACCACCATCATCAACATCATGATCATTCTCTTATTTTGGAATAGAAATAATAATAGTATGGGAAATATTCTAGTTTTATCTGAGCACATTACCCAATATACTCAACCTGGAATCAGTCTCTATTTTGGCCAAAGTTTTTTGGAGAAGTATATCTCAGTACAGGCCAAATTGTTATTTAATTGCCATTGCAGTTGGGGCCAAGATGTAGAAAGCCAGTTGATCAGAGAAGTACCTAATTTGGTTGAAACTAAGAAATCTAGAACAATACCTTGTCAGTCTCAAGAGGATCTTCAGTTAGAACATTTCGACTGCACTCTAATAAATCTGCCGGAAATACTTAGCCTAGAAATATAGGTTGGTTGTAACTTGTTCCTACTTTTGTTTTGAAATAACCAGTTATCAACACTTACATTGATTTAATTTGGAGAGTCTAAGTGTATTCTTCTCAGAATTTACCTACTTCATCCTTTGTAATCCATGGTACAGAAGCTGCAATTGTTTTCACGGTGGTGGTCTTTCTGCAAACACTTAACAGAAGCACAATATAAGATGGACAAATGTCACAGGAAATGATACTCTTTTGGGTTGATGATAAAACCAACTCAATCAGTTCCTTTATTTGCCCTCTAAGGAGAACGTGTGAGGTACCTTCCTTGCCATTTCTGGCTTCATTTATAGTGAGAACATAAAGACTGACAAGATTCAGTTTTTCCAGTGATTTGTCTACTCACTGGTCAGTTGAAAGGAATGACACATTTAAAGTACCAAAAGCAAAATTTAAATTTAAAGAAACTCTAAAAATTTGGTTTTACTGCACTCTGATCCCTTATTTGTTAACCATTATTTATTTATTAATTTATCTACTTATTAATTTATTTATTCTTTTCTTTATTCATTTTTAGCATTTATTTTTACCTTTATTTATTTTTTAATCTTTATTTTTATTCTGAACTTAATAATCACCAAATAAAACAAGCATTAGCATATTCACAAAACACAAAAAATAATTGTACATGCAACTGCAGGATTCTATTATATACATCTTGTTTGTCTCTATCTGGCCTTCCTTCTGTTCTTTCTCCATTAAAAAAAAAAGATGCTATAGTTACTCTTCTTTCTTTCTTTCTTTTTTCCTTCCTTTCTTTTTTCTTTTTTTTCTTTGTTTTTGTTATACTATCCTTATCTTCTCTCATACCCCCATTCCTTCCCACTGGATTTTTTTTTTTTAAAGAAAGTCCTTGTAACAAATGCATATTACAACACATAACTAGTTCCCATATTCTCTGTCTAAAAATGTTTGTCTCATTTTGTATCATGAATACATCACCTAAGGGTCATTTTGTATTTTAATTTGTTTTCTGGATTGCCACAGACAAAGAATGTGGGTGGCCTAGTGGTGACAATCCATTCCATACTCAACTAAGCTGGTTCTTGGGAAGCTGACTGTCTATTGCCAGGACCACATTTGAAGATTGCTGGCATAGTATTGTAGAATCTACGGGAGCATACTCCAATGGCATGACCCACAAGAATCCAGGGACAATAATTGGCATAGATTAACAATTAATCAATAGATTCATCTAGTTACTTGTAGAATTTTAAAAAGGGATAATAAGCAACCAAAATAGTTAAACTTAGAATTTTACAATAAGGTCCCACTTTGAACAATGACTTATGGGATAATAGCTATAACTATTATCATTTATGTAGTTTTATAAACTGCTTTACATATCATATCTCATTTTGATCCTCACAACAACACTATGAGGTAGGTGCTACTATTCTCTTCATTTAACAGATAGAGAAACTAAGGTTAAGAGAGGTTAAATAAGTTACTGGAGAAGAAAATGGCAAACCACTCTAGTATAACTTTGGCAAGAAAATTCTATATAGGGTCAGGAAGAGTCAGACAAGACTAAATAACCACAAAAATAACTTGCTTACAGTCACACAGCTAGGAAGTGTCTGAAGCAGTATTCAATCTAAGGGTTTGTGACTACAAGTCCAACACTCTAGCTGCCTGGAAGAAGGAAGAAGAAACCAAACAGGACAAAGACGTCAGATTCCATATCAAAAAGCATGGGGGAAAGTAGCTGAGGCAGAATTGCCAACACTTACAAAGGAAAATAAAAGTCCTATAATGAGAAATGTGGCAGGCCTGACCATTCTGTGCATACAGCTCAGGCTGAAAAGATTGAAATCTTTTCTGATGGTGACAGATTCGTTCAAAGTCAACTCTGTAAAGACGCATGAAAGAATAGTCCCAGATGTAATTTAAATAGGTGTAAGTGATATGTTTGGGAGAAGCAACTAGCAAACTGCTGAAACCATATTCCACCTTCATGATGGGGTGTCTTTCAAAAAAAATTATTTGCATTGGAGGGAATTTCTCTTTCTGGGGATGGTAAGGTTCTTCCTTTCTCTAATAACTCCCTCCTCCCCTTAACTTATACAAATAAATTGTCAGTTCCTTCTTTTGCTTCTCTCTTAAAGAGTGAGGTCAGGATTTGAAGCTTTAACAAGACAGAAGACTGAAAAAAAGAGCCTTGGTAATATTAGCCAGGTACAAAGGGTTTGGGTAAATTTAGCTAATGAAGGCCCCTTGCTTGGAGGTAAGATTGGGTCATTAATGTCTGTACAATAACAGCTCCGACAAGCCCCATATGAATGCCAGATGGTTGGAACCATTCCACTAAGAGACTGATGTTTTCATTGTTATGAATTTGATTTTGTAACTTTCTGCTTACGATGATTTGATTGGAGCTTTTAGACTCTTTGATAGCTTTCCCATAAATAATTCAATCCCATATATTTGAAACTAAGGCTTATTAGTCTTTTTTTCCTCATCAGAAAAATGTCATTCCTTGATTTCTGCTCTAATTTGGACAATTTACAGGGTTGTTTTTTTTAAAGGTGGGTTTTTTCATGTGTTCTTTTCCTGGGACTGTGCCCTCAAAGTACTTGCTTCTGAATAAGGAGAATTTTTTCTCAATGGCCTTCAAAGGATAAGAAGAAAAAGAAGTTAATAGAGCTAGGGTGATCTAGGTAGAATTTCAAAAGTAGAGACAAATTCTTCCTGTTAATGACTTAATTCCTCACAATTTAAGTTCAATACCTTCCACCTCCTTAGCATCTCAGTTGTCTCTATTGATTTAAATACTTTATGTGGCTACATAATTTGCTAACCTTTGAGAATTCATAGGGTCTGGTCATTTCTGCCCCTCCACAAAACCCCACTGGAACTTGCACACAGCCTCTCAGATCCTGGGTTCTGAGAGCTGAGTTTTACCCTATCTTACCTTAAAACAGGCCACCTCACCACTTTCCAATCATCTCTAATTCACACAACAGCACATCCTCCATTTCCTACTTTATGGGTCCCTTTTACATTCTGTCTTTCCCAGAGATTATTTTGTTTGCTCGTGTTTGTATCCCTATCACATAAGTCAGTGTTTGGCATGGGTAAAGACTTAATAGGTGCTTTTTCATTCACTCATTCATTCATTCATTCATTCATTCATTCATTCATTCATTCATTCATTCATTCATATATAATAGTGGTCTAGCACATGTGTATACACCATCAGCTTGCTAGGCTGGTGCAACCTATCTGTTTGGAGGATGCTAGGGAGCTTGCTTGTGGGAGAATCCAAGGAAAGTACCATACCTGTTTCTGGTATGAAAACTACATGGTTAAGGGAAGGCTGATTGGCTTCAGAAGCATTAGCAGTGGGTCTAAAAATTTCAAAGGACCCATAATGAAAAATGCTATCTACTTTCAGAGAGAGAACTGAAGAACTCTAAGTGCAGATTGAAGCATAATTCTTTTCACTTTCTCCATTTTTCTTGCTTCTTTTGGTTGTCATTTTGTTTACAATATGGCTATTATGGAAATATGTTTTTTATTACTTCATATGTATAATTGATACCAAATTGTTTGCCTTCTGAATGGGTGGTGGAGGGGCAGGAGGGAGAAAGAAAACCTCGAACTCAATTTTTTTAATGTTAAAAATAAATAAGGAAAGAATGAGATAAAGAAAGCAGGGAAGAGAAAAAGAATGAGAAAGGGAGAAAGAGAGATGGAAGGAGGAAGGAAAAGAGGAAGGAAAGGAGAAAGAGAGAGAGGGAGGGAAGGAGGGAAAGAAAGAAAGAAGGAAAGAAAACAGTTGGTATAAGTGACTTTTTCTTATGGTACTTGGTGAGAGACTATTTAATAAGGAGAAACACCTTAAGGCTTCTACCTTTCCATGGACATGTGGTCCTAAGAAACAGGCCTTGGGTCTTGGCCTTTTTGTTTGTTTGTTTTTTCCATTCTAGGGGAAGGGAATAGAATCTCTGAACATGTGAGTTCCAAAATGTTGGAAGAAGTCACAGCCATCCAAGACTTGGAATCCAGTCTTGAGTTTTGCATCCAGCACCACATCAATGCCCTATAGAGTAAAAAGGAGCCATTGGAACTCCACACCTGTGGCAGCTGAGACAAAGACTCTACAAGCAGAGATGATAACTTTAGATGTGAATTTTGGTAGAACTAATGCTATGTATGAACTTAGCTAAATTTAGAGTTTATTCCTCCAGAAACTGAGGTAGCATAGGGGAGACTATGCCTTGGAGCTATTGAGGAAAACACATGTACATTTGATCTTGCTATATCTTTGAAGTAAATATCCCTTTGTAAAAGCTAATGGATGCTAAATTGTTAAATGGAACTGGGGCACTAGTCGCTGGTCTCCTAACAGTGGTGGTGGTGGTGGTGGGGCCGGACACAGAAGATGGGCATGCAAGCCAATGGCTGTAGATAAGAGAGAATTGTACCAACCTCTCAGTTACAAGAGAGGGCAATATAGCAGGCCTGGTTGGAGAGGGCTTGAACTACTCTCTACACATTTGTTCATGAATCTAGAACCAGAAGGGACCTTAGTGATTATTGAATCTCTTTTATTATAGAGCCAAGGAAAGTGGGGCCCAAAGGGCTTGTTCAAGGTCAAGCAGGCAATAAGCAGCATAGGTGGGATTTGAAGCAGGTCCTTTGATTACAGAACCAGACATCTTTTTATTGTGATTCATAATGCAAAGAAACTTTTTGTAATGTAATGAGAACAATAAAGTCTGATGGAACAGTTCAATCAATGCATCCATGAAGATTTATTAAGCCTTATGTGCTTTTCTGATTCATCATCAGAAGACATACTGGAAAGAAGTCATAAAAATATGATAAACCCTTCACCTTGATGTCATTTCCTTTGATAACATCAACAAATTCATAGTGAAGACATGGGAAAGCCTTCTCAAAAGAGTTCAGGCATTCTCCTTGCTAGACATTAGAGAATTCATACTCTAGAGAAATCTTGTAAAAGTAATGCTTGTAACTAGAGTATAACAACTCATTCAGCATGGGTAACCCCATAATGGAAAGAAAAGGCATGTGAATGTAACTACAATAAAAATATCTTCTACGTATGCCTTAGCCCTTAGAAATCATCAAAGTTTCACAGTGGAGAGCAACCCTAGAAATAGAGGGTAAGTTTCTTGCAGACTCATCCATTAGCTGAGAGTCAAAAATGTCAAGCCTTGTCATCAATTGTGATTGTATTTGTTGTATTTGGGAGATGAAAGGACTTTTCTCTGCCTTCCTCTCTCCTTTAGTATTCATACTGCCTGCTTTTCTAACTATCTTCCAATTTCATAATCGTGGTGGAAATTTAAGCAGACAAGGATAATTTTCTTTCTTTTTTTTCTTCTTTTTTCTTTCAAGGATCATTTTCCACGATGAGAATTCCCTAGGTTCCAGATTACCTTTTCATAGCAATTCCTTGGTACAGACACATTCCTGTGATATTTCGATTTGTTCTTGGCGCACTCTATTCATCACCCTGAGCTTTACTGGGAAACCTTTTTCCAACAAAGGCAAAGGGACGCTTCTGAAACTGCCTATGAGTTTCTCCCTTTCTTCAACTTGACCCAGACCCTGGTCTGTATACCAGCACTCAAACAAACTAGTGTTAGATGCTTGATCTTCAGCCATTCCAGTTGACAACCTAGATCTAAGGAGGTTCATCTAGCATCTCTCTCATCAACATCAACAAACATTTTTAAGTGGTTATTATGTGCCAGGCATTATGCTAAGAACTAAGGAGATACAAAGAAAGGCTACCTCCCACCAAAAAACAAACAGGGTCTCTGCCATCAAGGAGCTCACATTCTAGAGGGAGAGATAACATGCCAACAATTCTGTGCACTCAAGATTATGCACACATAATGTGTGAGTGTGTGTATATGTACCCACAATAAATGTATATATATATATACATACATACATATACATGTATTGTGTGTATATTTCACACTAGACTTACATGTATAGTGTATATTTTAATATGTGTTTGTGTGTGAGTCTCTCTGTGTGTGTCTGTGTATAAAAGTTAGGTGGCCCAGTGGATAAGAGCACTGGGCTTGGAATCAGAGAGATTCACCTTCACGAATTCAACCACTGCTTCAGGTACTTACTAGTTGTATGACCCTGGCAAGTCACTTAGCCCTTTTTGCCTCAGTTTCCTCATCTGTAAAATGAGCTAGAGAAGGAAGTGGCAAACCAATCTAGTATCTTTGCCAAGAAAACCCCAAATGGGATAACAGAGAATCGGGCGTGACTAAAACAATGCAACAACATTATATATCTATATATCATGTAATTTAAAATTCTAAATGTGGGTCCTAATATGTTCCCCTAGTTTTGGGGGAAACTGACTAAAATCACTGATAAAATGAGTTTAGGTTTTTAAGGGTTTATTGAAAGATAGTAAAAGAAGAGAAAGATTGAGAACAGAATTCCTGCAACTTGGCAATCCTATCTTTCCTCAACTTCTCTGTTTTCCTCTGCTGCCACCACCACCATAGTGAAGTCAGGAACCCACAAGAGAGATAGAGCTCTCCGCGTAGGCCTTTCTTCCTCCTTCCTGTCCCCTCCCAGAAAATGGGAGGCTCCTCCTCAAGTTGATTGGCTGGTAGCCTTGATAGACAGTACCCATGAGCAAACGTCACTTCCTGATGCCAAGGAAAAGCTGCATGGCCTTGCCCTCATTGGCATTCTCCTCATGGTGGAGCTTTCCTATAGTAAGTCTCTAGTAGGTGGCATCATTCCAATCATTACAGTCCCCTCTTTTGTTTCATTTGAAAAATGAATGAGTTTGCTCAATGAAACAACCAAAAATAATATCCTATGCTAACAATATGTTAATAACAATATAGAAAAGGGAGAGAGAAAAGTTTTGTCCAGAGGGGTGGTCTCTCATAGACATGACGCTTTGACATTGGTCTTGCAGAGGGAGGGCCTCTGCAAGTATATAATAACAGAAGGAAAAAACAAAATCAACAAAACAAAATAGTTCATATGAAGTCTCTGAGTTCTCTTGTCTTCTTGTAAGATGTCATCAGGAGGAAACGACTCTGGTCTGGAAAACTGGGCTCTGGACTCTGGTCTGGAAAGCTGGATTCTCTTCTTTAACTGTTTGAATTGCTGGATTTTTACTAAACCTTAGCATAGCGTTGTCAATGATCAAATTAATACATTCAATTACATGAGGTAGTTATGCAATCTATAACACTTCTTACCACCATGTGTCTGGATCAAAGCCAAATTTAGTATGTGTTCATGACACGTGAAAAATGTTGTGCAAAGATTATCATACCATATCTCATGGTTTCAAGACAGCCAGTGATTGTGCTAGGCCACAGGTGATTAGACTGAGTGAGACACAAAGAAAACAAGTTCAGTTAAATTAGGTTATTTTAGGAGGGAGAGAGGAAGGAACTGGACTGTGTCTAGCAATTGTGCTCTACATAGTTGCCATCATAAGCAAACAATGGACTTACTTGTACCCGTCTCTCCTCTTGTTGCACATATATTCTCTCCAGGGCCTGCATCAAGCTTACTGTAAGAGTCAGCTATGTCTCTGAAATGATGTTTCCATACTTCATAAATCTCATATAAATTTCATCAAAGACAGTATGATGGTAAAAATGAATGTTATGCTGCATAACTGAGGATATACTAGTAATCTATACAATAATTCCAAACCATACCCAGAGTATAATGACATATAAATGATAAATGAATGTAAATAGCTAATTATATTAGACATTATTACATAATCTTCTCTAGTATAACAGTAATAGATACTTAAAGTGGTGATCAATTTATTAAAAAGAAATAAGGCTTCGGGGCAGCTAGGTGGCACAGTGGATATTGCACCGGCCCTGGAGTCAGGAGTACCTGAGTTCAAATTCGGCCTCAGACACTTAACACTTACTAGCTGTGTGACCCTGGGCAAGTCACTTAACTCCAATTGCCTCACTAAAAAAAAAAAAGAAATAAGGCTTCAATCAGCAAGATTCAATATTCAATATGTTCATTGATAGATCAAGCAAGAGGATTCAATAACCCTCTTTTTTTTTTAAACAGAATCCCATAAGAGAAAAAAAAAAACTCATTAAAACTCATGGTTCTCTCAAAAAGAAAGAAAGAAAAAAGAATTCTGGTAGTTTCTGAGACCCAATGGCCCCACTCACAGCATATACTTAAAATGTCTTTGAAAAGTCACTTAGTTTACAAAATTGAGTTTTTTTAAAAAAGGAAAGCAAAAGAAACAAAAGTCAAAAACAAACCAAAACCAAAACCAAAACCAAAAAGCAAAAGATTTGCTAAGCACTCTTTTGTGCTCTTAAAGAATTTAAAGGTGTGGTGAATTCCAGTCCTTTTCAGTGCCTTTCAAAAGCCAAAACAAACAAACAAACAAAAAAAAGACAGGATTAAAGGATAGGTACAGGGAGGGGAAAGGGTGGGGGAGATTGAGGTGGGCCAGAAAACCAGGCCATGTGCTTCAATACACACACATATATATACATACATATAATATTATATATACATACACATAAACACACACACACACATATTTATAGTCTGTTATATATGAGGAACAGCAAGAAGGCCAAAATTGTTGGATCTCAGAGTCCATGGAGGGGAGTGAGGTGTAAGAAGACTGGAAATATAAGAAGGGACCAGTTGTAAAAGACTTTGAAAGCTGAGAGACTTTTATATTTAATCTTGTTTTTAAATAAAGTTTTTAGTTTCAAATTTTTCTCCCTCCCTCCCCTCCCTCCCACCTCCCCAAGACAGCAAGTAATCTGATATAGGTTATATATGTACAATCACATTAAACATATTTCTGCATTAGTCATGCTGTGAAAGAAGAATCAGAGCAAAAAGGAAAAACCTCAAAAAAGAAAAACAATAGAAATAGTATGGTTCAATCTGCATTAGATTCCACAGTTTTTTGTTTGTTTGTTTGTTTGTTTCTGGCTTTGGAGAGCATTTTCCATCATGAGTCCTTTGGAACTATTTTGGACCATTGTATTGCTGAGAAGAATCAAGTCTATCACAGTTGATCAATACATAATGTTGTTGATACTGTGTACTATGTTCTCTTGGTTCTGCTCATCTCACTCAGCATCAGTTCATGTAAGTCCTTCCAGGTTTCTCTGAAATCTGCCTGCACATCATTTCTTTCTTTCTTTCTTTTTAGTTTTCAACATTTGTTTATATAAGATTTCCAATTTCAAATTTTTCTCCCTCCCTCCCCACCTCCTGTAGACAGCTGGTAATATGATATATATATATATATATATATAAAACATTAAACATATTTCTCCATTAGTCATGTTATAAGAGAAGAATCAGAGCAAAAAGGAAAAACCTCAAAGAAGAAAAACAACTGCACCAAAACCAAAAGAAATAGTACGGTCCAATCAGCATCTGTATTCCAAAGTTCCTTTTTTTTTTTCTGCATTTGGAGAGCTTTTTCCATCATGAGTCCTTTGGAACTTTCTTGTACCATTCTATTAGTGAGATGAATCTAGTCTATTACAGTTGATCAGCACATAAAGTTGATGATATATGTATAATGTTCTTCTGGTTCTGTTCATCTCACTCATCATCAGTTCATGCAAGTCCTTCCAGGTTTCTCTGAACTCCTTCTGCTCATCATTTCTTACAGAACAATAGTATTCCATTACATTCATATACTACAACTTGTTTAGCCATTACCCAATTGACAGGCAACCCCTCAATTTCCAATTCCTTGCCACCACAAAAAGAGCAGCTATAAATATTTTTGTACATGTGGGTCTTTTCCCCTTTTTTTATTATCTCTTTGAGAAAAAGACCTAATAGTGGTATTGCTGGGTCAAAGGGCATGTACAGCTTTATCGCCCTTTGGGCATAATTCCAAATTGCTCTCCAGAATGGTTGGATCAGTTCACAGCTCTACCAACAATGCATCAGTGTTCCAATTTTTTGACAGCTTCTCCAACATTTATTATTTTCCCTTTTTTTGTCATATTAACCAATCTGATAGGTGTCAGATGGTTATATTTGATCTTAAAGATAATAGTGAGCCACTGGAGCTTACTAAGTAATGGGGCAACAATATACCTGCTGTTTAGGAAGATCTATCAGTTGAGTTGAGGATGTATTAGGTTATTGCTATAGAGCAAATGTCTAGTCATGAGGGCTTGCATAAGGGTGGCAGCCATGTCAGTGGAGAGAAGGGGACATACACACACACATACAGTATTCTCTCTATGTGCAAGCTAATGTCATTGAAGATATCTTCTTTCTGAGAGGATTCTTTAATCAAGCTATCACTATAATAGGGTTTAAGATCATAGCATCCTACAGATTGGAGAGGTCATCTATTTCATAGCTTCTAATAAGAACTACAAATGAATGATCCTAGAAAGAGAATTGAGAGCCATGGCTGCCAATTCTAATTTCTCAAAGAAAAAGCTGTCTGAGCCTCAGAAGAAAAAAAAAAGGGAAGAAGGGGCCATTTGGATGGTCAGGGCCTCTGTTTCATTTAGTGAAAAGCTAGAAGTTATTAATATGTAAGCATGGGAGTTGATTGAATCTATAATTTGTTCCACTAAAATTTTTGTTATTGTTCAATGGTGAGAAAACTGAGGCAAAGCTGAGGGTTAAGTGACTTGTCCAGGGTCACACAGCTAGTCAGTGTCTGAGGCCAGATTTGAGCTCAGCTCTTCCTGACTCCTGGCTCCACCTGGTTGCCCACTCTTTATCAGGTGAGAATACCTCTAATCAATATATTAATCAAAACATTAAGATAAATGCACCTTAAAGCTCAGAGACTTTGAATTGTGTTACTGGAGAAGATTTTTGAGAATCCCTTGGACAGCAAGGAGATCAAATCAGTCAATACTTAAAGAAATTAATTCAAGCTTTTCACCGGAAGGTCAAATACTGAAGATGAAGCTGACATACTTGGGTCACATAATGAGAGAAGGGACTCACTGAAAAAGATTCTGATATTGGGAAAGATTGAAGGAAAAAGGAACAAGAAATGGCAGAGGATAAAATGGATAGTATCATGTAAACAATGAACATGAATTTGCATAGACTTCAAGAGATAAATGAAGGATAGAGGGGTCTGGCACACTATGGTCCATGGGGTCACAAAGAGTTGAACACACAACTGAACAACCACACCTTCATCAAGTTGGAAAGGATAGCAATAGAATATTTTAACTGGGTCATGCCCCATGGGGATTTGAATAAAATAGCAAGCCAGTTCTGAACCTGAGCATTCCAATGTCTGGCCACCTCAGTGGTAGAAAAAGTCAGGACCAAGATGATGGCTTTAATGAGGGCAGGGAAGAGAAGAACTTCTTCATCCTTCTTTCCCTTTAAATCATGGAATAACCTTGTGTACTTCAAAAGGTCAGAATATTTTGAACTTCCCATAGGATTCCTAGCAGCATCCTGGGAACATCTTATAGTGTCTTATAACAAGACTCCAAGACAAGTTAGGTGTACTAAGGAAAGTCAGCCTTAGGATCTTACAAGGAACACACCATTCCTTAGGAGAAATATATTAGGGGCATCTAGGTGGCACAGTGGATAGAGCACTGGTCCTGCAGTCAGGAAGATCTGAGTTCAAATCCGTGCTCTCAGATACTAGCTGTGGAACCCTGGGCAAGTCACTTAACCCCAATTTGCCTCACTAAAATGTACACACACACACACACACACACACACACACACACACACACACACATATACATATACGGACTCCATGAAAATGAAAGAAAGGACTTCCAACAAAATGTCTTTCAGGAACTGTGAGTTATCCTTTTTGCCACATATGTTTGAACCTTGAATCCACTTTTCCCCTGGATTTTTATATGGGAGAGTGTGTCTTTGGTTTGAAGGCAACGTTTTATACCAATTCCTTTCTATGCTGCCTTAATAAATAACTGTTTCCAAAAACTAATTGATTGTGGCTGGCTAATTGATATGAACTAGCAATCTATGGTTCACAACCTTATCATTGTCTAATTGCTATGCTAAAATCACATGGCTTCCAGAGTGGCAGAGTAAAGAATGCTGAATTTGGCATCTGAAGACTTAGGTCTAAATTCTAACTGTTACTTATTACTTTTTTTTTTAATTTTTTTCTTTTTTAGTGAGGCAATTGGGGTTAAGTGACTTGCCCAGGGTCACACAGCTAGTAAGTGTTAAGTGTCTGAGGCCGGATTTGAACTCAGGTCCTCCTGACTCCAGGGCCGGTGCTCTATCCACTGTGCCAACTAGCTGCCCCACTTATTACTTTTTGTAAAAATTAATTAACCTCTCTGGACCTCAGTTTCCTCATTTGTAGAATGAGATGGATGGATTTGATGACTTCTAAGACTCCATTCCATCTCAAACTAAGTCTATGATTCTGCAAATTGGTAATCATCTGCTTCTTTGATCTTCCATTATTCCCAACCTGTATTCCTTGGGTCAGTTTCATACTTGGATTTCTCCATTCCTATTTCAGGGATAGTGGCCATTGCTAGAGAAAGTCACAAAATTGTACAGTGGGAAAGGAGACTGGATTTAGAGTCTGAGGACATGGAGCAGCTTTGTTATATAATATCTATGTGTACTTGGTCAGGCCACATATATCTCTAGGCCTCGGTTTACTCATCTGTAAAATGAGGAAGTTGAACTTGAAAACCTCTAAGGTCCCTTCCAGCACTGAGACCATGATCCTGTTATCCTAACTTTAGCCACTCCAAATTTATATTAAATAACCATAGCTAGTTTTAAATTCTTCCTTATAGATTGATTTCCTCTCTCATTTCCCAGAACATGTGTTCCAAAACTTCACTTCTCTTTTCCTTAGCACCACTGTCTAACACAAAATAATGATCTAGCCTCTGATTTCACATTATGAGGTCCTCTAGTCTTCCATTTTGAGGTCAGCTCCCTGTGTTCCCCATGTCTATTCCTTAACACTTCTCAGCAGCATCATATAATGTCCCCTTATCTCTTTGGTTGTACTTTCTAAGGATTATTAATCCTTCTACCTGAACTATTAGTTATATACCAAAAAAGCTTTCTCTTATCTATTTTTTTTTTGTGGGGCAATGGGGGTTAAGTGACTTGCCCAGGGTCACACAGCTAGTAAGTGTCAAATGTCTGAGGCCGAATTTGAACTCAGGTACTCCTGAATCCAGGGCCAGCACTTTATCCACTGCACCACCTAGTTGCCCCTTCTCTTATCTATTTTTACCTGTTTTAATTTTTTTATAGTTTAACTTTTAAAATGATTGCTATCTTTTGTTTCCAAATATGTGTGTACATGTGTGTATATATGTATATATGTGTATAAACACACACACACACACACACACACACACACACACACACATATATATCACTGTCATCTCCATAAAAATGCTTCCCTAATCTCTCCTGTCCAATCGGCATCCTTTAAAACAAAGAATAAAAAAGGGGGGAAAGCAGTTCAACAAAACAAAGCAGTATGTCAACTATATCTGGAGTAATAACATAACACAACATAACATTCCATACTGCAGAAATTTATTTTGATTTGGGGACCCTACCTTTAGGCTGAGATTAGAAAGCCTTAGGCCCTCAGGGTCTCTTCCCCTCCCCCTCTGCTTCAGCTGAGCCAAAGAGCCCGGTGGGCTGTACAAGATGCCAGGTCAGACAGCTAGGGGGGAAAAGCCCCCAGCTCCCTCCGACCTGAGCGGAGCTATCCAAGAGATCCTGGATAGCTTGTGCTGAGGCAGGAGCTGCTCGAGCACACCCCCCCCCCCCAATCAGCCACAGCCCTGGCTAGTGGATTAGCTTGGTCTGTGGGGGCGCAGGAAGCCTGGAGATTTGAGTGGAGAGAAGAAAAGGTATATATAGACCTGGGGGTTAGACTCAGGGGCGGTCGGACAGAGACGGACAAGAGAGGCTGAGAAGACATTCGGACAAGGAGACAGGGGATGAGACGAACAGTAACGCAGGACTAGGAGCAAGGAGGAGGGGTTCGGACAGACGAGACAAGGTGGAGAAGAGGTCAAGCTGCGGCTGAGGAGATTAGAGAGGTTGGAGCGCAGCAGACTAGAGATGGGGCTACAAGGACGCAGGAGAAGATGAGAAGGACTAGGAGCGAGGAGGAAAGGCCGGCAGACAAGATTAAGAGAGGCGGACAAGATTAGTGGGGCGGCAAAGGGCAGACTGACGGAGCAGACAGACAGAAGGTCGGTGAGAGAGGAACACAGGGGTTCAGCGGTGGCAGTAAGGAGAGGAAAGTTAGAAGCAGGGGGATTTACAAAGTGAAAGGGGCTTGGCTAAGGCCCTTATTGTATTAAAAAGGTTACAGGCCTTATTACAAACAAGGGAAAGTGTAACGTGCCCTGAAGCAGGAGGCGGCTAAGGCCCTTATTGTATTAAAAAAGTTTGAAGCACAGCAGGTGGGAAAGAGACACACCGCAATGCAGTCAGGTTGTACATTTTATTTCCCTGTTTTCTTAATTTTCAATAGTATCTCATAAATAAACTCTGCTTTGATTATTTGGTTAAGAGGCTTCTTAATATTTGGCTTATCAATTTGGGAGTGGAGCAGTGTGGTGGAACTTTATAAACAGCTCACATTCAATTAATAAAGTCAGATAGCCAAACAGTCAAAAGTCCCCAGATTAGTCCTCCACTCAGAAAGATTAGTCCTCCAGTCAGATTAGCCCCTCAAAATTAGGCTAGTCATCAAAAAATATTTTTACATTTGAATGGCGACCCCAGCAGGACTTATGGCCCAGTTATAATTTTCCTAAACCTATAATTTTTAATAAGTCAAATTATATAATTGTTCTAGGTTAGTTATAGGTATTAATAATTAATTTTTTGTACAATACCCATAGTCATCCACCTCTGCAAAGATCCCCTGACTCTATATGCAAAACAGTAACCATCCTATATTTCTTTCTTTGAATAAACTTATTGGAAAATATGTCCTGTACTTCATGTTGCCTGGCCTTCATTATCACCCTTTCTCAAACTCCTTGCATTTGGGATTCTTCCTTCAACATGCTTCCAAATCTTCCAAACAGTCTTTTTCAGGTCTCATTCTCCTTGACCTTTCTCCAGCTTTTGACACTGTTGGCCATTCCCTATTACTAGGTAGTTTCTCCTTTTAACTTAAGAAATATCACCAGTCTCTTGCTTCCCCCTAAATTCTCCGTCTTTGTCTCATTCACTATCACCAAATCCTCTGCTCACCTTTTATATGATGTACCTTACTTTAAAAAAAAATGGTGAAACCAAGATTTGAACCCCGATTCTCTGAATTCAATTCTATTATTCTTTCTACTCCATCCAGGTCTCTACTAACAACCCACATCCTTTGGTAACAACTTTCCCCTTGGGATTTAGAACCTAACATTTTGTCTGATAACTTTACAATATAGTTATCAAGTTTGTATAATAGTTATCTGTATTGGGGGCACAGTGGGTAAAGCATTGTCCCTGGATTCAGGAGGACCTGAATTCAAATGCGGCCTCAGACACTTGACACTTACTAGCTGTGTGACCCCAAGGTCATTTAACCCTCATTTCCCCTCCCCCCCAAATTAGTTATCTATGTTTCTGTCTTGTCCCCCAATAAACTATAAGCTCCAGGAGGGCACGGGCTGAGCCTTATACAAACTTTGTATCTCTCCAAGCTCCTAGCAGTGTGATCTTCATACAGTGGTTACTTAGTATGTGTGTTTGTTGCTACTATAGGTAACAGGAATTCTTTAGTCAAGGCTACATAAGATAGCAACAAAAGAAGGACTTGAATATAGACCTTGTAATTATGGAACATTCATCTCCTTTATCCACAATTTGTATCCTGTGAGTTTCAACAAGTAATTTTTTCAAGTATGTTGAGATATTTTCTGAGGAAATTCCATTAAAACTTTGCATAAAGTTTTCCCATCAACATAGTTTTCTTTTGCCTTAGCTCACGACATCTTCATATTTCAAAGAGTACTTGGCAGTTGAATAATCTAATTTGGATAAAATAAATATTGATCTGTTCAGTATTATACCTTGGGTTTCCCCTGAATGTGAGAAAACCTAATTTTTTCCAATAAATCATCATTTAATCAGACTTTCTGCAATGCAAAAGAAGCAAGCAGAGCCTTAAGACCTACTTAAGTCATCATTAAAGCCCTCTGTCTCCTGTAATTATCTGACCTCTCATATTAATAGACTTGCATCTGCCAAACTTTCCTTTTCCCATATGATATTACAGTATCTGCCTCTGCCTTTGTGTGCATCCCCAGTGTACAGTCTGCTCTAGTCTGAGACCAAATAGCCTTGAGCTCTACATTATAGCATTATAGGGCTTGGAAAGAGTCCTTGCCTGACAGATTTATAACTAAGAGTAAATTAGTTCAACTTTTAGAATTATAATTTGCTTCATGTTCAAATGCCTCATTTGCTTGCATTCTCCAAGGTTGCTTCATTTGTGATTTTAGCAGATATAATGGTAGCTTATTTGTCACATTTCTTGATACCACATCTGTATCTTAACAAACTTCAGGAACATTACTCACCCTTCCTTAACCATTTTCACTGAATTGTTTAAAGACATAATATTTGTTTTCCGCCTTTCTGTTATTTTTAATATATCAAACAGGAAAAAGAAAAGCTGAGAACATTTCTCCCTCTCCTCCTCATAAAAATTCCTGGTGACTCTATTTTTTTCTACTTAAGATATTATAAAACTTGTTTGAACAGATAATAGGGTAATAATTGTGATGACAACCCACAGAACTCAGCATGGATGGAATTCCATGGGTCTTGAAAACATCTCTCTCCTGGGGGGCTGTTATGATACTGCTGAGAACTGCTGTGCTATTTAGGCTCAGAGTCCAGAGGTCACAAGTCTAGCAGGAACAAGGATCATTGTTTAACTCTGTGGCACAAGTGTCCACTACTGCTTGTACTTTCTGTCTTGTCACACAGGCTAGCCCTGTACTTATCCCTGTGTATTGAGATTGAATTGGCCTTGCCATAGACCACCCCATGGAATATGCTCACTTCTAAGAATTCACAGTGTGAAAGGAAGAGAGAGGCCAAGGGGCCAGCCCCTCCTTTTTGTACATACACTCAGTTATTAGTTCTTCCAGCTTTCAGTCAATAAGAATACTCTGCATCATTTCAAAATTTAAACCCTTTAGTCCTGCGGCACATATGGCTGGAAGGTAGCTCCAAAGCCTCCCATGTGGTCAACCAAGAATAACAATTCTGAGCATTCACCCTGAGATGGCCTCTTATAGGTCAATTCACCCTTGCTATACCTCTAGGGTTTCTAAGGAGTCAGGTTGTTGGGCAGATAAAATATGCAGTGAAGTCAACAAGCATTTTTTAAGCACCTACTATGAGCCAAGCATTGAGCCAATTGCTAGGGATACAAAAGCAAAACCTCCCTGCTCTCAAGGAATTCACGGTCTAATAAAAAGGGGAAACTTTAAATGAATGTGCAAAGCAGAGGGGAGAGTTACTCCCTGTTTCCAGGTGGCATTAGGGGAAGGGTTAGGAGTGGGATTAAGGTAAAGAGGCTCATGTCACAGAACTAAAGAAACTCTCTGACCCTTACTTCTGTAACCTGGCCATTTTAGATATTAACAATGTGGTTAGAAGAGGGTCCAGGTACCTAACAAGACTTAAGTGATAGCTGGAGCTCTTCTCATTTGGTCTGAGGAAGGAGGAAAAAGGGGCAGAGTTTAGGCAAGCCCTAAGAAAAATTACGAAATGGGTGAAATTTGTTCTTTGAATTCTTTCACTCCTTTTCTAGGCCCCTTTCTGGTAAATATGCATGCTTCTTTTGTTGTTCTCTAGTTACCTAAACATTCCTCATCTAATCCTGTAGTATCCCTGAGCACAAAATGAAATTCTCCCCCCACCCTCCGCCATCAGTGAATCATATTCCCAAAATGAGAAAGCAAATCTAATTGAACTAATTTATACTAAAATATAAATGTTTGGTAATTATCCCTTTAAGCTTCCTAGAAACATTTGCTTTTTAGCCCAAATGAATCTATAATTGGTTAAAAAATAAATTCAAACACTGTAGAGAACAGATCTGTGTGTGTATAAGAAATTATTTAACAATTCCTTTAAATCCCATTGGCTCAATCTTTAAAGAAATAAAGAAAGATAAATAATTAGAGGAATACAAATTGCTCATAGTTGGTCACACTGATGCAATAAAAATGAACTTAGTTCCTAAATGAATTTGTACAGTTAGTGTCATCCCAAAAATGTTTCCAAGAAAGTACTTTATAAAGCTAGTTAAAATAATAACAAAATGCATCTTAGGGATAAAAGGTCTCAAAGTTTGATGGAAATGATGAAGGAAGTATGAAAGAAAGGGACATAACACTTCTGATGTTTAAATGTTATAAAGCCGTAATCATCAAAACTGAAATAGAATAAAAGTAGAAAAGTATAAAAGCAGAATAAACTAGATATGGAAGAATCTGAAATAACTGAATTCAGTAATCCAGGGTTTCATTAACCTAAAAATAAATGACTTGAGGAAAACTTTTTTATTTGCAGGAACTACTGGAAAAACTGGAAAGCAAGTTGTCAGAAATGAGATTTAGAACATCAGCTTACACCATATACCAAAATAAACTCAAAATTGATATGCAATACTGTTGCTGGAGTTTTTTTGTTTGTTTGTTTGTTTTGCAGGCAATGGGGGTTAAGCGACCTGCCCAGGGTCACACAGCTAGTAAGTGTCAAATGTCTGAGGCCGGATTTGAACTCAGGTACTCCTGAATCCAGGGCCAGTGCTTTAACCACTGCACCATCTAGTTGCCCCTGTTGCTGGAGTTTTGAACCAATCCAATCATTCTGGAGAGCAGTGGCCAAAACTATGAGAGAACTATGCACAACGGGCTATCAAACTGTGTGTACCCTTTGACCCAGTGACACTACTACTAAATCTGTATCCCAAAGATATTTTAAAAAGGAAAAAGACCTATAGGTACAAAAATTTTTATAACAGCTCTTTCTGTGGTGATAAAGAATTGGAAATTAAGGAGATATCCATTAATTGGGGAGTGGATGAACAAGTTATGGTATATAATTGTGATAGAATGCTATTGTGTTATAAGAAATGATGAACAGTATCTTTTTAGAAAAACCTGGAGGGGCAGCTAAGTGATGCAGTGGATAGAGTGCCAGTCCTGGAGTTAGGATGATCTGAGTTCAAAACCAGCCTTAGACACTTACTAGCTGTGTGACTCCAGAAAAATAAATTAACCCCATTGCCTCTCAAAAAAAAAAAAGAAAGAGGAAGAGGAGGAGGAAGAGGAGGAGAAAGAGAAAGAAAGAAAAAGAAAGAAAGAAGAGAAAAGAAAAACCTAGAAAAACTTACATGAATGGATGCCAAGTAAGCATCACCAGGAGAACATTTTACATAGTAACAGCAATATTTTATGATGATCAAGTGTGAATGATTTAGCCATTCTCAGAAATATCATGATCTAAGACAGTTCTAAAGGGTTTATGATGAAAAATCCTATCTCCAGAGAAAGAATTGATGGAATTTGAATGTAGATAGAAGCATATTTTTTTTAAAGTTTTCTTTATTTTCCTTGGATTTTTTTGGTCTGTTTTCTTTTACAACATGACTAATATGGAAATATGTTTTGCATAATTGCACATGTATAACCTATATCAAATTGCCTACCTTCTCAACTAGGGGGAAGGGAAGGAAGAGAGAATTTGGAACTCAAAATGTTAAAAATTGTATGTATAACTGGAAGAATCATGTATGTAATTGGGAAAATTATGTATAATTGGAAGAAAATATATTAAAATAAAATTTGAAAATTAATATGCAACTTGACTATTAAAAGTTGTCCCATTAAAAATAATAGAAGAGACCCAAAACAAGTAATTTTTTACAGCTATGAAAAGGGGAGAATTACTAACTAAATTACTAACTAAATAAGAAATAGAAATACAATGGACAAAAAAAAAGTATTTTCATCAAATATTTGATGATAGGTCAGATATTCAAGACATGAAAAGAAAATATGTAGACCAAGAATCACTCTCCAATGGACAATTGGTCAAAAATTATGAACAGAAGGTTCTCAAAAGAACTACAAATGTTAACAATCATATTGTTAAGATTTGCTAATTAATAGAGAAATGCGAGTGAAAACAACTCTGAAGGCTTTATCTCATACCCAGTAAATTTGCAAAAGCAACAACAGATTAAAATAGGAAATGTTGGAGGTGCTGTGGAAAGACAAGCATACTAACATGCTTATGGTGAAGCTATAAATTGGTCTTAATTCTTTGGAAAGCACTTTGGAATTGTAACAGATAACATCCATACTCTTTGACCCAGATGTTTCACTGGATCTTGTGTAATATATATGATAAGAAGATCAAAGACAGAATGAAAGGCAATATATGTGTATGTGTATGTATCTATGTATACACACAAATATACATATATGTATAGATATATATAGATTTATATATATATATATATATATATAAAGTATTCATTTACTTTTTGTGGCAGGAAAGAACTGGAAACAAAATATGTCCATTGATTAGGGGATGACTAAACGAATTGTGGGAAATAAATGTAATGGAATACCACTGGGTTGATGAAGAATTAACAAGAACACGGGAAGACATATTCAAGGAAGAGCAAAGAAAATAATATATAGAAAATACAACTGTGTAAATAGAAAGGATCGAAAATGAAACTGAACACTGTTTTATTATTATTAGGGTCATTCTGGTCCCTAAAAAGAGACTAGAAAATGAACCTCCTTTTATTCTTTGAGGAGATAGAGGATTATGGGTATAGAATATTACATGTATTAGCAGACTTGGATGATATGTTGGTTAATTTTGCAGAATTCCTTTTTCTCTCTCCTTGTTTTTTTTATTCTTTGTTTCAAGGGATGGCTCTCTGGATAATAATAACTAGCACTTACAGAGTGCTTTGAAGTTTGCAAAGTGCTTTTTAAATATTATCTCATTTTATCCTCATAAAAAACAAGCAAGGGAAGTTATTTTTTCCCTCATTTTACAAATGAGGAAATTAAAGCAGACAAAGATTAAGGGACTTGCCCAGACTCATGTCACATAACTATTAAGTGTCTGAGATAATATTTGAACTCAGGCCTTCCTAATTCTAGTTCTAGCACTCTATCAATGTACCACCTAGCTATGTTTGGGTAAAGGATTAGGGAAGAATATATTTGGAAATAAAAGTAATGTGAAAACAATAGATATCAATAAAAACTTCATCAAATAGATACACACAACCACTTTAAATGTAAAGCTGTATTCCTCCTCTTGGAGTCTTTTGCAGGATGAAGCACCTTGGTAGTTCCAAGCCCCAATCTCTGCAAGAAAGAAGAATTCCTGGGTTTATGGAATGTTTTTGCCAAAAGGGCTATTAAAGATAATTTTAAGCAAATACTTTGTGGATAACAAAATTATAGTTTCCCTTTTTCTCCCCAGTAAGCTTCCTCTCTGGAGCCTGAAGCCCAAGGTAGCTTCTTGGTGAATAACAGCTACCTCCCAATAACTGAGGAAGATGTCCAGCCCTAAACCAAGTATGTCTTAGGACCACTGCATCTGGGCCTTGGCTTAGAAAACTTGACTCCTGGACTGCCTAGAACTGGAGATATGGATGTCTCATTCTGCAAAACCAATCATATTTAGTTAGTGTTGTATCCAGGTGTCTTTAGAGGTGCTTCAGAACATCTACCTTCCTTACCTAGTTCTCTCTCCTCTCCCCTTGACTGACCATAGAATACACACTCTGATCACAACTGCAACTATTGGATTCCTCTGTTCTCCCTCTGTTGCTTCTCTAATTCTAGTCTCCATCTTGTTTCTTTCTTCTCTTGGGGTTGGACTTTGTCTAACTGGGTGGCCTTGGTTAAGTTTCTGCTTCTCCAGGCTATTGCCCAAGGTAAGGCCTGGATCAACACCAGGAAAGACGTCTCAGACCTGATCTCCAGCCTGGGTGGGCCAAATCACTGCAGAGGGCTTGTCCCTTGAGAGCTGGATTGGGATTAAAGGAATTTAACTGCCAACATATCTGATTTCTCCCCAAGCCACTAACCAAGCTCTCTTCAAGCATGCTCAGTTGTCGGAGTTTATGGCTCACAGGGTACAGACATTTGCTCACAACCTAAAAAACTTAGAACCAAAATTTAAGAAGGAGCAAGACTTTTTGTGGAAAAAGAGGGGCTATAATAACCTTTCACATTTTTATGTTTTTGGTTCTTTTTTACAATTCACTATGTGCTCTTAAACACATCATCCCTTCTTATCCTCACATCACTGCTGTGAGAAAGGAGTGGGTCAGGAGTGAAGTCATTTGTCCCAATTCACTCAACTGGTAACTACTAGGACAAAAAAAAAATCAAACCTTCTGAAGCCTAATCAGCACTGCCCTGCTATTGTCAGTGTAAAGAACCCAGTTTAGGAGCATAAAGAGCATAGCCTGTATAGAAATGTGCATACCCTTTGATCCAACAAAACCACTGCTAAGTTTATATCCCCAACCCCCTCCCCCCCCCCCCGCCAAAAAAAGGGAGAAAAAGACCTATTTGTACAAAAATATTTATAGCAGCTCTTTTTGTGGTGGTTAAGAATTGGAAATCAAAGGAAGGCCCATCAGTTGGGGAATGGCTAAACAAGCTGTGGTATGTAATGGTGATGGAATATTATTGTGCTATAAGAAATGACAAGCAGGATGATTTCAGAAATACCTGGAAAGACTCGTATGAACTGATGTATAGTGAAGTGCAGCAGAACCAAGAGATTGTTGTGCACGGAGACAGCAATATTGTTTGATGAAGAGCTTTGAATGACTTTATTCTCAGCAACACAGTTCCAAGACAATTCCAAAGGACTAATGATGAAGCATGCTATCCACCTCCAAAGAAAACTAATATTTATACAACACAGACAGAAGCATGATAATTTTCACTTTCTTTCATTTTTTTATTCAAGTTTTCTTATACAAAATGACAAATATTATGTCTTACATAATTACACACATATAACCTATATCTGCTTACTACTCAGGAAGGGGAGGGGAGGGAGGGAAGAGAGGATAGAATTTGGAACTCAAAATTTTAAATAAAAATGTTTATTATTATTTTAAAAATAAAATAAAGATAATGTTAGAGATAATGTGAAAAAAAGAGTATAGCCTGGAAACTGGACTATAGATCAGATCACAAGACTTTTCTATCAGGCAAATTATTCTTTGTGTTTATATGATATATAACTGCACTGTTTTTCTATATGGAACCAATTTTAGTAAGCCAGGTCAAAGGAGCTGAGTTCACGTCCTGCTTCTGATGCTTATTCTCTTTGTCACCTGGGGTAAATCACTTATCCCTGGGTCTTAGTTTCCTAAACCATAAAATGACAAGATTAGATTAAATGGTCTCTTAGGTGCCTTCCAGCTATGGATCTATGATCCTACAATCTTGAATGAATAGATAATAAATAAATAAAAATTATAGATATTTCAGGAAGGTTCCAGTGTTTCAATAGCTATTGAGAAAAAGAGAAAGGCATGAAAAACAAAGAAAAGAGAGAAGGAGAAGGAGAGAGAGTGAGAAAAAGAAGGGAGAGAAAAGAAATGAGAGGTAAGGAAGGGAGAGGAGAGATGAGGAAGGGGAAAAGAGGAGAGATCTGGGGAGGGAAGGGAAAGGGAAGGGAAATGAGGGGAGAGAGACCTTTATTAAGTCTATTTATTTATTTATTAAGTTTAGCATTGTGCTAAACTTTGGAAATGTAAATAGAAAAATAATCACCTTACATTCTAATAGATAGACACATGTAGGCAATGATATACATGTGCATAAACACACTGTGTTAAGATAATGGAATGTGGTAAATGAGGAGATTTAGCAGATACTCAGGGGCCCACCTGGAGATTGATTTAAACTGATTGAATTGGATAAGGCCACTGACTGCTGATTGGCTTACTTCCAGTTAACTAGATTGTAAGCACATCTGGCTGGTACTTAAGAGAGTACTTAAGAGGGTATTGTTTTCAGAAGCTAAAAACTTTGAACTTTACATCAAGACCACTTTCTGGTCCAGTGAACCAATGAATTTGAATGACGCTAGCTTGAAGAACCTCCCATTTCTGGGAGGGGAACATGAAGCAGGAAGTGGATGCTGGGGAGAGAGTTCTGGGCTTTTTGGTGTAAGAGATTGGCTTGGTGGCAGAGGACTTCAGAAGTGGGAGGTTTAGGAAGGTGAGGATTTCCAGGCTATAAGAAATCTGTTCTCAATTTTTCTCTTTCTTTTACTATCTTTCAATAAACCCTTAAAAAACCTAAACTCGTTTATCAGTGATTTTAGTTAGTTTTCCCCCAAAACTGGGGGGACAGATTAGAACCCACATTTAGAATTTTAAATTATACAACACATAAAATATACACACATGTTACATGACCTCTCTACACTTCAATTTCCTCATTCATAAATGAAAAAGGATTGGAAAAGGGTGGTCTTGAAGATCCTTTCCAAGCTTGAAAACCACATGATTGTTATTATCCTAAAATCTTGGGGCTAGAGATGAAGGAAGGAATCCTCAACTTTACTTATGACCACTACCCAGCTTGGCACTTTTTGCTAAGGAGCTTTAGTCAGTTGTAAATCCCATTGTCTTATTGCCCAAGTTATTATCTGATTATTATCTGCTGAGTTCCATCACTGCTACCTAACTAGTATGTCAGAACATTTGGGAGCATTGGAAAGCTGTCCTTGGTGAGGTCCCAGGTTTCTTCATTGTAACTGGCTTGAATTGTTACCATAGGACTGAGAGGACAGGGAGAAAGGAGGACAGAGGAAAGGAGAAAAGAGTCTATGAATCCATCATTCATTCAATCAATCAACAAGCATTTATTGAGTACCTACTATGGGCTAGGTCCTGATGATATAAATAAGAAAACCATCCTTAACTTCAAGGAGAATATCTTCTAGAGGGGGAGACAATAAGCACATATATAAGTAGGTATGGAATAAATTAAAAAGATAATAAAATACCGGCCCTGGATTCAGGAGGACCTTAGCTGTGTGACCCTGGGCAAGTCACTTTACCCTCATTGCCCCACCAAAAAAACCAACCAAACAAACAATGAACAGGATAGATAGGAAAAAATTAAAAGAGGGGAGGCACTAGAAATAAGAGGGGATGGGAAAGGCTTACTGTAGAAGATGGGATTTTAGATGAGACCTGAAGAAAGGCAGGGAAGCATTGCCAGACTGAGGAGAGAGGGCATTCCAGGCTTGGGGGACAGCTAACCTAGAGTCCAGAGCTGAAAGGTCCTGTGAAAGGAATAGCAAGGAGGCCAGTGTCAATACCAGAGAATATAGTATGAAAGGACTGGGGTGGAGAAACCAGTCATGAACGGCTTTGAATGCCAAGCAGAGGATTTTGTATTTGTTTCTGGAGGTGATAGAGAGTCGCTGGAGTTTGAATAGGGGGAGTAACATGTCAGATCTGAACTTAAGGAAAAACTGCAGTACAACATATTTGCAAAATGACTTGAATAAAGTCATGGATGTTTGTCAAGTCTGTAAGTGATATGAAGCATCAAGGCAAAGTTACCATGGATGAAATAATTAAGATCAAGAAAGATTTTTAACAGGTTAAAATGATGGGCTGAATATATTAAGATTAATATATTGATAATTAATATATTAATTCTCAGGTTAAATGTAAAGTATCATATTTGGGTTCAAAAATTCAACTGCACAAGTATAAGGTGGGGAGTCATGGCTAGTCACCAATTCTTGTGAAAAAATAGATGGGACTTTTAGTGGTCTAAAGACTCAGCAGGACATGGTGTATAGAACACTGGTCTTGGAATCAGGACTACCTGGGTTTGAACAGAGCTTCCAACAATTACAAATTGTGTGGCTATGGGCAAGTCACTTAATTTCTGTGGTAGAAAAATAGCATATACTCTTTATTTAGTTAAATCTGTCGGAGATACCTTTATTGTTATTTATTTTTAATAATAAAATTTTAAATAATTTAATATCATTATTTAATATTATATTTAATATATCTAATTTATAAAGAAAAAGAATATTTAAAAAAACAAAATAAAAGTTTATTTTATTATTGTGCAAGTACTTTTTCTTGAAGAAGATTTAAACAGAATTCTCCATTCTAATCAGAGAATAAATAAAATAAATTCCAATTTATATTTTATCATAATCATCTGTAAAGTGGTCATATTCATTAAATCATATTGATTTCAAACAGAAGATGAAGGACTTGCTCATAAAGGAAAGGACAAAAGTCCATAGTTTTCATTAAGATGTCTGAGTTATTTACCACAGGGAGCAATAATGATGTGGGCATATTCTTGGGAAAGATTCAACTTCTCTGGAAATTGAGGACATTGTCTCTCCTCTGCTCAGTAATTAAAGAAAGACAAAGGCCACTAGGGCAATGAAATTTTCACAATACTAATTCCTAATTTTTGCAACATAACAGAGGCCTTCGTACAGTAGGTTTTCATGACTTTCCGAAGCTCGGTTTCCTCATTTGTAAAGGGGATATTAATACCAGCCCTATCTACTTCACAGTTCTTCTGTAAGACTAAAACAGGACATCAATATGAAGTGCTTGGCAAACTTTAAAACACTATGTAGATGTCAGCTGTTTATTATGAGTCACAGTTTGACATGGCAGCCAAAAAAAAGCTAAAATGATCTTGGGCTGCAACGAGAGGGATGATGTCTGAACATCAGCAGCTAACGTTCACATAGCAGTTTGAGGTTTAAGAAGTCCTGAGGCTATCTTACTTGATCTTAACACCAACCCTATGAGATAGGTGCTATTAATATCTTCATTTCACAGATAAGGAAACTGCAGATGATAGAGGTCACAATAGGATAATACTCCCACTCACTTCTGGGTTGGGTTATTGCCTCATCAACAAATCTACAGACAGAAAGTATCTCACTGGTCATGTAGTCCAAACCCTTTATAGTTATCCCTTCCAGATGACGGGGCTTAGGGGAGTGTTGCCCCCCATGAAATGGAAAATCTGCATAAATTATTTTGGCCCTCCAGACAAAAAAGTCTGAATTTTAAAATTTTTCTTTTATAGGGTGTTTACAGTACCTTATTGGTTGATATATACTCTACATATATTTTATGCATTTCTGAGTTTGTAAACTTTTTCTGTGTCATCTGCTAGCCTTCACATGTCATCTGCATCTTCTGCAAAACTCCCTCAAAATTCCCTTTTAAGTTCTTGGGCTGAACTGAGAGATATTGAAACCAATATGGGGAAAGGTGCTATGTGGAAGGGATAATTGTATTTTATAGATGAAGATAGTGAAAGTCAGTGACCATCCAAGGTCACAAAAATAGGAAGCTTCTCAGGCAGGCTCTAAACCCAGGTCTTCTCATACTGGAACCACCATTTGTTCCACCATACCAGGCTGTCCTTAAAGTGGCCAATACCCAGGTTTGAACCATAGACCTTTAGATTGTTAGTCTGTTTTCCCAACTGAGCTATTTTCAGCCACTTAAAATAGAGCATGTGAAAACATGTACCCTATAAAATAGGTCTAGTATAGCCTTTGCAGATTGCAAAGCACTTGTTTTGCAAAATTGCAAATAAAAAATGGAT
Source organism: Dromiciops gliroides (assembly GCF_019393635.1). Lineage (NCBI taxonomy): Eukaryota > Metazoa > Chordata > Mammalia > Microbiotheria > Microbiotheriidae > Dromiciops > Dromiciops gliroides. The sequence continues at coordinate 581,590,962 of NC_057861.1, forward strand.
AACTATTAAATCAATTAAGCAGTAAGCATAAATTAAATGCCTACAATGCACCAGGCAGTGTGCTCTTGGAATCTATTGCCATTATTTGCCATCTAAGATTGAAACTGACAAAAGGAACTTCAGGACTTCCCTGCATCATCACTAACTTTGTTATAAACCATGGACTGGCAACCAGCCATTGAAGGACTGGAAGGTCCTAACCATGCTGATTCCTGAAGGGCCAGAGGCAGCTCTCTTAAGTAGCAGGGATGTGTTGGTAACAACTGCCCCAAATGCCAAGGAAGACTGGTCCATCTGCCACCTTTGGAACATGAGCAGTATACTTCTAACACCTGCTATAGATGATTGACAAGGACAATCAAGAGTCTCGGAGGAAAGAATGCCTATAGTAATCAGTGCCTACAGACATTTCCATATGTGTCCAAACAACCCCCTAAAGCTGTGAGGGCACAAGTGTATCTAAAATTTAATAAAAGTTAGGGGGATGGGGTGCAGCTAGGTGGAGCAGTGGATAAAGCACTGGCCTTGGATTCAGGAGGACCTGAGTTCAAATCCAGCCTCAGACACTTGACACTTACTAGCTGTGTGACCCTGGGCAAGTCACTTAACCCTCATTGCTCTACAAAAACAAAAACAAAAAAACTAAGCAGTAATAAACTGTTTGTAATTTTAAAAAAAGTTAGGGGGAGTAGAAGGAAGATCAGATAGAGATCTCACTACAGTCATATTCCCTAACATGCTCATAGAATTTGGCTTTTACAACTTTCATCCAAAGATTCTATTTAATCAGATACCTATTTTATCAAAACAGCACTTTCAGAATGTGGGAACTAGAAGGCACCTTAGGAATCATTTAGTTTGGGGGGGAAAATGAGGCCCAGCAAGTTGGTGACAGAGCTGGGATTTGAAGTTAGGTCTTTAGGTTCCTGGTCCTATGATCTTTCTGTTATACCTCATTGACTCTTACTTCAGTGAAATAAGCAAGTAGGTTGGAATTAGGTTATGAAGAGTCTTGAACACTAGGATGAAGACTTTATGCTTTTGGGGCTGGCAATGGGGAGCCACTAACTAGGTTTGAGCACAGCAGCAATGTGATCAGAACAGTATATCCATAGGAACTGGTGGCACATTGGATAGAGGGGCTGGGCTTGGAGTCCAGAAGACCCAAGTTCAAAGTCTACATGAGATACATGCTAGCTATGTGACTATAAACAAATCACAGAACCTCTTTTTGTCTTAGTTTCATCCTATAAAATGAGGGTGTTGAGTTCAATGGCCTCTAAATTCTCTTCCAGTTCTAACTCTATGATCCTATGAGAAGATTACATTGGTGGTGATGGGAAGAATGGAATGGACAAGATAGACACAGGAGGCATGAGCACAAAATAAAGAGTTGTCATGATAACTAAGTCAAGAGGTGTTGAAGGCCTGACCTAAAATATCGACAGTGGGAGAAGAAAGCAGGATGTGCGAGATATTGTGGAGGTGAAATTAAGAGCACTTAGGATGAGATGGTGAGGGAAAGGGAGGAGTTAAAAGATGACTAAGATTTTGAGATGAGGTAACTGGAAGGGTGGTAGCATTAGTAACAGAAATAGGAGTTAAAGGAGGGACACACATTAGATGGGGAGAACATGTTCAGTTTGAAGTGCTGGATAAGGGTTGGTCAGCACCATCTTGAAGGTATCTTAGAGAGAGATAGTTGGGGAACTACCTTATATAGAAGTGATGATTGAAGAAAGGAGTAGATAACTTCAACAATAACAATGATGCATCAGCTGAGAACATAAGAAAACTTAGAAGGAAGCACAGAAAGATTATGGGACTTCCTTCCTTAAAGCCACACATGTTGGCATTAGAGGTGAGATTTGAACTTCATAGCCTGGATGCTTTCTGATGTATCATATCTCCAGGTAAAATAAAAGCTCTTTGATTGATTGATTGATTGATATGCCATACTCTATGATATACCTGGATGAAATGGAAACCAAGGCAACTCATTCCCTCAAAGCTGCAAGTACAAACTCTGCCTTGATTGAACTTAACAGACTTAAAAGTCTGAATGACCTAGCTACTGGGGCATGTAATGAAGCAATGGGCACTACAATTCAGTGGCCATGTTGAAAAAAAAGCATCATTTTCAGTCAGCACTTTGTTCCATTGGTTCAGGCCTGAGATATGCATTTATGAGAAATCATTCAGGCCATTTCAACTTGCTATTGAAATAGCAAGAACTTCTGCATAGAGGGAAAATCAAGGGTTGTGCCATTTAAAAAAATTATATCCTCTATTATATCCTCATCAAGTTATACATCAAGTAATTTTCTCTTCTCTATTTTTTCTGGAAGTCACGAGAGACAGTCTGGTTTAGTAAACCAAGAGAAACCTTGGCTTCAGGAAGATATGAAGTTAAGTCTTGCTTCTGACACAGAATACAGAATAGCTGTATGACTTTGGACACAACCTCTAAGTGCCTCAGGCAGCTCTCTAAATCTATGTTATAGATGAGTTGCTAGTTTCTCATGGAAGATTGAGAAGTTTCCATATTTAAAAGTTCCTCAGGCCAATGAAGATCCAGAACAAGAAAACCTAAACCAAAAATAACAACAGAACTTGAGATTATTTTCTCTAAAAGGAACAATCTTGGCTCAATAGGCTACCATTCCTTTACCTAGGAATGAATCAATGAAGCATTTATTAAGCACTTACTGTCAGCATTCTAATTTAGGGGAGGCATCACATACGAAGGTTTCAGCTACAAGTAATATGGAAAGGTTCCATAGTTCTTTGGGTAGAAAGGCAAAGCAGATGGTAAGCCTCATCATTAATGTCATTTCCACTGATAAAATCATATCAATTTGTGATGTTGAACCATTTGACAGTGCCAAGGACTTTGATAACAAGAACTTTTTTTTTTTGGTGAGTGTGACTTGCCTAGGGTCACACAGCTAGTAAGCGCCAAGTCTCTGAGGCCAGATTTAAACTCAGGTCCTCCTGACTCCAGGGCTGGTGCTCTATCCACTGCACCATCTAACTGCCCCTGAACTTTCACTTTTTAAGTCTTCAGTAGATGTGGCTCTAGCATTTGCAGGAACAATTAATTACCAGGCTAAATCTCCACAGGTCTTTCTTCCTAGGATGATGGCTGAGGGCTCTGTGTTCAGGGTCCTGGGATGTCTCCATCAGTGTTTGAAGGGAAATGGGAGTCAAAATGATGGTGTTCCTTTAGTGAGACTGAATCATGATGATTCAAGGTGCCTTGCTACTTCAGGTGGCAGTTGGTAAGGATGGCTGGGCCTTCCCCATAGGATTTACCACCACAAAGGATGGTTAGTCTAGAAGCAGGACTAAGATCTGGGGGTGCTGCCATATTTGGAATTTTTGTGTCCATCTGCCTTTGGTGGGAATTTATTAGCAGTTGTTTCTAAGGGTGATGAGGAAGTTGTGCCCCTTCACAATGATTTTTACCTTTAATAATAACTTTGGGGGTAGGGCTGGAAGCAGATATGGTGGTTTCAGGGCACTTGCCATATCTTACTGCTCTTTCTAGTGAGATGATAGCTAGGTCCCATTCTCTGAGCCAGCGTTTCCTAACTAACCTTTGTATTTCAGCTAGTGATATATGAGGGACTTGTAAGAGCACACCAATTCCCTCCCTACTCTCAACATCTACAGATACCTGACCCATTCTCTATTTCCACTTCTGCTCATTTTCAACCACCATCCCTCAAAGCAATCCACACACAAGATAATGGGTCTAAGACTAGTAGTTGAACTTTTCTTTCTGGAAGAGTTGTCAGATAATTTACTTGGATTTTAAAATCAGTTTCAGTCTCCATTGCACACTGAAAATACCAAGAAGAGGGGGATGCTCATGTTCAAGTCTTAAAGATTATATCTACTAGAAGGTTCTCATTGACATAAAAGAAAACACACTGATATAAATCCTTCCTTTTTAGGATAATGTACCTTCTCCCCACACAGAACCTCATTCTCAATTTCCCCTTGATATTCATAATTTGCCTGAATTGAGAATCACCATTAACATATTGTAAGGAAAATAGGGATAGAGCTATGACTAGACCTGTGATTTCACCAGTATAGGGGACACTGGGTGAAGAAATTCTCCAATTCAAGTTGACACTTCTCTGAAATTTATAGTCCTATAGAGTTGCCTAGAGGAGTATCAAACTCAGATAGAAACTGATTCCTGTAGGGAGTGTATTGACTTAGAAAACCATAAATTAACAGTTTCTATGTTGTATTTCTGTTTATTTTGTTGAACATTTCCCAATAATATTTAATCTAGTTGGAGGGGTAGCTCTGTGGAGTTTTGCAGTGATGGGTTTGATATCTCTGGCCCAGATCACTGAAGGTTAATTGACATAGTCAATATGTGTCACACTTGAACACAGGTCTTCCTGGTGTCAGGCCAATTCTCTATCCACACTGATTCTCAAAACAAATGGACCAAAGTGGATGTTGTAACTCTTTTTTTTTTTTTTTTAGTGAGGCAATGGGGGTTAAGTGACTTGCCCAGGGTCACACAGCTAGTAAGTGTCAAGTGTCTGAGGCCAGATTTGAACTCAGGTACTCCTGACTCCAGGGCCGGTGCTCTATTCACTGTGCCACCTAGCTGCCCCCAATGTGATAACTCTTAATGGCAATGATACAGTGAGCTCTCTCTGATCTAAATCAATGCCATCTCTTTTTTTGGTGGCAAAGAATTGGGAGCCAAGGGGTTGCTTGTCAGTTGGGGAACAAATGGCTGAATATGTTGTGGCATATAATTGTGATGTGATACTGTTGTGCTGTAAGAAATGATGAACCAGACAGTTAAAAAAAAACACCTCGAAGACATGTATGAACTGATGCAAAGTAAAGTGAGCAGAACCCAAATTTCATTGTACACAGTAACAGCAATATTTTAATAATGATCAACCATGAATGTCTTGACTACTTTGATCAAGGTAATAAATTGGACAATTCTGAAGGTCTCACGATGAAAAAATGCTATCCACCTCCCAAGAGAGAACTGATGAACTCTGAGTGCAAATTGAAGTATAATCTTCTCACTTTCTTTATTTTTCTTGCTTTTTTTGTGACATGACTAATATGGAAAATATATTTTGTATGATTTCCTGTGTATAATTGATATCATATTGCTCACCTTCTTAGTGCATGGGGAGTGGTAAGAGGGAGAGAATTTGGAACTCAAAAAAATTTTAAAGAATAGTAATAATTTTTTAAAAAAATTAAATAAAATGTATTATTATAAAGAGAAAAAATGTTTTATCAATGCTATCTCCTTGCCACTGTGGATTTGGGAGGCACCAGAACCAGGTCAGCATCAGGGGAGTAGGGTCTGGGGCTATGTATGTCCCATGGTGTACATTGGCTCTGTTTTCATAGGATGAAGGACACACATATTTCAGGCAGGTGGAAGGGATGTCAGATGCTGCTTTTAGATTAACTATGTATTGCCTGAAGCAGGAAGAGGAAGGCACTTGGTCACTGTGCCCCCTTGGCACAAACAGACAATACTAGAAGGGAAACACTGCTAACAAAAGTATCATTTTTGACAGTTGTTATTCTTCAGAATCACATCCTGATCTCTCTCCACAATGACTATGATTTACTTCCTCAGGAAAGACTGCATGAACTTTTTCAGACTGCACCCCTAGTGAATCATTTCCTCCATATATAGGCCCTTACCTGCCTGCACTCTGGTCTTTTTCTTTTTCTTTTCTAGGACAAGTCCAATGAAAAGAGTTTTGTATCTGGGGAGAGAATCTGAGATCCAGTCCCAACTCTTACTAGCTCTGTGACTGTGTGCAAGTCATTTCACTGCTTTCATCCTCAGTTTCATGATCCATAAAATGGGGATGTCCTACAGAGTTCACAAATTTGTCTGGGAGGGCAGCTTTTTACAAATATTACAAGTAATACTTGTCTCCACAGGTAACATTTATTGCCTGAATGCTTCAGAACTCAGGATTCCCACAAACTACTTGTTCTAGGGTGAGACATATCAGATTTGGAGTCAAAGGTCTTGGGTTCTAATCCCAACTTTGTCACTTACTTCCTGTGTGAACTTTGGCATCTACTCTCTGACCCTCAGTTTCCTCATCTATAAGTTGAAGGGGTCAGACCAAATGGATTCTAAGATCCTTTCTAGCTCTATATCTGTCATCCTTTGCTCACAAGCAAAGAAATAAAGCAAAAGATGAATCAAGGATGATAAGATCATAGAAATATAGTTTTAATGCTGGAAAGATCTTTAGAAGATATGTAGTCAGTCCTCTCATGGTTTTTGTTGGGTTTTTTTGTGAGGCAATTGGGATTAAGTGACTTGCCCAGGGTCACACAGCTAGTAAGTATTAAGTGTCTGAGACCGGATTTGAACTCAGGTCTTCCTGAATCCAGGGCCGGTGCTCTATCCACTGTGCTACCTAGCTGCCCCCAGTCCCCTCATGTTACAGGTGATGAAATTGAGGCCTGAAAAGAGTAAGCGATCTGCCCAAGGTCACATAGATAGTAGCAGTCAGTATTACTCCAAGGCTTCAAGCCTCGGTATCTGGAAGCACAATATCATTATAGATATAAGCCACTAAAGCTGTTTTCTAGTAACTACTCACTAGCTTTATAACCTTGAGAGAAGTCTCCTCATCTGCAAAATGGGAACAATATTTTTATTACCTAACTCATCATTACTACCAACCATGCCTATCCTTGTATGAAGACCAAATGAAATAATATTAAGGATTATGAAATAATATGAAAAAGACTGAAATTCTAAAGCCTTATATAAATAGAAATTATTGTCCTAAGTTGTTTGAACATTAAACTCCCCAGAAGCAATGGATTGCAAAGGAAAACCTGCTTATAAGTTAGTTTCTTTGCTGTGCCCAAAACTGAGCATAGCATTCCAGATGTGGTTTGATAAGCATGAGTACAAGCAGGAAACTATCACCTCCTCGTTTTATGGACCTTACACTGCTATTGAGGCTGCCCCAGATGAGAATAATCCTTTGGGCTACATTTGACCTGATAATGCCCTGAAGCTAAGCACAAGTTGTTAAGTTCCTACTTTGGTGTTAAAGTTTAGTCTGAAAATTAACCTATGCATTAGCAGGCAGTTTTCCTTTTTTTTTTTTTTCCCCCAAATGGAAGATCATAATTGTATGCTTAGGAAAACTAAGCCTACTCCTACAGCATCTGCATTTTCTAAGAAAGCAAATCATTAAGGAAATTATATCATTGCCACAGAAGCTATAGAGATGGAAAAGCTGCAAATGATAATGGGAACAATAGTTTTGCTTGTTTCTGCATGTACGTGTGGCATATTTGTTTAAATAGAATGTTAATACTCTGAAGTTTCCTGGCTTCAGGTTTCAAGGGGGTCCTCCCAGAATGAAAGGTAAAAGGCATGTACACATGTGCAGTCAGACACGTACATACATCAGTAACTTCAAGTTATAATATAGACTCTTTCCAGGGAATCTGGAACAACGTCTGCAGAATGTTAAGGACTAATGATGTGTCAGAAACAAGGATCTGCTGGACCCTCTGTTTTGATGATTCAGTGGAATATGAACATCTGGAAAAAGATTCTATGTCAACCCCCTAGGTACTTCAGTTTCACACATTTAGGTATTGGGACCCTATTTGAGAGCTGCCAGAAAAAAAAAAAAAGCCTTAAATGGCTTATACATTTCAAGGTAAGAAGTCCCGAGAATTTTGCCTCACACCAATCGTGAAGTAGAAATTAAAAGCCATGTTGTCTTTTCCAGTGGGAGAATGTGATTGCCCTCCTGTCAGCCTTGGGAAGTCATCTCAAGGTATTACTGATGAGAAGGAATGATTTACTGAGCCCGGAACTTTTTTATTTATTTATTTATTTGTTTGTTTGTTTGTTTATTTATTTATTTTTGGTGAGGCAGTTGGGGTTAAGTGACTTGCCCAGAGTCACACAACTAGTAAGTGTTAAGTGTCTGAGGCCAGATTTGAACTCAGGTCCTCCTGAATCCAGGGCCAGTGCTCTATCCACTGTGCCACCTAGCCGCTCCTCCTGGAACTCTTTTGAAGAGGAGGAGGAGGAGGGAGAGAAGGAAGAAGAGGAAAAAGTAAAGGAGGAAGAGGAAAATTGGAGAAGAAATAAAATGGACTGAAAGATTAAAAGAAAGGAGACAGTGAAAAGTAACATTAGCCAGATCGTGTCTGAGCCAGAGCCCCAAATAATGTCTCATATCTTGACTTCAAGAGCTGAATGCAAAAGAAACACAATGATCCCCTCACCATGAGGTGTTGGCAGAAGTATTAAAGATTATCTACCATGGCATATGAGTGTCTCAGGGAGGGAGGAAAGGGAAAAGGGGGTAATAGACACCAATGTTAATGTCTTTAGTGCCTGAAGTTTGTTATGAGGCTGCTAAGGAGAGGAGGATAAGGACACAATGCCACTCTTCTTGTTGTTCTTTCAACAATGATCAAAAAGCTCCTATTAGATCCCTGGACATGAACAATTTTTTGCATTCACAGATTTTGAACTTATTAATAGTAAGGGTGGAGGTCAGTTTAGACAATTACTCCACCCCACTTAAAGGGAGTGAGAAGATACTGAAGCCTGATAAGTTAATTGAGAACACATCTTGACTGGGTATGAACAAGGCTTGGACACCTCCCTAGGTTTGACAAGAAGTTTTTTTGGATTAGGTGAGGGACTTGGTCATATTCAATGGGGCTGATATAAAACCAGTAAGCTAATTTGAAATAAAGGATTTGAATGTCTGGAGGCAGAAGAGAGTCACTGAAAAGAATCCTGACTCCTTGCCATCTTGCCGTTGTATTTAAGTGACATTTTGTGCCTTACTTTAAGTGGAGTGGAGCAAAGTGACATCACTATGTAGAGGTCAAGATACTATGTGTCTGACTGTGGCTGATCAGAACAATAAAGAGCTCTTTGGGCCTCTACCACAGGTCCAGCAGAAACAGTCCATATGAATATTTGGAATGAAAATGCTGCTAAATCTGCACATCTCACATCTCTTTTGAGCTATTGCAATTCTGCTTTGCTCATAGAGCACAGGCCTTCTTTGATGTTGGGCACTCTTGTGCCAGTGTTTCTCAGGTCTCACAATTGATTCCAAAGTTCTTCAGATAGACCTTACATGTATGTCAGAGAAAGGAATTTTCTCAGTTTAAGGTTGCAAATCACAAATTTCATTTGAGAACTAAATTTTGTCCTGTAGTATTTATTTGTCACAGCTCCAGTTAGTCCCCAACTTGTAGATGGGCCATACTTCATATGTCCTTTTGTGCATTGATTCATTGAAACTTTGAACATATTTCACCCCAGGAATACTGTTATAAGTGATGAAGTTCCATAGGCTAGCCTTCAAAAGCTTTTGTAGTAGCTACATAAAACCTATCCTACATGTATACATAATTTCTAAGAGGAAAATGCATTGTAAATTGGAACTCAGGATATCAGGAACAAGTTTCCTATCCCTTACCCTCTTCATTCCTCTCACTCCTCTCTGTCTCTGTCTCTGTCTCTCTTTCTCTCTCTCTCCTTTTCCCCATTTTCCTTCCCTCCTTCCACTTACAGCTGCTGAATCAACAAGCAACAAAATTCTACTGCAGCTGTGGGGTGGGGTGGCACAGAGAGATATATCAACCCACCAGCTGAGGTGACCACTTGCCACCTGGTCAAAGGGGAATTCTTCCTGCAGCCTCCCTAGTAGCTATCTCTAAGTCCCAAGAAAATCCCTTCCTGCCAGCTACCACAGCTGCTTGCCACCTGGTGAGAGAAATTCCCAAGTCCCTGGCATGGCCGGCTGTTAATATACATAGAACTCTATGTACAGAATTCTTACACTGGGCATTCATGAGTACACAACTGTCTGAACAGATTCCTTTCTGAATGTCCCAAATGATACAATGTGGAGTAGAAGAAAGGCATTATTATCTATGTGATCATGATCACATCCCATAACTAATTTCTCTGAGCCTCAGTTTCCTCTTTTATAAACATGGGTTTAATAAATATCATACTATCTATCTTATAGTGTGATGTTAAGAAAATTTGTAAACAATAAAACCATGTATAATGATGAGCTATTATAGCTGGGGCAGCTAGGTAGCTCAATGGATAGACCACTGAGTCTGGAGCCAGGAAGATCTGAGTTCAAATTTGTCCTCAGACACTCACTAGCTATGTGACCCTGGCCAAGTTACTTAACCCCTATTTGCCTCAGTTTCCTCAACTGTAAAATGATAAGGAGAAGGAAATGGCAAACCAGTCTAGTATCTTTGCCAAGAAAACCCCAAATGGGGTCATGAAGAGTTTGACATGACTGAACAATCACAATAAATTATAGCCAGAGATAACTCAATAACCACGGGGAAAGGTGATGGTACTAGCACTGGAAGGGGTCTTGGAAGCCATCTATTACAGACAAGGGAGTTTGTGACTTGCCCAGGGTTATACAGATAGTCAGAAGATAGAGGAAGGATTTGAACCCAAATCCTCTGACCCCAAGACTGGTGTTCTTGTCACTTTGCCTTGGAGAAAAAGATGCACTTTTGTTAGTTTTTTCTTTGTTCACTGTAGGCTGTATTACTTCTGATGCAGACTTCCTATAGCTACTTGTTTGTTTTATCTTCCCCAGCTCAAAAAAATTTAGGAGTCTTGGTGGAACTTTTAGAAGGGTTAGTTGTGAGTCATGAAATATGCTTTGTTCATGTATGTTATCATAGACCACAGTCTTTTGATTGCTTGGTGATGGCTGTAAAAAAGTATTTTGGGACCACATGGCTGATTCACAGAACACTGAGGTTTGGATAGCTTGGTTCTCTCTTCCGTTAGCCAGAAGTTGGTTCTCTTCCTCTTCCTCTATCTATGCCCAACCCCCATTCGTACTCTTTCAGGTCATTGTGTTCCAAGCCAATACTAATCCCTGTAGCTGCTGTTTGCTCCAATCATTTCCTCTCTAAATCCCCTCTTCCTCATAAGGCATGACTGTCCTGTTGCTTTCCTTGTTATATGCACCTGTCTGTTTCCAGTCTCTGGGCTGCCCATTTGCCCCTCTCCTCTTGCTTTTATTCACCTGGTTCTTTTTGTCATTATTCCCTGACCTTTGGCACAAGGACTAACAGCGTGAGTCTAAGGAATGTCTGAAAGAACTGGGAGAGGTTCAGAAGGTGTTATCAAGGATGCACCTATCACTGACCTTTTATCAGAGATTCATCTTAACCAAACCCTTTGTTTTCCCCTGGACTCAAGATCTCAGGTACATTGCAGTACAGTCTGTTACCATCCTCAGAAATGCTGGGCAACTGATCCACAGTACCAAAAGGAAGCAGTTGTTAATTAATCTGTCAGAGAGTGGTGAAAGAAAGGGGAGAGGAAATAGCCTCTGTTTCTCCCTTGGAGGTTTTCTGCAGCCCTCCTGTAAAAGGCAGAGATAGTCCAGGTTTCTGGATGCTCTTTCCAAAATAGATCCTTATATTGTGTAGCCCAGTGCATTGTTCAGAGAGACAGAAAAAGGGACATAGATGAGACTCCTGTGCTACAGAACACTTGGGCTCTAGGCAGTCTGATTATCTAGGTCTTTCCCTGTTTCTATGTGTTTGTGTTCCCCTTTATTATGGACATCCCCAGAGAGAGTCTGTTGGTTGTTGGAGTTATAGAATGTGAGTTTAACTTCCAGCTCTGCTACTTTACTACCTGTGAGACCTTTGGGCAAGTCATCTCTTCCAATGACCCTGTGACTCTACTGCTAAGTGCTATAGGTCTTAAGGCACAGCACACAACAAAGGACTGGGCAGAAATGAATGAATGAATGAATGCATAAGCATTTGTTAAGCAATTACTATACACAAAGCACTGCTAAGTGCTGAGATATAAGTAAGAAAACAAGAGTCTTATGTTCTCAAGAAATCCGTGTTCTAATAGGAGGAAACAACACACATAGGAAACTTCAACAGCAAAAGGTGCAAAGCAGTTACAAAGGAGATAAAAATGTTGGTTTCAATGTCAGCAGCATCAGTATTCTTAGCCTTCTATATGGCTAGCTCAGGTGCCATTTCCTTTAGGAAGTCTTTCTTGATCCCCTTACTTTTAGTGTGTTCTCCCACCTCAAATGATTCCATATTTACTTATCTGTTTACATGTTGTATCCTCCTAGAGAATGTAACCTCCCTGATGGCAAGGACTATTTGTCTGTTTTGCTCTATGTCTCCATAGGTGCTTCAGAAATTCCTGTCACATGGCATTATTGGATTCAACTGAGAATATCTCCTGAACCTATTTTCTCTTGTCTCATTCTCTTGAGACCCTGCCACAGGAATGGTAGGCTTTGACAATTTTAGCTCTGAGATTCTGCTTTTCCCTGCTCCTATCTGCTACCTGCAGGAAGCCCCTAGCTTTGAGAGAAACTGGTTAAGTCCTCAGTACTACAGCCATGGCTTTGCCACCTCCTCAGCTTGTGTGCCCTCATTTCCTTAGTGGTCTAAGAGCTTTCACTATGCTCATCCAGGTTTGCCATCTCACTGCCTTCATTTCCATGCCAATTGTCCCCATTTCTGGGTTACTCTTTTTTTTTTCATTTTCTTTCTTTTTGGGGGGGGCGGGGCAATGAGGGTTAGGTGACTTGCCCAGGGTCACACAGCTGGTGTCAAGTGTCTGAGGGTGGATTTGAACTCAGGCCCTCCAGAATCCAGGGCCAGTGCTTTATCCATTGTGCCACCTAGCTGTCCCCCTGGGATACTCTTACCTATACTGATACTTCTAGTTCTATAAATTAATAGTGCCATGTTAGCTGATAGTCATAGGATAGCTAGGTGGTCCAGTAGATAGAGCACCAGCCCTGGAGTCAGGAGGACCTGGGTTCAAATTCAGCCTCAGACACTCACTGTGTGACCTTGGGCAAGTCACTTAACCTCTGTTTGCCTTAATCCACTGAAGAAGGAGATGGCAAACCACCCCAATATCTTTGCTTAAAAAAACAACGACCCATGGACAGCATTGGTATGTTGTGATCCACAGAGACACAAAGAGTCAGACACAATTGAACAACATTTTCTACTGCATCCCTTCTACCATCCCTTCTCAGAAAGCCACCTTTTTAAACAAAGTATGTTAAAAGGAAGGCAGAAAATTCAGCAAAACTAAACAACATACTGGAAAAGTGTTAATATTGTATGTAATGTCCCACATCTCTTGCAGAGGAGAGCTGCCTGTTTTCTTAGAGGTTTGGTCTTTATAATTTCAAGGCATTCAATTTCAATTGCTTCATTGGTATTCTATTTCTACTGCTATCAATGGGTATTTTATTTTGATACTGAAGTTTAGAGAAATGAACCCAGTCTGGGTTGTCCTCCTTCTAGGCAGAAAGTTTTCCCTTTTACAACTCGGGAGATTACAGGGCTGGAGCCCAGGAACCAAAGTGGTACATTTTCCTAATAACTTCCCCTTATTCCCAAGTACCCACAAATACCTACACACCATAAATATCAGAGGAGGGATAACTGGCAAGTGTTGACCGGATGTAAATTCTCCATAACAGAGGTGTCAAACATGCTGCCTGCCATATGTAGCCCACAACACTCCCTAGTATGGCCAAACTAGATTAAAATGTAATTGGTGAATGTTTAACAAAATAAATAAAAATCCAATTAAACACGGATAACATTACTTTAAAATTAAGTCAATATGTGGACCACAGAGATCCTCATGTATGGATTCTATGTGAGTTCCCTGCCACTGCTTCACAACACTTGGAAGAGACAAGACTGAGGAAGATTGTAAAGAAGGGAAGGTAGGAATATAGCATTTACTTGTTTCCCATAAAACCTTTCTTTCTTTCTTTTTTTTTGTGGGGCAATGAGGGTTAAGTGACTTTCCCAGGGCCACACAGCTAATAAGTGTCAAGTGTCTTAGGCCGGATTTAAACTCAGGTCGTCCTGAATTCAAGGCCAGTGCTTTATCCACTGTGCCACCTAGCTGCCCAGGTGACATTTACATAGTGCTCAACAATTTTTTTATTTTTATTTTTTGTGGGGCAATGAGGGTTAAGTGACCTGCCCAGGGTCACACAGCTAATAAGTGTCAAGTGTCTGAGGCTGGACTTGAACTCAGGTCCTCTGGAATCTAGGACCGATGCTGTATCCACTGTGCCACCCAACTGCCCCGTTGCCACCTAGCTACCCCCCATAAGACATTTCTAATAGGAAAAGGACTTATGTGGCCAATCCTTTCAGTTGGTTCAATCAAGTGGGGGTTCAAACCCTATTTGAAATCACCCTTCAATGTTCACACTTCCTACAAAGTCTTTCAAAAAAAATCTATCTCAGAAAGCTTCCCAGAAAGATGGACAGGGGCAAGGAGTCTGAAGTCATGAAATGAAGATACTTAAGAAGAAAACATTTTGGAGAGATTAGATTTCTTGGGTATTCCTTAAGTATTATTTTTTTTATTCTATTCTAACCAAAAGATAGGTCCATAGTTTCTGACAAAAAAAATAGTCACAAATGTCCAGAAACTATTAAAGTGAATATCTTATGATAAGCCTAAAGAAGTTGGGTATGGGGTGGGTACAAAAAGGTTGTTTTGATATCAGTGAGAATCACGAACATTTTGAACTTTGGGAATATTTACTTCAGGGCTCCAAAGGATCTGTGATTTCATCAGTGTGGGTAGTGTCTCAGTTGATAAAGATCAGAGCTAGCTGGGGTAAAAGGAACAAAAGCAGGGGTGGGTCAGAGAGGAAGTTATGGGAAGGAGAGGGGTCATTACCAAGGGGAGGAGGACCATGAAACTACTACTGAATGACTCCAGGGACTGTCATAAATGTCAATGCCATGGAACAAAGCCCCAGTCACTCTACCTTAACTATGATTCCAATAAAGATCCCAACCCCTCCCATACCTTAGAGTGTAGCCTTCATTAGTTGCTGTGGCCGTTATTTCCTGGTGGCCAATGTTCTGATCATGAGCCTTTCTCCAATTAGGGAGACTGGTGCTTGAAGACTAGACATAGTTTATCACCAGGCTTGTAACCAAAGCCTTTCTGGACTGGAAGGACCTGCAAGAGCTTCTGCTTTGCTGCTGGTTTAGCCTTTGAGATCCCTGAGCCACTTCCACAGCAGGAAGAGGCATGGAAATGGGTCTTCTGAGGACACTCTGGAAAAATTTGGCTATAAAATACTGATTCGAATGCCACTTTGAAATGTGTGCCCTTGGAGGTCCAGTATTTGCTGGAATTGTGTTCTCAGACAAGCCTCCTCTTTGCTACCACTATTCCTAAAAGTATGTAATCCTCTACAATGGGGCACCATATTGAATAGATTACTAGAGGCAAAGCTAAGAAAACCTGGGTTCAAAGCCCTCCTCTGACTACTTACTAGTTATATGACTGCAGACAAGTCACTGAATCTCACCGAGCCTCATTTTCTTCATCTATAAAATGAGGATAAAAATCTCCCCATAGTAAACACCTCATGGCGGGGGGGGGGGGGGAGTTGTGAAGCTTATGAGAAAATGTGTGTAAAGCACTCTTCCTACTTTAAAGTACCCTATACATGTTTTTTGTTTTTGTGTCAAGTGTCTGAGGATGGATTTGAACTCAGGTCTTCCTGAATCCAGGGTCTGTGCTTTATCCACTGTGCCACCTGGCTGCCCCTGTACATGTTCTTTTTTTTTTTTTGGTGGGGCTATGGGGGTTAAGTGACTTGCCCAGGGTCACACAGCTAGTAAGTGTCAAGTGTCTGAGGCCGAATTTGAACTCAGGTCCTCCTAAATCCAGGGCCGGTGCTTTATCCACCATGTCACCTAGTTGCCCCTGCCCCTGTACATGTAATGATGAATATAACAAATTCCTATCACCACACATCCCTATGGTCATATTTCCTTTACTTTTCTGCTTTCAATTCTCCTTTCTTTAGAACCAGAATTAACTTGGAGAAACTTGAGCAAAGTCCAGAAAGAGAGTTGAGGGGGGTGTACACATTTTCTCTCCCATGCATTTTACCTTCCTGCCAACTGGCCACCCAACTTGGGATGCCACCCTCAGGTTCCCATAAGTCTTCCATGCTGTTCTCTCAAGACTGCCTTCAGAAGCCCCCATCACATCTTCTAGACTAATAAGCAACTAGAGTAGGATCAGTTTGGAATCAATGCAAAATGAGAATTACATTTTCAGATACAAGCAAACTTGTGATTTTGCTTTGCTTAAGTATGCAAATGTTTTTCTTTATTTTTTCCAACTTGGGGAGGCCAGTGTCAGAAGGGTATAGTTGGCAGCTAGGTGGCACAGTGGATAGACCACCAGCCCTGGAGTCAGGAGGACCTGAGTTCAAATCCAGCCTCAGACACTTGACAATTACTAGCTGTGTGACCCTGGGCAAGTCACTTAACCCCAATTGCCTCACCAAAAAAATTTAAAAAAAGAAAAAAGAGAAGGGTATAGTTGAAAGGCTGTTGTCCTCCCCTCGAAAAGAAAAGAGAGTCATTGAAACATTTTTAAAAGAATAAGAATTAAACTTGAAAAGAATAATAATACTTTTTTTTTTTTTTTTAGTGAGGCAATTGGGGTTAAGTGACTTGCCCAGCGTCACACAGCTAGTGTTAAGTGTCTGAGGCCAGATTTGAACTCAGGTACTCCTGACTCCAGGGCCGGTGCTCTATCCACTGCGCCACCTAGCTGCCTCAATAATACATTTTTAAAAGAAAAGCAACAATACAGAATATAGAATGCTGGAAGGAAACAAACAAGATAGTTTTGAAAGTTAGAGGTTGAATTTTATTATATACTTAAAAGGAAAAGCAAACTATACATAAAACTTTTACCATTTCCAGTATAATTCTATTTTCCTTTTTTACTTTATGTATTGACATGCTCATTTTACTTGGTATTTGTCAGGTTCAAAATTAAAAAAAAAATTATTTTAAAGTTGCCAGTTCCATCCAGTAATAGGCAGTTCGGCAAATCAGTTCCCTGCCAATTTCAGTTTCTCTCCTGGTAATAGGATGGTCATTTTCATTTCAAATGCTTCACAAACACCTCAAGCAATAACCAAGATGCCTGGACAATATTTGATCTTTCATCTATTTTTATTAATCAAACAAATATTTATTGAGTGTCTGCTGTGTGCAAAGCTCTGCTCCTACTCCCGCTTCCAATTCAGGCACAAAAAGACCAAAAGACAAGGAAGCCTGTGATAATTGACTCGCAAAGACATTAGTCTATAGCTAAGATCATTAAGAATGAATAGGGGTGAGGGGCAGCTAGGTGGTGCAGTGAATAGAGCACCAGCCCTGGAGTCAGGAGTACCTGAGTTCAAATCCAGTCTCAGACACTTAACACTTATTAGCTGTGTGACCCTGGGCAAGTCACTTAACCCCAATTGCCTCACAAAAAAAAAAAAGAAGAATGAATGAATGAGGGGGGCAGCTAGGTAGTGCAATGGATGAAGCACCGGCCCTGGATTCAGGAGGTCCTGAGTTCAAATTCGACCTCAGACACTTGACACTTACTAGCTGTGTGACCTTGGGCAAGTCACTTAACCCTCATTGTCCAGCCAAAAACAAACACACAAAACCAAAACCAACCAAACAAACAAACAAAAAGAATGAACGAACCAAGAATAGAAGCCAGGTGTCCAATGTCTTACCCAAATGGGCTGTGCAATATCAAGCAATTCAAGTTTCTATTCTGGGCTTCAAGTTCCTCATCTCTCAAATAAAGAATTAGCTAAGATCCATCTATAAGCTGTAGGGATATGTTCTACCACTTCTGAACCTGAAAAACCCTTTTTCTAATAACTCACACATTGAATATCCCAGGTCCCAAACCCTCAGGTCCCAGGAACCTGAATCTAAGAAGCTTGAAAATAGCAGTGCCCCACAGACCACCAAGCCTTCTTCTAGTTTAAGCCCTGTGCTATCATTGAGGAGACAATCACTATGAACATTCCCCCCTTCCTTGCCACCAACACCAACTACTAACCAACTGCCACCAACTGGCAGATAAGTCCAAGAGCTTGGCTGGGGTGACAGGACCAAACCCCACCCCCACCCCCATCTTAGACCACTCCTGCTTCCAATACATCTCCTACAAGGCATCATCTTAGGAAGCAACCCATATGGAGATGTGACCCGGCAATTACTTCCATCCCTGGGTGCTGCAGACATAGCTTCTGAAGACTCAGAAAGGAATCTCAAACTCACGAAGTTGTTACCAAGGCTAGAAACATCCATCTCAGGATTGCTGATAGGTCACCAGTTCAAAGGAAAAGAAATACAAAGCAGTAGAGGCATCCGGGGATTTGAGGCCCAATCTCAGATTCACCTAGGGAAACACAAGTTCTCACTTACATGTTCTCATAGCTACCATTGCATCTGGGGAGGCAGGTGGGAGGGGATGGAAATAACCTCCCTCCCTGTCTGGAAGTTCAAGGGAAAGCTGGCAAAATTCCAAAGCATTATACTCAAAAGAAAGGACAAAAGAGGGAGAGACAGACCCTGCTCAGTGGACAGTTCTTTTTGGCTCAGTAGCCAATCATCTTTGATGCAGTCCTACATTCTCTTGGATTGTGAGGGTTTCTTCAATAACATCTTCAATAAGGGATTTCTTCATTATCCCCAAACACAAGTCCCATATTTAGCCTGAGAACATGTCCATCTCTCTGGAGCCTGAGAAGATCTTCTTAGCTCTTTGTTTTTTGTTTTTCTTAAATTAAAAAAAAATTTTTTTTGCAGGGCAATGGGGGTTAAGTGACTTGCCCAGGGTCACATAGCTAGTAAGTGTCAAGTGTCTGAGGCCAGATTTGAACTCAGGTCCTCCTGAATCCAGGAGCGGTGCTTTATCCACTTCGCCACCTAGCTGCTCCATCTTAGCTCTTTGTAACATGCAGTAGTATACCAGATTAGAGAGTTCCTTTAATTACCTGTTATACGAAACAGCGGGATTTTGGGCACCAGATGAAATTCCAACACGTGAAGCTCACATTTGTATATCTCTTTACAGTTTGCAAAGCACCTTCCTCCTCTTAATCATACTCTGAGATTGGTAGTACAAATGTTATTACCTGTATATTACAAATGAGTAAGTGTTTGCCACTGATGAAGAAGGGAAGGGCAGTGTCAGCCACTCCTAGCTTCCTGTTATGAGATGCAACTGGCAATTAAAAAAAAATTTTATATCGAAGTCAACACACACCAAATAAAATGAGCATGTCAATATACAAAGTGCAATGGAAAATGGGATTATACAGGAAATGGTGAATTCCTTATTAAGAGTTTGCTTTTCCTTTTAAGCATATAATTAATTCAACATCTGACTTTCAGAACTGCCTTGTTGACTTCTGGCATTCTATCCTTTATTGTTCTTTTTCTTTTAAAATTTTATTCTTTTACATTTTAATTTTTATTATTTAAAAAATGTTTCAATGATTTTTTTCTTTTTCTTTTTTTTTTTTTTGAGCAGGATCCCATAACTATGCCCCTCTTGCCCCAACTTCATCATGGAGCCATTACGGTAGGATCCTACATTGATGCTTCATCACAATGTGGTGACTTCAGGCTCTTGACAGTTTTCCCTACAAGGTACAAATGCTGGCAGATTCCAGTCAACTGGAAATACTTCAAGGATGGGCCTAGCAAGAATTAGAGGTATGAACATCATGGACCTCCCTGACCACCTTTGAGTCTCTATTTAGCTACCCCAGATTCTAGATATTTTGTGAGTCAGAAAGCCTATGCAAATCATAGCTCACAAGTTCCTGCTGCTCTGTTTTATCAGTATGCATAAGCCACAGGACAAACTTAGTTTCTAACATTTTAATTAAATAGAAACTTAAATAAAGTAAACACAGACCATTTCCCACCTCTACACCTTGAGTTCACTCTTTCCCAGGTATAGTCATGAGTTCATAGGATTATAGATTTAGAGCAACATGGAGCCTTATCCCAAACCCCTTATTTTACAGATGAGGAAACTGAGGCACAGAGCTATGAGTTGACTTGTCCAAGGTTACAAAAGTAGTAGGGAGCAGAGGACAGAGTCAAGCTCAAGTAGTGCACCTACAAATTATGGTGGAAAGTATACTGGCTCTGAAGTCAAAAGTCTTCCATTCAAACCCCACCTCTGATGCTTACTTCTTGTAGTCTCCCATGAGCATCAGTTTCCTCATTTGTAAAAGGGGATGCATCAAACTCCTTCCAGGTGTAGATCTGTGATCCTACAAATAGAATGGCATAATCTGTAGACATCTGAGTGGACAGAAAAGACGTTTTATATATAAAGACAGACACAGGCTAACATTGTGACAGTCATATAAACTCTGCAAGCATTACCAATATTCGCACAGTGACCAGCCACTTAATAAATGCCTAGTGACTTGTCTTCTCTGTGTAACCTGGGTGCTGCAAGTGACTGAGAGCCTCATTTTGAGACTATTGCAGAGAAGCAGCAAAACTTTTAAAAGAAAATCTACCTAGTGTTTTGGAAAAGTCGGCTATAGGCTACATACGAAATGGTAAAGATCCAGGAAATCATAAAGTAAGCACAGCTGTGATCTATAAAGTCCTCTCCCCAGCCCACCCCCCATTCCAAGACAAACCCTAAAACAGTCAAACTTTTATTACTTGACTGTTTACTTTAAAAGCTGATGTTGCTTGACTCCCTTACTCCTTGCCATTCCCCTAGTTCCCTTATTCCTTCATGCTATATACAACACACAGTCCCACACTGCTTATGTGGAATTATTCCAGGTGACTTAGCTATCCTGAGCCAATATGATGTGGACGAGTAGTGAGCTCTGTAGAAGATAGTTTAGGCAGACACACACAGAATTATAGATAGATGTACTTTGCTCTATTTGAGGGTTTTTTTTTAATTAAACTTTTTTATTGTGAAATTTACAATCAAGGATACAAATATTTATGTTCAAGGTACCACATTAGACAAAGGGGAATACAAAAATAAAGAAAACACAGTGCCTGTCCTCAAGGAACTTATATTCTACTGGGAGTGGGGCAAACATAGATACAACACATTCCATAAAAGTACTTTTCCAAGGTAATTTAGGGACACAGCATGGACTAGCAAACAGAGACATTAGGGAAGGGTTAGAGGAGGTGACACCAGAGCTGAGTCTGAGAGTAAGCTAAGAAGTACAGGAGGTAGTGTATTATGAGCATGAGGGGGACAGCCTGTGCAGAGATAGAAGATGGAATGCGGAGTTCAGGGAACAGCAAGTCAGATGGATTGGCTGACATAGAATGTAGGAAGGAAAGTAGTGTAAAAAAAAGTCTGGCAAAGTTGGTTGGAATCAGATTGTAGAAGACTTTTGATTACAGACCAAGGGATCTCAGAGATAATAGGGAATCACTAAAGATTTGAGATGGGCAGTGACATGGTCAGAAGTATGTCTCTTGAAGATTCTCTTAGGAGCATTGGGAGGGTTGTTGTTGTTTGTCCTTTGTTCTGAACTGGGGTGATGTCGTGACTTGGATTTAAGTGAGGGAGGGCTGTGCAAGGTCACCAACCTTACTCTCTCCTCCAGAGCCATCTGGGTCCAGTGGCAAGACATATATCAGGACAACTGGAGATGGGCCCAGATGTTTAAGGCAATTGGGGTTAAGTGACTTGCACAGGGTCACACAGCTAGTAAGTGTCTGAGGTGAGATTTTTAACTCAGATCCTCCCAGCTTCAGGTCCAGTGCTCTGTCCACTATGCCACCTTGCTTCCCCTAGCATTGGGAAGGATTGAAAAGAAGTGAAAGTGGAAATAGGGACACCAATTAGGAAATTATTGTAATGGTTCAAGCAGAAGGTAATAAGTGGAGATGAAGGAAGAGATGCAGGAGACGTACTGGTAGATTTATTAAGACTTGTGTAGGTGGGGGCTGCTGGGTGGTGCAGTGGATAGAGCATGGAGTCAGGAGTATCTGAGTTCAAATCCGGCCTCAGACACTTAACACTTACTAGCTGTATGACGCTGGGCAAGTCATTTAACCCCAATTGCCTCACTAAAAAAAAAAAAAAGACTTGTGTAGGGTCAAATTTAATATGTAGAAAGTTAATTGGGTGGCTCACTGTAATATTGGGGATCAGAAAATAATGAGGGACCTCTAGGTTCAAAACTTCCTCTCCTCCAAACTGCCTTTTTAGATATTTCTCCCAGGCCAATAAGAAAGGAGCTTAACAACCTCTTTTCCACAAACAAATTAGGTTTTATTAATGGAAATAAAATACACAGCAAAGGTGAAATTAATAAAGTCAAGGACAAGGGAATAGAGAAAAAGAAAAATGGATAATCCCCCTAACTTTAACAAGAGCCTATACAATCTCCAAACTAGCTTCCAGCTCAGCTAATTCAAAGAGCCGGGCTCATTTTATTAACTCACCACCTGGGGTGTAGTTTCAATGGGAGACAGCTGTGCAGCCAAGGCCCACAGGACAAAACCACCAGGAAAAACCACTCTCTTGTCTGCTCCTGAAAGCTCCCCTACCAGAAAAGACAGAGCTCCGCTCAGCAAGCATTTACTCTCCCTCCCCCAAAAGGGAGGTCCTTCAAACTGCCTGTAGAGAGTGGTTCCTCTGCTGACATCAGCAGCATACATCACTCAGGGCAGGCTAGGTGTGGCCCATTTCCAATCATCCCTAGCCGTTTTCCAAACACTACTAGATTCATTCAGGTGAGACCCCTAGGCGTCTGCCAAATTCCATTATTTTACCACATTTGGCATTTGGGGGCAGCGACATGGTGAAGTGGATAGAGCAACAGCCCTGGAGTCAAGAAGACTGGAGTTCAAGTCTGGCATCAGAAACTTATTAACTATGTGACCCTGGGCAAATCATCTAACCTTGATAGCCTAAAAAAAAAAAGAGACTGGGGGGTGGGGCAGCTAGGTAGCATAGTGGATAAAACACCAGCCCTGGATTCAGGAGGACCTGAGTTCAAATCCGGCCTCAGACACTTGAAGCTTACTAGCTGTGTGACCCTGGGAAAGTCCCTTAACCCTCATTGCCCCGCCCCCCCAAAAGTGACAGGAATACAAAAAGAAGCATTAATAAAACATTGACTGTCAAAAAAGAGACTTGGCATTTGATTTGGAAAAAGGGATAGGCCTAAATAAAGGGTGGTGTCAAAGTTACAAACCCAAGTGACTTATGCCTTGGACCAAAGTAGGCAAGATTGTTTTAGAGGAGAAGGTAATGAATTTGTTTTGCACATGTTGAGTTGAAAGTGCAGGGAGGACATTCTCAAGAAAACATGTCACAGGGAGTTGACATTGTAGTCCTAGAATTGAATTAGGTTGTATTAGATGTGTAGTTTAACCAATAGAGAATGCTCCTGGCAAGGCGTCTGATTCTATTCAGTAAAAGACCAAAGTAAAGTCAGTCATACATTCAACGATGCTCATCTGCACACAGGGGATAGCTTCCAAGTTCCATCTGACTTCAAGAGCTAGCTCCCTCTCTTCCCTCTTTCTCCTTATTCTCAATATTTAGGATATGTGTATTTATCCAACTGAGCACATATCACACTAGAAAAACCATGCCTTTCTTCCTGTCCTTGTTGCATCTCTGTGGAGTTTAGCTAATAAACATATGGCATAAATCCATACAATGCATTAATCACAAAAGGAAAAGGTAGTAAATCAAATACATTCAAGCACAGAACGTATGGTATTTTTCCAAACCAAGGAGCCACCCCCATTACTTTGGAAGGCAAAGACACACTCAAAGATACTCAATGGTAATGCTCAGATTCAGACTTCTCCTCCTGTGGCTTCAATGAGGGAAAGGCTTTAGCCACTCACTGGACTTCATGGCTAGGCTGGGTGCTGGAGATCTTTGACTAGCTCCTGCTGCTGCTGTTTTGTTTTTATTCCCCTTCAGCTCCAGCCCTGACAAAGCTGGGAATTGTGGGAGCTGCCTAGCTCTTCCTGCTACTGATACATATGCTCCCCTTAGTTCCTGGCTCCCAGTTCTGAGACTGCTGTGCAAAGGACATGGTCTCACAGGAAAGGAGGAGGGAGAAGAAGCATGGCTGTTTTGTCCGTCTTGGCTCTGTGACATTTGTCCTTGAAGAGCCTTGCATACCAGCCCATGTTCCATTTTACTTTTCCCAAGACCCATCCCAACACTTTCCACTTTGTTTTTTTCTGTCACCTTGATTCCAAAGCTTTGTGTGGGGTGCCGATGGTTATATTCTCCATCTGGGTTACATCTTTTATGTAGACTTGGCAATCATCTGTGTAGTTGTTGTCCAGTCATTTCAGTTGTGTCTTACACTCTGTGATACTATTTGGGGTTTTCTTGGCAAGGATAATACTGGAGCAACTTGCCCTTTCTTTATCCAGCTCATTTTATAGATAAGGAAACTTAGGTAAACAAAGTTAAATGATCACACAGCTAGTAAGTGTCTCAGGACAGATTTGAATTCGGAAGATGAGTCTTCCTGACTCCAGGCCCAGCACTGTGTACACTGTGCCACCCAGCTGCCCATCTATACCTATCTTTGCAGAGATAATAGTTAAACCCATCAGAGTGGATTTGATTACTGGGTCTGACAAGAAGAGAAAAATGGAGCCAATACAGAGCTGTGGGGGACTCTTGTTTTCAGCAAATGGGGGATGGAGGATAGTCTACCAAAGGAAACAGAGGAGATATCAGACAGGTAGGAGGAAAACCTGGACAGAGCCATGTCACAGAATCCAAGGGAGAAGAATACATGGGTTGAGATGTGGAGAGGTCAAGTAGGAAGAAGATTGAGAAAAGTAAGAAAGACTATGAGAAGCTATAGGTGAAATGCGTATTTGGAGACC
This sequence comes from Dromiciops gliroides, assembly GCF_019393635.1. Taxonomy (NCBI): domain Eukaryota; kingdom Metazoa; phylum Chordata; class Mammalia; order Microbiotheria; family Microbiotheriidae; genus Dromiciops; species Dromiciops gliroides. The sequence continues at coordinate 581,615,802 of NC_057861.1, forward strand.
AAATTACATTTTAAACTATACCATTGGATCTTGCTAATTAAAGGATCCCTCTCTTGATTTTGTTGTTGTTAAATGAAGAATTCTTTCATCCCCTTCAATGTATCTGTTTTGTAAGCTGGCATTTTCATCTCTCCAATTTCCTTAAAGGAGGCATACCTGTATGTATATGTGTGTGTGTGTGTGTGTGTGTGTATCTGTGTGTCTGTGTTTACCTTATTCTAAAATGTATTCGATTTGGAGGCAGTCACAGTCCCTTGTGGGCTGACTCCTGAGTAGCAATGTCTGCTAAATAGAGTAAAAAAATAAAAGTCGGTTTGGTCCAGAGACTTCTCAGAGCACTTTGGGATATGTCTTTGTTTAAACTATTCATGCAATTCAGCATACAGAAGGGCTGCTTATATTTTTGCATCAGCCTGTATTTTTTTCCTTCTTTCACCTGAGAAGGAATGGTTTTATTATTGTTGGGGGCTTTAAAAAACAACAAATGCATTTTGTATTTGCAAAAGCCCACAAAGAGGCCCTTTTCATTTCCCTGAATTTAAATAATTTACAGAAGGATAGCTCTCCTGCAGGCAGGAAGGAAAAAATGCAACCCCATCCACAGAGAATCAGGCCCAGAACATTGCCCATGAGTCTGTACTTCCCATCAAGATCTGGCCAAAGAACACTATTAAAATCACCCACTGACTTATTCATTCCACAGGCAACTCACTGAAATAGTCTGGGTTCAGTGTCAGGCAGAGGTTTGGGAAATGGGAAATGAATTAATTCAAATCCACCCTCACTCCACTGCCCCCCACCAGCCTAATTTTCGTTCTGCTAGCCATCTTTTTACAATAAAACTGTTCATTTATCTCTTAGTAATTTTCTCTTGCAGGCCAGAAACCCACAACAGGAAGTGCGTGGGGGAGGGGGGGAAGTCAGGGGGCAGGTAGGGAAAAAGAGTGTGAGAGAGGGAAGGGAGGAGGGGGAGGGGAAGAGTTCCAGCTGGTGAGCAGCTTCCATATACGAGGCCAAGCCCGATAAATATTACTCTTTCATAGTAAATATTGGCTAGGAGTACTTCTGCATAAAGGAAAAAAGAAGACCTCTTTTTGGCTTTGAAAGGTGAGATGAAAGCACCTAACATGAAGGTTGCTTAACTGGAATGCTACCAACCCAAATGGAAAACCCATTTTTCTTTAAAAAACAAATATAGGCATAAACAAAAACAAGCCACGGCCATGTTTTAAGGGCTCCAGTCTGGGTTGGGACAAACATCAGGAACCAATTATGGCTCTCTGCCCTCTTGTTTATCCTAAAGAATACCACGCTTGCACTCTTTGGAGCACACCAGCCCAACAGGGATCTCTGGGCTAGTGGTCTACTTTTATGCCCTCCACTAAAGTCTCCTTTCTATAGTAGAAAGTAGAAATTGTGAAAAACATGGAAGACTTGGATTTTCATAGATTACAGAAAAGTAGCAACAACAACAAAAACCCCCACCAAAAACAAAAAACAAAATCCCCCAAAACCTTAATTTATGTAGTGGTTTCTCTTTTGCCCAAAGAAAGACAGCTGAAGGAGTTGGTGACACAGTTGGTTAATAGCCCTGCTCATTCATATATGAATCACAGCCTCCAACTGTTGTCAATGGTTCTGGTTTTCATTTATTTAAACTTTTCACCTCCCCCAAGTTTCTAATGGAATATATTCCTCATGGTCTGTTTTTGGTTTGTGCACATTGTTCAGTTCTTAGAGGATGGAGAGCGGGAGCAAGTGCCTGATGGTGAAACATGGAGTTTCAAAAGAATTCTGATGCTTCTGGCCACCGTAGGCAGTGAGCACACTCTTGGCCATGACCAACATCCCAGAAAACACTCAAGCAACTCTGTACCAACAAGAAACAGATCGGATAAATTGGAGATAGTCTCAAAAGGAAGACATTTCTATTAAAAGGAGTCTGGAAAGACTTCTTGCAGAAGGTAGGGAGTTAGTTGGTACCTGAAAGAAGGCAGGGAAACGAGTAGATGAAGATGAAAAAGGTGAAAATTCCAAGCATGGGGGACACCCAATGTTGGGTGACATGACCGGTCACCTGATCCTTGAATTACTCAGGATTTTAGTCAGAAGAACTAGATTTGAGTTGTGGTTCTGATGTTTACTAGCCATGTGACCTTAGGCAAATACCTTTATTTCTTTGAGCCTCAATTTCCTCATATGGAAATAGGAATAAGCACTGGAACAATCACTTTATAGGATTGTTGGAAGAGAAGAAAGCCCCTTGTAAAACTACCAAATACTATGAAAAATTGAGTTGTTATAGTTATTATTAATTGGGCACAGAGAAGGGCTCTGAGCTAGAGCTATATTACACATGTGATTTAGCCTCTAGTCCTGATTGACCAGACCGGCATCCAAGTTCTTTAGGAAGCAGGGCACATCTACTGTATGATTGCCAAGCTGCCACATCCTTCTGGCAACCCTGAAGCCTTTGTTTTCTGTTTAAGTCCCAACCTTCATGGTGAAACTCAGTCCAGGTGTCCTGGCATTGATACATAGAAACATTCATGTGCCCGTTACTATTACACATAAATCCTGACTCTGCCCAAGCCTTTCAACTGAGCTTTTTTTTCCTATACTCACCCACACCATGCTGCAGCTGATAAAGCTATAAACCACAGAATAGCAAAATAGAAGCAAGTGGGTGGACAGTAATAACACATATGGTTGTGTTTCTTTTTGTTCTCACCACAATCCTTTTCCCCTGGGTCATTTTGACTCTAGCATGAAATGTCCTAGTGTTATTACCTAAGCATCATTGGTATGTTGGAGAGAGCACATGGTATAGTAGACACAGGAGAGGCCTTTGGATGAGGAAGAAATGAGTTCAAATCTTGCTTCTGACATAGGTTAGCTATATGTCTAGGTCAAAGTCATTTAAACTTTCAGTGCTCTAGTCAGTTCTCTAAGACTACAAATTACAGATGAGTTGCTGTTGTCAATCTGTACTCTGTGGAGGGAGTTTCCACACTGGGAGTTCTCCATACCAAGGAACTCAAAGATCAATGCCCCATTCCCCACCCCCAAATAGATAGCACGTAATAGACAAAATGGTGCCACAATGAATTTGTTTAAAAAAACAAATAGCTGTGGATTTCTTAGTAATATTACAGAAATGGTCAAATTCATGCCAAGCAAAACTTCTCTCCCCAAACAGAGGAAGCTCCTAGATCTATCTCTCTGAGTGAAAGATGGATGGATGAGTCATCCTAAAGAGACAGGCCTTTCAAGGTTACCTTATTTGCATTCTTTGAAGCCTTGTTTGTATTCTACATGGAAAATATGAGGTGTCTTCATCAGAAAATCTTCGATGAATTTATTAATGTCTTACAGGCGTGGTGAAAAATTTGTGGCAACATGTAGGAGAGTAATTCAATGTCCTATAGGAAATCACCAGACCTCTGAAGAGATTGAAAATGACTTCAACTATGGAGACTAAAGATTCTCCCCTTCAGAGAAAAGGACTAAAAACATTTCAAGATATGAAAACCTATGGTTGACAAAAACATACATCCCACGTGTGGAATAACAAAGGACTCCAAAAGTCCCTATTTTTCCTATTTTTTAATGTAAGAGAAACAGATAGAGACTAAGAGAGGGAGAGAGAGGGAGATACTGGGAGAGAGGGAGGGAGAAAAAGGATGAGGGACAGAGAGAGGGAGGGAGGGGGTAGGTAGGGAAGGAGGGAAAACCAGAGAGAGACAGGGAGAGAGGGACAGATGGAGGGAGGGAGAGGGAGGATAGAGAAAGAGACAGAGAGATGGGGGATAGGGAGGGAGTGGAGAGAGGGAGGGAAAGAAAGAGAGAGAGAGACAGAGACAGAGAGGGAGAGACAAAGAGACTTAGAATAAAGAGACAGACAGACTGAAATTAAGGCTCATGATTGCTTTTGAGATTAAAAATCGAAAACTTCTTGAAAAATGGAAAATTGTCCTCCACAGCTGCATCTAGGAAGAAGGGGGGGGGTGCGAATCAGAGTGGATTATAAGGTCATTCTTTAGACTTCTGGTAAAAGGATAGAAATATCATGAAACTGTGTCCTTAGACTTCAAAAATACCTAACAGAACAAACTTCATCCTGAGCTTTGATTCCTAAAAGGAAATACACATGGCTCCTAGCAAATCAAATTAAGATGTTCATTTATGGAGTATGAATAAGTTACTCAACCCCATGCAGAATAAATAAAGATATGTTGGCCCTTTTAGGCCAAGTTAGAGCAAAACTACTCTTTCCAAAAAAAAAAAAAAAAGAGCAGAATTTTAGGCACATTTTAGCTTTCACAGTTCAGTGAACTTTATGATAACCTTTTCTTTCCTAGTTTATTTTTTCAAAAGGAAAAAGATAAGAGGAAAATTAATATTATGGATATTGGATTATTTATGTTCCAATGAATCCAGAAATGCCCACAGTTTATCATCTATGAATTCTGTTGAATTATGCAACTTTATCACTCCTGAAAAATATCAACTTCCATGTTCTATTGTCCAAACAATTTAAGAATGGAAAAGATAGCTGGTCTCCATCACAGGATTCAATTCAATGTGCTACTCATGGTGCTAAGAGCTTGGGATACAAAAAGAGGCAAAAGATAGTCCCCCACCTCTAGGAGCTTACAATCTACTAGGGGAAACAACATCCAAACAAATATATACAAAGCAAACTAAATACAGGCTTGTACCAGGATTGTAACTAGGACTTAAAGGAAGTCAGAGAGGTCAGAATCATAAATTTAGACCAACTAAAACCCCACTTTCTTTTCTTTCTATCTTTTTTTTTGTGTGTGTGAGGCAATTGGGGTTAAGTGACTTGCCCAGGGTCACACAGCTAGTAAGTGTTAAGTGTCTGAAGCTGGATTTGAACTCAGGTCCTCCTGAATCCCTCTAGCTGCCCCTAAAACCCCACTTTCTACATGAAGCCTTTTCTAACCCCTCTTAATTCTGGTGTCTTCCCTCTGTTAATTATTTCTTATTTATACTGTTTATAGATTATTTAAATAAATATACACACAGTACATATATACACATGTGTACATATAAGTTCATGCATATGTATAAGTATACATGCATGTGTACATACACATACACAATACATATATATGAAATTTTTGCATGTTGTCTCCCCCATTAGATTGTAGGCTCCTTGAGGGCAGGTCTATATTTTGCCTCTTTTTGTATCCCCAGCCCTTAGCACAGTGTTTGGCACATAGTAGGCCCTTAATAAATGCTTACTGACCTGACTGACTGAATTGGAAGGGACTTTACAAGCTATCAAGTCCAAACCTCTTATTTTACAAATGAAGAAAATGAGTTCCAGGAAAGTCAAGAGATTTTATCAAAGTCAGACATAATAAGTTTTAGAAGTGAGATTTGAATCAAAATTCCCTGATTCCAGAGCTTTGGGTAACTAGGTGGTACAGAGCATATGACCTGGGGCCAGGAAAACTTGACTTCAAATCCAGTCTTGGATACTTACTAGTTCTATAACTCTGAGCAAATCACTTAAATACTGTCTGCCTCAATTTCATAATCTGTTAAGTGGGACTAATAATAATAATAATAATAATGTGAGGGCCAAAATTTGATATACAGAGCATTATTTAGGTGACTCACCTTAATATTGGGGTCCTGGAAATATGAGGGAACTTTTAGGTTCTCCCTCTGCTCTGAACTGCCCTTTTTAGATATTTCTCCCAGGCTGATAAGAAAGGAGCCTCTAAGCTTTAGTTCACAAAAGGATCAGACTTTATTACTTGGGAATTAATTAAACAACAAAGGTGAAACTAATAAAAATCAAAGATAAGGAAATAGGAAAATAGAAGTACAGATAAATATTCTTAACTCTAAGCTTAACCTATTCACTGCCCAGACCATTCCCAATTAAGCTAGTTCAAAGGAATTTAGGGGTTTCTGTAATTAGCTCACCAAACCTGAAAGTCTACAGTTGCTCGCTCCACAAGAACAGCCAACACACCACTGCAAGGGGAGTTGCCAGACAGAGAGAGCAAACACGCCACCAGTGCAAGGGCCAAGAAGGAAAAGGCCCGTGTTCCAGAAAATGCCTAGCTTTCCAGAAGCAGCCTGCCTCCCTTTAGGGAGCGTTTAATCTCCCCTCCCCCAAAAGGGGAGGTCCTTCAAAAGCTGCCTATGGAGAGTTCTCCTTCTGACCTCAGTAGCATACATAACCTCAGGGTGGGCCAGGTGTGGCCCCTCCCAAATGATTCAGCTAAAACTGCGATATTGCTCTTTACCACAAATAATTTTTACCACATTCACCACCACCACCATCATCATCATACCTCACAAGGGTGTTGTGAAAATCAAATGATTTAATATTTGTCAACTGCAAACCTTAAAATGTTGTACAAATGTTATTATTTTGTTGTTGTTGTTCAGTCATATTCAACTCTCCATGATCCCATTTGGGGTTTGCTTTGCAAAGATACTGGAGTGCTTTTGCCATTTCCTTCTCTAGCTCATTTTACAGATAAGGAAACCGAGGCCAACAGGGTTAAGTGAATTCTTTAGGGTCATACAGCTAGCAAGTGTCTGAGGCTGGAGTTGAACTCACAAACATGTATTCCAGACTCCGGGCCCAGCACTCTACCTACTGCATCACCTAGCTTCTCAGCTATTAATATCAACTTGTCATCATACCCTGTTACTTCCCTAGAATCTCTTCTTTAATTACTGGAATATATTAATATTATTGATTAATTGATATTAATAATGAAAAATTTTAATGATATATAATACTTGTTAATACACAATAATGTTTATAATAATTAATATTGTTAATAATGAATTAACTTCTTAATTTTCTTATTAATTAATGTTTCTTATGACTTTCCCCTGAAATTTACTTCCGGACTGCTCCATTATAGCAACCCCCAAGTTCCATGGCTCATATGGCTCTTTTTGCACTTTGACTTCATAGATTATTAGCTTCAAGGCCTACAGAGTCTACCTTGTTGATATTTGGACCTTACCAAATGCCTCACTAGGAGCTTTCATCTGTTTGCTCCTGTTTACTCATCTTCCTCATTCCCTCCATTCCTCTTGGGTTAAGATAGCAGTCCAGTTACTCATTGCATTTGTCCTCCATCTCTTTTAAGTGATGCTCTATAGTTGAAACGTCTCCTCTTAGTAGGTTGACAAAGGCACAACCTTCCTCAATTCAAAGAGTTCTTGGAAATCTCAGCCCCTCTTTGGGGGTGGGTAGGAATGTCTTACCAGAATAACTGAAAGATGTCCGTTTCCGTGCTCTAACCATTGCCCAGTTTGTTGTGCCACTGCCACTATACCAGTACATGGTATACTTTGTGGGGAGCAATTTGTTCTTCAGGGAGATGATAATAGTCTAACACATATAACACTTGACAGTTTATAAAACTATTTCCTTGTAATAATCTGTGGAAGTACGTCATAAAAATATCATTATCCTTATTTTGTAATAAATTAAACAAGCTCAGAGAGGTTGATTCACCGGCCCAAGGTTGGTAAGTAGCTGAACTTGAGACTAAAACCCAGGTTTCCTAAGTCTAAATCTATTGCTTAGTCTCTAGAGCATGCTGCTTCCCCATTTGTGGCTTTCCCACGTCCAAAAGTTTCGAATATAGGCATGTTTTCAAATCATAATACCTTTCAAGAGTAATGGATGGAGAACTGTCTGAGGAAGCTCTGGTTTAAGATCTGCCTCTGACACATACCCACTGTGTGACTCAGGGCAAGTCACTTAACTTCCGTATGTCTCCACAAACTCTCTAAGATGATAAATTGAAGAATTCAGGGTAAATCTTCATCAATCAAATTTCCTCACCCTCTGTTCCCTGATGCAATGAAATCACATGTCCACCCTCCCGAAACTCTGCAAAAAAAACCCCACCAACTTTTATTTTAATGGTATACAGAGTGCCTTCTTCCCAACAACCCTTTAAGAGGGGTATTTTAAATTATTCCCCCCACATTAGACAGAGGAAGGATTGAGGTTCAGAAAAGTCACTTGCTCACAGGTCCACAGCTACTGAGAGTAGCCAGGCTTCAATTCCAGGTCTTCACAGTCTCCCTACATGAATAGTGCTTCTTAATTTGGGCATTTTCCCTCACCGTTACATGCCCCATGTGATAGTCCTTGGGACTTCCATTTTTTTCTTTCTTCTTTTTCAGTCTTTTTCAGCCAGAATAGTTATAGCAGGGACGAGATGTCTCTCTGAAGTCAGAAGGTAATGACTGCAACATGAATCATTCTTCTGGGACTTTTCTTCCCTTGGAAAGGCAATCTACACTGCTCTTTTTTTGTTTCTTTCCTGGTTCTACGTTCCCAAAGAACAACTACAATTTTAGTCTGTCAGAGTAGAAAAGGACCCAGTGCCGTGCTATGTTTTATAGATGAAAAAACTGAGGCCCAGAGAAGAGAAGTGATATTTCTAGGATTACAAAACTAGTTGAAGTGGATAGAGCACCAGCCCTGGAGTCAGGAGTACCTGAGTTCAAATCCGGCCTCAGACACTTAACACTTACTAGCTGTGTGACCTTGGGCAAGTCACTTAACCCCAATTGCCTCACTAAATAAATAAATAAATAAAATAAAAATAAAAAAACAAGGTCATAAAAAAAAAAACTAGTTGAGAGGAAAAGCCCTGTCTCCTGTATACAGTATTATCTTGCCTCCCTCTATTGGGAGCAGATAAAATATAACCATAACCTGAAATAATAGAGCAAATGCTCTTTACCATTCATATCCATCAGTTATGATAATATATATGAAATGTCATATAAATGGTAGCTATAATTATTGTATCTTTGAGGCACCTAGATAGCACGATGGATAGGATGCTAGACTTGGAGGCAACCTGAGTTAAAATCTAGCTGCTAGCTGTGTGATTCTTGGAAAGTCACTAAAAAAAACAAAAACAAAAACAAAAACAAAAAAAACCCCTCTATCTGCCTCAGTTTCCCCATCTGTAAACTGGATATAATAATAGACCCTACCCCCTCAGATCATAAGGATCAAATGAGATAATTCTTATAAAGCACTTTGCAAACTCTTAAGCATTATATGGACAGCTGGTGGCATAATGGATAAAGTGCCAGACCTAGAGCCAGGAAGACCTGAGTCAAATCCAGTCTCAGACATTTACTAGCTGTGTGGTCCTGGGCAAATCACTTGACCCTACTTACTTTTGTTTCCTCATCTGTAAAATGAACTGGCAAACTACTCCAGTATCTTTGCCAAGAAAACCCCAAAAAGGATCACAAAGAGTCATGCACGAATGAAAAACAACTAGACAACAACAAAAACAGTATATAAATGCTAGCTATTATCATACTTTTAGCTACACTGATATTAAATATGGGAGGCATCATAACATAACATATAGAGAACCAGTTTTGCAGCCGGAAAGACCTGGGTTCAAGTCCTCCCTCTGACACACAAATCACTTATCCCCTGAGTGCTTTTGGCAACTTTAAGACCAGGGGTGGGCAGACTACAATCCATAGTCAAATCCAGTGGACTACCCATTTTTGTAAGTTTCCTAGAACTAAGAATGGTTTTTTTATATTTTTAAATACAATAAAGTTTTATTTACAAGATGTGAAAAATATTCTTAGCTTGAAGAGAGACAAAAATGGGTGGTAGGCTTGGATAAATTGGCCCACCTTTGTTCTAAGATTATAGCTTGAAGTGCTGATCTGTATCAAATTTACCAAAGAGTTTCCTCTAAGAGTCCCCTTGGGGCAGCTAGGTGGTGCAGTAGATAGAGCACCAGCCCTGGAGTCAGGAGGACCTGAGTTCAAATCTGGCCTCAGACACTTGACACTTACTAGCTGTGTGACCCTGGGCAAGTCACTTAACCCCAATTGCTTCACCAAAAAAAAAAAAGAGTCCCCTCTACCAAAGCAATCACACATCTGGTCCCCCCCACCCCAAAAGTACCACCAATAATTTTATCTGGTCAGAAGATCTGGCAAGAGAATTTTTTTTGATTGATGATCCTTCTTCCTCCTAAAGTATATAGAGATTCATTGATTATAAGAGCCAGAACAGACTATCAAATCCAACTCTCATTCTAGAGAAGAGGAAACTGAGGCCCAGAAAATAGTGGTTAAGTGACTTGGCCAAAGTCCCACAACTATTTAGTCCCAGAACTGGGGCTCCAACCATAACCCTCTCCCCATTTCCTCTCTTTTCATTCTCTCTTCTCACTCCATTTCCCCATTCTGTTTCATAACAACTTTTTCTCAACAGCAATGAAACACCCCTGACTCATCTTGATGAAAGACATGTCTGGTAAGACCATATAGCTAAGAGAGCATTCCAGGTTCCAATGAGGAAGTGCTCTCATTGGAAAGTTATTGAGTTTCTGCTGCATTTGGTTGCACTATTATGATGCCAAATCATGATTTGGATGCCAAACGCCACTTGTTACTAACTTTCAGAAAGTTGAATTCACGTCAGCCAAATTACTGCTTCCCCAAACTTCAAATCTTTTACTGGGCAGAGCAACTGCAAGGTACTATCTGAAAAGGATATTTTCTCTAGTCTTTCTTGGCCACAGGTGGATTTCCTAGCAATCCTGACAGATCCAGTCCTATCTGAGCTGGGGAATAGCCAATAAGATACTGAAGAGAGCCCCTTTTCCCTTCTGTTTAAGTCATTAGTGTAGGCATCTTCCAGGACCTAAGGAGGCATTTCTGAAACTGACAAATATCTTTCTAAAGAGGCCTTATTTCATCTCTGTGAATGTTCCTTCCACTGAGGTGAATCACAGCCAATAAAGTGCTTAAGAGGTGGTTTCAGGAGTTTCTGTGTCCCCCTTAAAAATAGCACCTTTTGGCCAGAAATCCAGTGATGAACCTCTTTGAATTAGGCTTCCTCTTAGAGAACAGACACATAGTCCATAACTGAGCTTATATTTTATGAAGTTTTCCTACCTCTTTAGGACATTCTAGTATAAGGATTCTTTACATCTGAAGTCTAGGGACCCCTTCTCAGAATAATGTTTTTAAATGCATAACATATACTCCATAGATTATAAAAAACAATTACATTAAAATACAGTTAAGAAAATATTTTAAATGAATTTGCCAAATGGTGATGTATGTTTCTTTATTAATTCATTAGCTAATAAGACAATACATGTAAAATAAGGTCATGTGAAAGTCTTCATTTTAAGGCATATCAGTGTGAAGGTTGTTGCTGCTTAGCTTGAATAAGAACAGCAAACTGAAGAGTGGCTTTTGATATGACTATGTCATGTTCGAGGTCCAATTAATTTTCACCTAAAATGTGATATAAAAATATTTGTTATTTCTATTGTCAATAGTCACACGTACTGCTAAATACTACTGTGGTTTATGGCCTACGTTCATAATGGAAGGAATGCTAAATTTCAGTTAGAATTTAATGAAAATAAAGATGTCATTTTTTCCAATCCAAGTTCATGGACCTCCTGAAATCTAGCCATGGATCATCTGGTGGGCTGGGAACCTCAGGTTAAGAACTTCTGTTTTAGAGCTTGTGCTCCATGGACATAGCCGTCAATAACCCAGGGTCATCCCTGGCCCAGTTCTATCTTATTTTTATTATAATCTATTTTTAGAGGCATTTGGAGTTAAGTGACTTGCCCAAGGTCACATAGCTACTAAGTGTCTGAGGTCAGATTTGAATCAAGATCCTCCTTGACTCCAGGGCCAGTGCTCTATCAACTGTGCTACCTAGCTGTCCCACCATTTATTTGTATCTTCAGTGATCTTTCTTTCAACCTTATTTTTAGGACCTTGGTTAAAATTCTGCTTCTGCCACTTCATACCTCTTTGACTACTTCACCTGTATGGGCCTCAGTTTACTTACTTAGAAAATGAAGGGACTGGACTATATAACTTTTAAGGCATCTTATACCTCTGCTCTGATCCTATCATTTATTTCTGAATATAGCCCTCTGTTTCTCCCCCATCTAAATTTTAGGACAAAATTTAAAATAGCAGAAAAAACAAACAAACATGTGGTAGCACTACTGGAGAGGCAAAGGCCAGAGATCTCTTGAGCTCAGAGGCTCTGAGAGGCAGTAAGTGCTGACCACCAAAAGTAAAAGAACTGAAAGAGGGGAGGAAGGAAATAAACATTTATTAAGTGGTTATTATGTGCCAAGCACTCTGCTAAACGTCTTACAAATATTATGTCATTTGATCCTCACAAGAACCTCCATTTTACAGTTAAGGAAACTGAGGCAGATAGAGGTTAAATGACTTGCTCACAGTCACATAGCCAGTGTCTGAGTCTTCCTGACTTCAGGCCCAATGCTCTATCTACTGCACCATCTAATTGCTCTCTAATTTTTTTATTTTTTTCTTGGTGAGGCAATTGGGGTTAAGTGACTTGCACAGGGTCACACAGCTAGTAAGTATTAAGTGTCTGAAGCCAGATTTGAACTCAGGTCTTACCGACTCCAGGGCTGGTGCTCTATCCACTGAGCCACCTAGCTGCCCTAAACTTTATTTTAACATTGCTTTTGTTCATTTCACAATTTCATCCTAGCATGATAGAGTTGTATATTAGAAGGGGATTTTTAGAAAGGGAAGTTCCATCTATTGGGAAAGATGGGGAGATGACAAGAGATTCCAGAGGGGAGAATGTAACTCTTATTTTGCTTTTTTTTCTCCCCAGAATCATGATCTTTTGACTTAGAAATATAGAATGTAAGTGGCTAAAAAAATGTCAAAACTCAGGATAAATGAGTCAACTCAGTGAGTTTAAATTGCCAGGCCCAGTTTAACTACCTTCAAGGTATGCTGGTAGATGCTTAAAAACTGGCTCTAGTGGGGGAAGGGAAGAGTATGCTCTGAACCACTTTTAAGTTTAATCTCCATTATTAACATTTTCACCATCACTTTTTAAAGTCTGAAGAACCAATAAAACAATAAATCAAGCCTTGAAGATTTCCAAGGTGTAAATTCTCTCACTAAAAATGTTGTTAGCTCTGAGTTGGTTTCAAGCTGGCTCTAGCATACAACTGAGCACTGAAAAAAAATGGTAGATTTGATTGCTGAGTAAAGGGGACCAGAGAAGATCAAATGTCTTGATTTCTGAAAAAAAAAAAAAAGAAAGCATCTTGAGTCTGGACGTGCCCCCTTCTCTCCTCTCACATTATTGCCTCAGAGAAACTGAAACCTGGGAAAGACCTTAGCCTAAAAAGGCCAACGTCACCCACTGCATTCCAGGAAATCGCTGGTCATCTTGACTTTTGTCTTGCCATTGGACTTCAATGACTCAGGAAGAGATGGTAAGGCAGCTGACTTTGTGCAACTCTGCCTCACTTAAGTCTAATTCACATGTGAGTCAAGACATCACTCTCATGATGTCATTGGTGTTCTTTGAGAACAAAAGACCATTACCACCAACAATGACAATGCCACCAGTTGAATTGAACAGGAGGAGAACAAGCCATATTGCAGTTATTTTAATGACCCCAAAGCTTCCTGTGAAAGCAAAGGCCCATCTTTTTCTCTTTTTTTCTTCTTTTTTTTCTTTTTGCAGGGCAATGGGGGTTAAGTGACTTGCCCAGGGTCACACAGCTAGTAAGTGTCAATTGTCTGAGGCTGGATTTGAACTCAGGTCTTCTTGAATCCAGGGCTGGTGCTTTATCCACTGCGCCCCTAAGGCCCATTTTTTAAATACCAACATTCTGCCAGCATTGTGATAGCAATATAATTAATGCAGAATATAACAGTCTTTGAAGAGTTAAAAATGAAAACCATGTAGAGGGCAAGTGAGAGGTAGATGGTAGGTGTGAGTAGGCTGCAGCATGTAAACAAAGAGGAACTAAAGAGCGCAGCAGGAGTAACAGATATCATCAAGGAAATATATGATGTACGATGGCTAGAATGAACCAAAGAGTAACTCCAGGACATTGATTGGACTCCTGTAAGTATGTATGAACTGAGATCTGAATCATTGGAAAGAACTCCTGGATCAGTGAGTTCCCTGATCCATTTGACTAATATACCTCAATATGAGAGTAATATAGAAGATAGCATGTCATAGAAGATAACAAATCGCCCCAGCCTCACAGCCTGGAAGACCTAGTTTCAAATCATTTCTGGAACATATTGGCTTATGTGACTCTGGCTAGTACCTCTGATATGAGGGCTGCTTTCCACCTTTGGTGTCCACCTGTTATCCAGTTCTTACTTGTGGTTCCAAAAAGCTGTAGCATGTTCATTAACCTCACCCTGGTAAACTGTTTCAGCAGGCAGGCTAATACAGTTGAAGGCCTCAAACCCATCAATAAGTTAGAGGGTGTCTATCCCCAAGCTAGGTTCCAAAGGTTTGTCATGCTGGGGTGGGAGTGGGGATAAGCTCCCACTCTCTATAAAATGCTCCAATATCATGCATCTCACATAGCCTCTGACAACCGAAGCCCAACTCCGGACCTTCTCGTGGCGGAACTGTTTCCACTAACAGGAGAAGGGGCGAAGGCGAGTCACTGGCACCTTAAAACCAGTCGTTTCGGGCAGGTGGGGCTCGTTAGCCTTGGCAGGCAACCTCGCCTAAGGGAAGGAACCCTGATTTTAAACCTCTGCTGCCTTGTGGCTATGCCCATATATGGGAAAGGAGGAAAAATCAGGAGTTGGAGTCCTTTAGGGAGTTGGATGTTGGACATCACATCCCTCTAGCAACTCCTGTGGCGTCACTGGTGCCAAACTGTACTGGCTCTGCCCCTCTTTTGGATTCACCAATGTCGTGGAGAGGGAAAACCTGTTGCATGGGCAACAGCTTGTTTTCCATATTGATCTGCCCAGGCCAGCGCCCTGGAGAGGACACTCCAGCTACTCCTCATGGAGTAGATACAACACGGGATTCGGCAGTTACCGGTTATAAGTCACTCAGGAGCTGCGGCTCACATATCGGACTGCACAGCTACACTGTGGCCTGTGGCTCTTCAAGGTGCTGATCCATGGTCGTCCGGGACTGGTGGAGGCCTACTACTACTATCCCAAGCTAGTGAAGACTTCCCTGGAGGAAAAGGTGGTATGAACAACTTATTCCAATGGGCCAGGAATGCAGAGGAAGCAGGAATTGTGGAGTGCTTAGAGCTTAGTTAGACATCAAAGACACCAAGGCCAATCGCTGCATCTCAAGCCATCACTAGTTGTCTTGACTTTTGTCTTGCCACACTCTATTGCAGTGAATCTGCGAGAGAGAGTGGGACTGATAACTTCAAGCAAATCTGCCTCACTTAAATCCAATTTATAGGCAACTCAAAAGACATCACCCATATTATTTTAACAGTGATGTCATTTTGGTCTTCTTCAAGCATGAAGTTCAACAACCAACCTGCCCTAAGAAACTTTTCACAACTATAACTTGCTGAACAACGGACAGTCTGTATTGACCAAGGGAGTATCCTTACTAGCCATTTCCTTCCCCAATGAACTCATATGTCTACACCAAAAGAAACCCCTAAATCCTGCAGCCCATTTATTTGGGTAACATGCAATTTTTCATCTTTGGCAATAGAGGTATCATATGATTCCTGGACTGATAGCACTGCCAGATAATTATTGGCATTGAAAAGATTGGGTTTTATTTTGACAAGAAGCCTAGGATTAAGGCATTGAACATTTTTTTTTCTTGCGAGGCAATGGGGGTTAAGTGACTTGCCCAGGGTCACACAGCTAGTAAGTGTTGAGTGTCTGAGACCGAATTTGAACTCAGGTCCTCCTGAATCCAGGGCTGGTGCTTTATCTACTGCGCCACCTAGCTGCCCCTACATTGAACATTTTCAAAAATGCTCCTGGAGAACATGCAGAAAAAACGACTAGGTTGGATATTCCATCTAGGAATGAGTTGAAGAAACTAGTGATTCTTAGCCTCGGAAAAGAGAAGACAAGAAAGAAAAAAGCCTTTACCAGTGAAAACTTCTGAAATTAGAAAGAGTTGCCTCTGGAGGTATTGGGTTCCTCTTCACTGAAGGATTTTAAGCAGGATCTGGAAAACTGCTTTTCAGGAATGTATTAGAAGGGATTGTTGCTCAGATATAGCTAGCCTTTGAAATCCCTCTTAATGCTTAGATGTTGTGATTCTGTGAAATCTCTAGTCCAAATACTCTTATTTAATAGAAGAGGAAACTGAGATCCAACAAATGGTACATGCCTAAAGTCACAGCTTGTTGGGGAAGACCTGGAACTGAAATATAGGTATCCTGATGCTTAGTCCAATGTTCATGCATGGAATTTGATGTTTATTGTTTGTTACAAGTTAGGTTAAAGATGTGGGATAAATGAGTACTTCAAGTATAAGGCAAAAAAGGAGAACATGACCATTACTGAACTTTCCACTAATTGAAATTCTTAGAAAGATTTCTGTTCTGGGTTATCTCAATCCTATTTATTTTGCTTAAATTTCTATTTCCCTAAGGCATCACCCTTTGACCTTTGCTGTAGGTTTCACTCTGACCCTGCTCTGAGGAAAGAAAAGGAAAATAAAGAAAGAGAAAAGAAACTTTTTGATCTGTGAAATACGACCAGGAATTTAGAGCTGTTTTCATTTTAAAATACAACTACTTTCTGTACATGGGCAAATATATACCACTAAACTTTAGGGTATCAGTGTGTTTTAAAATGCATCCTCCTTTCTGACAAAGCCAGAGGAAACACTAGCATGTAGAAAGGGGAAAAAAAACCAGAATGCTGACACTTGGAAATTAAAGCTATATTTCTGGCAAGAAAAAAAAAAAAACATGTTTCATTTTTGCTTGAAAAGATATGCTCAAAAAAAGAATAAGTTTTCCACAGGTGTTTTTTTTTTTTTTTTGGTGAGGCAATTGGGGTTAAGTGACTTGCCCAGGGTCACACAGCTAGTAAGTGTTAAGTGTCTGAGGCCAGATTTGAACTCAGGTACTCCTGAATCCAGGGCCAGTGCTCTATTCACTGCACCACCTAGCTGCCCCTTCCACAGGTATTTTGATACAGTAGGTAGAGCACTAAGCCTGGAGTTGGGAAGGCTCATCTTCATGAGTTCAAATTCATCCTCAGACACTAGCTGTGTGACCCTGGGTAAGTTATTTAACCCTATTTGCCTAAGTTTCCTTATCTGTAAAATGAGCTGGAGAAGAAAATGGCAAACCATTTTGCAGAGAAAACCCCAATAGGGCCACAAAGGGTGGGGTATGACTGAAAAACAACCTGACAACATTTTGAAGAGAATATCACTAAATCATCAATTTAAGGGAAGAATTGGTGGGTATAAATGCTAATCCACTACTACTGCATGATCATTGAAAGACAGAGAATAGGAGAGGGCCCACAGGACTGGAGAAAGGCAAGTGCTGTCCTGATTTTCAAAAGGGGGAAGAAGATAGGACAGTGAGAATGACTATAATTCCTAGAGAAATTCTAGAATTTATTATTTAAAAGGTGGTTAGTGGACACTTAAGAACTAAGGAAACAATGATCACAAGGAGCCAAAATGGCATCATCAAGAACAGATTATGTGGGCAGCTAGGTGGTGCAGTGGATAAAGCACTGGCCCTGGATTCAGGAGTACCTGAGTTCAAATCCGGCCTCAGACACTTGGCACTTACTAGTTGTGTGACCCTGGGCAAGTCACTTAATCCTCATTGCCCCACAAAAGCAAACAAAAGAACAGATTATGCCAGGCTAATTTTATTTCCTTTTTTTTTTTTTTTTGGATAGGTTTACTAAACTGCTAGATGAAGGGAAGGCTGTGGACAAAGTTTATCTTGATTTTAGTTAAGTGTCTCAAACTATTGTTATGAAAAAGATGCAGAAGCATGGCCTAAAGGATGATGCATTAAATGTTTGGACCTAGTGCTTAACACAGTGCCTGGAACATTGTAGGCACTCAATAATGCTTTACTTACTGACTCAACAAATAGCCACTGAGGGTCTAAAGTTACAGTAGAATGTAAGCATCTTAAAGGCAAGGACCGTTTCTTTTTATTTTTGTTTAACCATTTTCTAATAACATTGTCTAGTAGCATTGTCTATGTGCCTGGAACATAGTAGATAAGTTTTTTGTTTTTGTTTTTTTAATGCTCATTGAATTGAATTGAACATGGAATGAGGTCTGCAAGTGGAGTACCTTGGGAATCTGTGCTTGTCATTGTGCTCTTTAAACATATTTGTCCATTTGCAGAAATATCATGCTTACAAGATTTTGAGACAAAACAGGTGAGGGAAAACTATGACAGAGTAACATTTTATTTTTTTCCCATTTATTTAGAATTTTATTTTTCCCAAATTACATGTAAAAACAAATTTTAACATCGATTTTTAAAACTTTTTGTTCCAATTTCTCTTCCTCCCTCCCTCCCCACCCTTCCCAAGAGCTCAAACAATTAAATATAAATTATACTTGTGTAGTCATGCAAAATATTTCCACATTAGTCAGGTTGTGAAAGAAAACAGAAAAAAAACTTTAGAAAAAAGGAACTAAAAAATTTATGCTTTAATCTGTATTCAGATACTATCAGTTCTTTCTCTGGAGATGGACTGCATTTTTCATAAGTCCTTCAGAGTTGTCTTGGATCATTGTATTGCTGAAAATAACTAAGTCATTCATAGCAAATCATCTTACGATATTGCTGGTATTTTGTTTATAGTACACTTCACTTTGCCTCAGCTCATGTAAGTCTTTCCAGGTTTTTCTGATAGTATCCTGCTCATCATTTCTTATAGGACAATAGTGTTCCATCATAATCTCATCCCACAATTTGTTCAGCCATTCTATAGGGTAGGATTTTAAAAAGATCCTGACAAACTGGAACATTAAATCTGAAATTAATAAAAATGAATACAAAGTCTTATAGCTAAATCCAAAAATGAACTCCACAAGTAGTATAGGGGGAAAGCTCAGTGTAAAAAGTTGGTGTGGAAAGAATCTGAGGGTTCCGTTGAACTGCAAGTTCAAAATGCATTAACTGTATGATAGGACAGCTAAGGAAACTCATGGGATCTTGGATCACATTAAGGGAGGTACAATTTCCAGCAATTAAGGAAGTGAAAGTTTTGCTATATTCTGCCCTGTCTAGACCACAGCTGGAGAATAGTGTTCAGTCCTAGATGCCATATTTTAGGACGGACATTGATTAAACTGAAGATTGTCCAAAGGGGAGCAAATAGGATGGTGAAGGGCCTTGATTCATGTTTTATGAGGATCCACTGAAGGAACTGGGAATACTGAGCCTGGAGAAATTAAGGCTTATGGGAAACACAATCACTATGGCCAAGTATTTGAAAGGCTCTCACATGGAAGGAAGAGTAGATTTTCTGTTTGATTCTGATTGATTTCAGAGGAAAGAATCAGGAGTAATAAGTGGAAGTTTCCAAATATGCAAATTCAGGCTTGATGTAAGAATTTTTATTTTTTTTACTAATGATTAGAGCTATCTAAAAGTAAAATGGTCTGCCTGGTGAAATAGTAAGTTCCCCATCATTATATATCTTCAGGTAGAGGCTGGATGAACTACTTGGGGGTGGAGGGGTGGATGGAATAGAGGGCCACACAGATTACTTCCAATTCAAAAATTTTGTTATTCTGTGATTATGTAAAAATTGGAATCCTGCCTGATCAAAGCACATGAATCATATTAAACACTTAGCCTTTCCTTGTCAATAATCCTAAAAATACAATTGAAGCTCTTAGCTATTTTTTCTCTGGAAGTTAGAATTTGAGTAGTGAATGAGCATCCATCCTTCTAGTCACACAGGTTTATAAATTCAGTTAAATTTGATGCTTTCTTCTCCTTCTCCCCCATATCCAATCAATTGCCAAATCCTACAAATTCTCCTCCAAACATCCCTTGGATATGTCCGATTCTCTTTACTCACACTCATTCAAATGCTCATCACTCCTTTCTTGGAACATTGCAATAGATTCTTTTTTTTTTTTTTTGAGATATTTTATTTTTTCCGTTACATGTAAAGATAGTTCTCAACTTTTGTTTATACATGCTTTACAATTTCAGATTTTTCTCCCTCCCTCCCTCCCCTCCCTCCCCCCTCCCCTAGACAGCAGGTAATCTGATATAGGTTATATCTATATATATCTATACATATACATATAGATATATATATACACACACATATATATACACATAATAACATTAATCCTATTTCTGCATTAATCCTGTTACAAGAGAAAGAATCAGAGCAGTGATGCAAAACCTCAAAATAGAAAAAAAAAACAACAGCACCCAAAACAAAAGAAATAATATGGTTCAATCAGCATCTATACTCCACAGTTCTTTCTTTCTTTTTTTTTCTTGGATTTGGAGATCCTCTTCTATCATGAGTTCCCTGGAACTCTTCTGTACCATTGCATTGGTGAGAAGAATATAGTCCATCACAGTAGGTCAACACTCAATGTTGATGATACTGTGTACAATGTTCTTCTGGTTCTGCTCATCTCACTCATCATCAGCTCACGTAAGACCCTCCAGGTTTCTCTGAACTCTTCCTGCTCATCATTTCTTACAGCACAATAGTATTCCATTGTATTCATATACCACAACTTGTCCAGCCATTCCCCAATTGATGGGCACCCCCTCAACTTCCAATTCCTTGCTACCACGTAAAGAGCAGCTATAAATATTTTTGTACATGTGGGTCCCTTTCCCCCTTCCATGATTTCTTTGGGCAAAAGACCTAAAAGTGGGATTGCTGGGTCAAAGGGTATGCACAGCTTTATCGCCCTTTGGGCATAATTCCAAATTGCTCTCCAGAATGGTTGGATCAGCTCACAGCTCCACCAACAATGCATTAGTGTTCCAATTTTCCCACAGCCTCTCCAACATTTATTATCTTCCTTTTTTGTCATTTTAGCCAATCTGATAGGTGTCAGGTGGTACCTCAGAGTTGTTTTAATTTGCATCTCTCTAATCATTAGAGATTTAGAGCATTTTTTCATATGGGAATAGATAGCTTTGGTTTCTTCATCAGAAAACTGCCTCTTCATATCCTTTGACCATTTCTCAATTGGGGAATGACTTGGATTCTTATAAATTTGATTTAATTCCCTATATATTTTAGAGATGAGGCCTTTATCAGAAGCACTGGCCTCAAAAATTGTTTCCCAGCTTTCTGCCTCCCTTCTAATTTTGGATGCATTGCTTCTGTTTGTACAAAAATTTTTTAATTTAATATAATCAAAATCATCCACTTTGCATTTTATAATATACTCTATCTCATGTTTGGTCAAAAACTGTTCTCCTTTCCAAAGATCTGATAGGTACACTATTCCTTTCTCTCCTAATTTACCTATGGTATCACCTCTTATGTCTAAATCATGTATCCATTTTGACCTTATTTTAGTATAAGGTGTAAGATGTTGGTCTATGCCTAATTTCTGCCATACTATCTTCCAGTTTTCCCAGCAGTTTTTGTCAAATACTGAGTTCCTATCCCAGAAGCTGGAGTCTTTGGGTTTATCAAACACTACATTACTAGTGTCATTTACTACTGCATTTCCTGAGCCTAGCCTATTCCATTGATCTACCACTCTATTTTTTAGCCAGTACCAGATAGTTTTGATGACTGCCGCTTTATAGTAAAGCTCCAGGTTTGGTACCACTAACCCACCTTCCTGTGAATTTTTTTTCATTATTTCCCTGGATATTCTTGATTTTTTGTTTTTCCAGATGAATTTTGTTATTATTTTTTCTAGCTGTATAAAATAATTTTTAGGTAGCCTGATTGGTATGGCACTGAATAAGTAAATTAATTTAGGCAGTATTGTCATTTTTACTATATTAGCTCTGCCTATCCATGAGCAATTGATATCTTTCCAATTATTTAGATCTGATTTGATTTGTGTGAAGAGTGTTTGGTAGTTGTGTTCATAGAGTTCCTGGGTTTGTCTTGGCAAGTAGACTCCCAAGTATTTTATATTACCTACCGTTACTTTAAATGGAATTTCTCTTTCTATCTCTTGCTGCTGGACTTTGTTGGTCATGTATAGAAATGCTGATGATTTATGTGGATTTATTTTATATCCTGCTACTTTGCTAAAGTTGTTAATTGTTTCAAGTAATTTTTGACTTGATTCTCGAGGATTCCTTAAGTATACCATCATATCATCTGCAAAGAGTGATAGTTTTGTTTCCTCCTTGCCTATTCTAATTCCTTTAATTCCTTTCTCTTCTCTGATTGCTAAAGCTAACATTTCTAGGACAATATTAAATAATAGGGGTGATAATGGACATCCCTGTTTCACCCCTGATCTTATTGGGAAGGCCTCTAATTTATCTCCATTGCATATAATACTTGCTGATGGCTTTAGGTAGATACTGTTTATTATTCTAAGGAAAGCTCCCCCTATTCCTAAACTCTTTAGTGTTTTTATTAGGAATGGGTGCTGTACTTTGTCAAAAGCTTTCTCTGCATCTATTGAGATAATCATATGATTTTGGTTGGTTTTCTTATTGATGTGGTTGATTATGTTAATAGTTTTCCTAATGTTGAACCAGCCCTGCATTCCTGGTATAAATCCCACCTGGTCATAGTGTATTATCCTGGTGATCACTTGCTGTAATCTCCTTGCTAATATCTTATTTAAGATTTTAGCATCAATATTCATTAGGGAGATTGGTCTATAATTTTCTTTCTCTGTTTTTGCTTTGCCTGGTTTTGGTATCACCACCATATTTGTGTCATAAAACGAATTTGGTAGAACTCCTTCTTCACCTATTTTTCCAAATAATTTGTATAATATTGGAATTAATTGTTCTTTAAATGTTTGGTAAAATTCACCCGTAAACCCATCTGGCCCTGGGGATTTTTTCTTAGGGAGTTCATTAATAGCTTGTTCAATTTCTTTTTCTAATATGGGTTTATTTAAGGATTTTATTTCCTCTTCAGTTAACCTGGGCAGTTTGTATTTTTGTAAATATTCATCCATTTCATTTAGATTGTCAAATTTATTGGCATACAGTTGGGCAAAATATTTCCTAATTATTGCTTTAATTTCCACTTCATTGGTGGTAACATCACCCTTTTCATTTTTGATACTGGTAATTTGGTTTTCTTCTTTCTTTTTTTTAATCAAATTAACCAGTATTTTATCTATTTTATTGGTTTTTTCATAAAACCAGCTCTTAGTTTTATTGATTAGTTCTATAGTTTTTTTGCTTTCAATCTTATTGATTTCTCCTTTAATTTTCAGGATCTCTAATTTAGTGTCTAATTGGGGATTTCTAATTTGTTCTTTTTCTAGCTTTTTAAGTTGCATGCCCAATTCATTAATCTCCTCTTTCTCTTTTTTATTCATGTAAGCATTTAGAGCTATAAATTTTCCCCTAAGCACTGCTTTGGCTGCATCCCATAGATTTTGGTATGTTGTCTCATTATTGTCATTCTCTTGGATAAAGTTATTGATTGTTTCTATGATTTCTTGTTTGGCCCATTCATTCTTTAGAATGAAATTATTTAGTTTCCAATTGATTTTCATTCTACTTTTCCCTGGCTCTTTCTTACATGTAATTTTTATTGCATCATGATCTGAGAAGGATGCATTTACTATTTCTGCCTTTCTACATTTGACTATGATGTTTTTGTGCCCTAATACATGGTCAATTTTTGAAAATGTGCCATGTACTGCTGAGAAAAAGGTATATTCCTTTCTATCCCCATTCAATTTTCTCCAGACATCTATCATGTCTAACTTTTCTAGTAATCTATTCACCTCTTTCACTTCTTTCTTATTTATTTTTTGGCTAGATTTATCTAATTCTGAGAGGGGGAGATTCAGATCCCCCACTAGTATAGTATTACTATCTAATTCCTCTTGTAACTCATTTAACTTCTCCTCTAAGAACTTGGATGCTATACCACTTGGCGCATACATATTCAATATTGATATTACTTCATTATCTATAGTACCTTTAAGTAAGATGTAATTTCCTTCCTTATCTCTTTTAATGAGATCTATTTTTGCCTGCACTTTGTCTGAGATAAGGATTGCTACCCCTGCCTTTTTTACTTTAGCTGAGGCATAATATATTCTGCTCCAGCCTTTTACCTTTACTCTGTGTGTATCTCTCTGCTTCAAATGTGTTTCTTGTAAACAGCATATTGTAGGGTTCTGGTTTTTAATCCACTCTGCAATTCGCTTCCGTTTTATAGCAGAGTTCATCCCATTCACATTCACAGTTATTATTACTGACTGTCTATTCCCCTCCATTCTATTTACCCCCTTTGTACTTTTCCCCCCTTCTTTCACCCTATTCCTCCTCACCGACGTTTTACTTCTTACCCCTGCCTCCCCCGATCTGCCCTCCCTTTTTATCACCCCCCTCTCTTTTCTTTACCCTTTTCTCCCTTGCTTTTGTCCTCCCTTCTCAGTCCCCCCCTTTCCCTTCCCCTTTTGTTTCCCTAAAGAGTGAGTTAAGTTTCTTTATCCCAATGAACGTATATGTTATTCCCTCTTTGAGTCAAATCTAATGAGAATAGGGTTGAAACCATGTTCCCCCCTCCTTTCTTTCCCTCTATTATAATAGGTTTTTTTCCACCTCTTCATATGATATAATTCATCCCATTCCACCTCCCCTTTCCTCTCCTCCCCATAGACTCCCTTTTTATCTCCTTAATTCTTTTGTATCATCACATCAAAGACAATTTATATTTATACCCTCTATATAAAGTCCTTCTCTCTGCCCAAATACATTTACAGTTCTTAAGAGTTATGAGTATTATCTTCCTGTGTAGGGATATAAACAGTTTAACCTAATAGGGTAACTTTTTTTTTCCCCCTCTGTTTACCTTTTTAAACTTCTCTTGAGTCTTGTATGTTGAGATCAAATTTTCTATTCAGTTCTGGTCTTTTCACCAGGAAAGATTGAAAGTCCCCAATGTCATTAAATGTCCATCTTTTCCCCTGAAAGAAAATGCACATTTTTGCTGGGTAATAGATTCTCGACTGCAATCCAATCTCCTTTGCCTTCCGGAATATCATATTCCAAGCCTTGCGGTCCTTTAATGTTGAAGCTGCCAGGTCCTGAGCAATCCTGACTGTGGCTCCATGATACTTAAATTGCTTCTTTCTGGCTGCTTGGAGTATTTTCTCCTTCACCTGATAATTCTGGAATTTGGCTACAATATTCCTTGGAGTTTTCCTTTTGGGGTCTCTTTCAGGAGGTGATCGATGGATTCTTTCAATGATGATTTTATCCTCTGATTCTATGATATCAGGGCAGTTCTCCTTAATAATTTCCTGGAATATGGTATCTAGATTCTTTTTCTGGTCATGGCTTTCAGGCAGTCCAATGATTCTCAAATTGTCTCTCCTCGATCTGTTTTCCAGATCAGTTGTCTTTCCAATGAGGTATTTCACATTTTCTTCTATTTTTTCATTTTTTTTATTCTGCTTGACCGATTCTTGGTGTCTCATGGATTCCTTTTCTTCCAACTGTCCCACTTTAATTTTTAAGGCATTGTTTTCTTCAGTGAGATTATGCACCTTTTTTTCCATTTGGCTAAGTGAATTTTTTAAGGTATTGTTTTCTTCAGTGAGATTATGTACCTTTTTTTCCGTTTGGCTAAGTGAATTTTTTAAGGTATTGTTTTCTTCAGTGAGATTATGCAGCTTTTTTTCCATTTGGCCAAGTGAATTTTTTAAGGCTTTGTTTTCTTCAGCTTCCTTTTCTAAGCTGCTGATTCTTTTTTCATAGTTTTTTTGTGTTGCTTTCATTTCTCTCCCCATTTTTTCTTCTACCTCTTGCAATTGATTTTTAAAATCCTTTTTGAGCTCTTCCAGGAAGGCTTTTTGTTCTTGCGACCAATTCACCTTCCCTTGTGAGGCTTCAGATGTAGACAATTTGAGGCTATTGTCCTCATCTGAGTTTGTGTTGGCTTCTTCCCTATTGATACAGAAGCTCTCAATGGAGAGGGCTCTTTTTTGCTTCTTACTCATTATTGCAGCTTATTTATTTATTCTTTAAGTTGAGGTCTGCTCTGGGGGCACCAGGGTCCCTGTTTTGGGCTTCTTGTGCAGGTGTATAGGTGCTGTGTGACCGGGCTTTTACTCTGAGGCCTTTATGGTGTGTGGAGATCCCCTGTCCTGCACTTCCTGTCTGATTGTGCTCGGCCAGCCAGGCGCCAGACCCCGGCGTCTGATCCCGCCGTTCGTGGCCCTCTCGGCCGGTGCAGGTAAGTTTTTCCACTGTCCTTCTTGGCCACCAGATTTTTGAACCAGGTTCCGGGAGCCTCAGTTGTTCGGCTGTGGCCCGCAGCTCCTGCTGACTTGCCCCGACCCCCTCGGCGCTGGGTTGCTGCCCTGCGCTGGGCCTCCCTTTTGCCCAAGTCAGACCGACCTTTTCCTGAAGTCTTCTAAATTATCTCTGGTTGGAGGACTGTGTCTCTCTGTCTCTTTGCAGGTTCTGTAGTTTCAGAATCCGTCCAGAGGCTTGATTTAATGTTCGTTTTGAGGGAACAGAAGGAGAGCTCAGGCAGCTTGCTGCTTCCTCTCCGCCATCTTGGCTCCGCCCCTCGCAATAGATTCTTAATTGTACTTGTGGCTTCCAGTATAACAACCCCTGGCAAGCTGATGGCTGGCCACAAAGACCCTGGGATTTCTAGTTCCTCCCAACTTGGGAAGAGAGGAAACTAACTAAAGAACAGCCCTCATGTGGGAGAGTCAAAGTCTTTCAGGTACAGTACATTGTGGAGGTTTTTAGAAACTCTCAAGAGGCCGAGAAGAAAAATGAAAGGTAGCAATCTGCAGCAGTATGGATATGGTGTCCAATGTTTCTTCTATCTGCTGTTCTCTTCTTTAAGACCAAGGGAGATGGTTTCTAAATGGATAACTGTAGAGCTCTGTGACTATTTTGTTTGTTTCTTTGTTTTGTTTTGTTGTATCATGCACGTTTGTCCTAGTAGCAGGAGGGCTAAGAGGTAAAAAACAATTGGAGGCCCCTAACATACCTATGCCTTACTTCTGCTTAATTGTATTTCTCTTTATTCTGTCATAGAATGAATGCATTTGCTAGATTTAATATTATTTCTCATAAACACTTGTAGCTGAACTTGTCCTCATGTTGTCGGGGTTCCCTTGTTTACAGCAGGAGGGCACAATGGGAGCCACACCAGAGTTTTGCTCTCCTAACTGGAGTTACAAGCACAGACCCTTTCATACTATACTTTGCAGTGCCTACTGCCACAGAGAAGAACCTAAGAATCAGCCTGTGTTACACCAGCATCTCCATTCTCCAAATCATCTTCAGCAAAGCTGTGAAAATAAATTTCCAAAAGCATAAGTCTGACCAATCTTCAACTTAGCATTTAAAGGCCATCACATTCTGGCTCCAACTTATCTTTCCAGGCTTATTACAAACTGTTCCTCTTCACATACCTTCCATTACAGCCAGTGTGGCCTATTTGTCCTTTTTCCAAACTTGGCATCCAATCTCTTCTATTTCTGTGACTTCGTATATGCCATTCCCTATACTGAGAATGTACTCCTTCCCCATCTGACTCTTCAAATTCCTTTCTTCCTTCATGTACCACATCCTCCACAGAGCCTTTCTTCATTCCTCACTTGTTAGTACTCTTTCTCTCTTTCTCAAATTATTACATACATGAATATCTAATTTATTTTCCCCCTCCTCCTTCAGCCCTGATGTAATCTCCTCAAGAACAGGGACTATTGGGGGTGGCTAGGTGGTACAGTGGATAAAGCACTGGCCCTGGATTCAGGAGTACCTGAGTTCAAATCTGGCCTCAGACACTTAACACTTACTAGCTGTGTGACCCTGGGCAAGTCACTTAACCCCCATTGCCCCGCAAAAAAACCAAAAAGCAAAAACAAAACAAACAAACAAAAAAGAACAGGGACTATTTTTCATTTGGTCTTTGTTATCTTCAAAGCACAGAATAGTCCCTTGCATGTTCTAGGGACTTAATGAATGTTTGTTGATTTGGATTGGATAAGTCATAGGAATTGAAGTTTGTTTTTTGGCTAAAGCTCATCAGAATCGTCTCTGTAACTATGCATTCTTTTCTCATTTTGTGTGTGTTGCATATTATCAAACATTGAGCTCTCTTTCAAATATATTAGTCTGAAGTGTTTGGGGAAGTGACTATAAATAGGAGAGTGTGAAAAGACAACCGGTATAGAGAGCCTACCCTATTATTTAAACATAGTCATTTGTGGACAGGGTTTCCTTAAGACAGAGTATGTGCCTAGCAATTGGGAAATGACTAAACAAACTGTGGTAGATGAAATGTAATGGAATATCACTGGGCTGTAAGTGGTAAGGAATGTGATGAATAGAGAGAAGCATGGAGAGAGCCACATGAACTGATTCAGAGTGTAAAAGTAAGCAGAGCCAAGAAAACAATTTATACAATGATTACAATGGAAATGGAAAGAATAACCACTATAAAACAATTGAGAATGTTTACAATATTACAAAGAACAAACTTGACCTCAAAGAAGAGGTATGAGAAGACACCTCACTCCATTCTTTGTAGAGGTGGGAGATTCATGAGTGTGAAACACTATATACATTTTCAAGCGTTTTTGATGTGTTGATATGTCTTGCTGATTTTTGTCTCTTCTTCCTGTTTTTCTTTAAGAAAATATCCTTTGCTATATGGGAAGGCTCTCTTGGTGGGGGGGAGATGTTGGGAGAAATTTAGGTAATGTAAAAACAGACATCATCAAAAAATTATCTTTTAAAAAGACTAGCCATGTAAAGAAATTCCCAGACCAGCTCTCATGCCATGCTACCTCTCAAGCTGGGTGTGGTTGGGGCCAAATTTAATATGTGGAGAGTTAATTGGGTGGCTGTCTCAAACCCAAACTCTCTTTCAGCTCAGCTAATTCAAAGAGCTGGATTTAACTCACCACCAGGGGTCTGTAATTTCTATGGGTGTCAGCAACCAGTCTCTAGTCCACTCCAAATGCTCCCTCAAGGCCAGAGAGAGACTTATATTGCTAGAGTTTGGGGTACACCACATTTTTTAAACTGGTTCCCCAATTCTCTGCCTGCCAAAGTGGCAGGGGTTTCTGAATTATCATTGATTCTTCTAATGCTGAGTTCTTCTAATCATTGATTCTTCTAATGCATTATGTTCTTTATGGTAGAAAATATGGAGTTCTTTAGTGTTGGCTTTGTCTGTACCATAAATTTGCCATAGGGGTTGATTCAACTGATAAATTATTACATTCAGTTGGAGTGTATGTCCTACTTCATGTTGGGATCCTCTTTTCTACCTTTTTCTCCCTCCCCCAAAGGGGAGGTCCTTCAAGTAGTGTGGCTGAGATTGGTTCCCTATTGATGACACAGTCCACAGCCTCTGAGGACACTCCTTCTCAGGGTTGGCCAAGTTTAAACTAGGTGGCTAACAATCTAATCATTTCTTTCTTCCTTCCTTCCTTCCTTCCTTCCTTCCTTCCTTCCTTCCTTCCTTCCTTCCTTCCTTCCTTCCTTCCTTCCTTCCTTCCTTCCTTCCTTCCTTCCTTCCTTCCTTCCTTCCTTCCTTCCTTTCTTTCTTTCTTTCTTTCTTTCTTTCTTTCTTTCTTTCTTTCTTTCTTTCTTTCTTTCTTTCTTGTGAGGCAATTGGGGTTAAGTGACTTGCCCAGAGTCACACACCTAGTAAGTGTTAAGTGCCTGAGGCCAGATTTGAACTCAGGTACTCCTGATTCCAGGGCCAGTGCTCTATCCACTGTCACCTAGCTGCCCAATCTAATCGTTTTAAGTGGGTACTTAGTAGTTTCTCATTCACACCCAATTCAAACACTACTAAGTCAATCAAGTCAGACCCCTGGGCATCTGCCAAATTCCATTATTTTACCACAGTATTAAGGCAAAAAGCAATAGTCAGGTTTTTTTCTTCTTGTTCGAGGTTTTTCCTTTGTGCTCTGATTCTTCTTTCACAAGATGACTAATATAGAAATATGTTTAATGTGATTGTATATATACATCCTATATCAGACTACTTTCTGTCTTGGGGAGGAGGGCAGGAAGGGAGGGGGGATGAAAAGAAATTTGGAATTAAAAATCCAGTGAAAACAAATGTTGAAAACTATCCTTATATGTAATATGTAACTGGAAAATAATAAAATAAAAATTTTTTTAAAGCAATAGTCAAACAAAGAATGGCAGAAGGGAAGGAAAGGAGAGGGGAGGGGAAGGAAGGGAAGGGAAGGGGAAGGAATGGTTTTGATCAAGTGACCTACAATAAGATTATATATATATATATATATATATAGATATTGGGGAAGTAACTGGGATTAAGTGACTTGCTCAGGGTCACATAACTAGTAAGTGTCAAGTGTCTGAGGCTGGATTTGAACTCAGGTCCTCCTGACTCCAGGGTGGTGCTCTATCCACTGTACCAACTAGCTTCCCCCATTATTTTGATTTCTAAACAATACTGATTTCCCTCCATTTTATCCTAGTTATAGTCTCTAATGTTATTCCATTTGGTTAAGAGAGCAATCAACAGTGCCACAAGTAACTATCCTAGTATGGCAAGGTATTCTTCTGGTGTTTGCAAACAGAATGAGGTGTTCCTTCTAGCAAGGCAGGCTACACTACAAGATGCTATCTTCGAAAGCTTTGATAATGGTGACAGAACTCATGGAATGAGGAAGACTTTGCTATAGAGCAATAAAAAGCACCTGAATCCTGTTTGAGTTACACAGAACAAATAAGCTTCCCATTGTTTCAGTTCATGTTTGCCCAGAAAATAGGGCAGGAAGCGAGAGTGCTTCAAGGATTATTTAACATTTGGAAGCCCTTATAGAACATAGGCTACATGTTTGCTCTTCATGGTGATTGTGACATCTGACTTTCAATTCCATTCTATTCATTAGGTACCTTCTAAGTGCAAGTTTCCATCTAGGCTCAAGGGATACAAAGGAAAAAAAAAAATGAAATGATCCCTACCCTTAAGGATCTAATTGTTCTGCTAGAGGATTATGATGAGAACAAATATGAATATAAAGCAACATTAAAAGTGAAGGGAGGGCAGCTAGGTGGCACAGTGGATAGAGCACCGGCCCTGGAGTCAGGAGTACCTGAGTTCAAATCTGGCCTCGGACACTTAACACTTACTAGCTGTGTGACCCTGGGCAAGTCACTTAACCCCAATTGCCTCACTAAAAAAAAAAAAAAAAAAAAAGTGAAGGGAGCAGAGAGAGTAAAATACTTTAGGAAGATGAGAGAGAGACAGATCATTAGTAGTTGACAGTGAAGTCAAGAAATATTTACATTGTACCAGGCACTATGCTAAGTGCTGGGAATTTTTTAAAAATGCAAGAAGTCAGTCTCTACCTTCAAGGATCTTACATTCTAGTGGGAGAAGACAACACATAAAAGGGAACTAAAAATCAGGGGTGAGGATTATCTAGATAGGGGAATGGAGAAAATTTCACAAGTCAGGTGAGGAGCCTGAAAAGGAATGAAATTAAGGAAGGCTTTGTGTGGTAAGTAGCCTGTGATCTGGGCTTTGAAGGGAGAATGGGAATCTAACATAATTTCATATTTAAATTTTATCTATTTAAATTCATCAAGTTCATATGCATCTTAATAAAACAGAATCAGAAGTAAGGGCATGCTGCCCCCAAATAGCCAAATGGCCAATGCCAGGCCAGCCAAGTAGTAAAACAGAAGTTGTAGATATAATTAAGAAAGATGGGGCAGCTAGGTGGCGCAGCGGATAGAGCACCGGCCCTGGAGTCAGGAGTACCTGAGTTCAAATCTGGCCTCAGACACTTAACACTTACTAGCTGTGTGACGCTGGGCAACTCACTTAACCCCAATTGCCTCACTGGAAAAAAAAAGAAAAAAAAAAAAGAAAGATAAGGTCACAGAAGCATCGATTAGATAGAACCTTACAGATCATATAGTCTAATCCCCTCCTTTTGCAGAAAAGTCCCAAAGAGAGAAGAAAGTGATCACAGCCAGTAAGGAGCAGAGCCAAAATGTACATCCAGGTCTTTTGGCCCCAAAACCAATATGTTTTTCCTACTTTATACAGTTTTCCAAAATGTAACTTTATTCAAGTGGCTCCATGTACTCTACTATTTGAATGACTAATCAATCCAACTACATTTATTAAATATTTAGCAAGGTACTGTGCTAAGTAAAATATTTTTCTTTTGGTTAGACCTGTGATTTCATTGATAAAGGGAACTTCATTAATGCAGACTGGCAACTGCTCTGCAATTTGTAGTCAGAGAGGGTTGAGTGGGGCATCGAGAAGTCATGTGGTCATTGGGGGGGGGAAGGGCTGGACTTGAACTCTAGTCTTCCTGACTCCTAGGCCAGATCTCTTTACATTATGCCAGGCTGCTTCTTAAGCAGAGTATTCAAAGACAAAAAGTAGGGGGCAGCTAGGTGGTGCAGTGGATAAAGCACCGGCCCTGGATTCAGGAGGACCTGAGTTCAAATCTTGCCTCAGACACTTGACACTTACTAGCTGTGTGACCCTGGGCAAGTCACTTAACCCTCATTGCCCCACCCCCAAAAAATTACAGTTCAAAGACAAAAAGCAGTGCAAAGAATGGCTAAAGAAGTTGTTGAACATGAATATGCTGTTGTTAGTTTGTCCTTCACTGTCAAAGAGGACTAAAATGACATCACTATATCAGGGTCAATGTACGGTGGATCTGGCTGAAGCTGATCATACCAATATGAATTCAGAAGGCTCTACCACAGGTCAAGCACAGATAATCCACGTGACCATTTGGGATGGAGATGTCTCTAAGGATTTGCATCTCATGTTTCTTTTGAGCTACTGCAATTATGATTTGCTCATAGAGCACAGCGCCTTCTTTGATGCAGGCACACTATGCTGGATGGTCCTCTGCCGGTATCTCCCATGTCTCACAATTGATATCAAAGTTCTTCAGAGAGACTTTGAGAGTGTCCTTGTATTGCTTCTTCTGAGCTCCATGTAAGCATCTGCCTTATATGAGTTCTCCAATAAATAATCTTTTAGGCAAGCATAAGTTTGGCATTTAAACAATGTGACCAGCCCAGTGGAGTTGTACTTTCTGCAGTAAAGTTTGAATGTTTGGTAATTCAGCTTGAAAAAGGGCTTCAGTGTTTAGTACCTTATTTTGCCAGATTAATCTTCAGCGTCTTCCTAATACAATTCAAATGTAATGGAATATTAATGTTCTATAAGGAATAATAAATATGAGGAATATAGAGAAGCACGGGAAGTCTCGTATGAACTAATGCAAAAGAAAGTAAGCAGAACCAGGAAAAAATCAGTTAGAGTATAAATAGAAAGGATAAAAATAAAACAATTGAAACTGAATACTGCAAAGTCTTAAGGACAAACCTTGACTCAAAGAGATATGAGAAGAGAATTTTCCTCCCCTTCTTTGCAGAAGCAGCCATGGAATACTGAAAACATACTTTTTTGATATGCTGGTTAATTTTACTGAATTTTTTTTTCTCTTTTTCAAATTCTCTATTATATAAGGGATGACCTTCTGGGAGAGGAAGGGCTAGAGATACATTGGTAATTGTGGGTAACTGAAAAACAAAATATATCAACAAAATTTTATTTTAAAAAACAACCAAAGAAACTCAGTCTTTACAATCTAATAAAGAAATTAAGACAATACTTTTGGGATAATTTTGAAATATATGTATTCATAAAGGAAAACATTAATCTTATATCCCTCTATACATATATGTAAAATATATGCATGCAGAGAGAGAGAGAGAATCATCTTGAATCTTACTTTGCAGTTGCAAGCCCTTTGTTACTATTTATTTTCAATCAATAGATTTGCTTAGAACAAGAATTTTAAGGCTAAAAGAGACACACCCTTCCTCATTTTACAGTTGAGGAAATTGAGACTGAGAAATGTGACTTGCCACATGGTCACAAACTACTTAGTAGCATGAGGTCTTCTGATTTCCCTGCTGGTGCTCTTCCCTTTCCAATGTCTCTGTCAAAGGGCCCCTTTCTGGGTTATTTCTCTTTCATCAGCTTCTCTCAGGCTTACAGGACTCTCTGAATCCCCCACTAAGCTGTTTGAGCCCATTAAAGGGATGGCTTTAGCTGACCTTTTCAACTATCCTACTTTTAAAGTAACTACCTCCTTTATCTACACATGGCATAAAAGAAAAGAAAGGCAGTGAAAAAATAAATTAAGGCACATCGTTTCTGAGATGGTGAACACTACTTTTTCTTCCCATAAGAACGAGTTAAAGGAGTCTCTTTTTAGATTTCTTTCCTTTTCTCATCAGCTTTCTCCCCATCACTTAATTTACAAATAATAGTTGGAATTCATTAATATCCTGAAGTGGGTGACTGCTTTTAAAGGGCTTATATCTCTTACACAGAACAGAACATTTTTAACCTAAGGCAAGTTTTTATTACAATGGCTTTTCACAACATCCTGAATTTCTGGAGGGTCTTAATATTTTTACATCAGTAAGGGGGCAAATATGCCCAGTTACTCAAGGTCTTGGTTTCATCCACAAACATGAGTACCCTTAATGTGCCCTTTTAAAACTAATTATCACTAATACTGCATATTATCACTTAAGTCACTAGACACCTGAACAAAGGAAGTGGTCATCTCTGGCTGGCTGGCATTTTAAATATCATTAATATGCAGCTTTTTATTCCTTAAAATGCCACCAACTTTCACATTGAACTAATTTAAATTCTACATTAGTCATTTTCTAGAGAAACAGAAAGATATTGTGGGAAGAGCTTTGGATGGTGTGGGAGTCAGGCAGAATAGTCCCATCAGTTAGTTGTCTATGTGGCCTTGGGTATATCTCTTGAGTACTTTCTTACTCTGAGCTTCCATTTCCTCATATATAAAGTTAGGAGAATAATATATAAAGTATCTCACAGAACTGTGATGACGAAGGTGCCTTGTAAATCTTAAACATTTATGTTATGTGATTTTTTTCACTGACAAATAATTCTATTTTGTTTTCAAGTTTGAATGTTTTATGCTTTTTAGCTTTCTTCAATGATCATTTTCATTATTATTTAAATTATT
Source organism: Dromiciops gliroides (assembly GCF_019393635.1). Lineage (NCBI taxonomy): Eukaryota > Metazoa > Chordata > Mammalia > Microbiotheria > Microbiotheriidae > Dromiciops > Dromiciops gliroides. The sequence goes on from NC_057861.1 coordinate 581,650,846, forward strand.
CAATTATTTATTCAATTATTAAATATATCCTTTCCTATGCCTAGCAGAAGGCCTTTTACATAATAGGTAACTACCCTTAAGTTTTATCTAATTGAATACCCACCTTGCCTATTATCTTCATACTCATATCTAATAATGTTGCATGTTCTTGTCCTGGGCCCAGGGGTACCATCTCTTACAGGGGACTTTTCCCAATCCGTCTCCAGTGATTAGTGCTTTCCCTGTTAATATTACTGTGTATTACTTTGTGCATATTTTGCATCTACTTATCTATGCATGTGTTCTATCCCCTAGCCCATTAGTCCTTGAGGCTAGGGACTTCCTGTTCTTGCTTTCATATCACCATCTTATAGTGCCTCACACGTAGACAGCACACAATAAATGTTTGCTCCAATTAAGTTTCAGCCTCAGAGTGAATTTCCATCTTAAAATAGGTCATTCCCAGAGTTGTGTGTGCATGTGTGTGTTTTGTTTTTAGGCCCTCTGGGTACCTGAAATCAGGATGCTTTTTGAATATCCAGTTTGACTTCCTAATGGATGGCCCTATTAGAGTTATGTCTTAGTCCTAGAATCCATTTTTCCACCTTTCCATTCTCAGTTCCAGAAAGGGGCTGAAATTTTCATACATATACACATACATACATACATGAATGCATGCATGCATACATACACACATACACATACACACATACACATAGTGTTTTGGTTTTTTATGTTAAGCTTCAAGCCAACTTTTATACTCTTTTCTTCCTTCCTTCCTTCCTTCCTTCCTTCCTTCCTTCCTTCCTTCCTTCCTTCCTTTCTTTTTTCTTTCTTTCTTTTGGCAGGGCAATGAGGGTTGCCCAAGGTCACACAGCTAGTAAGTATCAAGTGTCTGAGGCTGGATCTGAACTCAGGTCCTCCTGAATCCAGGGCTGGTGCTTTATCTACTGCACCACCTAGCTGCCCCCAAACTCTTCTTTTTCACTTTCATTGAGAGGCTTCTTAATTCCTCTTCACTTTCTGCCTTCAGAGTGGCTATATATCAGAAATTGTTGCTACTTCTCCCAACAAACTTAATTTTAGCTTTTGGTTTATCCAGCCTGTCATTTTGCATGATGTACTCTGCATATAAGTTAAATAAATAAGGCGACAATCTACAGCCTTGTTGTATTCCTTTCCCAGTCTTAAACCAATGAGTTGTTCTATGTTCAGTTCTGTCATTTCTTGGCCCACATATAGGTTCCTCAGGAGACAAGTGAGATGATCTGGTACTCCTATCTCTTTGAGAACTTGTCACATTTTGTGGTGATCCACACAAAGACTTTAGTGTAGTCAATAAGGCAGAAATAGACTTTTTTTTCCTGGAACTCCTTCTCCTTCTCCATAATCCAGTGAGTACTGACAACTTGGTCTCTAGTTCCTCTGCCTCTTCAAAAACCAGACTGCAAAACTGGTAATTCTAGGTTCAGATATTACTAAAGCCTAATTTACAGAGTCTTAAGCACCACCTTGCTGGTGGTGGGAAATGGGAGCAATTGTTCACTAATTTGAACATTCTTTGGCATTGATTGACCTTCTTTAGGATGAGCATGTAAACTGATTGTTCTGATCCAGTGGCTACTGTTGAGTTTTTCAAATTTGCTGTCATGTTGAGTACAGCATTCTAACAGCATCATTTTTTAGGATCTTAAGTAGCTCATCTGGAATTCTGTCACCTCCACTAGTCTTATTGTTAGCAATGTTTCCCCTAAGTACTACTTGACTTTATTCTTCAGGATCTCTGACTCTAGATCAGTAACTACACCATCATGGTTATCTATGATATTAAGATCTATTCTGTATAGTTCTATATATTCTTGCCACCTCTTCCTAATTTCTTTTACTTCTGTTAAGTCCCTACCATTTTTGCCTTTTATCCTGCCGATTTTTGCATGAAACATTCCCTTGGTATCTCTAATTTTCTTGAAGAGATCTCCTGTCTTTCCCATTCTATTGTTTTCTTCTATTTCTTTGCATTGCTCTTTTAAGAAAATCTTATCCTGTGCTATTTTCTGGAATTCTGCATTCATTGAATATATCTCTCCCTTTCTCCTTTCCCTTTCCCTTTCCTTCTGTCCTCAGCTATTTGTAAAGCCTCATCAGACAATGATTTTGCTTTCTTGCTCTTCTTTTTCTTTGAAATGTGTTGTTGTTGTTGTTGCTGCTGCTGCCTCTTATACAATATTGTGAATCTCTGTCCATAATTGCTTAGGCATATTTTCTACCAGGTCTAATCTTTTATATCTATTCATCAGTTCTACTTCATATTCATGAAGGATGTTATTTAGGTCATACCTACAGTCTGACAGTTTTCCCTATTTTCATCAGTTTAAGTCTGAATTTGGTGATATGAAACTCACGATATGAACCACAGTCAGCTCTAGGTCTTATTTTAACTGATTGCATAAAGCTTCTCCACCATTGGCTGCAGAGTATATATCTGATTTCTATATTGGCCATCTGGTAATGTCCATGTGGAGAGTTGTCTTTTGGGTTGTTGAAAAGGAGTGTTTGCTGAGACCAGTAACTTCTTCTTCTTATTTTTTTTTTTGGCGCAGCAATGGGGGTTAAGTGACTTGTCCAGGGTCACACAGCTAGTAAGTGTCAAGTGTCTGAGGTCGGATGAGACCAGTTACTTATTTTGACAAAACTCGATTCGTCTCTGCCCTGTTTCATTTTGTACTCCAAGATTCAACTTACCTGTTGTTCCAATTATCTTTTGATTTCCTACTTTAGTATTCCAATCCCTTTTGATGAATGTGATATCTTTTTTTTTTGTGTGTGTGTGTTATCTTTTTTGATGTTCATTATAGAAGATGTGGGTCTTCATAGTACTCATCAACTTTGGCCTCTGGCATCAGTGGTTATGATGTTGAATGATTTTCCTTGAATTCAAACAGATATTATTCTGTAATTTTTGAGATTGTATGACAGTACATCTTTTTCTCACTCTTGTCTACAAGGGCTGCTCCATTTCTTTTAAGAGATTCTTGCCCACAGTGGTATATTTAGTGATCAGCTGAATGAAATTCCCCCATTCCCATCCATTTCAGTTCACTGACACCCAAGATATTGATGTTTAATCTTTCCATCTCCTGTTTGACTACATCCAGCTGGCATTGGTTCAGAGATCTTACATTGCAGTTCCTATGCTAACACTGATCTTTACAGCATTGGGCTTTCCTTTTGTCACCAGACACATCTGCAGCTTAGCTTCCTTTTGGCTCTGCCCTGCCTAGCTGTTCTTTCTCGAGCTACTTGTAGTCGTCCTCCCCTCTATCCAGTAGCATATTGGACACCTTCCAAGCTGAGGGGTTCATCTTATGGTTCAGATCTTTTATATCCTTTTAATACTGTTCATGGAATTTTCTTGGCAAAGATACCGGAGTGGTTTGCCATTTCATTCTTCAGTGGATCACCTTTTGCCAGAAGTCTCCACGACGCCCTGTCTGTCTTGGGTAACAGCATAGCTCAAAGTTTCATTGAATTATGGAAGCTCCTCCACCATGGCAAAGCAGTGGTCCAACTCTAAAATGAAGATAATAATAGCATCTACCTCACAAGATTGTTGGGATGATCAAACGAGATCATATTTGTAAAGCATCTGGAACATAGTAGACACTTGATAAATGCTTATTTGTCCCCTTCCCCCTACCAATCTCTGTCTTCTTATTAACATTTAATTTCTGTTCCCCTTTCCTTGTTTTTTTTTAAATAATAAACATTTATATTTAAAGTTTTGTGCCCCAAATTTTATCCCTCCTTCCCTTCCCCCCAACCCCTCCCTGTGGTGGTAAATAATCAGGTATAGGTTGTACATGTGCAATTATGCAAAATGTTAACATATTAGTCATTTTGTATGAGAAAACTTGAATAAAAGAAAAAATGAAAGTGCAAAATAGCATGCTTCAGTCTGTGTTCCATCAATAACAATTCTTTCTTTGGAGGTGGATAGTATGGTTCATCAGTGGTCCTTTGGGATTCTCTTGTTTCATTGTATTGCTGAGAATAGTTGTCATTCACAGTTCTTCATCAAACATTATTGCTGTCACTATGCACAATATGCCCCTGGTTCTGCTCATTTCACCATACATCAGTTCAAACAAGTTTTTCCAGGCATTTCTGAAATCAACCATATACCACAGCTTGTTTAGCCATTCCTCATTGGATTTCCAATTCTTAGCCACCACAAAAAAGAGCTGCTAGAAATATTTTTATATCCCCTTTTCTTTGGATTTACCATATGGTACGTGCTTCTTATTTCCCATTGGTAGCATTTTCTAGCCTCCCCAAGCATCTACCATCTACTCAGAAACTCTCAAAGGCCTTATCCAGAGTAAGTCATTGAGTTATGATACCTACATGGCATTTACCTATTGTTTACAGTTTGGGTTTTCATTATTGCCTGGATGTTCCATCAGCTTCTCAAACTGATTATGCCCAAACTACAACTTGAACTTGTTTTTTCCCCCCTCCAAATCCATAGATCCTTCAAATTTCTTTAATTCTATAAGGCACTACAATCCTTACAATCACTCACTCAGTTTCACAACCTTGGAGTCATCCATGATTCTTACTTCTCTTTTGCCCCTTCTCCCCACTCTTTCCCCTATATAGCCAATCAGTTGCTCAGTATGGTTCTATTTCCACATCTCCCACATCTGTCCCAATCTCTCTACTTACACAGTTTCTCCTCTGTTCTCCCTTATTGCTTCTCAACTGGACTATTACAAAAATTTCCTCATTAATTTTCCTGTTCTGAATTGTTGAAAATTATTCCTATACTAGTGTGAGGCATCATTCTGGAGGGATTAGGAACACCTAAATTCACTTGTGTTTAAGAAAACACGATATATGAATATCTAGTTTCCTATTGAAAAAAGATGTATCGGTGTGATTCTTCATTTGAACAACTTATCTATCATGGAATTCTTTTAATTATTTGGCTCTCCTGGTACATTTAAAATATGATCAAATAAGACATTCATTTTATAAGCATTTGAGTCACATATCATTCCTGTCTCCCTCTACATACATATACACCGCTCCCCTCAAATCCATATATTACAAAAAGGTTGTATCTCACTCTTTTAGCAAAAGGAATGTGTAAGTGCAGGTAAGACCAACTTAAAAAAAAAAACACAGGGATAAACTTAAATAGTTCTGACATGATCTGGAACCAGGAAAGAGAAAGAGACTGAGGGTATGTTGCCTCCTTTTGAAGATCCACTGGGTCAGTGGCGAATAAGGGAATATCTTCATCATTCCAAAAACACTTGAATCCTTTAGTGCTTTTGGGAAGTAGGCAAGGCTGTGTGTGTGCCAAGGCCCATATTATAATAGGATTATATTTAGAGCTGGAAGAGACCTTAGAGGTCATCTGCAGATAACAAAACCAAGGCTCAGAGGAATGAAGCCACTTGCCCAAGGTCACAAAGGCACACGTGGCAAAGCAGGCATTTGAACTCTGGTCCTTTGACTCCAAGTCCAGGACTCTTTCCAATGTGAAACACTGCCCCTTGTGGGAATTGATATTTTTTTAAAGAAATTATTTTATTTATTTATTTAATTTTTTTTTGGTGAGGCAATTGGGGTTAAGTGACCTGCCCAGGGTCACACAGCTAGTAAGGGAATTGATATTTTAATGGAGATCACAGCTTTCAGTTAAATGCATGGATGTGGAATTCTAAGATGGGATTTCCTTAGTTAGCTTATTAGGATAAGAAAGATAGCCTAGTACCCTTGAAATCATAACATCATGCTAGCTATCATGCTAGTTATGCTAATAATAGCTAGTGTTTATATAACACTTTAAGATTTGCAAAGTTATTTTATTTGTTTCAGATAGTTATTTCATTTGATCTTTACAACAACTGTAAGAGGTAGGTACTATTATTACCCCTAATTTACAGATGGAGAAATCAAGACTAAGAGTGATTACATGCCTTGCCTCAGATCACACAGCAATTAAGCATCTGAGGTAAAATTCTAACTCTTGCTTTCCTGACTCTAAGTCCAGTAGGTTATACACTATGCCACGTAGCTGCCTCTTGGGTTTTCACTTACTAGTTGAATAAGTAAAGCCATCATTATGTTTCACAGTAGGATAGCATGTGAGGTTGTATTTTAATGATTGTCCCACTTACCCTGTGGAGACATTTTCTTTTCCTAACCCTGACTTATAGTAGAAGATTACTGAAGTCATCAGCCTTAAAAAAATCAGGAAATGGACAAAATTGTGGAACCCAAAGAGTAGAAGTAGGCTGCTTGTTTTATGATAGCAAAGTCTAGTTTGTATTGTGTGTGTTTTTTAAACATATAAATTTGCTTAGCCTGGTTTATTTTTAAAGGTTCTGTTCTCCTCTAAGCCTCATGTTTATATACATGTACACACACACAAATGAGTGTATTTCCATAAAACATGCTTGGAATTCCCAAGTTCTGCAAATGACTGGGATCACCTTTGCCCAGTTGGGCAATGTGTTGCATTACTTAGCATGCAACACACATTTCCTGAGTAAGATGTGAAGTTCAGGGAATTTTAAAATAAGCAAGGTAATGGGAAACACACTTCAAAAATGGGCAACTCCTTGCTTATGGAAACAAGAGACTTAATCACATTGGCTAAAAATAAGCCTTGTCTGGACTTAAGCACAATTTTCAAAATGGCAACTGGCTGTCTTACTGGTAGGGGGCCAACTGGTAGTGAATGTTTACAAGTTTGATGAACTCTTACAGCCGTCTTTCAAAAGGAGTCTGGACCTTTATTGTCTCCTGGGTACTGGAAAGTTAGTATTTTGTAAGCAAAAGATCCCATGGCTAATTTGGCATGCCATGCCAATTAAGTTAAGCCTTCAAATTTTTCTTGAGAGTGACTTGATAGAGATAGATCTCTTATAGGTTTTCCAAAGTTATCGCTTCTTTTCCATGACAATTCTATTCCAGTATTTGACATCGTCCATGGACTAGATGGCAGAGTACATACCTAGAACTCTTTGACCACACTACATGACATCACAGCATTGCAGCCTCTTTGCTTTTTCTGCCACTATCCAAAGAAATTGGGACTCTTATGTGACCCTGGCTTCAGGAAAGTACTGCCCCTTGCCTCTTGTACTCCCTCTTTCAGTAAGATACCATAAGGGCACTGCATTCTCAGAGTAGTCTTCTCTAGTGCAATAGTAAGAAGTCCGGATTCACTGATTCCTAGTTTAGCAGAAATGTTTATACTATTCTATGGCTTTCAAACCCACCTAGACTGTTTGCCTATATGAGCTATTTGCATATTTTTTTTAATGCATTAGAAGTAGATATTTCTTGGTTAGAGCTAAAAATTTTTTTAAAAAAAGCTCTTGGAGTTTAGGGCTTTCAGACAGGAATCTTAACAATATATCCTGGAAAATTTGGTTCCAATAGCTATAAAACCAACAAAACTTGTATAATGATTCTCTTTCTAGAAATCGCTAAGATAACAATAATTAACATTATGATTATATATTTTCAGATATGTCTATCAGTCCCACAAATTTTAGAGATAGGGGTCCCTGTCTTGTGTGTGGTTATTGTTGTTAAGTCATTTTTTTTAGTCATGTCCAACTCTTCTTGACCCCATTTGGGGTTTTTTTTGCAGAGATATACTGAAGTGGCTTGTCATTTGCTTCTTCAATACATTTTACTGATGAGGAAACTGAGGCAAACAGGGTTAAATAATTTGCCCAGGGTCATGCAGTTAGTATCTGAGGCTGTATTTGAACTAAGGTCTTATTGATTCCAGTCTCTGTGCTCTATCCACTGCATCACCTAGCTTCCCTGCTTACCATATAGTAAACATCTAGCAATTTTTCCTTGAAGTGAATTGAATTAAAATATAGGTGAATATGTGTGCTAATTACAGATATTAAGTGCTCTAAGAGTTCAGAGACAGAAAGTAGTATAATAAAATGGAAAGAGTCAATAAAGTGGATTTTTTTTTTTTTAGTGAGGCAATTGGGGTTAAGTGACTTGCCCAGGGTCACACAGCTAGTAAATGTTAAGTGTCTGAGGCTGGATTTGAACTCAGGTACTCCTGACTCCACGGCCGGTGCTCTATCCACTGTGCCACCTAGCTGACCCCCAATAAAGTGGATTTTGAGGCAGAGTTCCTGGGTTCAAATGACCTGGGCAAGTCACTTAACATTCAAGGCCTTATTTTCCTCTTCTGTAAAATAGGAGTGTGTGTGTGTGAGAGAGAGACCTAGATGACCTTCCCAGCTTTAAATCTATGAACTTATGATTCCAAGATCACTACAGGTTTGGGGTGTTCAGAGAAGGAAGAATTTTAGTTGTGTAAGGGGCTAAAATTCTAGCTATGCTGTCTAAAATATCTAATGAGTGGTCGCCAATAAATTATAAGATTTAGCAAGAGTATTTAAGTGTTTAAGTATTTATTAAAGAACATTAGGATCAGAGAGAAAGGTAAAAATCTAACTATTTCTAAGAGACCCCATCATCTGACCTGCCATGGCGAGGTCAGCAACAAAAAAGGCCCAACACTTCCTTCTTTGTCCCAAAAACCTCCTGTGGAATCGGCAACATCCCATCCACTCACACACATCTCCAAGCTAATTGGCTGACAGCCTTGACTGACAGTACTCACGAGCAAACGTCACTTCCTGGCTTGCCTTCAGATGCGTTCTCCTCATGGCGGAGCTTTCCTACAGTAACTCTCCAACAGGTGGCGTCATTCCAATCATTACAGTTGGACCCTGAAGAATAGATAGGATTGAAATAAGTGTGTCAATGAATGCATGTGGATAAACATAAATGTGTGCATATATGCATATGTATCTATGTGTATGTGTATATCCCTACATAAGTAATGCTTTGCTCTCCCCAAAGTTTTAGCTTGCACAAAACTTGAGTACACTTTATTATTTCATTCCAACTGGCTTTTTGCCTACTTGGTCTCTAGCCTCCCTCAGGAAGATGTGGTAAAGCAAAGAAGTTTCAGTAAATCTTACTGAACTCATTTTTTCCCCTGCCACCCAAATACAGGCTGGTGCATTTTTTATCTGTGCCAAGTTGCTGTTGCTACCATAGAAGGCTCCAGAACTCTTGATTGCCCTCCACCCAGCCACTTCGACTTTTTAACTGTTTAATTTTTGCAGTATTAAAAAAATTTTAGCATATGTTCAATCTCTCTTCACACAAAGATATACATATATATGTATGTAATGTTCATATGTTCCTTTCAAGGAGATTGTAAACACATTTGGCCTCAGTTTCCTTATCTATAAAATGAAGTGATTTGACTCTAATTTGATGTTCCCATTATCTCATTTTAGAGAATATAACTTACATCTTGGGGAGATCGATAATCAGAATACTATTTACAGTACTAATATGTACATAATATGCACACACACACACACATATATATATATATATGATCTTAAATACCTTGGAACTCAAATGAATTTTATTCACTTCTGCCTCAAAGGGACAAAACCCACAGATATACAAGGGGAAAAAAAATCTCTAACAGAATTAATATGCCAAGTAGAATTCCCTAGGTCAAAAATGCTCTCTCAGAGAATTTCCAGATGTTTCTATTTTCCAGGAACTTTCATCCTTAGTCTGGGTTGCATGATATCATTAGAATCATCCTAACCCTCCTGGCTCCACATGCTACTAGGGATAGATGTGGAACAAGGCTGTGAGGGTGACTGACCCTTGTGCAGACAAAGGATGAGAATTTCCAGACCCTAGCTATGTGGACTTTCGAAAACTATCCCAGCAAACAACAGAAGTTTCCCTTACCTAGGACTGACTGGGTGGGAGGTGGCATTGTGAGAGGCTTGCAAGAGGGACTTTTATTTTTGTTTCTGAAGCAGAAAGAAGGGGAGTAGGAGCAGGAGGAGGAAGAGGGGGACTGCAAGCAGCTCATCTCCACTTATCCATTTCCTAAGAAATGGCTGAAATGTACAGACGCTGCTGACCATTACCACTCTGGGATCTCTGTGAAAACCACCTTGGTTATTTTTAACTCCCCTCACCCTATGCTTGCCAATGGTGATCATTTATCCCAAAGGCTTTCTTTGTTCTTTAGGTAATTCATAGTTCTACATTTGCAGAGTAGTTTTTAAAGCTAGATTACCCTTGATATAACATTATGACTGATTATAACTTCTCTGTGATGGGTATATGTCCTAAATTGTCAACATAGGGGCTGCAAGAAAAATAAGCAGTGAATGACGTGTGGGACCTACATATATGTCTCTTGACAGAGGTTATACCTTCTCTGTTTGACTTTGGGAGTGGAAGCAAGTTCTTTAGAATTATCTCATTTGAGCCTCAAAACAACTCCAAAGGGGCAGCTAGGTGGTGCAGTAGATAAAGCACCAGTCCTAGATTCAGGAGGACCTGAGTTCAAATCCAACCTCAGACACTTGACACTTACTAGCTATGTGACCCTGGGGAAGTCACTTAACCCTCATTGTCTGGCAACAAAACCAAACAAAACCAAACAAAAAACTCCAAGAAGTACCAAGTAGATACACACATACTTTATATCTATATGTTTATATGTGTGTCTGTATATTTATATATATGTGTGTGTGTGTGTGTGTGTGTGTGTGTAGACAGATAACTAGATGGAGGGATGGATAGATGGATAGGTAGGTAGGTAACGTGGGTAGGTTGATGGTATGTGTGTTTGTGAAGGTGGGGGGGAGTCCTGTACATTTCTTAATGAGGAAATCCATTTACTATCCTGTATATAACATGTGTAAGTAGCAATTGTTTCTATTCTCTGCAGAAACCCTGAAGGTCTTCCCCTCTCAGAATGATTATTGTTGAGTAGACAAACTAGGCCATCTTTTGCCTCATTTCTTACCTAGCCTTAAATCACTGAATGGTTATTGCCTTAGATAATCTGAGATCTGGAAAAGACCTTATTTAAAAAAGGCCGGGGCAGCTAGGTGGCACAGTGGATAAAGCACCAGCCTTGGATTCAGGAGTACCTGAGTTCAAATCTGGCCTCAGACACTTGACACTTACTAGCTGTGTGACCCTGGGCAAGTCACTTAACCCCCATAGCCCCGCCAAAAAAAAAAAAAAAGCAAATTTAAAAAGGCCAAGGTCTCTCACTGCATCTAGGGCCACCTCCAGTCTTGACACTGGACTCTAATGACTCTGGAGGAGAGAGTGAGGCTTAAGACTTTGTACAGTCCTACCTCACTTAAATCCAATTCACTTGCTAGTCAAGACATCACTCTCCTGATGTCATTGGTCCTCTTCAAGAATGAAGGACAAACAACAATAATGTGTGTGTATGTGTAGCTACTTGTTGGACCTGTCTGTCAAGGTTTGGAGGTTCAAGGTGGAAAGCAAAAATGAAGAGGTATTTACTCCTTCCTCAGGCCCCCACCTTTGAAATATGGGGATATCTACTTTTCTTAAATGACACCTTTCTCCTCCTACCTGATACTACCTCTCTCTCCTTCCCTCCCTCTAATATACATATATACACATACGCACATGCACACATACACATACATACACACAGGGAATATGGAGAGATGTTGCCAGACCCACTATGGAAGCAGGTGAGCTTTGGAGCTTGGGTCCCTGTGACACCGGTGATCTTGACCTTCACTTCTTTCTTTATGACCAGGACCAGCAGTAGCATCAGCCATTGCCCTAAACACCTACTTGTGTCGATCAGGACCCTGGCTGGGACTGGTATTGCAGCCAACCTGGCTAAGAGCAGGGGCCTGTATTGAGAGATGGTCTGGCGTACTGGAGACTGTCAGCTGTCCTGAGGAGGGGTTAGCCAGGGCTGGGGATATCTGCCTCTTTCCCCACACTGCCCTTGTCTTCCTGTTTGCACTCCCAGTTGCAGAGCTGTATGCCTAGACACAATGTTTTCCCATCTCACTATCCCCCTTCCCCTGTTTTTTCCTCTCCATGGCATGTAAGAAGAGTTGATGTGAGATGTCTCCTCAAACAGCCCAAAGAAATGGGAGGGCAAGAGGGAGAGAGTTCAGAGATAACTGGGGGGAACATTCCAAATCAGGGAGCCCTTGATAGGTTCTTGGCAATCTTACATTATTATGGTTTATATAAGCCGTGCACTCAAACAGAAGTCAGTTTCCTGCATCATGTAAGTACAGACGGTCAAATTGAGTAAGGAAATTTCCTAAAAATATGGTTGAGATGAATACGGTGAATTCCCTGGAATTTTCAAATACTTTGGGGCCATAATTCATATCACCCCTAGACCAATATTAAACCTGAAGGGTTTCCTTCTCACCTAGTCATCTGAAGCAGCGAAGTTTGGCTGGGGGGGGGGCAAGCTATTGAAGACACATCAGGCCACCCCTGTGACTGTGCAGAGAGGGAGAGTCTCCCTTACTTGTTAGTTAATTAATAAAGAGACAGCCTAGTTTTCTAGAGACCTAGAGAAAGCAGCATGTGAATCAAGTATTCTCTGATACTGTAGAATGTCTTCTTCTCTTTCTCACAGTTGGAAGGGCAGAGAGGAAGGGCAGGGGGATGAATTCGAGGGACACCAATAGGGCACTGACATAGATGAGAAACTGAGGAGTATGCCACAGAAACCAGTTTGCCATTGGAAACCAGTTGCATGGAGCTACATCCAATGTGTCATCCTGGACCATGATAATGAACAAGCCCAAGTAGGATTCCCGAAAAAGAAGCCTTAAGAGTCTGAACATCAAAGAAACGATATGGAGCTGTGTAAAGGGCTTTATCGTTCAATCAACAAGCATTTATAAAGCACCTACTCTGTGCTATTCTGTTGGGAACACAGAGAGTTCCTTCAGGTCAGGGACTATCTTTGCCTTTCTTTGTATTTTTCAGGCTTAGTACAGTGCCTGGCACATAGTAGGCATTTAATAAATGCTTAATAACTATTGACTTACAGAAGGCTAATCAGAAAAAAAAAATAATAGTTAGACTAGTGCTCCTGGGAGACAGCTGATATAGGCAGCTAAAGATGGATGGGTTCTGAGAATGCTAGCTTCATAATTCACTGTCATTTTGTGCTTTATTGTTTGGATTGAATGTTCTTTTTCTTTTGGCTTCATTTTTTTTTTTCTTCTGGTTTGGACTAGTGAGTTGTTTTTGTTTTTTGTTGTTTAGGGTTAAGTGCCCAGAATCACATAGCTAGTAAGTGTCAATTGTCTGAGGCCGGATTTGAACCCAGGTCCTCCTGAATCCAGGGACAGTGCTTTATCCACTGCCCCACCTAGCTGCCCCAGACTAGTGAGTTTTAAAGGAAATCTGGCTTAATGAATTATGGGTCTTAATTGATAACGGACCTAAATAGATACACAAAGGTGGGATAGTGTAGCTTTCAGGGGCCATATTGAAAGGGTGCTACATCAGGGTTAAAACTTTGTGGGATCAATAACACAAATATATACTGATGCCAAAATGTTGAAAATACTAATCAACAGCCCAGAGCAACATAATTTTATAGTTGTTTACCATAACCAATTTGGGTTTATGCCTAGAAAGCAGGGATGGTTCAACATTAGGAAAATCAAAGCCATTATAGATCATACTAATAACAAAATGGTACAAATTGCATGATAATACAATGGTGAAAAAAGGCTCCAACAAAACACAGAATTTATATTTAAAACACTAAAACATGGTAATACATGTACTTTTCCTTAATATCACCAACAATAATCTAGCTAAAACCAAGAACTAACATCTATACTGAAGAAAACACTGGAAGCCATTCCAATGAGATCAAAGCTAAAACAAGGATGTCTTATTATCTCAGCTCTTTTTTTTTTTTTTTTGCAGGGCAATGGAGGTTAAGTGACTTGCCCAGGGTCACACAGCTAGTAAGTGTCAAGTGTCTGAGGCCGGATTTGAACTCAGGAACTCCTGAATCCAGGGCCGGTGCTTTATCCACTGCGCCACCTAGCTGCCCCTATCTCAGCTCTTTTGATATAGTTTTGATATAGTTTTTTGATATAGTTTTTATTGCTAGCAATAGCAATAAAAAAAGAAGAAAGAAACTAAGGAAATGAACCTCTACAAATAGCAGCCATGTTTGTAGATGGATATGATGGTTTATTTGGAGAAACCTAGAGTTTTAAACAAAAAATTAATTGAACCAAATTATAACTTGTGTAAAGTAGTATATAGAAAAAAAGACCCCCTCCAATCCAGCAAACAGCTTTGCTGTATATAACTGACAAAACCCAGTAAAATAAGATAGAAAAACAAAATCCATAGAAAATATTGGAGTTAACCTACCAAGATACACTCAGGATTTATTTCAATATAGCCCAGACCACTAACAAAGTATATAAGCATATATCCCAAAGTGATGAAAGATAAAATGAAACTCATATATATATATATATATATATATATATATATATATGTACATCTATACATATACAAACATAGGAACAATTTTATGATAGAAAAGAACTGAAAGGAATGTGGGCACCCATTGATTGTGAAATAGATAAATAAATTGTGGCCAATAAATGTAATAAATAAATAAATGTAATAAAATGTAATTGTGGCCAATAAATGGATATTAGTTTGCTCTAAGAAATTATGACTATATAGAATTACCCTTGGAAAGACTTATATGACCTGATCCAGAGGAGAAAAAAAGCATTAATAGATGAACAAATCACACAAGAACCAGACCGATGTGTAGAGCATGGTATAATGGATAAGGCCAGACTATACTTGGAGTCAGGAAGACCTAAGTTCAATTCCAATCCAAGTCATATACTGTATGACCACGGTGAAGTAACTTAACCTTTTGGTGCCTCAGTTTCCTCATTTTTTAAATGAAAGGGTTGGGGGCAGCTAGGTGGCACAGTGGATAAAGTACCAGCCCTGGATTCAGGATTACCTGAGTTCAAATCCAGCCTCGGACACTTGACCCTTACTAGCTGTGTGACCCTGGGCAAGTCACTTAACCCCCATTGCCCTGCAAAACAAAAAAACAAACAAACAAACAAATAAAATGAAAGGGTTGGATTCTCTGACCTCTAAAAAGTCTCTTCCAGCTCTAAATCTATGAACCTATGCTCTACTGTTCAAGGAAAACAAAACTGGAAAACATTAGAACTCCAATCAATGCAATTATCCAATAGGACTGATGGCAAAACATACTTTCCTATTCTCCAGAGAGGGGTAAAAAAATGGAGATTTGGAATGAAGTATAAATTTTTAGCCATTGGTTAATGTACTGGTTTATTTTACTTAGGTATTCTTCTCTGATACAATGAAAGATACTATGGAGAAGGTGAAGAGGATAGACTAGACAGTAACCGTGATGTGAACAGAAAAAGTGTCAATAAAACATGTATTCAACATTCCCATCTACCCCCCTCTTCCCCAAATAAACTTTATAGAGGGACTGCTGCTACTCATATTCAATGCACTAAGGACACATGCTGACATCAGGAGAGCTTGTGATCCCAGTCAGAAAGATTTTCCGGAAATGAAATCCCAGTAGCCTTCTGATTTTCCTCCTTAATTTGCTTCTTCTTCTGAGGAACCTACCACATAAACTTTCTTTAGTTCAAATTAACTGGTGCTAATTAAATAAGTGGCTATAGTTGCCTACTGGTTTAGGAGGTTGTTCCCAGGATTGACAGTTTCTTCTTAAACTATGTTTAAAGCTTTGGGGTTGATAGGGATTCGTGGGCATGGATCCATTAAAAAGGATGCTGCCCTGCTTCCATTTAGAGTTCCTTCCATCAAAGATCCTGTAAAACCTGAACACGCATGAATTAATTTCTAGCATGTCCTCACAAGGACATTTTGTGGTTGAGTCATTTCAGTTGTGACCCCATTTGGGCTTTTCTTGGCAAAGATATTGGAGTGGTCTGCAATTTCCTTCTCCAGCTTGTTTTACAGATGAGGAAATTGAGGCAAACACAATTAAGAGACTTGCTAAGTGACGCAGCTAATAAGTATCTGAGTCCAGATTTAAACTTGGGAAGATGAGTCTTTCTGACTCCAAGCCTGTTGTTCTATCCACTGTGTCACCTACCTTTCTACCCAGGGCATTATCTGATATCAGAGAATCATAGATTCTTTTTTTTTTTTTAAGTGAGGCAATTGGGGTTAAGTGACTTGCCCAGGGTCACACAGCTAGTAAGTGTTAAGTGTCTGAGGCTGGATTTGAACTCAGGTACTCCTGACTCCAGGGCCGGTGCTCTATCCACTGTACCACCTAGCTTCCCCAAGAATCATAGATTCTTAGAGTTGGAAGGGATCAGAAGATTTACGAGTTCAGAAGACAGGGTCAGTCCAGTGGTATCTGGAATGTGTTGGATGGTAGAACAAAAAAGAAAGGAGGAAAGAGGACTCAGGAACCGACTATAGCTCCTTGAGCATGCTGTGTTTCCTAAAGGGGAGTATTTCTAAGGAATAAGTGATGTTCTTTCTCTCAAGGTGAACAGGAAGAGTAACCCAACATGGTTTAGTGAATGGAAAGAGTATTGGGTTAAAAATCTCTCTGTGTAAAAACACTCTCTTGGCTCTTGACCAGTGTTTCTCAGCTTCTTTTGTTGATTTATCAATGAATGTTATGCCCACTAATTATGGGTATAACATGTCAAATCCTTGTCCTGATCCCTCTCTCCATACTTTCTCACTTGATGATTTCTTCAGATTCTAAGGGTTCAATGACTATATCTGTTTTAATGACCCCTAACATCTACCACTCTATAGATCTTACCCTATCCTTTTTCCTAAGCTTTAGTTCCCATATCATGAACTGTCTATTGGACATTTCCAAATGGATGTTCCATAGACATCTCAAATTCAACTTGTCCAAAACAGAACTCATGATCTTTGCACTGAAACCTACTCCTCTTCCAAACCTCCACAGTTCTCTTGAGGTCACCACTGTCTTTCCTGTCACTTGTGTTCATGGTTTCACTATCATCCTTGATTCCTCACTCTCACTCACTTCACACATTTTGCCAAATCTCATGTCTATCTTTTCAATAGCTCTCATATACACTCATACAGCTACCACCCTAATTCGGGTCCTCATCACCTCTTTCCTAGATCATTTCAATGGCCTTCTAATACGGTTTTCCTATTTCAAGCCTCTCTTCACTCCAATCCATTAACAACCAAAGTGATTTTTCTAAAGCACAAGTCTAATCATGTCACACACACACACACACACACACACACACACACACACACACACACACACACCATTCAATAAACTCCAGTAGCTCCCTATTACATCTAAATCCAAATATAATTTCCTGTTTGACATTTGTCTCTTCACAACTAGGCCCTTGTCGTTTCTTCCAGACTTCTTACACATTATTCCCATCCATGAACTTTGTGTTCTAACCATACTAGTTTACTTGCTGAGGCACTGGGAAGTTAAGACACTTGTCCAGAGTCAAGTATGTGTAAGAATCTAAACTCGAAGTCAGGTCTTCCAGAGAATGAAGTCAGCTCCCTATTTACTCTTCCACACTGTCTTTTCTCACCCTCCTTTGTTGATTCATTATCCATGTTACACCCACTAACTGTGTGTGTCCCCCAAGCCCTTAATCCTTGCCTTTTCTCTGGGAAAGAGCCCTATTATAAATGGGCAAGAAGAGTAACAGTTAAAGAAATCCCACCAGAGTAGGCTTCTTTACTTTCTCTCAGTTGTCATTTATCCTGAGATCATGAATCATCATTCAGCATTTCCACATCCTAAGACACATTTAATTAATTAGTCTCAATCTCTCCCCACCCATGACGGGAGAGGGGGTGCAGCCTCTTTCACATCTAGATTCCCTCCCTGAGTTAGTAATAAAATGAAGGATTAGCCCAATTTACTTAACCATGGGACCCATTCCAGATAATGAAGGAGAGAAGGGTGGTACCTCCAGTGTCCTACAGTGATGTCACTGTTGGCTCCCTTCAGGGAGTACAGTTGCCTCTGATGGATCTCCTCCTCTCAAGACTCAGTTCCTGCAGAAGGAATATGATAACCAACTTGATGACAGCAGGCTTGGCACCACTCTGTGTTAATGCATTGGAAGGAAAAGGGGAGGAATGGGGGTAAGGAGTAGTGAACACACAAGAACTGAGAACATTATGGGAAAGGAGACGGTTTGCATTTATTTAGGGCAATTCACCTAGCAAAACAATTGTCATCAAGCATATGGCCTAGCAACAGATAGTCAGACAGAAAACCTGGTTTCCAAATAATTTTTCTGTGCAGTGGATAAAGCACGGGTCCTGAATTCAGGAGGACCTGAGTTCAAATATGGTCTCAGATACTTGACACTTACTAGCTGTGTGACCCTGGGCAAGTCACTTAACCCTCATTACCCTGCAAAAAGTAAAATAAAATAAGTAAATAAATAAATAAGCAAGCAAATAAATAAATAAATAATTGAATAATAACTTTTCCACTTTCTGTAAACAATCACAGATGTAGAGCCTAGAAGGGGTCTCTGAGGGTATTTAGTTCAGCTGTCTCATTTTTTTTTTAAGGGCAACAGGGGTTAAGTGACTTGCCCAGGGTCACACAGCTAGTAAGTGTCAAGTGTCTGAGGCCGGATTTGAACTCAGGTACTCCTGAATCCAGGGCTGGTGCTTTATCCACTGTGCTACCTAGCCGCCCCCTCAGCTGTCTCATTGAGGTGAGGAAACTGAAGGCTAGGAAGATGAAATGATTTGCCCAAGATCACATTGGCAAATTAACACTAGAGACAGGATTTTAACCCAGGTGCTGGGACTCTTGAGCCAATGCTCATTGTACCATATTGCCTAAATCATGTTTTTCTCCCTAAAAATACACACTTTGTGGTTGTTCAAATATTTTAGTCACTTCTTTATGACCCCTTTGGGTCATCTTGGTAAAGATACTGGAGTGGTTTGCCATTTCTGTCTCTACCTCATTTTACAGATGAAAAAGTTGAGGCAAACAGGGTTAAGTGACTTGCCCAAGGCACCACAGCGAGTGTCTGAGGATGGATTTGAATTCAGATCTTCCTGACTCCAGGCCCAATACCCTATACAGTGCCCCACCTAACTGCCCAAACACACACACACACACACACACACACACACTCAAACTCACACTCTAAAAGTTTTCTCTTGTGGGCTCTTGATATTTAAGCCCATAAGAAAAGAAGCAATGTAGTACAGTAGTAGGAACACTCAACTATGATCCAGAGGACTGCTCCCTAATCCTCATAGCCCTGTCTTTCCTATGGCTCATCTGATTCTACCCTATGCTTCCTTTTGCCCTCTGGAGCCTACAATCTACTGTTTATAATAGGCCCTTCCTATTATTTAAATTTTTTTTTTAATTTTTTTTGGGGGTGGGGCAATGAGGGTTAAGTGACTTGCCCAGGGTCACATAGCTAGGGCCCTTCCTATTAGACCTGTGTTTTCCTTCCTGCTCCTGAAAATTTTATTTTCAACTTAATTTTCCATGTGCCTGTTTTTCCCCCATTAGTATGTAAGCTTTTCAATGGCAAAGTCAGTTTCATGTTTGATTTTGTATCTCCAGTGCCTAGCACAGTGGATGACACACAGTAGGCATTTAATAAATATGTGTTGTTTGTTATGGCATGGTTTCTAGCCCTAACTCTATTGTTGCCTGGCTATGTGACCTTGACAAAGTCAAAAAGCTCTCTGACCCTCAGTTTCTATTGAATTCAATAATAAGCAGCCTTCTAAGCAAGGCTAGGCCCAGATAGAGACAGCTAGGTGGCACAGTGGATAAAGCACTGGCCCTGCAGTCATGAGGACCTATGCTCAAGTCTCACCTCAGATACTTACTAGCTGTGTGACCCTGGGCAAGTCACTTAGCCCCAATTGCCTTAAAAATATTTGGGGCCTACCAAACATTTAAAGAATAATTAATTCCAATACTATACAAACTATTTGGAAAAATAGGTGAAGGGGTTCTACCCAATTCTTTTTATGACACAACTAGGGTGTTGATACCAAAACCAGGCAGAGTCAAAACAGAGAAAGAAAATTACAGACCTATTTCCCTAATGAATATTGACGCAAAAATCTTAAATAAAATATTAGTAAGGAGATTACAGCAAGTGATCATCAGGGCAATACACTATGACCAGGTGGGATTTAGACCAGGAATGCAAGGCTGGTTCAACATTAGGAAAACTATCAACATAATCAATCACATCAATAACAAAACTAATCAAAATCATATGATTATCTCGATAGATGCAGAGAAAGCGTTTGACAAAATACAACACTCATTCCTATTAAAAAACACTAGAGAGCATAGGAATAGGTGAAACTTTCCTTAAAATAATAAGCAGTATCTAGCTAAAATCATCAGCAAACATTATATGTAATGGAGATAAGTTAGAGGCATTCCCAAAAAGATTAGGGGTGAAACAGGGATTTCCATTATCACCTCTATTATTTAATATTGTACTTGAAATGTTAGCTATAGCAACAAGAGAAGAAAAAGGAATCAACTAAAAAACTGCTTGAAGCAATTAACAACCTTAGCACAGTTTCAGGATATAAAATAAACCCATGTAAATCATCAGCATTTCTATACATGACTAACGAAGCTCAGCAGAAAGAGATAGAAAGAGAAATTCTATTTAAAGTAACGGTAGACAATATAAAATGCTTGGGAGTCTACCTGCCAAGAAAAACCCAGAAACTCTATGAACACAATTACAAAACACTTTTCATTTGTAAGGAATTAATTGTGATTTGAGGTTTCTATGACCCCATCTTTGGATAAAATTAGAAGCCAGCCTCAGGTGCCACCCCCTTCAGGTCAGCATGGTGCTCCATCCACCAGCTGTGGCTGCCACCATGGCACTGCAGTTCACATCATCACCACGCACAGACACCTACATGGGCCTGGCCAAATTACCATGACTAGAAGCCTGGTGAGGGCAGTCAGGTGACCTTCGGTGTCTGGAAGCTGGAGGGGCTGGCATTCGTAGTAGCCACCTGTTAGTTCT
Source organism: Dromiciops gliroides (assembly GCF_019393635.1). Taxonomy (NCBI): domain Eukaryota; kingdom Metazoa; phylum Chordata; class Mammalia; order Microbiotheria; family Microbiotheriidae; genus Dromiciops; species Dromiciops gliroides. Next base: position 581,671,854 of record NC_057861.1, read on the forward strand.
GTCAATCAGGGCTGCCAGTCAATTAGCTTGGGGCTGTGTGTGGATGGACCGGTTTCCTGTTGGGAGGGGAGTTTTCTGGGAAAGAGAAGGGAAGAGATTCTTCATTCTGCTGTGAGAGAGAGAGAGAGAGAGAGAGAGAGAGAGAGAGAGAGAGAGAGAGAGAGAGAGAGAGAGAGAGAGACGGGATGCAGCTGTTTGCTCTTTGGTAACTGATGAATCCAGGCAGTGGTGTGATTGCAGGGCATATAATTTTTGTTCTCTTATTCCCTTTTTATTTGTCCATATGAAAAAATGCTCTCAATCACTATTTAAAAAAAAATTTTTTTTGTGAAGCAATGAGGGTTTAATGACTTTCCCAGGGTCACACAGCTAGTAGGTGTCAAGTGTCTGAGGCTGGATTTGAACTCGGGACCTCCTGAATCCAGTGCCGGTGCTTTATCCATTGCACCACCTAGCTGCCCCTCTAAATCACTATTGATCATAGAAATGCCAATTAAAACAACTCTGAGGTACCACCTCACACCTATCAGATTAGCTAATATGACAAAAAAGGGAAATAATAAATGTTGGAAAAGCTGTGGAAAAATTGGAACACGAATGCATTGGTGGTGGAGCTGTGAACTGGCCAATTGGGGAATGGCTAAACAAGTTATGGTATATGAATGTAATGGAATACTATTGTGCTATAAGAAACAATGAGCAGGAGGAGTTCAGAGAAACCTGGAAGGATAAACGAACTGTTGCTGACTGAGAGGAGCAGAACCAGGAGAACATTGTCCACAGTAACAGCAACATTGTGTGATGAACAACGGTGATAGACTTGGCTCTTCTCAGCAGTGCAATGATCCAAAACAGTTTCAAAGAACTCATGATGGAAAATGTTCTCAACATCCAGAAAAAAAAAATGTGGATTATGAATGCAGTTTGAACCATACTGTTTCTACTTTGGGGCTGTTGTTTTTTTCCTTCTTTTTGGAGGTTTTCCCTTGTGCTCTGATTCTTCTTTCACAAGATGACTAATGCAGAAATATGTTTAATGGGATTGTACATATATAACCTATATCAGACTGCTTTCTATCTTGGGGAAGAGGGAGGGTGGGAGAAAAATTTGGAACTAAAAATCCTATGAAAACAAATGTTGAAAACTATCCTTACATTTAACTGGAAAATAACAAAATACTTTTATTTATTAAAAAAAAACCAACACATCTGGGGCCATCTCCAGTTGTCCTGATGTATATCTTGCCACTGGATCCAGATGGCTCTGGAGGAGAGAATGAGGTTGGTGACCTAGCACAGCTCTCCTTCACTTAAATCCAATTCAGTGCAAGCCATGACATCTATCATGGTCCTCTTCAATAATGAAGGACAGTGGCAGCTAGATGGCACAGTGGATAAAGCACTAGCCCTGGATTCAGGAGGCCCTAAGTTCAAATCCGGCCTCACACACTTGACACTTACAAGCTGTGTGACCTTGGGTAAGTCACTTAAACCTAATTGCCCTGCCATCATCATCATCATCATCATCATCATCATCATAATAAAACAACAACATGAGTTCCAGATAGAAAAAAAAATAGGGGAATGAAGAGAAATTAAACATCTAGAAACAATAGTTCTCTGAACCCTCCACTTCATCCTGCTAGCCTACCTTTTTTCCTAACATTCTCTAAATGTATTTCATCCTCCAGAGCTTGAATTTCAATTTAACAAAGCAGAAATTGATGGAACAATGGAAGAAAATTGGAGGAAAACTCCTAAGTTCTCCTTTCCCTCTATAGGAACCTGTAGGCAAGTCAACATTTACCAATGTAATAACAGGTGTGGAAGAACTTTGTCTTTTGAAAACTTTTGTTGAATGTGAGGTATTGATATAATGGTTATGATGACCCCAGGTGCCATCTAACCTTTAGAAGTTAATCTAAGGGGCAGCTAGGTGGCACAGTGGATAGAGCACTGGCCCTGGAGTCAGGAGTACCTGAGTTCAAATCCGGCCTCAGACACTTAACACACTTACTAGCTGTGTGACCCTGGGCAAGTCACTTAACCCCAATTGCCTCACTAAAAAAAAAAAAAAAGAAGAAGTTAATCTAAGAATTTATGGACTCTGAATTCAGAGTGAAGTATTTTTTTTTCTTTTTTTCCCCCACAACATGGCTAATATGGAAATATTTTGCATGACTTCATGTGCACAATGACAGTTGTATTTTCCTTCTCAATGGATAAAAAAGGAGAGAATTTGGGTCTAAAAACAAAAATACTTTTTTAAAAGAAGTTAATTTAATAAGAGAAAATAGCTAACATTTTAATATCACTTTAAGGTTTATAAAAAGCTTTTTATACATTATCTCATTTCAATCCTCAAAACAACCTGGTAAAATATGTACTATTATTACTTCCATTTTATAGATGAAGAAATTGAGGGAGTAACAAGTTAGAAGACTCACCCAGGGTTACACAATTAATGTTAAAAGGTAAGATTTGAACTCAAGCCTTCCTGACTCCAAGTCCAATCTCTATCCACCGAGTCACCACCTCGCTGCTAGATAGGAACTTTGGAGGAGGAAATTTACAGCAGGCAGAGAAAGACAGTGAACCCTAGAGATGTTGCTTTCATCAAAACAACAACAATACTAAGGTATATGTATTAAATCTCAATAGAAATACTTTATAGGCAGGGTTAGGGGTTATAAAGATCTGGATACTATCTGGTTGCCGTTTTGTGGTTTGTTTACTTTAAATTTTTTAAGCCTTACTCCTGAGTTTTCCCCATGTGTTACTTTCCTGCTTTAGAGGACGATAGTCTAAATATTTGCTTCAATACAATATCCAAGACATCATTAGATACCTTGCTCCCCTTGCTGTATGAAACCATTCTAGAGTGAAAGCAATAATGGTATTAGCTCATGTGTATTTATCTGCTTGACAATTTCAAAGCTATCTATTCTCATTTTGCAGATCTAAAAACTGTGGCTCAAAGGGGTGACACATTCAAAGTTACAAAGCTCTTAAGTGAAAAGACTAGGATTTGACCCTTTGATGATACTGATTCCCTAATGTAGTGGAACAGATAGTTAAGTGGATTTCCTTTCCTACTGAATTAGTTTTCTCAAAAGGACTGAATAAAATAACAGCTCACTTTATAATTATTAAGTACCAAATTGCCTGAAAATAAATTTGTCACCTTGCTCCTAAACCTGCCTTTCCCTCCCTCCCTCTTCTATGTCACAGAATTACAATTTAATCCATGACCCAATCTTCCAATCCCTCCATCCCCTGCCCCAGACTGTAGGCTCACAGGAGACTGAGCTCAAACGTAGGGACTAACCAAGAAGGGCATTTTCTCCCTTTAGGTCATTGAACCCACCTGGAATTGCTCCAGAAAAATCCCTAAAATGAAGCTCAGGAATAGTCCTTGTTTACATTTCCCCTAATGTGTGCACAATATTGCTATAAGACTCTATACAATCATTCAATATGGCTCAGGCAAATTAGGCAAAAGAAAATCTTTATTTTTACCCATAGAAAATGCCAGAGATTCAAAGAATTCATAGGAGCCCATTAACAGATACAGAAAACTCATGGACACTCAAATGACCCATCCATCAGTCATCCTTGGGTAGGAAGTGAACTTGGGGTTGCCACTGGAGCAAAGCTTTGATAGTACAGAGACTCCTTCTTTCTCACAGAGTCCTACATCATCCCCCCCAAGACTTGTTAGTACCATCACCATGGATTAAGAGCTCCTCTGGAAGGCAAATAAACTTTAGGGCAGAGGTCCTTAACCTAGCATCTGTGGACTTTTTCCCCATATTTTGATAAACATTTTAATGTTTTCCTTTTTTTGTTCTTGTTTTTGCAGGGCAATGAGGGTTAGATGACTTGCCCAGGGTCACACAGCTAGTTAAGTGTCAAGTGTCTGAGGCTGGATTTGAACTCAGGTCCTCCTGAATCCAAGGCCAGTGCTTTACCCACTACTGCCCGCTATGTTTTCCTTTTTAATGTGATTTTATCTCATTGTATTGTATTGTAATCTATATTTTATTTTATGCATTGCAAAACTCTATTCTGAGAAAGGGTCAATAGTATTTATTCACCAGTCTGCCAAAGGGGTCTGCTGACACATAAAAAAAAAAATAAGAACTCTTGTGTTAGGGACTGCAATCCCTTTGCCATTAGACCCACCCTGTCCAACTCACAAGCTTTGCTTTCCAAGTATGAACTGCTCAGGAATCATGTGAGCCATCTTCTTTGTCCAAGAAGCATGCTGCATCAGAAAATTCCCTTTTCTCTATACAAGCTCCAATCTTTGAACAAAAATCATTGGGAAGTTTCTAGCTCGAATCTATCCAGGAAGCCATTCCCTGTCCCTTCTCTCTTCCCCCGAAGCTAGTTCCATCCAGGAAAATTCATTTCTCTGGCTAGTAGACTAGATTTCATGATTCCACTGCCTAGCAGGTTCAAAATTCCTCCTCCCCTTCCACACAAGAATCAGTGTTTGTGAATATCATCCATGAACTATGCTCTTGGGCTGAGTGAGCAAGTAGATTTCTGTCTCTGTCATGTGTTTCTGCCAAGTCACCATCAATTACCCTTGGAGAGAGGAAACTAGATGAGCATAGATTCTCTCCCTGCTCCCCTCATAACTCCCCAGGAATGCATACTCTACTGCATACAAGTTTGCCGTGTGTGTGTGTGTGTGTGTGTGTGTGTGTGTGTGTGTGTGTGTGACACAAAGACAGACAGACAGAAAGGCAGAGAAAGAAAGGAGAGAGGTAGGGAAAGAAAAATAAATAAAAAAGAGAAAAGAGAGACAGAGAGGTAGAGAGGGAAAGAGGAAAAGAAAAACTGAAAGAAAAAAGGGAAAAGGAAAAAAGAGAGGGAGAAAAAGAGAGAGACAGAGACAGAGAGACAGAGACAGAGACAAGAGTCAGAGAGAGAGAAAGACTAAACAAGGGAGCAGTGAGAGTCTGCCGATCATCTTGGAGACAGCCTGAGTAACAGGCTGACCAAGTCACAGGAGTTATCTAGGTCTTCTTAGCAGGAAGCCAGTGGACATGTTACACACTTTCGGATGTCTCCCAATAAGTCTCACATAATATAGGTTCAAATCAGGTTGAGTAGAGAAACTCATCAAACAGATCAAGGACTTCACTGATCAATTTCCCCTGAAAAAAAAAAAAAAAAGAATTTCAGAGCTGGAAGACAACTCATTTCCCACTAGTCCAACTAATAGATTAAAAAACAAAAGAATTCCTTGTACATCAGGGTTTCTTACACTTTTTTGTGTTGTGGACCCCTCTGGCACTCTGGTAGAGCCTATAAAACTCCTTTTCAGAATGATGTTTTTATATACATAATACAAAACAATGTAGAATTACAAAGGAAACTAATAATATTGAAATACAATGGGGGGCGGGGCAATGAGAGTTAAGTGATTTGCCCAGGGTCACACAGCTAGAAAGTGTCAAGTGTCTGAAGCCAAATTTGAACTCAGGTCTCCCTGAATTCAGGGCCAGCGCTTTATACACTGTGCCACCTAGCTGCCCCCCCAAATACAATTTTCAAAATATATTTTAAAGCAAGGTCATGGATGCCAGGATAATTTCTCCTCTGCAGCTCACTCTATACATAATTATCCTGGCTTTACTAGAAGATCCCCGATGAGGAGAAGCTCAATACCTCTTTTTTTTTTTTTTTGTCCGGGCAATGAGGGTTAAGGGAGTTGCTCAGGGTCACACAGCTAGTAAGAGTCAAGTGTCTGAGGCCAGATTTGAACTCAGGTCTCCCTGAATCCAGGGCCAGTGCTTTATCTACTGTACCACCTAGCTTCCCCCAAACTCAATGTCTCTTGGGACAGACCTTTCCATTTTTGGATAATGTTAACTGTTTTGAGCTATTTCTGTTAATATCCAACCCAGGCTTATATATAACCTTAAAGTCCTTTGAATCTTTCTTCTCCTTTACCCCATGTATCAAGTCAATTGCCAAATCCAGTCTATTCCTCCTCTCTTGATCCTTTCTGTTTGGGTCTAGTGAAAAGGACACTGGACTTAAGGTCAGAACACCTGGGTTCCAACCATGATTTGGAGCCAAAAGGAAATTGGCATATCAATTAGACCAATCCCATCATTTTATATTTGAGGAAACTGAGACCCACACATGTAACAGGTAGTAACAAAGCTGAGTGTGCCCCCAATATCACACTGACTTTATTGGAATGACTTTGGGCAAGTTTCTCATCTGTTTAAAAAAAAAAGTGAGGAGCTGGATGAAGTAACAACTAAGGTCCCTTCCATCCCTGAATTCTTTCATCCTATGAGGTCTGAGTGGGTTGAATATATGGTTTATCTACCACAAAAGAATTTTAAGTCTTCTATCTAATAACTTTGAAATAACATGCTAGGAGATTGGTACCTCAGAGCCACATGCTTTGTGCCTTTCTCCCCAAGAGAAGTCCAAGGATTTCTCTTGGTTTCCCTTCCTCACCCACCCCCTTCCCCTTCCTTGCCCCTAAATAAACTACCATCTTATTCTAAAAAAAAAAAAAAAAGAAAAGAAATAGCATGCTAGTTGGGACAGCTAGATGGTACAGTGCATAAAGCACTGGCTATTGAGGGAAGAAGACCTGAGTTCAAATTCAGTCTCAGACACTTACTGGCTGTGTGACTCTGCCTCCAAAAAGAAAAAGGAAATACCTTCGTTGTTATTATAGATGTCGAAAACAGAACAAGCAGTAAGAGTTCAGAACAGATGTATCTGAGATCAATTTTGTTCTTTTTAAAATTTCTCTTTCTTGTTCTTTTCACAGGACCCTAATTCCAAGCTGGAACATATATTTGGGTTTATCTGGTCCAACCCTTCTTTGCCCAAGGTCACATAGGAAATAGGTGACAAAGACAAGATTTGAACCCAGGTCCTCCAACTCCAAATTCAGTACTCTTTTCATTGTTTGATAAAGCTTTTTCTTCTTGCTGTGCCCATGAAGTAACTAAGACATATAATAAGAGATCAATTAACTTTTCAGTAAGACAAAATAGAAAATCTGGCTATAATCCCTGTAACTATAGATTGCTTACATATGGGAAAAGATAGGCAGCTTCCCAGATGATATGGGCTAAAATTCAAATGGTTTCCACAACCTGAGAAGTAAGATTATAGTTTCATAGAGAATTTAGAGTGCTATTGCGTGCATAAAGGATTTTTAAAAACACACATTCATATTTGCTTATTTAGAAACATTAATTGGAACAAAGGGGAAAAGTCCCATGCAAAATTGTTATTCAGCAATTCCAGTCATTGCATTGCTTTTTTTTTTTTTAGTAAGGCAATTGGGGTTAAGTGACTTGCCCAGGGTCACACAGCTATTAAGTGTTAAGTGTCTGAGGCTGGATTTGAACTCAGGTACTCCTGACTCCAGGGCCAGTGCTCTATCCACTGCGCCACCTAGCTGCCCCTCATTGCATTGCTTTTTGACCAGTTACAGGAAATTTTTCTGGCTTAGGACTACAAAGCAAATGAAAATACAGATGGGTTCCTTTTTCATGACCCTTATTTATTCTATTTTCCCCAATAGTATCAGTTTTTCCACACTTGTAATTAGCCCCAACTAGAATAAATATTTGAACATATTCTTCCTAGAGATAAAGTAACAACAAACCTTTAAAAAACATACTTGCATTTTTCTTTTTTCTTTTTAAGTTCAATATATGAGATGCTTTTGAAATCCTTTTTTTTGTTAGTTGTTCAGATGTTTAAGGCTCACATCTGGTTCAAACATTTTGCTTTTTGAGGTTCCCTGACCCACCCCCCTCCTCCACCACTGTCTGCTTATTGCTACAACTTGCATTTGCAGTGGATTTGTATGGGATTCCTTTGCAGTACAGAAAGGTTTTATGAGGAAATGACTGTAGTTCTTAAGAACTGTAAAAAAAAGGAATAACATTCTGCAAATGGAACAATATTTCTTTAAGCCTAGTTGTGTGAAAAAGATAAAGGATAGTTCATCTGGTTATTGATTGAATAGATTTTATCTTTAGTCCCTAATTCCCCATCTCTTTTTAAAAGTTTCAAAATATTGCACTTGGCATCCAATCATGGAAGATCTAACCAAGTACTTCATATTAGATCAGCATATTTTGCCCATAGAAAAGAGAAATGGACAAGGCCAGAAGTAGTGGTGGTGGCTCCATAGAGAGATCTACAAATAGCATGTGGTGAGGGGGATAGAGAGGGATGAAGGAAGGAGGTAGCACCAAGAATTAGGAATGGCACAAAGACCCCCCCAGATATCTAAGCAGTCGAGTGAGGACCCTAGGATCACAGTTCAAGAGCTAGAAACTAGCTGAGAGACCATCTAATCCAACTTCATTTTTTTGGGGGGGGGTGAGGCAATTGGGGTTAAGTGACTTGCCCAGGGTCACACAGCTAGTAAGTGTTAAGTGTCTGAGGTCGGATTTGAACTCAGGTCCTCCTGAATCCAGGGCCAGTGCTCTATCCACTGCGCCACCTAGCTGCCCCAATCCAACTTCATTTTAAAGATGAGCAAACGGAGACCCATAGAGGTTAAAAGATTTGTCCAAGATCACACAGGTAGTTAAGATCAGAGGCAGGATTTGAATCAAGGTCTTTTAATTCCAGAGCCAGTATACTTTCTCCATTTTAGGTCTCACTAGAACTTGCTTCCTCTCACCCCTAATTTCTCATAAACTGATCTGATTTCTATCTCTTCCCTTCCCCTTCATTCTTCTTCTCTTCCTTTCTCTTCTCCTAGATTCTCTAGGGTTTTCCCCCATTTTTCTTTTTATCTGGGGCAACCTGATATAAAGAGAATCCTCCTCACTGTAACGATTGGAATGACGCCACCTGCTGGAGACTTACTGTAGAAGAGTTTCACCCATGAAGCGAAGGTCTTTGAGGGCAAGACCAGGAGTCTTTTCTTTGGTGTCAGGAAGTGACGCGGGCTAGTGGGAGGAGGAAGGAAGAGACTGGCGCGGAGTCTGGGGCTCTTTCCTTGGGACTCTGGTGGAGAGCGGAGCTAGAAATGTGCTCTCCCTTTAATAGATAGGAATCTAGGTCTTTCTCTCTCTCTTTACCAAATTCTTATTCTCCTTAATAAATGCTTAAAAGCCTAACTCTTGCTAAAGCTTATAATTTATTGGCGACCACTCATTAAATAGTTTAGACAGTTTAACTAGAATTTTAGCCCTTAACATCCTCCTCCTCCTCCTCCTCCTCCTTCTTCTTCTTCTGCAGGACAATAAGGGTTAAATGACTTGCCCAGTGTCACAAGCTAGTAAGTGTCAAGTGTCTGAGCCTGGATTTGAACTCAGGTCCTCCTGAATCCAGGGCTGAGGCTCTATCCACTGTGCCACCTAGCTGCCCCAAATCCTTCTTCTTCTAATTTGGTCAGGAGAGGCATGATTCTTAGTATAATAAGTGATGGCTGGGGGGCAGCTAGTTGGCACAGTGGATAGAGAACCAGCCCTGGAATCAGGAAGACCTGAGTTCAAATCCGACCTCAGACAATTAACACGTACTAGCTGTGTGACCCTGGGCAAGTCACTTAACCCCAATTGCCTCACCAAAAAAAAAAAAAGAAAAAAGAAAAGAAAAAAAAAGAAGTGATGGCTGGATTGACAAAATATCATATGATTAAACTGCAAGACTCATCATTAGATTTCCTTTAGGTCAAGCTCTTATCATAAAATAAATAACTGCAAAGACCTAAATGTCTTCAGAACCAAAGATACCTGAGGACTGAAAGTGAATGAGAATGTTAATCAGGATTGGGACACCGTGAAATTATAGAACTGAAATGGAGCATGAGGTGGAGAACTAGCATGGAAACGTGGTTGGGATGGACATTGAAAGATGGAGTTCTTATGAAGTAAGATCCTAGAAGTAAGAACAAATAGAAGATTTGAGTGTTAGAGCTATAGTTAGTACAGTAAGATAGGAAGAGTTAGACAATTTGAAGACCTGATCTGAGTGTAATAATAGACAGGGAGAAAGAAAAGAGTAGGTAAAAAATTATAATAAGGATTTTTGGTTTTTACCTAGGATGAGGTGGGGGTCAGGGTGGGGGTGGAGGTGGAGTGACAGCACTGGAGTCATTCCAATCAGTCAATCAATAAGCACTCGTTAAGCTCCTCCCATGTGCCAGGAGGATTCAAATACAAAGAATGTACTTCTTAAGGAATTTACATTCTAATGGGATACCTTTGTGTTTGGAGAGGAGAGGAAAAAAGAGCATGTGTCCCTACTAAATTGGAGATTAGGGTGAAGGTGACCCACAGGAGAGAAGTTCCCTGGTGATGGGACCCTAGAGATAGTACCCTCAGGGAAAAGAAATGGAGTCATGTCATTATCATGAGGTACAGGGATAATAGTCTCTAGTCTGCCTAAGGGAAGAAGCTTCCTCTTTAGAGGGAAGTGTCCCTCCAAACCCCCCTCCCATATATCCATGCTCTAGGACAATGCCCTAGTCACACTACCCTGGTTAAGGCTCTACAGAAGAACATTGAAAGGCAGGCTTCCCTAGCATTACAGAATGTCAGACTTAGGAATTCAGAAGTCATCTGGTCCAACCCATATTTGAACAGAAATCCCTTTTATTTTATCTTCAACAACTGAAAAGGGATAACCTATTATCACTCAAGCAAGGCAGCCAATTCCCATTTTGAATAGTTTTAATTGTTTAGAAACATTTTCTAGTGAGCAAAAATCTTCCTAGTTCTAGCCATTGAGACTCCAGCAGAACAACATAATCCTTCTTCCACTGGGCAACCTTTCAAATATTTGTGTGTGTGTGTGTGTATCATATACATATAATATATCTTTTTTATATCTATACCTATACGTCATGTCCTCTCTAAACTCTTTTTTCTATTCCACAAATCCTCAATTCCTTCTTCTGCATATTTGTTCAGTTGTTTTTCAGTTATGTCTGACTCTTCATGACCCCTTTTGGGGGTTTTCTTGGCAAAGATATTGGAGTAATTTGCCATTTCCTTCTCCAGCTCATTTTACGGATGAGAAAACTAAGCTAAACAGGGTTAAGTGACTTGCCCAGAGTCACACAGCTAAGTGTTTGAGGCTAGATCTTAACTCAGGAAGAGGAACCTTCCTGATTTCAGGCTGGCACTGTAACCACTGTGCCACCTAACTCCTTCTACCTATTACACATTTATTATTGAATGACATGTCATCTGCAAATTTGATAAACATGTCATCTATGACCTCATCTAAGTCACTGATTAAAATGTTAAACATCCCAGAGCCAATAAGAGATCCCCCTTTCATTCTTCTCTCCAAGTTGACATAATTAGTAGCTATTTGGGGAGATCCATCATTCAAATAATTCGAGGTCTAACTATATGTACTATCACATAGCAAATATATTTTCTTTATGTTCACAAGACTAGACTTTGTTGAATGTTTTACAGAAACATTGTCCTGATCTGTCAATCTAGTAACCTTGTCAATGAAGTAAATGAGGTTAATTTGGCATGATTTGGTCTTGATGAAGCCATGTTGCTATTAGAAATCATGACTTGCCAGGAATGAAAATCATTTGCCCACCTATACTTTGCAGATCTTACCTTCTTCCCTTGTTTGAAAATCAGGATATCCATTCTTTTTCATGTCTTATTCTCAACAATTCTTCAAAAATCAGCTCAAGAATCACTTTGGCTAATTCCCTAGGTACCTCAGGAAATAATTTGTCCAGGCCTGGTGCCTTGAGCTCATTCCCTGACTGAAGAATTATGTTCATTATCAGAGAAAATAGCAGCAAAATAAACGTTGAGTAGTTCTGTCTTCTCCCTTTTTTCTATTACTATAGTATTACCCACATCAAGTGGTACTTCTATCCTTTCTTTATTCCTTCTATTGTCCCCTAACAGTTTTTAAAGCTCTACTTATTGAACTTAGAATTCATTGCCAATTTTGATATGATTCTGCACTTTGATTAATTCACTGGCTAGGAGAAAGACTGGGACAGATTCAGATGTTGAACTCAAAGAGTAGAAGTAGAACAAGGAGAACTGCATTTATGGCTCATTCTCTCACTCTGAGGCAGCAAAAGATGGAATTTAGTCATATCTATCATTCATCTAACTAGGGTAAAATGTTCCACCTTGGAGTTATAGGAACATTGTGGAGATTTTCTTCTTGCTCTAAGGAAGGAAAGTGTTCTAGGTTTGCTATTTTTAATTTGCAAAACAGAGATATGTTTATAGAAGATCAGACAAATTTAGTTTGACTGAAAAGAATAATAAACAATGTTAATGGGTGGACTTAAAAGTTGAAACCCTTCTTTGGAATGAAGCTAGTGCTTAAAAAAGATAAAAATTTGGAGTTGACAGCTAGAGTTATTTACCTCAACCTTCCCCTTCAATTTCTTCAGGTCTGGCAGCCTCATGCTAGGAAAAGTCAGGTGGTTGTTGGGGTTTTTTTCCTACTTCTGTATCATGATATCTTTAAATGGAGAGCAAACAGAACCCAGGATGGATAGAAAAAGAAATAATGAGCTATGTATGGTAGCTTTTTTGTAGATCTCTATGTTGTTACCCTAGATTTGATCAAGCAGAGAATTTTAATTTTTTTTCTATGTCATACCACGTGTGACAATGGCTAAAAAGAATTCAGAGAAACTCGAGAAGGCAACTGATACAGAGCAAAAGGAGAAGAATGAACAGCACGTATGGCAATTACAATAAAATAAAGGGAGAGAAAACCCCACTAAGAACGTCAAAATTCTGATTTAATGAAATGACCAATCTTGCTTCCAGAGAACTGGTGATGAAATGTATTTCCTCTCTCTCCTTACAGAGGTGGAAGATTATGGATGGAGAATTTCACTGTGTGGTTGTTTTGTTTTGCTGCATATATTATCAGAAAAGGTCAATCAATCAATCAATTAACAAGAATTCATTACAGGCCAATTATGTGCCCAGCACTGTGCTGGGTACTGGTGATGAAAAGTAAAAACCAAACAGTCCCTGCCTACAGGGAGCTTATATTGAATAGGGGGAAAACAGAATTTAGAGGTGAAAGGGACTGTTACAGTTGAGGGACTAAGTTCAAGAAAGGTTAAGTAATTTACCTATGTTCAGAAAACTGGTAAATATCTGAGGTGGGATTTGAATCTAGCTCTTCCTGACCTTAAGTCCAATACTCTACCCATTGTGCCACTATCCAAATGTACATATGTAAATACAGAATGTCCCAAAAGTCTTAGCATGCTGTAAGCATTATTAACTACAGAAGTATAAATGCTACTAATTTATGTAACACATCATTTGAAAACTCAACTATTTAGATTTCTTTTACAGTTATATTGTTTTGTGAACTGTCAGAAATAAAATTTTTAATAAGTCAGAGCACCCTGTCATTAATCATTGCATATGGGCCAGTTTCTGGAGGATACTTTCTCAGACCAGTACATTGGTAGAAGAGATCCTCTCAGCCACCTTAGTCACTTGATCTATCTCCATTAGGCTTTTCTTGTGCATCAAAACCTCATTCTTTGGCTGATCTTAAGGCTAGGAGTATAAATGCAATCCTTTCAATCACTGAGCAACAGCTGGTAGAAGTTTTTACTAAGTTTGACAATTGCCTAGAGCCATATATAGCAGAAGACAGGGCTTACACCCAATTATAACTATAGTAGCTATCATTTATATTATATGGTGCTTTAAAGTTTGCAAAGTGCTTTACTAATGTTATCTTATGGGTTCCTCACAACAATCCTGAGTGGTAGGTGGTATTATTATCTCCATTCCTATCCCTATTTCCCTTTGAAATTCAGTGTAAAAACTAACCAATGACAACAAATAGAGAAAGATATCAATATTTTAAAAAATTAACCCTTCAAACATTGCTGGGTTTTGTAAGTTTAACATTCATTTTTCTGAAGTAATTAGAGCTTAAATCAGCACTAAGACTTTTCAGACACCTCGTATATACAAAATACATGGTCATTTTGGAGTAAATCCTAGAAGTTGGGGGTATTGGTTTGCCATATTTAACTGTTGTTGTTGTTATTATTTTTATAAGGTAGGGTTGTATAGGGAGGGGAGTTTATTGAGAAGTAATGGTTTTTAAGCATCAATGAAACATTTTTTTAAAATTTAATTTAATTTAATTTTACATATAAGGTATTTTATTTTTTTCCGTTACATGTAAAGATAGTTCTCAACTTTTGTTTATACAAGCTTTACAATTTCAGATTTTTCTCCCTCCCTCCCCTCCCTCCCCCCTCCCCTAGACAGCAGGTAATCTGATATAGGTTATATCTATATATCTATATATATCTATACACATAACAACATTAATCCTATTTCTGCATTAGTCCTGTTATAAGAGAAAAAATCAGAGCAATGATGAAAAACCTCAAAATAGGAAAAAAAAAACCAGCACCAAAACCAAAAGAAATAGTATGGTTCATTCAGCATCTATACTCCACAGTTCTTTTTTTTTTTTTCCCCTTGGATTTGGAGATCCTTTTCTATCATGAGTTCCCTGGAACTCTTCTGTACCTCAATGAAGCACTTTAAAAGATAAAATAAAATTAATTCCATCAAATGGCTCTTCCCCATCCCTACATTTCTCTTCCTAAATCACCTTTGAAAAGCTTAGAGGGTAGAAGAGGGAAAAGATTTTTTCTAAATCATTTAACTGATTAACCTTGGGAGTAGGAATTATTTCATTCATTAAACTTGTTTCCCCAGAGGCTTACACACTAGTGACACATAGTAGGAGCTTCATAAATGCTTATTGGTTGATTGATTGGTTAGTTGATTGGTTCTAACCTGGGACTGGTTCTCTGGGGCATTTAAACACAGTATGGCCTTTTTACCCCCAGGCCCTTCGTGTCTCCTCTCCTCCAAAAGTCACAAACCTCTGCTGTCAGGGACAGCTGGAGAAGCCTTTGGATTTATCTTTTTTAATGTGGATTCATTAATGTTATTCATGAATAACAATGTCAGCCCTTTATAGGAAGGCTGCCTCATGTCCATAGAAAAGAGAGGTGGATGCTTTATTGAGACTGCTGTCTATCTTTACACCAATATCTTATCACACAGTCTAGCACCCTCTGCCACACACTAGCAGAGGCTCAGTGGTCTTTGGGTACTGCTTTTTTCTCTTGGCTCAAATATACACTGATTTGTTGATCAGTTAGTCTTTTTTTTTGAAGACTTACCATGACCTTAGTGTGACCTTTGATTCTTACTTCTCATCCAATCATTTGCCATGTCCTGTGAATTCTACTTTCTCAACATCTGTCCCATCCTTTCCACTCTTACCATGACCACCCCATAGAGAGAGCCTGTCATTACTGCCTGACTGAGAAATTTCAATGACTTCCCTTAAAGGTCTTGTCACCTACCCTCCCTCTATATTCAGGACATTGCCATTTATAGATAAGGGAACTGAGGCCTAAAAAGTTTAACTGATTTACATATTATTTATGAATAGATCTGGCTATGTTTTTCCACTGCTCAAACCCTTCATTAGCTCCTTACTGCATACCAAGTAAAATTTGGTCTCTTTTCTCTGCCTGGAATTCATATTTTTCTATAATCTAGTGCCACCTTTCATTTTTAGTCTTATGCTTCTGACTATCACATACAATACATACCAGCCAAATTGGGCTACTTCACCATCCCCTATTCATATCCATACCATGCCTATGCCTTTGCTCACATTATTCCCTACATAGCTAAGTGTCTTATGGATAAAGCACTGGACTTGGAGTCAGGAAGTAATGAGTTTGAATCATACTTCAGTTACTTACTGGGCAAGTCACTTAACTTCTCTTAGCCTCAGTTTCTCCAACTACAAAATGGGGGTGATAATAGCATCTCCTACACAGGGTTATGGTAAAGAGTAAACAAATATACTATATTGAGGCAGCTGGTGTTATAATGGGAAAAATTCTGGTCTTAGAGGATCAAATAAGATAACATTAAAAAAAGAAAAAACTTTGAGGGACCACGCTAGTTATTATTGTTGTTGTTATGCCTAAACTGCTCTGCCCATGCCCCAGCCCCTGACTATTGAATTCCTTGAAAGTTCACAAAAGTGACTTCTTCATAACATTCCTAGAATGCCACCAGTTGGTAATGACTTTTGCTCCTGCCTCCAATTTCATGTTTATATAGTGCACATGAGAGCATCATCATTTTTTGTTTGTTTGTTCGTTTGTTTTTGGGGGGGGGGGCAATGAGGGTTAAGTGACTTGCCCAGGGTCACACAGCTAGTAAATGCCAAGTGTCTGAGGCCAGATTTGAACTCAGGTACTCCTGTATCCAGGGATAGTGCTTTATTCACTGCTCCACCTAGCTGCCCCCGAGGGCATCATCCTTGTAAAGCCAGGGTCTTTGCCTTATCTCAGCCTTGTAGCTTACTCAGCACCTAGCACAGTGGTCTGCATACACTTCATACATAAAGTTAGCAAAATGCCCTTTCCCCATCTCCTTGTCTCACTTGCATTTTAAGCCTCCATCAGCCAGTTCATCTCCGTTTCTTCTTTTTTCTTTTTTGTCTTTTTCTCTTTGTTTCTTTCTTTTTTGTGGGGCAATGAGGGTTAAGTGACTTGCCCACAGTCACACAGCTAGTAAATGTCAAGTGTCTGAGGTCAGATTTTAACTCAGGCCCTACTGAATCCAGGGCCAGTGCTTCATCCACCGCACCATCTAGCTGACCTTTCATCACCATTTCTGCCATCATTTGTGACTCTGAGGTCTATAACCTGAGGTTATTGTTGAAGAAAATGTCCGTTTTAAGGTTAAATAATTTGACATTTCAAGTCCTTCTCTGTTGGGAAAGCTCTCTTCCTTCTCCCCCAAGTTCTCATATGTTATTAAAGCATCTGGCATTTTGATACGGGGCTACTTGTTTCTCTTTTGTTATGTTACAGTGCTTACCAGCTTACCCATTATCACTTAATGCTAAGAGCTGAACACTGAAAGGACATGTCAATATTATTTGAATCTCCTCTTTGTAGTGTCTGGATTCTGCAGAATTATACACAGAAACCTGGGGGAACACACATATTGTACACACTCCTGAATGCCTCTACCAGAGGGTGATGTCAGGGCCACAGAAAAAAAAGGCAGTCTGCTGGGAGGTACTCAGAATTTTATCTGACTGTTTACTCCTGCAGCCCCTGAACATTAGGCCAGCTTGATAAATGTATGTCCACACTGATCATACCACTGATTCTGCTTAAGCAATTTCTCTTTTTCTACCCCTAGGGGAACCTCTGGGGTTAATCTCCAGTGTAAGAGCCCAGCTGTTTTCCTTTGGCTCAATACTCATTTTTAACATTTCAACAGCAAAAGGGAAATGCTATTAATAAGTTTAAAAAGCCTTCTATTGATTATAGTCATTTAGTTCATCTTTCCATGGGAAGGATAATTCAAGATAATTCCATAATTCAAGCAAAAGGATTAGCAAGATGGAATCAGACTACATGTGGAGAACAGTGTTCCATTCTGGGTACCACATTTTAGGAAGGACATTGATAAGCTGGAAAATGTGTGGAGGAGGACAACTGAACTGGTAAAGGACTTTGAGTCTCTGCCACATTGGGATTTTTTTTTTTTTAGTGAGGCAATTGGGGTTAAGTGACTTGCCCAGGGTCACACAGCTAGTAAGTGTTATGTGTCTGAGGCCAGATTTGAACTCAGGTACTCCTGACTCCAGGGCCGGTGCTCTATCCACTTCGCCACCTAGCTGCCCCTACATTGGGATTTTTAACCTGGAGAACAGAATATGGAGGGGGGACAAAATCATGGCCTTCAAATGTTTCAAGGGCTGTTATGTGGAAGAGTGATTGGACTTGTTTCATTTGGCCCCAGGTCAAGTCAAATTAACCTCGTTTTCTTTCTCTTTTTTTCTTGGCAAGAGCTAAATGGAAATGATATAGATAGAATATACCTAGATTTTAGCAAAACATTTGGTAATGTATTTTTTTGTTGTTTGTTTGTTTTTTAGTGAGGCAATTGGGGTTAAGTGACTTGCCCAGGGTCACACAGCTAGTAAGTGTCCAAGGCCGGATTTGAACTCAGGTACTCCTGACTCCAGGGCCGGTGCTCTATCCACTGCACCACCTAGCTGCCCGATAATGTATTAAACACTGTTCTTTATAAGAAAAATGGATGATAGTATAGTCAGACAAATTTGGAACAGATATAATGGCCAGACCCAAGAATGGTCATTAATTGTTTGGATTCATTTGAAAGAGGGTTTCTAGTGGAGATCTTTGGGAGATCTGTGCTTGGTCTTGCACTGTTAATTACTTTTACCCAAGTCTTTGATGAAAGTACAGATGGTATCATTACCAAATTCACTGATAACAAAAAAGAGAGGAGGGATGACTGACATGTTAGATGACAGAGCCAGGATCCAAAGACTTTATAATAGGCTAGGAAACTTGACTGCAATGAAATTTAATAGGGATACATACAAAGGTTGCACTTGAGCTCAAGAACTCAATCTCACAATTACAAAATGGGAGAGACATGGATCAATAGCAGTTTATCTGAAAGAAGATCTGGGGTTTTAGTGGAATTCAATTTCAATATGGCTGCCAAGAAAAGCTAAGGCATTCTTGGGATATACTAAGAGAGGCAAGGATTCCAGGATTGAAGAGGCAATAGTCCCTCTGTACTCCACTCTTGTCCAACTACGTGTGGAGTATTGTGTTGAATTCTGCACACCATATTTTAGGAAGGTCACTGATAAACTAGAGAGCAACCAGAAAAGAGCATTTTAAGATTATGAAGGACCATGAGTTCATGTTATATGAGGATCTTTTGAAGGAATTAGAGATGTTTACCCTGGAGAAGAGAAGGTCCAAATGAGGTCCTTGGTAGCTGTGTTCAAATACTTGAGGGGGCAGCTAGGTGGCTCAGTGGATAAAGCATCATCCCTGGATTCAGGAGGACCTAAGTTCAAATCTAGCCTCAAAAAACACTTGACACTTACTAGCTGTGTGAACCTGGGCTAGTTACTGAACCCTCATTGCCCCACAAACACACACACACACACACACACACACACACACAAATTCAAATACTTGAAAGGCTATTGTGGAAGAGGGACTAGATTTGTTCTATTTGATTCCAAAGGACAGAACTAGGAGAAATGGGTGGACATTAGAAGTTGGAAATCTTCAAGAAAATGCTAGAGCATCACTTTTTTGTGGGGTATATGGTGGCTGCTGAGGTCCCTTCCAACTCGGAAAGTTTTATGAAATGAGAACAGTTATCTCCAGATCCTCTTCCACCAACTCAGGAGTCTCACACAGTGAAAAGAGTGCTGAACTTGGAATGAGCCAATTCTGGGTTTAAATCCTGTCTCTAATATTTATTATTTATCTAATGTCTGACTTTGGGCAAGTCTCTCTGGGCCTCAGTTTCTTCATCTATAAAATTAGGAGATAGGACAAGAGTATATCTAAGGTCATTTCCAGTTCTAAATTTTTGATCCCATGCTATTTCACATGGGGTCTGCATAAAAGTCTGGTGAGCAGTTGATAACATGAACTGTCTGGGTCTCATTTTCTCATCTGTTTAAAGAGGATAATGAATTAGATGACCTCTAAAGTCCTTCCTTCTCAAAATCTATGACCCCATGAACTATGATTATCAGGTTGCACAGAAGTCAGTAATATTCTCATCGGCCATCTGGAAGATAATCCCAGGAGAGAGCTATGAAATAGGAAAAGTATCCACCAAAACATGTTGATCTAGACCAGTGATCTCTAAATTTGTAGGATAAGGAACATTTCTATGTTATTTTTCATGACCCGGAAATTGACCTCTATCTGAGGAAGAGCCTAAAGAGAGGAAAAAGCTGGCATAAATTAAGCATGGCTCTTGTGATGATTCTTTCACAGCTGTAGAAAATTCCCTTGTAGAAAACCAATGATCTGGAATCTACTTTGAGTTCCATGTTCCTAGTGTACCATTTGGAACTGCATTAGAGGAATCAAATCCTACTACAATACCAAACCAGTCCTTCAAGGCAATTCAACAATTATTTACTGACGTTAAGCTATAAGGAGGTAGTGTTACATAGGGTAGAAAAATGATGAACTTGGAGTCAGTTCCAGCTCAGACATTTGTTAGCTTAGGCAAAAAAACTTGCAAATTTGAAATCAAATCTGAGTTTAAATATCATCTTGGATACTTAAGAGTTATCAACCTACTATATGACATTGGGCAAGTCACAGTGTCTCTGAACCTATTTTTTCAAATGATAATAATATTTAGGCTACTTCACTCACTAGTTTGTTGTGAGGAAATTCTTTGTAGGATGTGAACAGGCAATTCTCAAAGTAAAAACCCAGTTTATTCATAGCCATATAAAATTATTCCAAACAACTAAGAATTAGAGGAACACAAATTAAAGATTGACCTCATACCATCAGCTTGACAAAGAGGAAAAAAGAGGAAAATGGCAAATGTTGGAGAGATTAAGGGAAAACGGGCATGTTCATGTACATTAGTTCATGGAGCTATGAATTGGTCCAACCATTCTGGTAACTATGTCCCAAAAGTCATTAAACTGGGCATACCCTTTGACCAAGTGAGATCTTAAAGAAATTAAAGAAAGCAGAAAGAAACTCATATGTATAAAAATATTCATGGAAATACTTTTTGCTCCTTTAAAATCGCTAATTTGCCCCCCCCTCCAAAAAAACCCCCCCAAAACCCAGGATATCTGAAGTATATATAGGAAGAGAATTTCTAGTGAGAATTAGTAAAAATTTAGAATGATTCATAAATACATACATATGCATAGATTATTTGAGAAGGTAGAGAGATCTAAGAAATCAATTTGCCCTTCAATTTACAAATGAGAAAACTGATACACAGAGAGGTTAAATGATTTGACCAGGATCACACAGCTAATGAATAACAAACCTAGGAAGCTGGCCAACGCTGTGGATCAAATTCCTAGATATAATTTCATATCTGTTCTTCCATCAGTAAAATTGTTAGGTCTTTTGACTTCCCAACTCTAGGCCTTTGTAATGACTGGAATTTTGCTACCAGATGATTTCATTTTCCATATCTGCATATCCCAAAGCATTTGATGCCATATATATATATATATATATATATATATATATATATATATATATATATATATATATATATATATGTATCATGCTCTTAATGAATCCATCCATTGAACTAAGGTCCATGAAGAATTTCTGGGAGTGCCTAAAGGTCACTGCATTTACATATATCCCTAAAGTTTATCTCCTCTGATTGTATCTGACTGTACTTTCATATAGGGAACTGACAAGCACAACTCTGATATTCCCCTCCTTTTTTAAAGGTATTTTTATTATAAACCTATAAACATTAATATCTCAACATACAAAGAATGGAAAAAGAAGACTGCATGAAAAATTATGACTATTATGTACAGCTTGTATTAAGTAATAAATGTTTAACTGTATATTAAACATATTGAGTGTATTTTTATTATGAACTTGACAACAAATGTAAACATTTACATATACAAATGGTAGGAAGACTGTGTATGAAACTGAATCTATTATTCACAGCTTAGTTATTTAAGGTATATATTAAATTTAAAATCATAGTATCAATACTATCCTGTATGTTTAATGTCCTCTTCAGTATTTCCTTCCTCACTCTTGGTGTATTTTCAAATGTTTCACTGATGACCCTTAATTTCTTCTTTTACTTTGCATTACTATCTAGTGATAGTAATCTTCTTCACAACATTTCCCCCCATAAAAGACTTTCATGTCTCATAACAATAAGTATTGTCAAGCTTTCTTTTATAGTAGGTATGTCTGAAAATTTATTTTATGCCAACAAGTGGGAGACATGATTCATAATCAGTCTTCTGGGGTCGACATTATATTGATCAGAGTTCTTAAGTCTTTTTTTTTTTCCCTTTACAATGTTGAAGTCATTGTATAAATTGTCTCCTTGTTCTGTACACTTCATTCTGCATCAGTTCAGGTAAGTTTTCCTAGGTTTCTCTGATTTTGTCCCTTCATTTCTTATAGCACAAATAGTATTTCATTATATTCCTATGGCATAATTTGTTCATCCATTCCCAAACTTATGAGCACCTCTATCCATTCTTTACTATAATTCATTGCAAGTCATGACATACATCATGTCCCTCTTCAAGACAAAAAACAACAACAAAAAGTAGTGCTATAAATAGTTTTCTACATATTGATCCTTTCCCTCTGTCTTTAATAGCTTTAGGGCATAAACCTAGTAATGATATACCTGGGCCAAAAGATATGAATAGATTAGGGACTTTTGGGGTATTCTAAATTATTTTCCAGAATGGATGGACCACTTCCTATCTCTACCAAGAGGGTATTAATATCTTTATCCTTCTATGATCTCTTCAGCAATTATCATTTTCCTTTTTTGACATCTTTGCCAACCTGACGATGTGGAATGGAACAACAGATCATTTTGATTCGCATTTCTCTTATTATTATTGATTTGGCACATTTTTCCCCACACAAGATCCCTTTTTCATAAGAGTTCTTCATGTTGATAGAATTAAAACATCTCAGGTCAAGGGTGAAGCTCCTACTCTCATCTTCCATTTCGTTTTAAAGAGAATGCTTGTCACAACAAGTTATATCACCCCAAACTGCCTCACTTACAAAGTACTCCAACATGCCTTGTCCATTAATTTCACTCTCTCAGAGAACCAGAGGGGCTGCTGTCAGGATTAGTTAATCAGCAAGTTTTTTATAAGCATCTACTATATAACAGGCACTGTGCTAGACACTGAAGGAAAAATATTCTTCCCATGAGTAACTTATATGCTATAAGGAGAGATCACATACTCAATGATAGCATGCACAAATGAAAGTAAAAATATGGGGGAATTAGTAGAAACTGTAGGAACAAGGAAAGGCCTCATTTAGGCCAAATTTAATATTTGAGTTTAGCTTTAAAAGAAACGGGAGAGTCTAAGAGGTGACAGTGAAGAGAGACTACATTCCAGACAATGCAAAAACATGGAGAAAGGAGGGCTTTCACATTTAAACAAGTAGGCTAGTTTGGCTGGACCACAGAATGCATGAAAGAGATTAATTTAAAATAAGTCTGGAAAGGTAGGCTGAAGTCAGATTATGAAGGGTTTTCAATACCCAAGAGAGGAATTTGCATTTTATTCCAGGTGTAATAGGTGAGCACTGGAGTTTATTGAACAGGGGATCATTCTGGCAGCTGAGTGAAGGATAGATTGAACTTTAGAGAGACTTGTGGCACAGTGACAAATTAGGAGGCTATTAGATAGTCATATGATGAGGACCTGAACTGAGTGGAGAAAAGAAAAATATCTGAAACATGGAGGTAGAATCAATGACTTAACAATTGATTAGATATGTGAAATGACAAAGAATGAGAAGTGCAGGTCTCTGAAGATGCTAAATTTTTCAACATTATCTTATATTTCTCCCCTCCACATTCTCTAGTCTATAGTCAGATGGATAACTTTCTATTCCATTGAGCATGCCCTGAATTGTCCCACCTCAATCTCTTTGCTCATAGTTTTCCTTATACCTGGAATGTCCTTCCTCCTCCCCTTCACCTATTGAATTCCTACCCATCCTTTTAAAAAAAACAACTCAAACTGCATCTCTTCCAGGAAGCCTTCCCAGAAATTCTTTCCCCTCTTCTTAGGTATCATATAGCCCCTTGTTTCCACCTATGGTGAACTCATAGATTATTACATATTATGATTATCTGTGTTTATGTTTAACTTCTAACAGAAATTATGTCTTTAATAATCTTTGGGTCTAACTGAGGTGTATTGTGTTATGCACACGGAAAATGATTAATGTTTCTCGACTCTTTAAAAGACTAAAAACAATCCGTCCTAGCATAAGATGGGGCTAGGAGATCCATCGTGATAACTGATAAAATATATCACAGTAGGAAAGAGCACAGGAATAAGAATTAGTAGAATCATTTGTTGTGAGTTTCAAATGAGATGATGTTTGTAAAGCACTTAACAATGTAGAAGTTTAATTCATATTTGCTTCCTTCTTTCCTTCATATATTACATTTTATCAATACTTTGTTTTGTTTTGTTTTTGTTTTGCTTTTTTTTTTGGTGAGGCAATTGGTGTTAAGTGACTTGCCCAGGGTCACACAGCTAGTAAGTGTCAAGTGTCTGAGGCTGGATACATTTTGTTTTTATACTACTTACATTTCCCAATATGTCCCCCCTTTTTCCCTCCCAGAGACCCATCCCTTGTAATAAGCAATAAAAAGAAGAAAAATTGATTAGCAAAACTAACCAATATACCAAAAGGATCTGACATGCAGTGTCCCAAATGCATAGTCTCTCTCTGCAAAAAAGAAGGGGGAGATGTCTTCTTCCCATATAATTTCTTGGGAGTCACGCTGGATCATTTTAATTTTGCAGCATTAAGTTGCAATTGTTCTGTTGTTCTTCTTTCCATTTATATTGTGGTCGTCTTTGTGTATATTGCTTTCCTGGCTCTGTTTACTTCATTTTGCATCAATTCCTATCAGCCTTCTAATGCTTCTCCATCATCTATTTCTTTTGGGGGGGGGAGGGGCTGGGCAATGGGGGTTAAATGACTTGCCCAGGGTCACACAGCTAGTAAGTGTCAAGTGTCTGAGGCTGGATTTGAACTCAGGTCCTCCTGAATCCAGGGCCGGTGCTTTATCCACTGCGCCACCTAGCTGCCCCTCTATCATCTATTTCTTAGAGCAAAATAATATTCCATTACATTCACATACCATAATTAGTTTAGCCATTCCCCAAAGATGTTCATCACCAATGATCAGCCGTATCTCCAGTTCTTTGCTATTATACAAAGGGCTGCTAGAAATATATTGGTATGTGAATATGTGTCTAGTAGTGAAATCAAAGTATAGGGACATTAAAGTCACACTCTTTTTATCATTTCAATGTGCTTTCCTGAATGATTATACTAATTCACTCCTTCTCCAACAAGAAATTAGTGAGTCTGCCTTTCCACAACTTCTCCAGGATGGACAATTCCTTTCTTTTGTCTACTTGACATTGTGCCTACACAGGGGCAAGACTACTGAGGAGGTGGAGAAGTTCACAGAGTGAGTCAAATTGGAAGTGATGTGAAAATAGCTGGGAACCTTCCAGAAATGACTCTCCTAGCTAGGGACTCACCAATCAAGAGAGCAGGTCCCAGGAAAAGATAATTAATAGATTTGGCACAATATATACAGTCTGATAAAGGGAAAAACTTCCTTAAGAAGGAAAAAAGATGTATTTTATGTCTCCTGTTGTGATAACCTTACTCTGCATTGCTATATTATACCAACTCCATGCCATTTTATATATCATGGGGAAAGCATAGCTATGTGATCTGACCTACATAAAATATTAACTTAAGACTTATAGAATTTCTACCCATTCAAAAGCATGACAAATATTTCTGAGTTAGCTGTTTTTTACTTAAGCAGTACTGCTTGATAATAATAACACAATAATAACAACTAGCATTTAAATAGTACTTTAGAGCTTGCAAGTTTCCCTACAAATATTTCATTTTATCTTTATAAAAACACCGGGAAGCAGCTAGTATTATTACTCCCATTTTACAGGTGAGAAAACTGAGGCAGACTGTGTTTTGTTTGTTTTTTAGTGATTTGCTCAGGATCATACAGTTAGTACTTATCTGAAGCTATATTTGAACTCAAGTTTTTCTGATTCCAGGTCCAGCATTTTGTCCACTGTACCACATGTATAGTAAATAGAAAGGTTACTTTGAAGTCAAGAAGGCTTTGGTTGAAGTTGATTGATTTTGTTACTCTGGGTATGTTATTCTAGCAACTCTCTAAGACTATAATTGCAGAGAAAGTAATGACCTGTATTGGTAAAGGAAATTTCCTTACCTGGAAGTTCCCTAAACCAATTAAGTCACAGATGGAGTCTTCATTCCAGTCTCTATTTCCTGAATCAACCTGTCTGCCTATAATGAACCTATTGTACCACGAGCCACTTGTCATCATCAGTGAATGTTCTAGTCTCTTGTTAACATCTTTTGGGAGACTTAGAAGAGGCAAACCAGCCAGTGATGCTAAATATACTAGCTGATTTATAATGGAGCAGTCCAGAGAGTGGGTGTGATGTGAGAATGACTGTATTTATAATGAGTACATTTTACCTTACACAAGGAAAGGTATTTAAGAAATTCTTGGAAACATATGAAGTCTCAAATGCTGACATTGTTGTGATTTAACTATAAATCAGTGGTTCTATAGGAACAGGGACTATTTCATTTATATCTTTTTACCTCCAGGATCTAGCATGGTACCTGGCACATAGTAGGAATTTAAATGTTCAGACTGATTGATTGATATTTCTAAAGACATTCATTTGCTCTTTTCTAATTCGTTCTCTACCATACTCCCCCACAGCAGCTGCTCCAAACCTTTTCTTTCCTCCTTCAGCCCCATAGAAGACTCTCCTGATCCTATCATCTTAGTAGAGGACTTCATATTTTATGGAGATGATATGGGTTATTCATCATGAATGAACTGACTCTTTCCCCTTACTCTATAGCTCAAAATCTCTCAACGTCATCCTTCTTCTCATCCAGATTCACAACCTGGGAGTTATCTTTAATTCATCATTATCCTTCATCCCACATGGCCAAACAGTTGCCATGTCTAATCTATGATGCCTCCACAACATCTCTCACATCCGTCACCTTCTCTCCACTCACTTAGCCACCACATAGTTCAGGCTCTCATAACTTCTTATAGAAATATTGCAAAAGCCTTTTAATTGTTTTCCCTTTCTCAAGCTTCTCCTCTCTCTAGTCTATCTTCCATTTAACTACTAACGTGATATTTTAATGCATATGTCTGATCATGTCAGCCTGCTCAATAAAATTCAGTGGCTCCCTATTACTTCTAGATTCAAAACCAAATTGCTCTATTGGTCTTCTTCACAATCTAGCTCCAATATACCTTTCCAGACTTATTATAAATTATTCCCTCCTTCCTGTTCTCTTTGGTCCATCCAGAGTAGCCAGCCTGCATGCATGACATTACTCTCTCACCTCTATGACTTTTTCTAGGCTGTCCCATAGGCTAGAACTGCACTTCCTCCTTTACCTCCATCTCTTAGAATCTCTAGTTTCCAACTTAAATGTCTTATTTGAGATCTTCGCTAATTCTCCAACTGGTACTGCCCCTCAAATTACCTTGAATTAATTTTGCATACACATGTGTGTATATATACTTTCCTCAAAAAAGTATAAGCTCCTTGAGGGCAGGAAATATTTCATTTTTGTCTGTGTCTCCAGGACCTAGCACAGTTGTTAGAACATGGTAGGAACTTAATGCACATTTGTTGATTGGTCAACATATGTACCATTAGCATAATGTAATCATATGTACTGTTTTCAGGGTCACTTGCTTGGAATATGCTTTGCCGGGGGTCAGCTAGGTGGTGCAGTGGATTAAGCACCAGCCTTGGATTCAGGAGTACCCAAGTTCAAATCTGGCCTTAGACACTTGACACTTGACACTTGACACTAACTAGCTGTGTGACCCTAGGCAAGTCACTTAACCTCCATTGCCCCGCAAAAAAAAAAGAAAAAAAGAAAGAAAGAAAAAAAAGGAAAGGAATATGCTTTGCCTTTTCATAAGGGAAGATTGCTGCATATAAAGAGCCTCTAATGCTACTGCTATTCCTCACATGGAAGAGGTTGGGGATCTTGCTTCTGGGAAAGTCATGATGATATGTAATAGAAATGCCACAGAAGGATTTTGAAATATGTGTAGAAAATCTGGTTCTGGTCTGCTAACCACAGGGTGGACAGCAGCCTCTTTGCCTACAGTTGTTAGGACCAGAATTGAGGTGCCTTCAAATGATATATTTGGCTATGAACTTGGTGGGCCAAGGCTATGTAGAAACTATGCTAAGAGAGAGCCCATTCTCCCTAGAGACTGAATTGGCCTAGGAGGTAGGAGTATACCTTCAAGGTTTCAGGGGAAATGATTGAACTTTTGTTCTCACTAGATCTTCAAAGTAAATATTCCCTTGTGATGTTAAATGATGAAAAGGAACCGAAGTGCTAGTTACTCAAAGGTACCTAAAACCAGGGGACCACAACTTGTAAAGGATCAACCAAGGACAATAAAGACACCTCCAACCCTTCAAGGTACCCCTAGAACTGTGAGGAAAAGATATAACAGCCTGGTTCTGGGATAGTGAGCCAGAGCATACTTGCTACATTTACATCGTTTTATTTATGGATCCTTCTGACTAGACTGGAAGCTCTCTGAGCTTCCCAAAGAGGGAAAATGCCCTTTTATGGCAATGGGGGAGAGAAAGGCTCTCCTTTCAGACAACAGTTATGGTATACAGCTCCACAAGAGTTCCTATACTATTGATTCCAAGGCACTGGAATAAAACATTCACCAATTCTATTGTCAAAAGGAGCCTTTGTGAGCCATGAGCTCTCTCACTCATGGCCTTGCACTACAATAAAAGCTTCAATTCAGGGTTAGGAGAAATGAAATCTCTTTTGAAAGCAATTTGCAAAACTGATTGAGAGCTCTGGAAACTTAGGAGCTGTGTGTGATGGGCCAAGCTAACTCCATCCAGGTTTTGGCAAACATTGTGATTGTTTCCTCCTTGCCTTGACATCTCGTGTTTATTAAACTCCTAACCATGGTTTGTCACATTTTCCCTTTAATTCCCAAACCCATGTGTGTGTTTGAATGAAATATGATCCATATGCTACTGATTCATTTCTACTCAACTCACTAAGAGTGAGTTACTTAGTGAGAGAGCTATTTAATGTGCAGAGGACCCTTCAGAGTTTTGCTAACCAGCTTCATTGTTGTTGCTTTTTAAACAAAGATGGCATATGGTGCCAAGGAGTCATCAACTTAAAGCCAGATACTCTCTCAGAGAGATTTCAGGCCAAATCAAAACTCAGCCTCCTTTCCAGAGTAGACATACAACTCACAGCTGCAAGTTTTGGGGATAAGAATTAATTATTTGGTTTAAAAAATGTTGGAAAAATTGGAAAGCAATCTGGCAGAAATTGGGCATAGATCAATATCCTACACCATTTACCAAGATAAGATCAAAATGGAGACATGACCTAGATATAAAAGAGAGATATTACAAGAAAATTTGAAAAATATGGAACATATTATCTAGTAGATTTATGGATAGGAGAACAATTTATGAATAAACAAGAGAGAGAGAGCAATGTGAGATGAAAGATGGATAATTTTGATTACATTAAATAGAAAAGTTTTCATACAAATAAAACAAATGTGGCCAAGATCAAAAAGAAAGCAGAAAATTGGGGGAAAAGTTTTATAGAAGATTCTCAGATAATGGTTTCACATCTCAAAAATATAAAGAATTTTATCAAATCTATAAAAAAATGTCATTCCCCAATTAATAAATGGCCAAAGGATATGAATGTGCAGTTTTCTGATAAATCAAAATAATTTGTAGTCACATGGAAAAATGTTCTAAATCATTATTGAGTAGAGAGATGCAAATTAAAACAACCTGGAAATATCATTTTATACCTATCAGGTTGGCTAAAATGATAAAAGGGGAAAGTGACAAATGTAAGAGAGGGTGTAAAAAAATTGGGACCCTAATTCATTGTTGGTGGAACTCTGAACTGATCCGACTATTTTTTTAGAATATACCCCTTTACTTCGATGACTCTGGAGGAAAGAGTGAGGCTGATGACTCTGCACAGCAATGCCCTCAAATGAAAGTCCTCTTTATTTACATGAATTGGGGAGCAGGAAGAAGTTCTGGTTCAGGAAGTAAGAAATTGGGCTTTAAACTTGATTCTACTCTTAGCTGTGTGACCTTAGGCAAATCATTTAACCTCTCTCTGTCTCATTCTTCCTATTTGGACTAGATGAGGGCTCTTAATTTTTATGTGTGTTATGGATACCTTTGGCAGTATGGTGAAGCCAATGGATACCACAGAATAGTGTGTGTGTGTGTGTGTGTGTGTGTGTGTGTGTGTGTGTGTTCAAATTTATTGCTGAAGGAAATGCCAAACTTCAGTTAGAAGTTTATGGACCACTTGAAATCTCCCAAGGATTCTCAAAGGGTTCCCAAGTTAAGAATCCCTGGACTAACACATTTCTAAACTTCCTTACAGCTCCAAATAGGAGGATCCTATGAATGTTGAGATTTCCACTCAAACTGAGGCTCATATTTGGATTTGTCATTTGGATTCATTGTCGTTGCTCATCAGTAGAAGAGCATAGATGCTTCAAACTCCAAGATTAATGGACTCCTCTCTCCATTTCCATTATTGTTCAAACAGCTGAATAATATTTTGCTTTAAGGTTTGCAAAGCACTTCTCCCACAACAACTATGTGAGGTAGGTGCATCACTAAGTGTTTGGCCTCCTGGTCAGCTGTGTGGTCCCCAAGGATCCAATCTGTTGGGTAGCCTGTTGTCTGTCATCCTAGCTATATGCCCCACCCAGCATTTTTTCTCATGATAGACTACTCCTAGATATCTGCCACCCACATCTTCTGCAATATCTCATTTGTAATGTGGTCCTAAATAAGGGTTTTGCTTAGGTCACGCCATTGTATGTTGGGTGACCACGAGCTGATATGAGTATGCATTTGAAAACCATTTCTACAAATGATCTCCCTCTTCCTTTTTCTCTTCCCATCCCCTTCCTCAACCCTGTGAAGCAATTCACCCCGCCTGACATAGCCTGGCCCCCATCACCACCACAATGCGGGTACTGGACCAAATGTAGATACCTGCTCCACTTTAGCCTCACTACCGCTCAGAACCCTTGAACTCCAGCAATCTTCCAGTGTGAGCCTGCCCAGGAGCGGGGAGTGCAGGTGTGTACAACCATACCCAGTACCAACTTTCAAAAAATGACATCTTGGTGGAAAATTCTTCTAATGCCTAGACTCAAAGAGCCTCGATAGAGAAAGGTTTGATCAAAATCTCTAAAACAGCATGAGATAAAGCTACAAAGCAGTACATACTTAAATTAGCTTAATTTGATTGAATACCTGACACTATGCTATGGTCTAGGGATACAAAGACAAAGAAAAAAATAATCCCTTTCTTCAAAACATTAACTCTACTGGAGGAAACAACAGACACACAGATTGTTGTCCAAAAAAGATGTATAAAATAAACACAATGTAATTTCTGTGAGGGGTGGGGAGTACAGCAAAGGCGGTACAGACAGAGTATATTCCAGGGGTGTGAGGGACAGCCTGTGCAAAGACAACGAAGAGGAGATAGAATGTTGCATATGGGGAAGTCAAACTAGTCTAGCTGGAACTTAGAGTGCATGAGGGGGAATAATGTGTAATCAGCCTAGAAAAACATATTGAGTCCAGGTTATGAAAGGATTTGAATGCCAAACAGAAGAGTTTGAATTATATTCTAGACGCAAGGGGGAACTATCGAAGTTTCCTGAGCAAGGGCCTAACATAGTCGAATCTGTACCTTCAAAATCTCTCATTTGTAGGCTAGCCAACATTAGCTCGGATAATTAAACCACACACTGAGTAGGAAATGCTTATAACTTGCAATGTAATGGAACTTCACCCTAACAAGGTCCTTAGGATCATGCAATAGAACTGCCTAATAGATAAATACTTTAAACATCTCAGTCCAGTTTATATGGGGTGTCAGACCCCTTAGACTGAATCCTAGATTGGAGAGACAGAGAGAGATGGATATGGATATGGGTATAGATACAGATATATACACACATGTATACCCAAATATACACATATACACACATGTGTGTATATAGATAAGGATATGGATATGGATACATACTTGTTTGTCCTTTGTTTTCTAAGAGAACCAATGACAAAACAGGGTCATGTCTTGATTTATATGTTAATTGGATTTAATTATCAACCTCACTCTCTCTTCCTGAGTCTCTGAAGTCCATTGAAGGCAAAAGTCAGGACAGCTGGCAATGGCCTGGCATGCAGTGGGCAAACTTGGCTTCTTCAAGCTCTAATTGCTCCATGGCACCTGCTTCAGCCACTTTCATGGCCAGTGGGACAAATTGTTCTCATCTACCCATTCCACTGAGGGGAGCCTTCACATGCTTGGGGTAGATAATCCTTTAACTCACTGATGGCTTTGAGGCCTATAGGTTACCCTCAACTTGGTTTAGCTTTTCTGTCAAGATGGTTTTACCAGGGTATGGCTGCTGTACATGCTGTAGTCTCGGAGCCACAGGTGAAAGTTGAGTGTCAGATGGACACCAAAGGTGGAAGAATGGCCCCAAAACGGGCTCTGCAAGCCCTCACACCAGAGATGAACTCTCTGAACACTCCATATATATATATACGTGTGTGTATGCATGTAAACACACATATACCACATACATGTGTATATATACATATATGTGTACACATATGCACAGACACACAACCCATATATGTATACATATTCATATGTACACATATTAGATAGATATCTGTGGAATGTATACATATATGGAATATATACACACATGTATGGAATATACCATATTCTATATGTTCTATATATATTCTATATATATATTCCACATATATTTCCTATATATCCATATCTATCTATCTTCAGAAAGGTTTCAATGAACAAAAGGACAACCTGTGCCTGAAATTTCCTGTTCAAATCAAGTTTTTAAAAAACTGGGTAGGGGTAGCTAGGTGGCGCAGTGGATAGAGAGCACTGGCCCTGGAGTCAGGAGGACCTGAGTTCAAAGCCAGCCTCAGACACTTAACACTTACTAGCTGTGTGACCTTGGGCAAGTCACTTAACCCCAATTGCCTCACCAAAAAAAAAAAAAAAACTGGGTAGACTGAGGCAATATTTCCCCTGTCACGCTTCATTTCCCTAGCATCTTTAGGGTGGGAGGGTACAGGGTGAGGCCTTGGAATTGAAATAAAAGAAATCAGGATTTTAAAACAAGGGGCCCTTTGTTCTGTGCTGTTGAAATGTTCATGCTTAATATATGTTGCTTTCGATCGAGAAGCTACAAGCAATTCACACACAGAGATGCACAAACACATACTATATCCAATTCAACCTCAGAGTAACCCTGTAAAGCGGTTAGAAACAACCACAATATCATGGACTGAGCTAGAAAGGGCCTTAAAAATCCTTTAGTCCAACTACTTCATTATAAAAGATGAGGAAACTAAGGCCAAATGGAAAATTATCATTATTTTTATTAATGGAAAAGTATGAGTTCTGGGGAGGGAGATGATAATAATAGCTAATATTTATATAGTGTTTACTATATGCCACGCACTGGGCTAAGCATTTTGCAATTATTATCTCATTTGATCCTCAGAACAACCCCGGGAGGTAGGTGCTATTATTATCCTCATTTTACAGCTGAGGAAACTGAGGCAAACAGATTAAATTATTTGTCCAAGGTCACACAGCTAGAAAGTGTCTGAAGTTAGATTTTAACTCAGACCTTCCTGATTTCAGTCATAAGGGTCAATCAATAACAGGGTTAAGAATTAAATTTTTCCATCTTTCCATCTTTTTGCTCTAAACATAATTGTCAATATCTACTTCTATACAAGAATCCTCACCTAGGGAATCCTGAATGAACGGACCAAAGTGTGAAAAGCCTCCAGCTTTGTAATTTACAAACATATTCTCAATCAACTGCTTCTCTTGGCCAAAGAATCTTGTCTCAAGTAAAGCCGATCCCCGGATTTTAAAACAATATGTTTTCTTGCAAGAACTTCTAGAATTCTCCAAGAGGCAGCAAAGAATGACAATCCTTTGCACTGACCCAGACCATAACTCCTCTCTGCTTTAGGAGACCACCTTTGCGAATTTATGATGGCCAAAAGAATCATCCCTTAGAGGCCCATATCCCTGAGTTTAGACAGACTAGGGCTGTATCCCAAGAGTTTCCAGTTTAGTAAGACCTTCCAGAGCTTCTGTTCTGCTGTCATAGTCTACAAGAACCCGGGGACACTTCCATGCCGTGGATAAGCCATCAAAATAGTCTGGAGATAGTAGATCTAATTACAAACTATTAAGCTTACATTTTCATTGCCCTTTGTGATTGTGAATCAGCTTGCTGTGGATGGGAAGGGAAGGGGAGAGGAAAGGAGGAGAGAGAAGGAAAAAAGCATTTATCTAGTGCTTATTATGTGCCAGGTACTGTGCTAAGTACTTTTTAAATATTTATTTTTATTTGTTTATTAAATATTTCTCAATTACACGTAAAATTTTTTAACATTCATTTTTAAATTGTTTGAGTTCTAAATTCTCTCTTGCCCCTCCCCCTACTTAAAAGACAAGCAATTTGATATAGATTATGCATGTCAAGACAAGCAAAACATATTTCCGTATTAGCCATATTGCAAAAAGAAAACATACAAAACCCCCCCAAGAAAACAAAGTAAAAAAGGATGTTTCAGGGCAGCTAGGTGGCGAAGTGAATAAAGCACCGGCCTTGGATTCAGGAGTACCTGAGTTCAAATCCAGCCTCAGACATTTGACACCTACTAGCTGTGTGACCCTGGGCAAGTCACTTAACCCCATTGCCCCACAAAAAAAACAACAAAAAAAAAACCAAAAAAGGATGTTTCAGTCTTCATTGACTTCATCAGTTCTCTCTCTGAAGGTGGATAGAATTTTTCATTATGGGTCCTTTGGAATTATCTCGAATCATTGTCTTGATCATGGTACCTAAGTCTTTCACAGCTGATCATCATTACAATGTTACTGTGTACAATGTTCTCCTGGCTCTACTCATTTCACTTTGCTTGAATTCATATATGTCTTCTGTGTGTGTTTTTTTTAATTATTGCGCTAAACTGGGTTTTTTAAATTATCTGCTACTTATATATATGACTACTGCACTGGTTTTGGCAGTAAGTATTTATTATTATTATTATTATTATTATTATTACTATTACTATTATTTTTCTTTTCTTTTTTTTTTTTTTTTGGTGAGGCACACAGCTAGTAAGTGTCAAGCGTCTGATGCCGGATTTGAACTCAGGTACTCCTGATTCCAGGGCTGGTGCTCTATCCACTGCACCACCTAGCTGCCCCCATAAGTATTTATTATTAATTAATATTATAGATTAGTAAAGAATTAACCTCGTGGTAGTTTAGCACAAGCGGAAAGGATTCAGAGGACCCATGCTCTCTCAGAGAGCCAGCATGTGATCTCAAGGAGAGTTCAGAAGTTCTACAATACCTACATTGTCCTAAGAGGAGAGTGAGCACCAAGAGACAGCATTCCGAGCCAAGATGGAGCCAAGAATATGGCAACCCTTGTGTGGTCGAGTCTTTTATCCTCTTTTGATAGAGGCAGATCACTATATACTGATCAAAGCTAATTGGCTAGCATCTTTCAATTCCATTGGTTGATGTGACTTGAGGGTGGTCCAAATTAAAATGAGCTCTACCATGACATCAAGGGGAAGTGTGCAAAAAAGATTCTTCTCCCAAACTGCTCAAAGCCAAGTCCATTATCTAGGCGTGGTTTAATCCCATCAGTCCTTCAGTGAGCTAGACAAAAGAATCTCTCTCCATTCCTATTGTACACCTGGGCTGATCCCCAAAAGATGAAAACTTCCTCAAGAATTGAACTTTCTGAAGTGGGGAGGGGGAAGAAAGGGGCTGAAACTAATCTGGGTCCCCCCAAGAAACTCATTATTAATAATTATTTTCTCATAAGTTCTTATATGTGCTAAATATTTTTTTACAAGTTTTACCTCATTAAATCCTTACAAAAAGCCCAAGTCTTATTATTGTTGTTTCAGTCATGTCCTACCCTTTGTGACCCCATTTGGGGTTTTCTTGGAAAAGATACTGGAGTGGTTTGCCATTTCCTTCTTCAGCTCATTTTACAGATGAGGAAACTGAGGCAAACAGAATTAAGTGACTTGCTCAGGGTCACATGGTTACTAAGTGTCTGAGCCCAGATCTGAACTTGGATCTTCCTGACTTCAAGCCCAGCACTCTATCCACTGTACTATATAGCTTCCCTTTAACAACCCTGGAAGATAGGTGCTATTATGATCCCCATTTTTCCAACTGAAGAAACTGAGGCAAACAGAGGTTAAGTGATTTGTCTAGCATCACACAGTTAGTAAGTCTCTGAGGCTGGATTTGAATTCAGGTCTTCCTGACTCCAAGTCCAGCACTCAATCCACTGTGCCATCAGTTGCCTCCATAGAGAGACAACTTGTCTGGGAGCCAGTGAAACCTGAGTTAAAATCCTGCCATTGACATATATTGGTTGTATGACCCTGGGCAAGTCTTTCTTTTTTTTTCCTGGGGCAATGAGGGTTAAGTGACTTGCCCAGGGTCACACAGCTAGTAAGTATCAAGTGTCTGAGGACGGATTTGAACTCAGGTCCTCCTGACTCCAGGGCTGGTGCTTTATCCACTGTGCCACCTAGCTGCCCCCTGGGCAAGTCTTTCAACCTTCAACTGTCCCAAGCATCTTTCTAATAGGAAATACAGATCTGCAGAGGTGAGAGAAGTTTCCTCACCTGAGAATTTCCTACACCTATGAAATCACAGGTCCATTCCTTATCCCTATCCTGTGATTACAAAGCACTTTTAGGTAATCAGCAACATGATCTCATATGAGATGCTACCTGTAAAGCACTTAGCACAGTGCCTGGCACAAAGTTATTGGTTGGTTGTTTCAGTTGTATCTGACTCTTCATGACCCAATTTGGGGGTTTTTTGGCAAAGAGTGCAGAGGTTTGCCATTTCCTTCTCTAGCTCACTTTACAGATAGGAACACTGAGGCAGAGGAGGTTAAGTGACTTGGCCAGGGTCATACAGCTAGTAAGTATCTAAGGCCAGATTTGAATCCAAGAAGATGAGTCTTCTTGACTCCAGGTCCAGCACTCTCTCCACTGTGCCACCTACAGTGGTGATGTGGGATGGATTTAGGGTCAAATTGATTGTGAGTTGTCCCAAAGAATTACAAGACTCAGTGACTCAGTTTCCCAAGTTTTATTGCAATACTGTGAGTGACCACAGGGAGAGCACCATAGAGGTGTCTCTCCAATAGGGAAAGGAAAGACAGTTATATTTATAGTATGGATAATAATAATAATAATCTCCACCTTAGGGAGGTACAGGGAAAGGCTTATCCTAATTTGGAGTTCCTGGGGGCTTGAGCCAACCTCCAAGACAGGTACCTTTTTCCGTGGAGGTGTATTTTTGGGGTTTACATATCATAAAGTAAATCTGGGGACAAAGGTGACATTCTGCGCATGTCACCTTTTCATTCCCATGCCTAGTTTCAAAAAATTTTCATTTATCAGTAGAATTTCTATGCCCTGTCTGTGTATCATTGTTATACTTAAGGTCTCTATGACCTATCTCTTTATGTTCTTGTTATGGGTGCTGATTAATGTGGGTAATGAGAACCTAGGTCCTGACTTGTATTAATGAAGACTGAAGTCTTAAGTTATCCATTAACTGGGGTCTGAATCCCTCTTAGAGCTCAGATCTAAATCAGAGCTTAGGTCTTAGGTTTTCTGTTAACACCTTTTAGGTATTATTGATAGCTACTATTGATAGGTTATCTGTTAACCCTTTTAGCCTCCTCCCTCAGTGGCACCTACTCATGGCACAAAATAAGTATTTAATAAATTCTCATTCCCCTCCCCTTCTGTTTCTTAAAAATGACCCGAGGGGATCTTTTGTCTTTCTTCCTTCTTACTCCCTTTCTATTCACCAACTTTTTAAAAAGTCTTCCTTTCTTAACCTTTCCTTCCCTCTCCTTCTTTCCCACAAAGTGCCTTAGACCCACAAAGCAAAGGCTAACACCAGCCCTGGATTTAGACCGGATCCAGAATGAAAACACCCTGTTTTTACCTTGCCTCATGTTTCATTTTCAGCACTTACCTTTCACCTCTACAAACTAGAAAAGGGTTTTAGAACCATTCCAGGCTTAGCTGTGTTAATGGTTTCCAATCCACATTCCCTCCTTTGTTTGTTTTTTCAATATGGGTTCTCCACTTCCAGATGTGCCATCCACACTTGATAAATTTACAACTGTTTCCACTATTCCCCTTTGCCCCTTCTTCTCGGCACATGCTGTGTTTGGCCTTGGGAAAAAAGGGAGACTCATTTTTAAAACTCACATTTTTCATTTTTCTCCCAGTTTCAAGGATTCTTTAATGGATGAGATGAACTAGTGTTCTCTTTATGGGACATCTCTGATGCTGCATCGCACCAACACAAGAGCAGATGTCCTTCCCTTATTGTTACTGCTGTAACATTTCCCAAAGCTGCACCCTTATTTAATATTCTGAAAAATAATTTGCTTCAGAGCTCAACGTGATGGCAATTTGAGGACAGGGAGAGGACTCAGAGCATTTCTCATGTCTTCCCCACTCACTGAATTAGAGGGGAATAGTGTCTTCATGGTAGGCAAGAAGCCATAGGTTAGGATGGGGAGTTAGTGCTGTCTCACAGGACATGGGGTATGGAACAAGTCATGTGATAGGAGGAAGAGAGTGAAATCTGTATTTTGTCTTCAAGAATTCAGGTTTCGCTGTCTTGGAGAGAGAGGGAGACACATTTGAAATTAGAAATCTTAAAAAACAAATATTGAAAACTATCTCTACATGTAACTAGAAAATAATAAAATACTCATGATTTTAAAAAAAGATAAGAACTAGGGCAACTAGGAGGCACAGTAGATAAAGCACCAGCCCTGAATTCAGGAGGACCTGAGTTCAAATCCAACCTCAGATACTTTGACACTTACTAGCTGTGTGACCCTGGGCAAGTCACTTAATCCTCATTGCCCCAGAAAAAAGAAAAAAAATAATTGGGGTTTCTCTCCTTTGTTCTTTAAAAATATTTATGTTTATTGAATTGAATTCTCTTATTAAATTGTGAGATCCTTAAAAGCAAGTATTGTCTTTTGCCTTTCTTTATATCCTTCATGTTTAGCACAGTGCCTAACATATAATAGGAACTTAAAATGTTTGGTAGCTTGTTCTTACAGGATGTCCTTGATGTTAATTTTATAAAAACATGATGTGAAAATAGTAGAATCTTTTTAATTTATGGAATGAAACAAGCATTTCTATAATATAGTAGAATAAAAAAGATGATTGCACATGAAACTATAAAACTAGTATAACTTGCTATTCCTTTTAAATATATAATAAAGTTATCATGTAAATTTTTTTCCTTTGTTCTCGAAGAGAGGCTTCTTGGCTGCCATTCAGGAAACAAGGAAAGGAGAGATCTGCCGTAACCTGATGTGGTAAAAAGTGAAAGCTTTTAACAGTCGGTTAGGATAACTGAAGGACGCCAGGTTTTGAAGGACCACACTTTCGGGATCCTTTTGGGGAGGAGACCATGACGAACCACCCGTGCGTCTGCTAAGCACTCCACTTCCGGGGTGCAAACTTAAAGGCAAGGAGAGAATGGAAGTGATGTCTTTTTCTCTCCTCAACTGCTGGCTTGCTCTGCACACACAGACGCTGACTCAGGTTCGACAGCATGGTCCTTGGTGATCGGCCTGGTCCTCCGTAACAGCACGTGCTTGATGGGGTTCTCAGCCTCAGAGGTGGTTTTGGAATTTGGTGAGTTCTATACGGAATATAGACTAATCTTAGATCTAAGACTATTTATTTGTATTTCTACTTTCCTATCCCTCTAATCAACATCACCTTGTTTTGTTGGCTAATTAATTCCCAAACAATAAAAGCTCTAACTAAAGCTCAGAGGCTTCTTTCACTTACTGGTCTGGGAGATATATAAGGGAAAGGTTAAAGGGGAGTTTAATGCTCTTGTATCCAATTTTAAATCTTACACTGACAAGCTTGTGCCTTCCACACAGATGTAAACAGCAGAGTTCAGGAGTCAGGTTCCTGGGCTAACAGGTATTATAACCTGGGTTTCTGTCTTCTTTGACCAGACTTGGCAGTAGGAGAAGTGAGACAAGAATGCAGATGGGGCTGGCAACCACATCCCAAGCTCCTCCAGAGTGGTGACTTGGACAAGTGCTGAAACCATTGTTGTAGCTGTGGGGAGATCAGTAAGTGCCTAATACATCTTCATCAAATTAAGCAGAATCAGCAATTGGAGGAGATGTCCAAAGTGCTGGGGACCGTCAACTTTCCAGAATCCTGGTGGAGTAGTGAACCAGGGGTGGAAAGACCCAAACTAGAAGTGAGAACAGAGCAGGGAGCCAAAGTCTGGCTTTCAGTTAGCAGATGCAGAGATGAAGGGGGATCTTCAAGCTTGAGTCTTTGCCTGTCTACAACTCATCCCCCGAGCAACCATCAAAATGACCTTCCTAAAGCCTCTAGGGTAGCTTCAGATTGCCTCTGGGTCAAAGTGCAAACTGCTCAGACTAGCACTGAAATCCCTTCACTAATTCACACTTATAAGATCATAGATTTAGAGCATAAAAGAAACATCAAATCTCATCCCCCTTGTTTTACAGATGAGGAAACTGAAGCCCAGAAAGGTTTAAATGACTTGCCCAAAGCCACATAGACTAGAAGTTGCAGAACTAGAATTCAAACTCAGGTCCTTTGAACTCAACTCAGTCTTTCTGGTATACCACACCACTTATAAACATATTTCTTGCTTCTCCCCTTCATGTGACTAGGTGTCATGGTGAAGAGAGAGCTGGACTTGGATTCAGAAAGTCCTTAGTTCAAATCCAGCCTCACTTACTAGCTGTATGTCCCTGGACAAGCTACTTTTTTTTTTTTTTTGCAGGGCAATGAGGGTTAAGTGACTTGCCCAGGGTCACACAGCTAGTAAGTGTCAAATGTCTTCAGGTCCTCCTGAATTCAGGGCCGGTGCTTTATCCACTGTACCATCTAGCTGCCCCCCACCAAGTTACTTTTAACCTCAGCCTCAGTTTCCTCAACTATAAAATGGGCATCATAACAGCATCTATCTTCCAGGGTTTGTTGTGTGAATCAAATGAGATAATGTTTGAAAATATTTAATACAGTGTCTGACACATAGTAGGTGCTTAATAAATGCTTGTTTTCTTCTGTTCCTTTCTTCATGCCCTCTACATCCAAATAAACTGGTCTAGTTACTTTTCCCCCAAATGGGGCCATCCAGCTTCTCCTTCTGGGCAGGTGGCTTCTTATGCCTGAAATGAGCTCCCCCTCCTCACCTTTGCCTCTGAAAATCCTTAGCTTCCTTCAGGGATCCTTTTCAGATCATCTCCAATGATCTTCCATTTACTGGGTGAGTTTTGCGGGCTTTGGCTAAGCTACTTTCCATAAGATTGTAAACTTGTTGAAGATGAATTATTTTTCATTTGTCGAGTCAACGAACATTTATGAAGTACATGTATCAGGCAGATAGTCCTGCCCTCAAGTAGTTAACAATCTGATACTATACACAGCACCTAGCACAGTTCCCTAAACCTACTGGGTGCTTAATAAATGTCAAATCAAACAGAATTGAATTAGCATCCCCAAAGTGACTGATCTTTGACTCTGACATAAAGAAGAAAGGTCTGAGATATAATTCTTTGCTCAAGAACAGCTCATAAAAAGAAGAGTATCCCTTTTCTTTGTTACTTGTCTAAAAAGTAGCTAGCTCTAGATCCCACTGCCCCTTAGCACCTCTGAGCTTGGGAAAGTCACGTAAGCTCCACTGGGTCCAATTCTTTCCTCTATAAAATAAAGGGGGTTAGAAAAGAATAGAAAGCTTCTTTCATTTCTATGTCTGACCTTGTGGCAGACCTCAGAGGTATGGCACGATAGTGTTAGTATCTCCAGTCTACAGATGAGGAAACTGAGAGTCAGAGGGATCACACAAGATCTTATCAGAGCTACTTTCACTCCACTGCTTCTGAGTTGGTCTGCTGGCCTCCAGGGTTTCTAACCAAGCAGTAAGTTATATCACATTATCTCATTTCGTATTTGGACATTAAGGTCGACATACTGTTGGAAGTGGAGATCTCCAAATGCTACCACACCCTTCATTCATGAATAGAACCCATGTGGATACCCTGTCGGCCTGAATACTGTTCACCCAGAGTCTTCTTTTGCCTGTGAGGGTTTACCCTATCTTAGACCTTGCTTCCCAGTAGACTTCTGATTGCCTGCCCTTGAGCCCAGTCCAGCTTATTCAATTCTGGTCAGACACTCTCTCAGTTGGTCAACTGACGGAATTCTCCAGCCAAATCATTAATGGACCCAGAATGTTAGATGAGGATTCACATCTGAAAGAGGCTTCCAAACTCTACGGCTCTACAAACCCTAAGCCCTTGGATTGATAATATTGAATATGTGTGCATATTTGTATATGCACATTACATATGTACACATATATATTATATATACATATATTTCCTAAAAAGCCATATTTCATTTTAGCAATGAAAACAAGACCTTAACAAGCCCCCAAATAAAAGGCAGGCCAGTTTTGGGCACCTTACTGTAGACTATTTTGGGAAGCTGGTCATGTGGTATTTTAAAATAGGGTCTACCTATTATCATACGCCTTTGGTGGTACAAACATCACTTCTCACAGAAGCTTGTTGGTTAATATCAATAAGAAAGTTGGAGCCCTTTCATGGAATCACTATATACATATAGATCCTAAAAATGAAACATGAAATCTTTGTAGCTATAGTTTTCCCTAAAGAGAATAATGGTTTATCTATGGGGTCCATGGACTTGGGTTTGTTTTTTTTTTAATATCTTGCTAACTGTTTTTCAATCTGATTGGTTTCTTTTGTGATCCTGTTATTTATTTTATACATTTAAAAGAATATTCTAAGATAGGATTTCTAGGCTTCACCAGACTGCCAAAGGGATCCATTATACACAAAAAGGATAAGAACACCTATACAAGAGAGGAAACTTAATTAGACTAATACCTTTACTCTTCTTTTCCAATGTCACTCTGTCCATATTATTGTTTTGACAGTACTAGTGTTTGTTAATAGCAGAATATATTAAATTTGTCATGAAAAGAATGTAAACACCTCTAGAGCAAAGAATGTGACTTATACACCATGGGTGCTTAATAAATGTCCATTGAGTTGGGTTTCCAGGAAGAAGAAATTTAATTCCTACCAAGACACAGCCCTCTCTGTCTTTAGCTTCTTACTTGGACTTGGGGTTCCCAGAAGGTACATATGACAGGATAGACTGGGAGGTCCCATGAAAGGGACCAACTTTCTTATTGATATTGACTAGCAATCTCCTGTAAGAAGTGATGTTTGCATCCTAAACAGCATATGATAATAGATAAGTAGACCCTATTTTAAAATACCACATGGCCAGCTTCCCAAAATGTTCTACAATAGGGTGCCTAGAGCTAGTCTGCCTTTTATGTTGGGGCCCATTAAGGTCTCTTTTTCATTGCTGAATGCCACTTCTATAGCTGAAGCACATTGCTTATGAAAGTATTAGTCCCATTCATTACCCTTTGAACTTTCAGGAATCCAAATTTAATCTTTGAACAGGAAGCTGGAAATGGTTGGCTCTTTCATACATTTTCAAAATATTACCATTATGTACAGTTTTTTATTGGTATGGACTGAGACAAAGGGGGTCTATGTGAGGCGGAAAGGATGTGGCCTCATATCTTTTCCCAGTGCCATTGCACAGTGCATGTGGGTAAGATTTAGTAACCTGCAAGTCATAGCCACATGTGAATTAGTGTAATTTCCTGTCCCTTGCTCAATTTTTATTTTTCTACCAATAACTTTAATAATGAAAGGCAATGTGGTAGAGTTGCCAGAGGGCTGCCTTTAGAGGCAGGAAGAATTGAGTTCAAGTCTTTCCTCTGGCACATAATAGTTGTGTGACCAAAGGCAAGTCATTTAATCTCTCATTGCCCCCAGAGAACCCTCTAAGATTTTAAGTTACTGATGAGGTACTCATCTGCAGCGGTGGAGGGATTTTCCACTCTGAGTGTTACTTTCAAACAACCAACAGGGGAAAAAAATGAATAGAGCCAAAGTTCTGTACACAGTGCCCCACCAGAACTGCCTGTTGAAAGGGGTTTGGCCTCTGTTCAAAGTTGTTTTCAGTAAATTTGATTTTGGTATACTCATAAGATAAGCACTTGTGTGTGGAAAACTAACAGATGACACAGAGGTCTGTTGGCTCCTACTTCTTTATTAAAACTAGCAGAAGGGGGCAGCTAGGTGGCACAGTGGATAGAGCACCAGCCCTGGATTCAGGAGGACCTGAGTTCAAATCTGGCCTCAGACACTTAACACTTACTAGCTGTGTGACCCTTAACTTAACCCCAATTGCCTCACACACAAAAAAAGAAAATTTAAAAAAAACCTAGCAGATGATCATTCATTCACTCACTCATTCACTCATTTGAAGCATGGTTTTACTCCTTTTTTCATCTGCTGCCCTGCCAGGTTCCACAAGATGCCATTGCCAGAATAAACTCATCACTTCTAAACTCACCACCATGTTGCTAACTCAAGCCTTGATTGACATCATCACCTTCAGCCTCTTTTCCCCTCCATTTGGAGAACA
This sequence comes from Dromiciops gliroides, assembly GCF_019393635.1. Classification (NCBI taxonomy): domain Eukaryota; kingdom Metazoa; phylum Chordata; class Mammalia; order Microbiotheria; family Microbiotheriidae; genus Dromiciops; species Dromiciops gliroides. The sequence goes on from NC_057861.1 coordinate 581,716,419, forward strand.
GAATACCAAAGTCCTCCCAGTGACTTCCTTTATAGAGGGCAGAAACTGGACTCTCAGCTCAATCCACTCTGCACCCCTTCCTTGCCTGGTTTCAACACCATGGAACAAAATGCCCATTCAGCAGGTACCCTTGATCTCTCCCTCTCCCCTCACCCACTCCAGGCCACCTTTCCTTCCTTGATTTATGTGTTGTCTCCCCCTTCAGATTGTAAGCTCCTTGAAGTTAGGGATTATATTCTTTTAATCATATCCCCAGTGCTTAAAAGAGTATTTGGCACATAGTAGGTTCTTTGGGGGGGTGTGGCAATGAGGGTTAAATGACTTGACAGCTAGTGTCAAGTGTCTGAGGCTAGATTTGAACTCAGGTCCTCCTGAGTCCAGGGCAGTGCTTTATCCACTGTGCCACCTAGCTGCCCCCACATAGTAGGTTCTTAATAAATATTTATTAGATGATTGGATTGAATTGGATGTTCTTTGCCTAGGTATTTCCCTAATGCACATCTTCTTACCTTCTTGCAGTGTTTCTTCTGCATAATTCCTTGACTTTACTATATTGCCTCTTGCTTATGTTCAACCTGTCACCTTTATATTAGCTGAAGTGGTTGAAGAACCATTTCCATTGTTGTTCATGTTATTAGCTTATTCTCTTAAATCGATGGAGTTGAGCTAGAAATGAACCTGAGATAGATCCACTGTCCTGATGTTATTCTTTTATGTTTAATGTGCTGCAAACTATTGCTCACATCGATAAGATGTTTGGGTTTTTAGTTAAATAAAGGCTCTGAGATTGTAAGCTTGTCTTCAGGAGAATGGCTATAAACAATCTTTTGGACAGCTCCAGGAGCTGACTGGAGAATGGGGGTGATGATGTTGAAAAAGATAAAGATCCCCAGAGCTAACACTGTGACTCAATATACCAACTCCAAGAGCATTTATTAAGCACCTACTATATACCAGACACTGTGCTAAATGTTGAGGACATAAAGACAAAAAGTCCTCATTGTTAAGGAGTTCATGGTCTAATGGGGAAAACAACCTGCAAACAATGATGTACAAACAAGATATAGAAAGGATAAATCAAGAGGTAAAGCACTAGCATTAAGGGGAGGGGTCAGTAATTGCTTCTTATAGAAGGTGGAATCTTAGATGAAACTTGAAGGAAGCCAGGGGTACCAAGAAGCAGAAATAAAGAGGGAGTGAATTGCAGGCATTGAAGGGCAGCCAGTGAAAATGCTTGGAGTAAGAAGACAGAGTGGGTCTTGTTTGAAGAACAGCAAGGAAGCCAATGTCACTGAATGATAGTCATGCAGGTGGGGGGTGGGAGGGAGAATGATAAAGCGTAAGAAGTCTGGAGAGGTAGGAGAGGGCCAGGTTGATAGGAAGTCATTTGGGGAATTGATTGAGTAGAAGACAGAAAGAGGCCAGCTAAGTAGCACAGTGGGTAGAGTGCCTGGGGCCTGGAGTCAGGAAGACTCATGTTCCTGAGTTCAAATCCAAACTTCAGACTCTTTCTAGCTCTGTGACTTTGGGCAAGTCACCTAACCCTGTTGCCTGATCTTCCTCATCTATAAAAGAGCTGGAGAAGGAAATGGCAAAACCACTCCAGTATCTTTGCCAAGAAAACCCCAAATGAGGTCACAAAGGGTTGGGCACAATTAAAACAACGGAACAACAACACCAACAAGGCAGAATAAAAGCTACCGACAACTGGAGCCCATTTATTGAGCTTCTTTGAGAAATTAGACAAGTTTATTTGGCATGGGGGTAGGGGTGGGGGGGCGGGTAACCAGGCAAACCATATTAGAAACAATTCAAGAGTCATTTATTTTCTCTCACACAAAATGAGAAAATGGAAGTTTCTCTCTTAAATAAGAGGCCCCACAGCTCAGTCATTTAGACTGAATGGAAGTTAAACCGAGAGACTCCAGTGGGTCCTAATTAAGAAGACAGAACTGAGTTCTGCCCAGCTGTAGGCAAGTATCCTATTTCTTGTTCTTGGTCCGCTTACAAGGAATTAATCTCCTTGGTAATAGCAGCTACCAGAAGGCCATGGAATGTGCCAACTTACTGCCTTCTCATTCTTTATAGGCCCCTGTGCCTACAAAATCCCAGCTTCTCAATTCTCAGAGACTGAAAGCAGGGCTAATAAAGCACACTCAATTTCATTTCACCTGCAATAATAACAGCTTACATGTATAAAGTGTTTTATGCTTGATGCTGATGCATATTACTCACAGGTGGTAATGTAAACAACCCACAATAAAAATAAAGGGACTTAGGGCAGGGCTATCAAGGACAAAACAGACAATTGTACATCAAAGTCTTAAGGTGTTCAGGTGCTCTGAACATTTCTTCTGAATCTGCCCCACCCCTCTTCCATCCTGCAGGGGCTGTGGGGAAGGGAGGTTCAGCTCAAATGTTATTTCATCAGTGTTGGGAACTTCCAGCATGGAACTTTCTTCCACCAACTTATTCTTATATGGCACTTTAAAGGTCACAGAATGTTTTTCAAACATCCCATTTGAGCCTCAGCAGAATCCTGTGAGAAAAGGTACTCTAATAGTACTATCACAATTTTACAGATGGGGAACTGAGGTTCAGAGAGGTTAGGAACCATTTAAGAGCAATTCATGTAAAAGGTATTAAAAGGTGACTTGATTTTCCCATGATGACTCAACTAGTGTCTGTCAAAGACAGGACTTGAACCAGGACCTTTTTGATTTCAAGTTTGGTCTTCTCTCCAATATTTCAGGCGACCCTTTATTCTGACCCCCCCCCCCAAACTGCATTGTATTTATTTTGTTATTTAGATGCATGTTGTCTCCTCCTGATAAATTGTAAACCACTGGAGGGCAAGAACCATTCTATTTTTGTTATTGTGTGGGGCAGCCAGGTGGCACAGTGGATAAAGCACCAGCTCTAGATTCAGGAGGACCTCAGTTCAAATCCAGCCTCAGACACTTGACACTTACTAGCTGTGTGACCCTGGGCAAGTTACTTAACCCTCATCACCCTGCAAAAAAATAAATATTTTTGTTATTGTGTTTCCAAAACTTAGCACAGTGCCTGGCAACAAGGTAGCTTTAATAAATGCTTGTTGAATGACTATTTTCCCCTCAAAACTATGATTTCATTGGTCAAGAGAGCTCCTAGACAAGGAAATGCTCTCTAACGTAGATTACAACTTGGCTTGCATTTATAATCTTAGCGATTTGCCTCCGACACTGAGAGGTGAAGTAATTTGCCCAGGATCACACATCTAGTATGTGTCAGAGGCAGGATTTGAACCCAGATTTGCTGACTCTGAGGCTAGCTCTCTATCCACTACTTTATGTTGTTTCTTTCTGAGTCACTGGTAAGCATAAAATATGGTAGTTTCACTCAATATACTAAAGTGCATACAATGTCTTAGCAACTTATTTCATGGACAACAGCTTAGCTTCCCTATCATGGTGTAGCATCTGCTTTCAAAACAGAAGTAAGTAAGCAGGACCCCCTTCCTTTAACCTTGTAGGCCATTCCTTTCCCATCCTTCAAACAGCTCCCCAAATCCCATCTTGTCCATTAAGCCTTCCTAGACACTACTGTGACTCCTCTCCTTTATATTTTCCCAGATACTTACCTTAAGGTTTAGAGGTACCCTGAACTTAGGGTATAGCCTGTATGACAGATTTACACTTATTTGCAACTGACAAACAAGAGCTCCCATTTGTGTAGGCTTTGGAGCTTACAAAGCCCCTTGATACACATTATATCATTTGATCCTCATGACAACCAAATGAAAGGTAACAGAAGTATTATTATTGCTCTGCCTTGTACAGACTAGCTTTATATATGCAACCCAGGGCTCAAGTTCATTTATAGAAGAATATCCTCATTGGTGAAGATTGATTACTCCAATCTGCTGCACTTGTCAAGTGCTGGCTTCCAGTTTCCAGAGAGAAGACATAGAGTTTCTAGACTTTCTTCAGGGACAGGTTTGTAAAGGGAAGGAAAGACACTGGGAAGAAGCCAATATATAGAGGAGCCAGAACCTCAGACGTGTTCATACCCTCAGTTTATAATACTTGAAACTTCAGGAAATTTCCCCTTGTGTGGATGAGCTCTGGGACTTTTTCTCCGTTGAGCTGAAATACCTTACTCCTATAGCTATGAATTATAAAGCATTCTATAAATAATAGCCATTATTATAATTATTATTATAGGTGAAATGAAATTAATTACTTTGTGAATCATTCTATTTTCTGCTATACTCTCATCTGTATAACTTCTTTGATTTCTGCTTACTATAAGCTCGGATTAATAAGCAAATTTGCTATTCTCTATACACGTGGGGTTGTGGGTTTTTTGGGAATTGGCACTTGGAGGAAGGAGAGTCAAGTCTTGGATATATATCTTGGTGGGGCACACATTTCCTATTAAGGCATAGTGATCTGGAGCTTAGCTTGGACCTAAAAATTACTTTCCCTAGATGAACTGCTTAGGGTGTCAGATATCATTCTTGCCTGGTGCTCTTTTTCTGAGGAATCAAAGCCTCCCTTGGAGAAGGGTGGGTGAAGAAGATTCTAGACATATCAATTCATGGCTCCCTCTGAGCCATATATGGACAGACCCATGAAGGCACACATAACCTACACAGACAAGAGACATCACCCCTACATATATCTTAGAAATACACCTGAATGTAGCTATCTATTTGTACAGTGTGAGGGGGAAATACTGTTTGACCCAATTATCTCAATCTTTCACATAAAACTTTTTTTTGGTTTTTATTTGAACCTGAATTATCCAAACAATGACCTAGGTCATATAGTTAATAAGTAGCAGCACTGGCAGGAACATTTGCTCTACAACCTTGAATGGAAACTTAATACTCTTAAAACAAGCCTAATTTATCTTCTATATTGGAGTCTTTCACATACTTGTAGTCGTTTATCATGTACTAATTGGTGTCCCTGCCTCGAGTTTCTCCAACCCATCCTCCACAAAACTTCCAGAGTGATTTTATTGAAGCATTCAACAAACTCCTGGGTCTGCCTTTGGGATCAAATATAAAATTCTGTTTGGCCATTTAAAACCCTTCATAACCTAACTCCGACCCACCTTTTTAGGCTTATTATACAGAGTGTTGCAAAGTCTTAGAGAAGTTTTAAGCTTTAGATGTTGCATATCACTCTCCTGTGCCCACTTAATGATTCAGTCGAACTGTCCTTCTCACTATTCCTCACATAGAACACTTTCATCTCCCAACTCCTTGACCTTGTACATGCTGTCTCCCATGCCTGGAATGCACTCTCTGATCACCTTTGCCTAAGGGAACAATTTTCTTCCTTCAAAGCTCATCCCAAGTGCCACCATATATATAAAGTCTTTTTAAAAATAATGTTTTATTTTCTCCCCGATTACATGTTAAAACAATTTTTAACATTTAAGCTTTGAGTTCCTAATTCTATCCTTCCCACCACCCCATATGATAAGTAATTTTATATAGGTTATACATGTACAATCATGTAAAACATTTCCATTTGAGTTATTTTGTATAAAAAGACTCGAATAAAAGGAAGAGATAAGAAGGAAGGAAGGAGGGAGGAAGGAAGAAAGGAAGGAAGAAAAGGAAGGAAAACAGTATGTTTCAGTCTGTATTCAGACAATATCAGTTCTTTTTCTAGAGATGGATAGAATGTTTCATCATGAGTCCTTTGCGATTGATCTTTTCTATTAGTTCCTTCTCCCCTTAAAATTATATATATATATATGTGTGTGTGTGTGTGTGTGTATGTGTGTGTATAAACATACATAAACATATATCATATCTCTCTCTCTCTATATATATATATATCAATACGTATGTGTGTGCTATCTCCCCCAATAAAATGTTAAGACCTTTGAGATCATAGACGGTTTCCTTTATATTTAAATCCATAGAATACCAATTCACAGTAGGTGCTTAATAAATGCTTGATTGACATTCCCTGTTTTCTCCTGGCTAAATAAATGTAGTTACTCAAACTTCAAATTCAATCCAAAAAACATTTATTGAGTGCCTACTATGTGCCAGGTTAAGTGCTAAGTCCTAGGGATACAATTAATAAAAAGATAACCCCTGCCCTCAAAGAGCTTGAAATGTAAAGAAGGGATCTTATCCCCCCTCTTTATCTTCATCTGGGATGAACTCAAGGAAGTTCATCAACCTGGTTAACCTCTGAGTATTCTCTTTAAAAGAGTACACCCAGAACAGATCACAATACTTCAGATGTATTCTGACTCGGACCGAATACAGTGGGACTGTCACCTCCCTTTTTCTGAACAGTCTAAAATGACTAAATGCTATCATGAATAAAGACAAGATAATATTTCAATGTATGAAAAGGAATATACTGGGCACCAGTCCAGCCAGCATCATCAGTCATCCCACCATAACTGTCTATTAAGCACTTACCATGTGCCCAGTCTCTGCTGCTTGAGCTATTGATATACAAGAAGCAGTCTTTGTCTGCAGGGAAATTTTGCTTTAACTAGAGACAAAACTCATGAGCAGGAATTAATTTGAGAATGATTATGAGTGAAATGTTGCACTGTCTATAAAGTTTGGAGAAAGGAGAGATCAACTTAGGCCCTAGTGGTGGGAGATGCTTCCCAGAGAATCTGGGATTTGAGCTGTTCCTTGAAGGATGAACAGGACTCAGGGGCTAAGAAGAGCATTACTGGAAGAGGGAGGAGTGTGAACAAAAATATGGAGGTAATAAGCCACAGTACAAGTACCATTCAATTAAGAAACTGACTAGGGGCAGCTAGGTGGTGCAGTGGATAGAGCATTGGCCCTGGATTCAGGAGGACCTGAGTTCAAATCTGACCTCAGACACTTGACACTTACTAGCTGTGTGACCCTGGGCAAGTCACTTAACCCCCATTGCCCTGCCAAAAAAAAAGGGGCGGGGGAAGAAACTGACTAAAGAGGATAGTAGATTTGGGGGGTGCCTGGAAAACAAGTTCAGAATAGAAATATGAGACCAAGCATGGAAGGCCTTGAATGATAACAACTATGCAGCTTCACAGTCCACAATGCATTTTCTTCACAGCAACACTGCAAGATTTTGTTGTTATTCAGTCATGTCTGATTCTTTGTGACCCCATTTGAGTTTGTTTGGGGTTTGTTTTTTGGGTTTCTTTTGGCAAAGATACTGGAGCGGTTTGCCATTTCCTTCTCCAGTTCACTTTACAGATGAGGAAACTGAGGCAAACAGGCAAACTAAGTGACTTGCCCAGGACCACCCAGCTAGCAGGTGTCTGAGGCCAAATTTAAACTCAGGAAGATGAATCTCCCTGACTCTAGGCCCAGCTCTAGGCTCCACCTAACTGTACCCATTACAGAAGAGGAACTTGAGTCTCAGAGAGCTAAAGTGACTTGACTATGGCCATACGATTAGTAAATATCAGGGATAGGATGCAAACCTGGGTCTTTCCACTCCAAGTCCAGAAATGTGTCGCCTATAGAACCCTGGAAAACACGGCTAAGGAAGGTAGTAACAAGGAATGAAAGGAAAATGACAACAAAGAAACGGTGATCAGGTATCTAAACTAAGTCTGGCACCCATGAAGTGCATTGATGAGTTTGCCTACTTGTAGGGTTGGACCTGCTGGAGAGAGTTCAGAGAAAAGCCTCAAAGATAATTTAAGGGATAGAATATTGGTCCTTATAGAAAGTTAAGTGATTAAGTGTTACTTAGCCCAGAGAATGTGCAATCTGTTCCAGATTGGAAACAGAAGTTCAAAGCTACTAGAAGCACGGTTAGGCTCGTGAGTGGTCACTGCCCTTCCAGCCTGAATGACATAGAGAGACCTAGTCTCAAAAACAAACAAACAAACAAACAAAATTAAGAGGAGAAAATAAATAATATTCAGAAGAAGAGTAACCAGAGAGTGTTAGCAAGGGCCCCTAGAGGCCTTCAAAAAGAGACTAGACAATTATCTGCCCTGAAGGATTTAGACAACTACTTCCCTGAAGGCTAGAGTCTGGAAAAAGAGGCTGGCCCAAGTTCCCCCTCCAATTCTGAGATGCTGGGATCCATCCGGGAGAGTTTAGGGCAGACAGGACCTCATGACAGGGGGATTGAATTGATGACCTCTGGAGGTCCTTTCCAACCCTGTGTCTCCAGGAAAGTTGATCTATGCGTCAGAACTGTTGACACAGATTGGAACTTTGCTCCTCTTACTTCTCTTTCTTGCCTTTGAAGTACAAAGAGCCCTTTAATTGAGCTTACAGCACCATGGGTGCCTTTCAGGCCTTGGGCAGTCCAGTCAATGTGGAACACATTAATAGCACATAGATCCCATGAACCACATGCAAACACCAGTTAGCAAAGGTATGCTACAGTCTGCAACATTTCTCTGCCCCCTCTGCCCCCGACCCCCATCCCAAAGTCAGACTCGAACTCATGTCAGCAGCAGCAGAGAGAGAAAGCAGACTTGCTGAGCTTCGCCTTTTGAAGCAAGAATCCACACCTGGGGGTCAAAACCCTGTTTATCTTAAAGCAGCTGCTTGTAAAACCCTCCAGTGTTTGTCTAGTGAACCAGTTTCCCAGAGCTGTGACAGGGCCCTGGGATGAGCCCAACACAGGCTTCTGATGTCATACACAGTAAATTGCTTTATGGGCCTTCCAAGCTCTCAATTGCTTTTACTAACCAGTTCTTTGTGTCTCTGGGACTCAATCCTAGCTCCTTCCTTTCCTTAAAGCAAACCATCCCATCTGGTGCTTATTATCCTGTCTGTGGGGGGAGAGAAGCAGCTGGTATTCGCATAGAGTTAGCCGCATGACCCTGGCCAGGTAGGCCTGAGTTTTACCAATTCCATCCCTCCATCCCCCCAACCCAAACCTTTGTAGATGGATGGAAGTGGAGGACCACAGGAAGGAACTTAGCCTGATCTATGCCTGGACTCAATTATCTCACATCATCCAATGGCAAAGAGGTCAGTCTGCAAATGGGGTCAGATTAACTCATGAGGCCAAGAAATCTATTTTGACTCTAGGTACAATACTGTCTGTAGGCAACCTGAGTAGTGGGCAGCTGTGAGGAGGAAAGGTCAGGTTCCTGTTTATGAGATGCTCCGAGTGTGAACCAACTCCATTCTCTGGTTCTATAACAATGTTTAACTGAGGGTATTTGGGTCTTTGGTGGTGAGTGATTCCTACCTCCTCCATACCATGTTCCCAGCATCAAGAAATGTTGGGAAAAAGCACCAGCCCTGGGTTCAGGAGGACCTGAGTTCAAATCTGGCCTCAGGCACTTGACACTTACTAACTCTGTGGTCCTGGGCAAGTCACTTAATTGTCATTGCCATGACAGAAAAAAAAAGAAGTGTTGGAAAGCATAATGTGCATTTCTGTGTGTGCACACACACATATATGAACTCAGTCAATAAGCATTTATTAAATGCTTATGATGTCCTGGGCACAATGCTAAACTCAGAATATAAATACAAATAGAAAGAAAGACAGAAAAAAAAAAGACAGCTCCTGCCCTCAAAGTGCTTAGTTTCTAATGAGGGAAGACTACATATAAAAGGAAACTGAAAAGGGAGGAAGAAAGAAATAAAGGTACCAGTGTCAGGCCATGGCAGGGGAAGTCAGGGGTACAGTTTAGAAAGGAATGATAATTTTGTTCACCAATAAATTCATTTTTAGGTCACAAGTACTCTGTGTCTCTGTCTCTATTTACTTGGTTCTTATATTTGAATCCTTTATGATACTGTGAGGTCTTAGGATAGGATTCTGGTCTTTTTTGTTTGTTGTTGGGCAGTCATTTTTGCAGTCTTTAAGTCTGATTCTTCCTGACCCTATTTGGGGTTTTCTTGGCAATGATACTAGAGTGTTTTTTACCATTTCCTTCTCCAGTTCATTTTATAGATGAGGAAACAGAGGCAAACAGAATAAAGTGACTTGCCCAGGGTCACATAGCTAGTAAGTGTCTCAGGATGGATTTGAACTCAGGTCTTCCTGACTCCAGGGACAGTGCTTTATCCACTGCACCACCTGCCCTAATACCACATCTTCTTTAGCCATTCCCCAACTGATGGACATTCCTTTGATTTCCAATTCTTAGCCACCACAAAAAATGAGTTGTTATAAATATTTTTGTACAGATAGCTTTTTTCTCTTTTTGGAGTCAGATCTCCATTATGCTTGGCATAATGGATAGGGCTTAGGACTTGGAATCAGCCATACCACTGCTAGGGCTGCAACCCAAAAAAGGAGCAAGGACCTGTTTATACAAAAATGTTTATAGCAGGTCTTTCTGTGGTTTCTAAGAATTGGAAATCAAAGGGATCCCCATAAACTGGAGAATGGCCAAACAAGCTGTGGTATATGATTGTAATGGCATATCATTGTACTATAAGAAGTGACAAGCAAGATGATTTCAGAAAAACCTGGAAAGACTTACATGAACTGATACATAGTGAAGTGAACAGAACCAGGAAGGAGAACATTGTACATAGTAACAGCAATATTGTTCAATGGAGAACTATGAATGACTTAGCTATTCTCAGTGGTACTATGATCCAAGATAAACTCAAAGAACTAATGATGAAGTATACTATCCACCTGCAGAGAAAGAACTGATGTTGATTGAATACAGACTGAAGCACACTATTTTTCACTTTCTTTCTTTCCTTTTTTCCCTTTTGAGTCTTCTTATATAAAATGACTAATATGGCAATATTTTACATAATTACACATGTATAACCTATTGCCTCAGGGAAGGGAGAAGAAGGGAGGGATAGAATTTGGAACTCAAAATGTTAAATAAAAATGTTAAAAAAAATTGGAGAGGTGGGGAAGACTGGTTCTAACCATCTTGTTGATGTTGAAGTGCAGAGACTGCTCATAGACCCTAACACACCACTGATTAGCATAGGAGTTTTGATCTGCTCTATTTCCAACCTGGGGCAAGCTTGCCCCTCCTTAATCAGTCCTGCAAGGCTTGTCGTATTAATTCCAAACTTAGTGTGGACATGTGATCAGTTTAACCCACTGAAGGTCAGTAATTCCAAGATGAGTCTCCCCAGCAGCTGGGATTACAAGCATGAGACACCACACTCTACAGTTTTGTTGTTTCCACCTTTAAAATGGATATAATAATCAACTTCCTCCATGATCCCAAGAGTGTTGTAATTCAGGCAAACAGGAAAATGTTGCTATGTAATTTTCAAGCATAATCAACACTGGAATGTGTGTGTGTGTGTGTGTTAACTAGACCTCTGATTTGATCAGTAGGAGGATCTTGGAGAAGGGGCCCAGCTTGTGATTTTCTGAAGCTAGTTGACTATGGGAATCTTTTTTTTTTTCCCTTTTGGATGTCAATTGATTGTAACCCATTGGATCAGTTAGGTGGCACAGTAGATAGAGTGCTGGGCCTGAAGTCAGGAAGACTTGAGTTCATATCCTGTCTCAGATGCTTATTAATAGTGTGACTCTGGGTAAGTCACAATGCTTTTTGCTTCACTTTCCTCATCTGTAAAATGAGCTGGAGAAGTAAATGGCAAACCATTCCAATATCTTTAGCAAAGAAAACCCAAATGGGGTAATGAAGAGTCAGACATGAGAGAATTGAGGGGATTAGGACAGCAAGTAGTTAATTGTGGGAATTGAGTGAACCACACTGGCTCCAACTTGTGATTCAATCTTGGAACTAGCTCAGTTCCCTTTCTATTCAATTATGGGTCTAGTCCAACCTCTGCCTTGTGAGAAAACTTCATTCAATTGTGGGAATTGGGAGAAAACCTTATTGTATTGTTTGAACCTAGCCCTGTGTGGCTAGGAAACTGGACCACCTCTACCTGCCTATTTAGAGACTCTTAACTAAAGACCCAGACTATGCTGATGGGAAACAGTCAGATCCAAACAGTAAGGCAAGGAGTTTTCTCACAATTATACATATCCAGCAACCCATATATCTTATCTGAAAACTGGAGCTTACAGATCAATCAGTTATTGTTTCCATGTTTCCTTGATTGTTTACAGATACATGGGGAGTTGGACACCTCCTTTTCTGAATTCAGGGAATCGTATCTGTTCATTCTCCCCATCCCTAATCTTTCATCCAATTAGAAATCAGATGACCTAATGTATTGTTTCCTTTTAATTAATTGTCCTTATTTGATTAATTGTTTTTTAATGTATAAAAGTCTGTTTCCACCTGTATTCAGGTTCCAGGCCTAAGCTGAGCAGGTCTGGTCCCACTTTGGTAAGCAATTGGCAGGGCAGCTAGGTGGTGCAGTGGATAGAACACCGGCCCTGGAGTCAGGAGGACCTGAGTTCAAATCTGACCTCAGACGCTTAACACTTACTAGCTGTGTGACCCTAGGCAAGTCACTTAACCCCAATTGCCTCACTAAAAAAACAAACAAACAAAAAAAAAGCAATTGGCATGACTTACTTAATAAATCAATATTTTTGAAAGATTGATCCTTTGTTTTATCAGTCATTTCATCCTTCACCAGCTGGACACAATTGAAAAAAATGATCTGCCGTGCAGATCTCAGCTGTATAAATCACATCAAAACATACATCTGACTATCTATAGCCTTTCTTCCTTCTTATGATTGATGTTTCCTGGATCTCCAATCATCTTCCAAACAGTTCAGAGTCAGCACCATCAAATCTGCTTCCTGTAACATAGTATTATAAAACTTTTTTCCCCTTACCATTGATTATCATTTCTCCCTGACCTTTACAATCATTTTCTCACAGGAGTCCTGTTTCTTGACAGGAAGCAAGTTTTCTCATCTAAGGGGCTTGTGGCGATTATCTGAGAATTGTTTCTGTATGGCTTGATTGAATGATTTTAAAAAGAAGTTTTCAACTTAGACTCACTTTGTTATCCCAGATAGAAAGAGGAAGAATACAAAGGCACTTACCCCAATTTACAAGCAGCTCTGGGAATAAGTAAATCACTGCATTGAGTTAATAAGAATCCTGGGGTTGAGGCCAAACATTTCATTCATGTCATGGACTTAAAGAAATGCCAGGGAGAAATGCCAAGGAGTTTGAGCCATGGGTCTCTTTTTGGCTTTGTTGAAGTAAATGCATTCATCTTTCTGAACTTAGTAATGACCACTTGCCCTTGCAATGGGGAAGATCAACCAGTTGTTTTTGATCCTAGGCACTCAAGCTGGTCTGAAAATGCAGAAATATTCACAAGCGGAATGAGTTAAGTGGTTTGAAATTCTTGAGGGAGTGAATTTTATCAAAATGTATAATAAATTACTTTAAGGGAAAAATAATTATATATTAACAGGCTCAATTCTAGACATTAGACTTGAAATATACCTGTCAAATGGTTGAAGGCTTTGTTAGGAAACTGTATTTATTAACTGATAGAGCCATTTGACATATAAAAGAAAAAAAATCATTTTTTCCTCCAAGAGCAACTAACTAACCCCAGGAAATCACTAGCAAGACCATTTATTGTCTTTCCAGGACTATATGCTCACATTCCCCAACGCCCAAGAACCATCCTGCCCCCTTCAGAGGGCATATTAATTGTATGGACAATCGCGTGTTATGTTTGTCAACAGATGACATGATCATAACCAAATAGTTCCTGGAAAAATTCCAAATGTCTACAAAAGTAATATTGAATTCAATATAACAAAAGGGAACTTTTCAGTAAACAGAGAGACTTCATTCATTTATGCTCATGGCTGGGGTTGGAGGTCATGTAGGAGGAAGATGGCAGTGGAGTCCCGCATCACTCAGGAGGAAATTAAGAAGGAACCAGAGGGGGCAGCTAGGTGGAGAAGTGGATAACACACTGGCCCTGGATTCAGGAGGACCTGAGTTCAAATCTGGCCTCAGACACTTGACACTAGCTGTGTGACCCTGGGCAAGTCATTTAACCCTCATTGCCCCACCATTAAAAAAAAAAAAAAAGAAGGAACCAGAGAAGCCCATTGACCAGGAAAAGATGTACCCGCTGCTCCTGAGGGTCTTCACTACCAATAATGGCTGACACCACGGAGTGGAAGAGATCTCCCAAGGAAACGTGCCTTAGAGCTAGCTGCAGATCTACACCTGGATGGATGCAACCTTGAAAGAATTTACTAGTTTAGTAAAAGAGGTCTACCCAGAAGCTCAAAAGAAGGGTACGCACTTCAATTCTATTGTTTTTATGGATCTTAAAAGACCTGTGAAAGAGATTGGCAGTACAATGTCTGACATAAAGAGAACTGATGACTCCATGAACCTACAGTCTCAGAAGTTCCAAATAGGAGATTATTTGGATATAGCAATTACTCCTCCAAATCGGGCACCACCTCCCTCAGGGTGCATGAGACTATATTAAACTTTGTTTACTATTTCTTGAAAAAAAAATAAAAGTAAAAACAAAAACATGGCTCCTGGAAAAGAATTTGTCTGGAAAAAAATTTCAGGGCAAAAGAGAAGTATTTATTCTACCTATAGAAAATAAAGAAGGGAAGAGATTACATGACAGTCATTGTTAAGCATTACAGCCATATGTCTCTCTTCTCTTATTACCACATTTTTTTTTTCACTGACAGCACTTGGTCTTTAACATTATTTTCTTAGAGAAGAACATCAAAAGAATGAGAGAAGAATCAAAGTAAATTCTTGACTGCTATGTAAATCTGGATATAGGCCACACTTTCTTCCAAAATCTGTAAAAAACCTGAATGTCTTCTATAATGAGTGATAGTTTTCAGTGTATATATGTCTGTATATGTATATGTGTCTATGTATGTGTTCATACATAGATATATACAAATATGTTTGTGTATATATATGTGTATGCATGTTAGTATGTATATTTATACACACATATACATGTGTATACCTTCCCCCTTATTTTAGGAGTGCAGCCTAAAGGGAATGGCATGTATTCGTACTTTAACTGTTGGGATTCCATTAATTATCCCACCCACTTATAAGTAATTACCTTTGTTAGATAAGAACACTTGTTTTGTGTGTGTGTGTGTGTGTGAGGCAACTGCGGTTAAGTGACTTGCCCAGGGTCACACAGCTAGTAAGTGTTAAGTGTATGAGGTAGGATTTGAATTCAGGTCCTCCTGACTCCAGGGCCAGCGCTCTATCCACTGCGCCACCTAGCTGCCCCAGAACATTTCTTTACTGAAAAAATGAGTGTGAACAAGACCTGTATACCTCCTCAGATTAATCAAAGCCATTGTCTGAGAGACTTGGTCATGTTCTAAAGAATTTTTATTAAAATAAGACTCCATCCATATCTCTCTCTCTCTCTCTCTCTCTCTCTCTCTCTGTCTCTGTCTCTCTCTGTCTCTCTCTGTCTCTGTCTCTGTCTCTCTCCCCCTCCCTCCCTGCCTCCCTCCCCTCTACCCCACCCCCACTCCGTCTCCCTCTCTCTCTGAACCAGGGAATTGTGTTGTTTTGCCTTCAGTACCATTTCTGCTTCCTCAAGAACCACATCAAGGGCTGTGCTGTAAGAGTCCTGATGTGGTAGCTCCACTATCCATATTTATCTTGTGGGGAAAATGATTTATTATATTGTTTAAATCCAACCTTATGTGATTAAAGGTTGTCCACACCCAGAATGTTGCCTAATCCCAGTAATTGTCTGAGAATGTTGGAGATAACTACAAGTTTTTTGGGGTTCCCCCAGGTCCTGGATCAACTGAAAGCATTTTCATTTGGGGTTTCCACACCCAGAATTTGTGATGGGTCCACCCAAGCTTGTGTTTTGGGTTCGTTTGTGTTTTGACTTTGTCCAAATTGTATTGAATGCTTCCATATCAGTCTACCTTGCTTTCAAGTTCTCACAGTAAAGTCACTTAACTGTGTACATGTGGTTTATGTGCATCCTTGTCTGAATACTATATAATGTAAACCTTCCAGAACCTGGATAGGAAGAAAACACAGCTCCTTTCCAGCTTGCTCTTCTCAATGAAATGGCCCAACAATTTTCTTTCTAAAATTATATTAGATTTTGGGGTTTGTAGTGATCAATATATATTATCCACCCTATTGTAAAGTAAACTATTAAAGATTGGGTTCTATTTTTTGCTTTTTTTCTTTATCCCCAGCACTTAGTATAGAAACTGGTATACAGAAAGTACTTAAAATACTTGTTAACTAAGAATTTTAAAAGATAAACATTTTTACCACATTTTGCATTTTTGTCCTTCTCCCATTCTTATTTTTAAATACCTTAAGTATGAGTTTGCTTAGTTGGGTCTTTAATCAAGCTTCTTTTAAACTTTTTTATTCTTTCCTGTGTTTTTCACTGTTTTTGAAGAGATACTGCTCACAATCTTTGACCATCCTTTCCTGATTTTACAAAGAAGTGGTCTTGCCATGTCTTTTGCTTAGCAAGTGTGCATGCTTAAGACTCTTTTGGCTTCTTAATTATGGTAATTCATTGGCAATTTCTGTCTAAAATTGTAAAAATTAGTCCTATGGGTGTGCAATAGATATAAATGCCCTTTCCTCCACTCTTTCCCCAACTTTTGGCATCAATAACTTTTAAAATAGGTTGAGCTGTTCAGTTTGTGGTCATCTCTTGAGACTGGTTCTCTCTCTTTCTTGACAAGGTTGGAAGTACACCAGCCACTTAGATCATGTTCTGATCTCACTACTGATCAGCAAGGGAGCTTTGACATGCTTCCTTTCCAACCCTGGGCCAATTCATCCCTATCTAGGTAGCCTAGTGACCCTCCAACCCCAGGGACTCACCATATTGGTTCTAGACTTAGTATAGAAACCCAATTGACAGCCCTACTACAGCTCAAAACTGAATGAAAGCATTACACCAATCTCAGGGACTACAGGCAGGTACCACCACGTTCTGCAAGGTCATTTGAATTGCACACCATATCTTTTTCTCATTTTCATCCTTTCTTTTAGTTTTGTATTATATTTGCTCTAACAAATTGAAGGTCTCACTGTATACAGACAGTTAATTCCAAAATCACTCCTTTATCAGTAATATCATTTCTAGTTTGTAAAATATAACTAATTTCCTTTTTTCTGATGTTAGAGCTTGCCACGTTCAATACCTCCAATTCTTTCCTGAAATAACTCAGCATAGATGTAAGGTTTCTGGGTAGTCTATAAGCCTTTGACCTCTTCCATTTCTGTCTTGCCAGTCACATTTTCCAATATATATTTTGCCATTCTCATCTATTCCTTCCTTTGTTTTGAAGTCATCAAGTATCATAGCACATGTCCATTTAATTAGGAGGATCTTAGAGAGTTCTTCATAGACTTTCTCCAATTCATCATCTTAAACAACAGATGTTGATGCATAAAATGCAATTATTTTCATGATGGTCTTTTTCATAAATACTTATGATGTGATGACCAAATGTTCTATGAAATTATTTTTCTTGTTTATTTTGGATGTGCAATGAAATCAACTCCATGAACTCCTTTATTTGCCTCTTCAAGGGGAATGGATCCTTTTTTCCACTTAGCTGCAGCTTCCTTTTGTGTTCTGCTTCATCTGTAGCAAAAATGTCAAGATTATTGCAATTCATTCCCTACAGTATTATGATCACTTCTTGGTCACCAAAGAAGGACTTCATATCCAGAAACTGAAGGTGACAGAGGGAGATGAATAGGACAAGCTCACAGAAGGGACAGAAGTGGGATGGAACCAAATGTTAAGGTTAATTAATTAGTCTTGGCTAGGAGCAGGGCAACTTCTTCCCCTGAGACTAAAGCAAAAGATGAGAGGATAGATGAAGGTGTGGGAAGATTCTGAGAAATGAAGGAGAGGAGATAAAGGAACTGAGTTCTAAGAGAACTAAATGTTCTCCATCTTCTCAATAAACTTATTGACCAATAGAGCAATACATTGAGGTAGAGTTTCAAGATGTTAAAAAAGGAAAAACTTTTGAACAGACACTGTGGGAAATGTGGAAGGAAGTTAATCAGAGATAAATAAAAAGATCTCCATGAAGCAGTGAAAGTCTACTTAAGATTAGCACAAATGGAACAAGTCAGCATGGTGTCATGACTTCCTCTAGCAATATTCAGCAGCTCACAAGTAGGAGGAGAGAAAGAGATGGTGAAGACCACACAAGGTTGAGGATGAATAATTCATGAACAGCAGAAGCAAAAGGGGGCAAGAGATTCCAAGGTGGAGAACAACCCCTTGTTTGTTTATACATGGCTGTAGGCAGGCAATCCTTTATGACTTGCCCAGGGTCACACAGCTAGTAAGTATTAAGTGTCTGAGGCTGGATTTGAATTCAGGTCCTCCTGAATCCAGGGCCAGTGCTTTATCTACTGCGCCACCTAGCTGCCCCTATGTCTCTTTCAATGATAGAACATTAGAAAGCAAGACCCTGAATCCAAGAACCCTAGAAAGAACAGCTATCTCACCCCCACTACTAGTCCTTCTTCCAGGCCTACCCTATATCATCCTAGGGAACAACCACTTTTAAGAAGATGTCTACCATCCTTGCCACTGCCAACATCCACTACTAATTGCTACTGACAGATGAGCCAAATCTAAGTAAAGCAACAAGAATATATATATATATATATATATACACACACATACACATGTGTATACATATATGTATACACATATATATGTTTATACATGTATATTTGTGAAAGACAGGAGATACTGTGTACCAAGAGGGTCAGATCACCTTGGCCACCATCTCCCCTCAGTTCCTGGTGGAGCCCAGGACCCTGAGCTCAAAGAGTAGCAAGGAATAGTAACACTCCTCCAGACCCCTGGACCAGGTTCCACCTCAGCCCTTACAGCCATCACTGAGGAGGAACAACCCTTGTGGAGAAGGGGCCCACCATTGCTGCTAGTATGATCATCAACCACTAACCAATAGACCTGTAAATCTAAGAGCTTGGAATTAGAAGCATCTCTCAGACTATTGGCCCTACTTCCAGCCTAACCCCTACAGCCATCACACAAGGAAGGAACCCTCAGTGGAAGTACAACCTGGTAACTTATCCTACAGGTGCTGCAAATCCCAAATCCCCAGAAACTACAGCTACTGAAGACTCTGTAAAGAAATTCTTGCCACCAAAGCCCTTGGCACCATCAAAAGATTCAACATCAGAAATTGATATTAATAGAAATGACATTAAGGAAGATGCATTACCATCTAATTTGCTACTATACCCTAAGGACCAATACATGTCCTTACTTCAGATGAAATTACATTTGTAAAATGTTTCCCAAACCTTTAAAAAGAGATATTATATAAATTCTATTCAAATTATTATTATCATAACTGAGCGAGCCACCACCTTCCTAGACCTTAATCTATTTACTTGTACAATTAGGGGACTGAACGAAATAGCCCTTGAAGGCCTTGCCAGCTCTAAATCCATAGTTCCTAAAATTCCATGACCAGTAGGCCTTCCCATCTCAGTTTCAGCTGAAATCTGCTATATGTGTTGCACCCCCACCCCCCATCCCCATTAGAATGTGAGTTCCTTTAGAGCAGGGATTGTCCTTGCTTTTCTTTTCTTTTCTTTTCTTTTTTTTATTTTTAGTGAGGCAATTGGGGTTAAGTGACTTGCCCAGGGTCACACAGCTAGTTAAGTATTAAGTGTCTGAGGCCGGATTTGAACTCAGGTACTCCTGACTCCAGGGCCAGTGCTATATCCACTGTGCCACCTAGCTGCCCCCGTCCTTGCTTTTCTATCTGCATCTCCAGAATTTAGTGGAGTATTTTGCAAATGGCTCTTGAGGAATTTTTTTAGCCATTCATTCATTCATTCATTCATTCATGATCACGAATGGAGAGATGAGAGACTAGAACAGGCATGATAGACTAAGAGAAAAAGAATTTATCAGCTGGCCTGCATTTGGCAGTAACTGAACTCCAGCAAATAGCTGGGTGACTGGAAGTCTGCCATAACTTTTATAATATGCCATAACTTCTATATTATGCTCTGCAGTCTAGCTTCCAGCCTCATCATTCAATTCAAACTGCTCTTTCCAAAGTTACCAATGATTTCTTAATTCATTGTTAAGTCTAATGATGTTTTCTCAATACTCATCATTCTTGACCTCTGTGGCCTTTGACACTGTCAATCACCATCGTCTGCTGGGTATTCTCTCTTTCTAGGTTTTTGTGACATTGTTCTTTCTTGGTTCTCCTCCTAGTTGTGTGATCTCTTTCTAGGTTTCCTTTGTTGGATCTTCATCCAGTTTATGCTTACAAATCATAGGTGCTCTGTCCTGGGTCTTATTCCCCTTCTCCCTCTATGCTGTCTCACTTGATGAACTCATCAGCTCCCATGGGCTCGATGATCATTTTTATACAGATGATACCTATCCAACCCTAACTTTGCTCTTGATTTCCAGTCTTGCATTACCAATGGAATTGGTTTCCAGTCTTGCATTACCAATTGCCCATGGAATAGCTTAAACTATATGTCCTACAGGCATCTCAAACAACATGTCCAAGTTAGAGCTCAATATCTTTGCCCCATACCCTCTCCTCTTCCAAACTTCCCTATTGCCATTGAGGGCACCATCATCCTCCTAGTCACCCAGGCTCACAAACTGTGTCATTCTTGACTCTTCTCTCTTATTCACTCTACACATACAATCTGTTATCAAATCTTGCCAAGTCTTGTCATTTCTTTTTTTTTTTTTTTTGGTGAGGCAATTGGGGTTAAGTGACTTGCCCAGGGTCACACAGCTAATAAGTGTTAAGTGTTTAAGTCCAGATTTGAACTCAGGTCCTCCTGAATCCAAGGCTGATGCTCTATCCACTGTACCACCTAGCTGCCCCACAAGTCTTGTCATTTCTAACTTCATAATATCTCTCTTATATGTTCTCTTTTCTCCATTTACATAGCTACCACCATGGTAGGGCTCTGGTCACATTACACCTGGTATATTGCAAGAGACTGCTGGTGGGTCTCCCTGCCTGAAGTCTCTTTCCACCACACCCTATCCTCCATTCTTCCATTCAATCTGCCAAAGTAATTTTTCTAAAGGGCCTGTATCAATATACCCCAAAGATGATAATCTCCAGTGGCTTTCTATTGTTCCTAGGATCAAATAAAAAGTCCTCTATTTGGAATTTAAAGCCCTTCACATGGCCCCTTCCTACCTATCTCTCTCCTACTCTTTATTCCTCTCATTTCCCAACTCCATACCTTTTCATTGGCTATTCCCCATGCCTGGAATGTTTTCTCCTCACCTATATTTCCTTGCTTCCTTGGCTTTCTTCAAGAAACAATGCTACTCCCACCATTAGCACTTCCACCCCAAGCTCCTTCATTGCTATTAATATCCCTATGAGACTATCTCCCATTTAACAATACACAGTGTATCCAAAACCAAATCTTAATTCAGCCATTTTAGTGACTTCTCTCTAAATGTCTGCCCCCTGGTTCATACATTTCCTAAAAAGAATATATTTTCTTGATATACAGTGTATTTTCTTGCCCCCTTTAGTGAATATGTTCCTTTTAAATAAGGAACATCCTTCCCTTGCCATATTCTAGTCATGAATCATATCCCAGCAAATGTCAATGATATTTATGAGTTAGAATTTATCCCTTGGCAATAAGATCACTAGTTCACTTTATTATTTATTTTATATCATATAGATGCTTAAATTTAAGGAAATTGACAAGCTAGGGCATACCCAGATGAAGGTGACCATGATTCTGAGGGACTTATGCCAGAAAAGGAATGGGGGAACTGGGGCTATTTACCTAGAAGACTTGCTGGGGCTACACTAGCTGCCTCGTAGGTTATTTAAGGGGCTATTAGAAGGATTAAACTTCTTCTGCTTGACCTCAGGGGGCAGAAGTGAGAACAAAAAATAGTTGCAAAGAGTAAGATTTGAGGCAGAATGTAAGGAAGGAGTTCCTAACACTTATTTTCTACAAGTGAAATAAGAAGGGAGTGGGTTCTCCTTCATTATGTCTTCAGATAAGCCAGATGACCATAGCATGGATTTTGCTGAGAGATTGATTGTTTAAACACAGGTTTGATTAGATTGTTTCTGGGATTATTTTTTTTATTTTGAAATTCTATAATTCTGTGATTTTTTTGATACTATGATACCCAACACATATTTGGTTTTTGCCATAGCCTGAAATCTCCACCCATTCTAAGCAAAAGTGAGCAAAAGTCTCTTCCTAAAAATACCACGTGGCATGGATTAATTTTTTTTTTTTTTTTTTTTTGCGGGGCAATGGGGGTTAAGTGACTTGCCCAGGGTCACACAGCTAGTAAGTGTCAAGTGTCTGAGGCCGGATTTGAACTCAGGTACTCCTGAATCCAGGGCCAGTGCTTTATCCACTGCGCCACCTAGCCGCCCCCAATTTTTAAATTAAAATGAATTCAAATAAATTTTCTTTTTGAAGTTTTTAAAGACTTCAAATGACTGAAAAAGTAGAAGAAAATGTAAAATACCTCAAAAACAACTGACATGGAAAATAAATTGAGTAGGAAAAATAGATAAGAATAACTGAACTATCTGAATATCTAACCCAAAAAGAGCCTAGACATCTTATTTCAAGAAATCTTCAAAGAAAACTGCCCAGATCTCTGAGAACCAGAGCACAAAGTAGAAAAAGGAAGAACCCACCAGTCACCTCTTAAGACTCCAAAATGAAAACTTCTAGGAATATCACAGCCCAAATCCAGAGCTTCCAAGTCAAAGAAAAAATATTACAAGCAGCTAGAAATAAAGAATTCATGTATCAGGAGTCATAGTCAGGATCACCCATGATTTAGCAGCTACTATGATAAAGTAACAGAAAACTTGGAATATGATATTCCAGAAAGCAAAAGATATAGGCTTACAGCCAAGAATAAGCTACCCAACTAAGTGAAGTATAATCCTATAGGGAGAAAAATAGATTTTAATCAAATGGAGGACTTTCAAGTATTCCTGATGAAAAGAAATCTACTTAACTACTTAACTAAGAGGGGGTAAAAGAGAGGAAGAATTAAATAATAATAAAAATTAGCTAATAAACAAAACTCCAAAACTAGGGGAAAGAATAATAAATGGAGGGTAAATGGCTTGAGAGTAAGCAGAGAAGAAAGTCAGGTGAGACTAGGGTTGCTTTAAAACGGATTAAGATAACTGAAGAGAAATAGAATTGTTTTTTCTAGGAGAATAGGGAAAAGTCCTAATTTGGAAAAAAAAATAATATTAGAGAGAAGTAGAGGAAAATATAAACCTAACTCTCATAACTTTAAATGTAAATGGGTTAAACAATCAAATAAAATGAAAAAGATAGTTCTCAGTACAACAAAGAATTTTTACAAAAATTGGCCACAAAAATGCTCTCCACAATCAGAAAAAGAACTATGGAGTCTGAATGCAGACCAAAGCACACTACTTTAACTTTTGTTGCTGCTTTTTTGTTACTGTTCTTGTTTATTTTTTCTTGCATTTTTTTTCCTTTTGTTCTGAGTGGAATGTAGAAATGTTTACCACGATTGTAATGTATAACCTCTATCAAATTGCTTTACTGGCTTCAGGAAGGGAAGGGGGGGGAAGGGGGGGGGAGAGAAAAATTTGGAATTCAAAAAGTATCTTTACATGTAATTGAGAAAAATGAAAATAAATAATTTTTTTTTAATTGACCACGTACTAGAACAAGGTTTCTTAAACTTTTTTCCAGTCACGACCCCTTTTTGCCAGAGAAATTTCTACGTGACTCCAGGTATATAGATATATAAAATAGATATACATAACCTTTTATGTTGCCAAACTTATGGCAACCACCACATTCAGTTACATGACTCCATATAGGCTCACAACTCACAGTTTAAGAAACTTTGCACTAGAACACAGATATCACAAACATCTTTAAAAGTCAGAAATTTAAAAAAGTCAGAAATAGTAAATATACCTTTTACATACCATAAAATAATAAAAATAAGAACCAGTTCAGGGCCCACAAATGAAAGAAACAGACTCAAATGGAGAATTGAGGAAATTTTAAATAATGAGTGAGTCAAAAAAATCAAAACATAGAAATAATTAATAATTATGATAATGATTAAACAACATATCAAATTTTCTGATATGCAGCTAAAGTAGTCTCAAAGGGGAAAAAAAATCACATCCCTACAAAAATACATTAACAAAATAGAACAAGAGAATTAACTAGCTGAATGTGCATTTTTTTTTTAAATTAGAAAGCCGGGGGCAGCTAGATGGCACAGTGGATAGAGCACCAGCCCTGGATTCAGGAGTACCTGAGTTCAAATCCAGCCTCAGACACTTGACACTTACTAGCTGTGTGACCCTGGGCAAGTCACTTAACCCTCATTGCCCTGAAAAAAAACAAAAAAAACAAAACAAAACAAAACAAAACAAAAATTAGAAAGCCAACAAATAAACAAGCCTAAAATGAGCACAATGGAGGAGACATTGAAAATTAGAGGAGAAGGGGATAAACTAAAAGCCAAAAAATATATTAAAATGATAAATAAAACCTGGCTCTTTGAAAAGACTAACAAAAAGTATTAACCTTTAGCCAGTGTGATTAAAAAGAAGAAAGCAGAATATCAAATCAACAAAACAGAAAACAAGCAAGGTGAAATCACAACAATACCAGAAGAAATAAAAAGGATAATCAGAACCTTTTACAAAAATGAGAACACAAAAGAAATCAAGGAATGCCTTCAAAAATATGAAATACCCAGGATGACAGAAGACCAAAAAGAGATCTTAAATAATCCCATCTGGAAAAAAGGAAATAAAATTAGCTGAAAACAAACTACAAAAGGAAAAGAAAAAGAAAAACCTAATCCTGATAGATTGACAAGAGAATTCCATTAAACTTTTAAAGAATGATTAATACTCATACTATACAAATTATTCTCAAAAATTAAGAAAGCATCCTGGGGGCGGCTAGGTGGCGCAGTGGATAAAGCGCCAGCCCTGGATTCAGTAGTTCCTGAATTCAAATCCGGCCTCAGACACTTGACACTTACTGGCTGTGTGACCCTGGGCAAGTCATTTAACCCCCATTGCCCCACAAAAAAAAAAAAAAAAAAGAAAAAGCATCCTATCAGAATCTTATTATGAGACAAATATAGTCCTAATACCTAAACCAAGGAAGGATAAAACACATGTTTTTAATCAATGTTATTAATGAATGTGGAAATTTATTTTGATTTGGGGATCCTACCTTTGGGCTGAGATTGGAAAGCCTTAGGCCCTCCGGGTCTCTTCTGTGTGGGAGGGGCTGGTGCCCCTCCTCCTCAGCTTCAGCTGAGCCAAAAAGCCCCGTGGGCTGTACAAGACGCCAGGTCAGACAGCTGGGGGAAAAAAGCCCCCAGCTCCCTCCGACCTGAGCGGAGGTATCTGAGAGATGCTGGGCTCTGGCATAGCCTGTGCTGAGGCATGTGAAGCTGGAGCGCACCTCCCCCTCCCCCCCCCCCACCAGCCGCAGCCCTGGTTAGCGGATTAGCTTGGTCTGTGGGGGTGCAGGAAGCCCAGAGATTTAAGTGGAGAGAAGAAAAGGTATATATAGACCTGGGAGTTAGACAGCAAGGGTGGGGGGGGCGGACTAGAGAGGCTGAGAAGAGGTTCAGACAGAGGAGAGCGGACAAGGACTGAGCGGTTCCGACAGACGAGACAAGGCGGAGAAGAGGTCAAGTGGCGGCTGACGAGATTAGAAAGGTTGGAGCACAGCAGACTAGAAACGGGACTACAAGGATGCAGTTGAAGGAGCAGGGAAAAGAGAGGCTGAAGGGCAGACTGATGGAGCAGACAGACAGAATGTCGGTGAGAGAGAAACACAGGGGTTCAGCGGTGGCAGTAAGGAGAGGAAAGTTAGAAGCAGGGGGGATTTACAAAGTGAAAGGGGCTCGGAGTTAGAATAAAGGACCTGAGTGCCCTAAGGCCTCTTGCAGCTAAGGCCCTTATTGTATTCAAGAAGTTCCAAAGAGACGCAGTGGAGAGAGAAGTGCATCAATGCAGTCAGGTTGTACATTTTATTTCCCTGTATTCTTAATTTTCAATAGTATCTCATAAATAAACTCTGCTTTGATTATTTGGTTAAGAGGCTTCTTAATATTTTGCTTATCAATTTTGGGAGTGGAGCAGTATGGTGGAACTTTATAAACAGCCCATGTTAAATTAATAGCAGTCAGATAGCCAGTTAGTCAAAAGTCCCAGATTAAGTACCCCAGTCAGCTTTAGCCCCCCAAATTAAGCTAGTCTTCAAAAATATTTCACATTTTAATGGTGACCGCAGCAGGACTTATGGCCCAATTATAATTTCTCTAAACTTATAATTTTTCATAAACATATTTTTCATAAAGCCAAAATTATATAAAATTTCCAGGTTAGTTATAGTTATTAATAATTAATTTTTTGTACATGAATATGGTTTTGAAAATAAAAGAAGGACAATATCAGGCTGGATTGCATTTAGGAAATTATGTAGTATTTTTTAACTTTTCCTTCACATACTCACTCACACACACACACACACACACACACACACACACACACACAACCATCTTGTAAACACTAGTTATCTCCCCATAGACAGTGTGGCAGAGAAGATAAAGAGCCATTACAGAGTAAGAAGGCTCTGAACTTGGGCTTAGTAAAAACTGGTCTTAAGTTCCACCTCTTGTTCTACAGATGAAGAACTGAGAAAGGTCATGGACCAGGGGGCTGGTGTGCATTGTTGGAGGGAGAACCCAAATAAATGAAATTCAGACACATCCAAGTATATGCCTAGCCACAGGACCTTGGATTTAGAGCAGAAGGGGATTGCTTTAGGGCTCAATTAGTACACCCCCCCTCTTTTTACAGTTGAGGAATCAGAGGTGATATGCTTGGGGTCACAGAGCTTGTAGGTATCAGTTCCTAAATCAAAAAATTCCTAAAACCAAGTCCAGTACCCAATCTGTTATTCTAAACTTCCTCTCATATTAAAGACTGTTAGATTGTAAGCCTCTTCAGGACAAGGATGGTGTGATATTTATCTTTTTAAAAATTATCTATTTCAATCTTTATTTTGTGATTTTCTTTTTAAAATTTTCTTTATTTTATTTTTAATTTATGAAATAAAACAAACATTTCCATAACACAGTAGAATAAAAAAGGTGATTACATATAAAATTACAATTCTGTTATGTACAATTGCTCTTCCTTTTATCTTGGTTGTCTCATTCCCAGCCAGTCTCCCATTCAGCACCAAGCACAATGCAGTTCACATCGATAATAAATATCTGTTGAATGCAAATCATGGTATGTAAATGAAATGGAAAACTGTTTAGGAAATGGTTGGTTTCAAATAGGCATGAAAAGACCCATGGGAAGTGATGCAGAATGTAGTGAGCAGAAACAGAAGAAAAATTTATACTATAGCTTCAATATAATAAAAATGAACAATTTTGAAGACTTGCATAAGGTCATGAATAGAATGAGCAGAATTAGGACCATTTCTATAATAATAGCAAGACTGTAAAGACAAACAATTTTAAAAGCTGTAAGAACTTTCATCACCACAAAGATCATCCTGATTCCTAAGGATCAATCATGAAGCATGCCATCTATCTCCTGAAAGAAGTGATGAACTCAGAGTACAGAATAAGACATTTTTGGACATGGTCAATAGGGAAAATTTGATTTGCTTGAATTTGCATATTTGTTGCAAGGAATGTGTTTTTATTTTTTATTTGGATGGGAGAAAAATATTTCTGTTCATTAAAAATTTTAATTAAAAAATAAACAAATAAGTAAATGAATGAATGATAAATGAATAGCTCCTATCTGGCTATAAGCATTTGGTCTATTATCTGAAATCCTCAATCCCACATTTCCAGTCCAAAGGACATCCATTTTATGCTTGCCCAGCATGAAGAGTTTACTCAGGAAAATAGCCTATATGTGATCCTAGGATCTACATCTCACAGAACATAACCCCATCTCTAACTCTCAACCCCAGTGAAACAGACTGGGAAGTGGGGGAAATGAAGGACAGGAAGATGGAGGAATTAAGTTGAAAATCAGAGATGACCCTGGGATAATTTCTTCAACTGGCAGCAAAACTCTCTATCTGGTACAGTTTCAACTTGAGGATCTTACTGTGTTTAATTAGCTGTGTTTAGTTAGTAGGATAATGTTTACCCTTCTACCATACACCATCATGAGACAGACTGGTTATGGTGTTCAGCTATTTGGTTTTTTTGCCTCTTATCAGAGTGAAATCTATCAATATTGGGGTGCCATTTTCCCTTCTGAAATAGAAGTTTATTTAGACTGCTAAGCACTTATTTATAAATAAGACCTGACTGCTGGTCTATGTTGATTTACTAAATTTATGATTGGTACCAAATTAATGCACTTTCCCCCTAATCTAGGTAATGCCTCCAAGCCTGAGTAGTATACTAAGTGTAGTGTACTAAGAAAGGAAGATGTTCAGAAGCCAGTAGCAACAGTGGTGTGGCTCAGACACTAGGTATACTGTAATGTCTCTCTACCAGCATCTAATCTAATACACAAAGGAATAACCCAGGCAGGAATCCCAGACTAAAAAGAAGCCTATGATTCCATCAAACTGAAACAAAAGAGCTTCCAAGCTAGTTGATGGGGACTAAAACAAGCAGCAATCCATTGCTCAGAATCAAATTAGATCAGATCACTTTAGGAGCACTGAAAGTTTGCAGTTCTCCTGCCTGTCTCTGAGATCCTGGAATAACACGACTCAATATGTCAAGAAAGCAGCTCAGACCTTCTTCCCTTCAGAAGTGTGGAAGATCTCAGGCTTAACAACAAGTCTGAAGTCAAGAAGCAGGTTGGAAGAATGGGCAAATTTTAAAAAAATGGAATCCCATTGCCATGAGACATTATGGGGGCAGGGATGCTCAACATACAAATGGAGAAGAAAATCCAAGAAATCTACAAGCAATGCCTCAGAGAAAAATATAGATTGGGCATAAATTCAATTAGAGTTCCTGGGTGGGCTAAAGCAAGAGGGTTTTTTAAGAGTTAAAATATTTTTATAAATGATAGTGCTTAAAGGAAAAATTGGAAAGTAAATGAGAGCTATGAAAGAAAATTGGAAAGGGAATTATTAACTTTGTACAAGGCACAAACTCTTGCACACATAACAAACTTCCTGAAAATTAGAATGAACCAAATAGAAACCAATGACTCCAAGAGACAACAAAAAATACTAAAACAAAGTCAAGAGACTGAAAAAAAAAAAACAAAAAACAGAAGGAAACGTAAGATATCTCATAGCAAAAACAACTGACCTGGAGAGCAGATAAAGGAGGAAAAAATAAGAATCATCAGACTATCTGAATACTATGACCACAAAACCCCCACTAGATATCCATTTCAAGAAATCATAAAAAAAAACTTCCCAGTTCTCATAGAAACAGAGGGCAAAGGGGAAATAGAATCCACCAGTCACCTCCTTTAGTGAAATTCCCAAATGAAAACTCCCAGGTACATCTTACCCCAAATCCAGAGCTTTAAGGTCAAAGGAAAAAAACATACTATAAGCAGTCAGAAAGAAGGAATTCAGGAACTAGGGAGTCACAGTGATGATAACTCATGATTTAGCAGTCACTACTATAAAGGAAGAGGGCAACTAGGTGGCACAGTAGATAGAGGGTTGTGCCCATCATCTTTGTGAGTTCAAATCTAGCCTCAGACACTTACTAGTTGTGTGACACTGAGCAAATCACTTAACCCCATTTGCCTCAGTTTCCTCATCTATAAAATGATCTGGAGAAGGAAATAGCAAACCACTTTTCTTTGCCAAGAAAACCCTAAATGAGGTCACAAAGAATCAGATATAACTGAAACAACTGAAGAGCAGCTATAAAGAAGCAGAGAATTTGGAATATGATATCCCAGAAGACAAAAGATATAGGCTTACAGCCAAGAATTAGTTACCCCAAAAAGCTGAATATAATTATAATTTTATAGGTGGGGGTGGAGGGATGGGCTTTTAATGAAAGGAAGGACATTCAAACATTCTTGATGAAAAGAACATTCTTCAAAGTGTAGAAACTTTGAAGTTCTAACATAGGCATTAAGAGAAAGATAAAAAAGTATAAACAATGACAAAGTACTGAATATACTACTTACATTCAGATATAGGGAGATGATACATGTCTCTTGGAACTATCATCATTGGGGGTCATAGAGGGAATCACCTGGCAGTGATTGTGTTAAATCTTGGTGATCTTAAGAAAAGAATGGAAAAAGAGGGGAAAAGGAACACTCTTGAGAAGTGGGGAGAAGGGGAAAGAAGGCTAGGGAAATTTATCTCACACAATGAGGGAGCACAAAGAGATATTTATGCAAAAAGGAGGGGTGGAGGAGCATCTTAATTAGCGTCTTAATTTCTTGTGTTCTCAATGTTGGTGTTTTCTTGTGTTAAATCTCACTCCCATTTGAAATGGTCAAAACAAGAAAGATACACAAATTGAGCTGGATACAGAAATGCATTTCACTCAACAGGAAAATAGGAGGGAAACAGGAAAAGGGGAGAGGGAAAATTAGGAGGGCATATTAAGGGAGAGAGAAGTCCTAAACAAAACAAACTCTATGTACAAAAATATTTATAGTTTTTATGTGAGGTGGCAAAAAAAATGGGAATCAGAGGAAGTACCCCAAAACTGGGCAATCAATGAACAAGTTATGGTATATAAATATGATGGAATACTATAGTATTGAACTCTTATCAGTATAATGACCAACCAGGATTCCAGAAGACTAATGATGAAACATGCTACTCATCTCTTGATAGAGAGGTGAAGGACCCAATGTAGAATGAGACAAACATTTTTTTTGGCTGTAGCCAATGTGGAAAATTGTCTTGATTGACCATACATGTATGTAATGAGTTTTGTTTTGCTTGTGTTCTCAATTGTGGGATGGGAAAGTCTGGGAGTCAGATGGTTCATGCTGATTAAGACAATATATTTTTTTTTTATTTAAAATTTTAAAATCTAGAGCCTGTCTTACATAATGGAAAGATCCCTGGACCTAAAGTCTGAAAGACCTGGGTTGCAATCCCACCTTCAACTCTAATTAACTGTGTGATAGAATGTAGAGCATCCTTCACACTAACCCAGCTACTGGATTCAATTTCATCCACTTTCCTTTATTCTCCCCCGATTCTTACATCTGACTCTAGTTTCATTTCTTCTCAGTCTACACTATAATTTCAGAATGGAGTAAAGTGGCATTTCTTTCTTCCATTGGATTCTCAAAGTCACCTGATTTTTGCTAATGATTCAACTGGAAACAAATTCTGTAATCACAAATCAAATAACAAAAGCTTTCAAGTTATTGAGCTCTTGTGTTGGCAAAAGGGTACAAGATGTAGAAGTAATGAACTCAGATGTGATAGGGTCATCCACAGTCAAATAAAGGAGGGAGAAAAAAAAAAACAAAAGGCACACAATAATGACCCTAATTGCAAATAGGATCATCTAGGACTAAATCATTTCAAAGAATACTATTTCATTGTCAAATTAGGAACACTGCATCCTAAATTTCTAAAAAGATCCCTCAGGATCTTTAGCCTGGAGAAGAAATAATTAAGGGAAATACGACTGCTGTCTTCATTTATTTAAGGGGCTGTCACAGAAGAGATTAACCTTGTTCTGTTTTGTCCCAAAGGGCAGAACTAGAAGCAATGTGTAGGAGTCATGGAGAGGAAGATTTAGAATTCATATAAGGAAAAACTTCCTAATAAGTAGAAATGTACAAAAGTTCAATTACTGGCTTCTGGAGATAGTGAAATTCCCACCTCAGTCAGTTAATAGACATTTGTTAAGCATGTACTAGGTACCAGACTAGTGTGCTATGGAGCAGCTAGGTAGTGCAGTAGATAGAGCACCAGGCTTGGAGTCAGAAAGATTTGAGTTCAAATCCAGCCTCAGATGATCTCAGAAGGCTGACACTAGCTGGGAGTGTGCAAGTAAATATGTTAAAACCAGCTCTCTAAAGAAATGTACACAGGACACATTTTAAAAGCTAAATCTGCATTACTAACATTTTCTCAACCTCTCTCTTAAGAACAGATAACCTAAGAAACAATAAATCAAACCCTTATTTGTAGCATTTGCCAATTTCCAAGGTGTAACTTCTCACTCTGAAATTTTAACAATTGCTGGCTTCAGCACACCCCTAGCACTAGCATTAAAAGGGATCAGGACCACACGGGACCATTTGTTGACAGCTCAGCTTCTCACTTCTTGCCGAAAGTGAGTTTTTAGATGAAGGAATACTGGAGTTGGGGTTACATGTGGGGTCAATGGTGTCTGAGGTCCCATTCAATCTCATACATTCTGTCTCTTCATTCCTTTTAATTGCCTCATTTCTGTCTCACCAGGAGCCTGGATTGCCTGAGTCACACTGACCAGATGAGAAAACAAAACCATAGGGAGCTATAGCAAGAACTACCTCGAAGACCTTAATTGTCATCTCATACACCACCATCATTTCTTTCTTTCTTTTTTAAAATTTTTTGTGTGTGTGCACACATGTGCTCGGGGCAATGAGGGTTAAGTGACTTGCCCAGGGTCACACAGCTAGTGTCAAGTGTCTGAGGCCAGATTTGAACTCAAGTCCTCCTGAATCCAGTGCTTTATCCACTGTGCCACCTAGCTGCCCCCAACGCCATCATTTCAAAGGCAAAAAACCTTAAGCCTTGAGGATATTTTTTTCTTTCTGTCATAAACCTTGTACCATAGGGTCAGTCCTTTCTATTGGACTTGCTCTGATTCCCTACAAAGCTTGTAGGCCAAAAAGGAGAATGAATATTAAGAATCAGAAGTGTATTTTTAAAACCTTCAATTGGACCTTTAAACACATTTTTCCCAGATAGTTATGACACTTGTTATTATGCCACATGACTTCAGGAATAACTACTTAACTCAGAAACATGCATTCCTCAGTAAGGCTGCCAGTAGCATCAAGATGCTATACAGTAAAACTCTTTTAAGGGCAGACTTAAAGCAGAGCAGCCTCAAGTACCACACATGCCCACCTACAAAATGTTCAGAGCATCAAGGAGTCTCAGCCTCTGCCAATTCCAACTTCCTCATTTTCAGGTAACTGAAGTTTTGCCTGAACCTGTGCAAGAAAATAACAACAACTATAATAGCTAGCATTATTATGACATGGACTATGTGACTTGAGCTCAGGTCCTTCTGATTCCAAGTCTAGCATTCTATCTATTATGTCACCTTGCTGCATCAATAAAATAAAGATAATTTTTTTAAAATAAAGATAATTTTAAAAGAAACAGCAGGCAGGGCTGGAAGACTTCCACTAATTGGGCTGGACCACTCAGAATTCTGAGACAATTCTCAGGAGAGACAGGCTCTAATTCTGATCCACCCACTTAAATCTTTCACCCAGAAATTTTAAAGCATAGATTTACCCCCAGGCCACAATGAAGATGCTTGAGTGCCCTTTTAGTAGTACTCTAAGCCTGATCAGCCCTTCCATGAGGGACTCCCAACATTAAAAAGTCAGTCACACCAGGTCCTTCCCCACCACACACATATCCTTACCTTAAATCCATTATCACTCCTGTTTAAATCTCATCCCCAGTCAGGCAAGAGGAAGAAAATGACTTTTCTCAATGCTTTCAAGTCATCCTGCCTCACATTCCTGTGATTATTGCCTTAAATCTCTAGTTAATTGCAGATAATGTCTCCAGTGACCGGTAATGTCTCACTTTCTTCCTCTCCTTCCCCAGGCCTCTGCCAAGGACTCCTGGTGGGTGGTAACTGACATACAACCATGTGCTACATCGCAGATGTGGGGAGGCTACTTGCCAACAGGCTCACAGGCTTCCTTGTGAGAGAGCTCACCTCCCAAGATTTCCCATCTTGAGGCTGCCACAGGCCCCCCATTCACTAGGCAGGAACCCAGGACCCAAAGCCCCGCTGAATATTCTAGCTCCACTACTCATAACAGGTTTCCAAATAAGTACTAGCAGAAAAGGATGCCGAAGCAACAAACTTGGAGAATTTTTTTTTGCAAACCAGAGTATGTATTATGGGAGGCTAGCTCCAGACTTACTGAGCTCCATCACAAATGATTGTTGGGTAAAAACAAAATGGGGGAATGGGAGAGAAGACAGGAGGTAGGGAGATGGGAGTCTTGCTCCCTCACTACATGGGTCTGTCCCATCTCTAATTATAATTGAAAACAGTCATCCAGCCAGGGTCTCAAGCACCTCTTACAAGCTCTTCTATGGCCTACTCCCATACTATCTACCCAACATTGGGATTTTCCTTGTGAGAGCTGGGTTTCAAAGATAAGAGCATTTGTCATGTGACCACCACCAAGGTCCTGGATTCAAATCCTGAACATATTTATTTCCTGTGTCACTCCAAGCTGATAGCAAGCAGAAATCAGAGAAGTTATGCAGATCAGAATACACCAGACAATATAAAGAGTGTATGAGCTCTCCCAGAAGGAGAGAGAAGTATCTCAATGCAACTGAATGAGAGAGTTTGTAATCTCACCTAAAGGGTGTTTTGCAGTTTACAAAGCAGCTTCCTCACAATTTATATATAAAGCACTTTGAAAACCTTAAACCCTTTATAAAAGTTAGCCCCTGTCCTCCTAGTCCTCATCCTCATCATAATCAAGAGGAAATATGACCTAGTATAGGAATTCTTAACCTTTTTTATCTACCTCTTTAGTAAGCAACAAAGGAAACAAAATATATTGAAGTACAGGTATCAAAATATTTTATAAAGAGAAAAAGACCTATTTGTACAAAAATATTTATAGCAGCTCTTTTTGTGGTGGCTAAGAATTTGAAATCAAAGGAATGCCCATCAATTGGGGAATGTCTAAACAAGCTGTGGTATATGATTGTGATGTAATATTATATGATGCTATTAGAAATGGATGATTTCAAACAGGATGATTTCAGAAAGGCCTGGAAAGACTTGTACGAACTGATATATAGAGAAGCAAACAGAACCAGGAGAAAACTGTGCACAGTAACAGCAATATTGTTTGATGAAGAACTGTGAATGACTTAACTATTCTCAGTAATACAATAATCCAAGATAATGCCAAAGGACTATTGATAAAACATACTGTCTACCTCCAAAGAAAGAACCGATATTGATTGAACACAGACCAAAGCATGTTATTTTCTCTTTCTTTCATTTTTTCTTTAATCCAAGTTTTCTTGTATAAAATTACTAAGATGGTAATGTTTTACATAATTACACACGTATAACCTATATCTGATTGCTTACTGCCTTGGGGAGGGGGGGAAGGGAGGAAGGGAAGGAAGGAAGGATAGAATTTGGAACTCAAAACTTAAAATAAAAATGTTTATTATTATTAAAGATATTTTATAAGGTATGTGTTGTCCATTTAAATTATGTCCACATGGGTTTGTTTCAGGGAGGCCCAAATAGATATCTCTGAAATCTAGCTTACCTCTCTCCAAGGGAGACTTTGATTCCTGCCTACAAGGAAGCAGGAAATTGGGGCTATGAGGCTCGATGCCCTGCTCTCCACTGAGAGGGAATACCAGATTAGAATCTCATCTGTCTGCTCCCCTAAAAATTGCTCCACTAGGGAAAATGACTTTTAGGTTCAAGAAGGAGTGTCTCAAGTTATATCTGAAGGCTTTAACTTCCTACCTACCAAATGCTACTTAAAAAAACAGTGAATAGTTAAGAAATCCATTTATTCAAGCAGATAGCAAGCAGAAATCAGAGAAGTTATGCAGATCAGAATATACCAGACAATATACAAAGTGAATGAGCTCTCCCAGGGGGAGAGAGAGGTATCTCAATGCAACTGAATGAGAGTTTGTAATCTCACCTAAAGTGAAAACTCCCCCAAATCTCTAGGGAGGCACCCTGGAAATCAGGGACATGTGAACTGTAGCTATTGGTACTATCACACTCTTAGATGTTAGCTGCTTTCCAAAGTTTTCTCTTTCTCTCCAAAGTTCTCTCCCTGAAGAGAGCCTAGAACCAAGAATTG
Organism: Dromiciops gliroides; assembly: GCF_019393635.1. Taxonomy (NCBI): domain Eukaryota; kingdom Metazoa; phylum Chordata; class Mammalia; order Microbiotheria; family Microbiotheriidae; genus Dromiciops; species Dromiciops gliroides. The sequence goes on from NC_057861.1 coordinate 581,752,405, forward strand.
TCTCTCAAAGCCAGGTCTTTCTCTCCCACACTCTCCCCAGCTCTCCTTCTCAACCCAGGCAAGCAACATTGATTTTTTTTTTCTCCAAGAGAAACAGCCAGATGGCAAATGGGTAGAGCACTAGGACTGGAATCAGGAAGACCCATGATCCAATTTAGCCTCAAGTACTCTCTAGATGTGAGACCCTGGGCAAGTAATTTAACTTGCAATTTTCTATAATTGCAAAATGGGCATGATAATAATAGTATTGACTCTACAGGGGCAATTGTGTTTTTTGTTTGTATTTTGGGGGGTTTTTTTCGTTTTGGAGGTGCAAATGAGGGTTAAGTGACTTGCCCAGGGTCACACAGCTAGTAACTGTCAAGTGTCTGAGGCTGGATTTGAACTCAGGTACTCCTGAATCCAAGGCCAAGTGCTTTATCCACTGCGCCACCTAATTACCCCCCCAGGGGTCATTGTGAAAATCAAATGAGATATTTGCAAAGTAGTCATTCAAGCCTGGTGCTTAATAAATATTTGTTTCCTCTCTTCCACCAATGATAAAGTATTAAGAGAATGCACCAGCCTTGAACTCTGACTTACAATTTTTAAAAGTACACCTTCCTCTGACATACACTGGGTGTGTGACCGAATAAGTCATTTAACCTCTTGATGTTCTAGGCAACTCTCTAAGACTATAAAATACAGAGAAGGTGCCAAGTTCCATTTGATAGAGGAAGTCTCTTCATCTGGAAATTTCCTATATCAATGAAATCACAGTTTCTTTCCCTATCCTACTATTATTTAAAGTAGGTCATGCAGAGGGCATCAATCTGGATGTTTAGTTGGTATAGTGGATAGATTGCTGGGCTGTGAGTTAGGAAGACCTGAGTTCGAATTCTGTCTCAGATACTATGTAACTCTTTGTCACTCTAGGCAGGTTATCTAACTTCTGGGGACTTCAGTTTCTTCTTCTGTAATATAGGGATAATAGCACATGCTACCTCACAGGATTATTATAAGGATTATATCTGCAAAGCATTTGCAAACTTTAAAGTACTATATAAATGTGGGCAGAGAATTGGAACAGTGGATAGAATACCAGCCCTAGGCACAGGAGGACCTGAGTTCAAATCCAGACTCAGACACTTACTATCTGTGTGACCCTGGGCAAGTCACTTAACCCTGATTGCCTCCCCCCACCAAAGTACTATATAAATGTTTGCTGTTATTGGTAGTATTATTCTGCACCTAAATTCAATTCTCTTCCCACTACCCCATGCTGTCTCTCAAACACCAGATGCAGTCCAACCTGCATAGTCAGACGATTAATTCCTTTGATCTGATACTGAATGCAGCCAAAGAATGCATTAGCTTTTTAGTCACCACGTCACTCTGCTGGCTCACACTAAGCCTTGCGGTTAACTAAAACCTCCATATCATTTTCAAATAAACTACTGTCAAATCAGGTTCCCTGCATCTGTTTTAAAAAAAACACACACACATATAAGATTTAAAATTGACTGCTGTTATATTTCATCTAGCTGGTTTTTAGGTCAGTTTTCCATCCTGTCATAAATCTTTGTTCCATCATCCATGTTATTAACTATCCTTGCAGGCACTGTGTTAGCTGTAAGTAAATAAGTAACTGAAGAAAATGCAGAAGGTTGAAGGGCTAAGAACAGAGCCCAGCATCACTTCACTAAGGACATCAATCTCAGAGCATAAGTTCATAGAGTGAGAACTGGAAGGAATTTTAGATAGTAGTTAGTACAATGCCCTCATTTTACAAGAAAGGAAACCAAGGCCCAGAGATAAAATCAACTCTTTAGTCCACAGGCTATTGACATGGATTTTCAATCAGCCATGGATATACCAATGGTGTTATCAAGGAATCCTGAGTTCATTTTACCCACTAGAATACAAAAATCATACACTTTCCTTTTCAGAAGAGACTTCAGAGCAATTGAACAGGAATTCTTAACTTTTTATATGTCATGCACCGTTCTGGCAATTTGGTGAAACCTATGGACTTTCTCAGAATGTTTTCAGATGAGGAAAGGCTCAATTTCCATTAGAAGTTAGTGGGGGAAAACATGATTTTTTCCCCCTATCCACTCACCCTCTGAAATCTTAGGGGAACAATAGATACCAACTCAAGAACTCTTGGTCTAGGTGAATCCAGACCCCAATTGAAATCCCCACTACGATATCCCTAACAAGTGATGATCCAAATTCCACTTGACCTCTAATAAGGGAGGAAATCATTCCATTTTGATTTTGTTTATATCGAGCTTTCATCTAATGATTAATACAAGTGTGGCAAGACTCTATATTCAAAAATCATTATCATGTCTTCTCCCAAGTGTTCTCTCCTCTAAGTTAAATATCCCTAGTTGTGTCAGCTGGCTTGGATCACTGTTTTCCCACAATCCTGGCTAAAATCCTCTGGACATTCTTCAGTTTCTAGTATCCAAAAGATACTAGATACTCCAGATTTGCTCTAGTAAGAGGAGAGTGATATTTAACTATTACCTTCCTATAGCTGAATATTAAGTCTCTGTTATGGTCACCTAACTGGATTGATTTTTCTGCCTTATTGTCTTATTTTGAGTTTTCAGTGCACCAATAAGTACCTCCCCACCTTTTTTTGGTAATTGTGCTAATTTTCTTATCCATTGATTTAGAAAATACATGACTGGGGGCAGCTAGGTGGCGCAGTGAATAGAGCACCGGCCCTGGAGTCAGGAGGACCTGAGTTCAAATCCGGGCTCAGACACTTAACACTTACTAGCTGTGTGACCCTGGGCAAGTCACTTAACTCCAATTGCCTCACAAAAAAAAAAAAGATGTAAAAAGAAAAGAAAATACATGACTGGATATGGAAGCCTTGCGGTTACACTATGGTATGGTATACCCACTATGGTATGGTGGTCCACAGGTTGGTAGCCATTGAATTACACTAAATCAAAGAAGGAATTTGAGGCAAAAAGATACTGAGACTTGTCCAAAGTCACACCGCTACTTAATGATGGAGTCAGGATTAGAACTCATGTCTCCTAATTAGTAGTCCAATAATCCCTTTGCTTTACTGAACCACCCCCAAATTCATCTCCTTCTTATATGAACTATTGTCTATCCATGTCTCCCCAAACTGATGTGTGGACAGTTGATTTTATTTAACCCAACTAGCTTTTTATTATGCACCTACTATGTGTAATCTACCATGCTAGGCATCTATGATACAAAGATAAATTCTCGATTTTAGGAGCTTTTATTCTACTTGGAGAATACAACAAATAAATACATTCCTGATTATTTGAAAAAATAAGTGGAGGAGGGGAGGAGGAGAGCAGAAAAAGCTTCCCACAAGAGATGGTACATGATCTGAGCCTTGAAAAATTCAGGAATTATAAAAGACAGAGGGGAGGATAGATTACATTATATACATAGGGATTGTCTGTGAGAATGGATGTTGGTGAGAAATAGAATGCCAAGTTTAAGGAATAGCAAGTGGACCTGTTGGGTTATAAAATAAAGCACATGAAAGGAAATAATGTGAAATAAGCCTGGAAAGATTGTGAAGGGTAAGGAAGCCAAATTTCTGTACCAGTAGAAGTATCCCATCATAATTCTCACATGTCAAGGTCTTTGATCTCTTTCTTGAAACTATCATCCATTTTCACCTTCAAGGAAGGAAAGAGTCCTTGAGAGATGAGATTGAGTGTGATTACTGCAAACAATGACATTGTACCAAAAAAGAAGGAAATTTAGCCAAGGTGAAATTTGTTTAGCGATCCAACACATTATGGCCACAGTGACATTTCTGCTATTGTTTAAAGCAGCTTGTGCATTTGATCTAGTGATTTACAGACATAAGAACTTGTAGTTTCTGAGAAATGGTCCAAGTCCATGCCATAATTTATTGCCAGCTCTGAACAGGTCTGTCTTCATTCTTTTACTGTCCTTTACTGTTAACTGTCCACAAAATAAATAACAAGGAGGCTGCAAAACTCCTGTCAATGATTGAGAAGCAAGAGGAAGAAAAATGTGTATGTGATTCTCAAGTCTGATTTCCCTTAAGATAATCTAACTATAGTTGATGAATTTTATGGGTTAAAAATTAAATGGGAGGGGCAGCTAGGTGGCACAGTGGATAGAGCACCGACCCTGGAGTCAGGAGTACCTGAGTTCAAATCCAGCCTCAGACACTTAATACTTACTAGCTGTGTGACCCTTGGCAAGTCACTTAACCCCAATTGCCTCACTAAAAAAAAAAAAAAATTAAATGGAAAAACTAATATTTTATAGTACTTGCTTAATTATTCCATTCCATGTGTGTACATACTTAGCCAACCATTGGGTTGACATCATAGACGAGATGTTTTCTGTGATTTCCCCCTAACTTTAATATATTATTTAGGTAAAAGAGATCATGCAATCATTATGCAAAATGCTAAGTAGATAAGGAATAATTATATTCAGGGACAGAGACTAAAGTGTAATTAGTGTTTAGTCTCTAAAAGTAGTAGGCTAAATTTTAATTCTTTGGTTGAATGGTGACACTTGCTTAAAATCAGATGTTTTACTCCAGCAGAGTAAAAATTTTAGTAATGAGTGATAAATGAAGTGTACCAAAGGAAGTCTAAACATTAGGATTCTTTGATTGTAAATTTTTAATTTGATCCTGGGAGTACCTAAAAGATATTGGTATTATATATCCAGCAGTTATACAATAATTATTGTAACTCATTTATTCCGGGAATATCATTTAGCTGTACAGTTATTTGAAAATATATATAAACTTAGAGATTTTTCTAATGTTTAGATTTTCCTGTATGGTGTAAGATGTTGATCTAAACCTAATTTCTTTCAGACTCCTTTCAAGTTTTCTGAGTAGTTTTGGTTGAAAGTGATCCCTTAGCACAGTAGTTGAGTTCTTTGGGTTTGAGGGTTGTGAAATCGAATCTATGCATTACATACATATTCCATTCCACTGACTAACTTTTCTGTTTTTTAAGAGAGAAGTGGTAGATAGTTTTGATGGTTATTGCTTTGTAATATATTAACTCTATTCCAACTCTGACTCTTACAGACTAGTTTCAGGTCCCAGAGCAAGGTTACTTCCTCCCCTCAGCATTCTAGGAGTGCCCTTGAGGATTTGGGAGGGGCTTATTTTCTTTCTTTTTTAACATTTATTAATTTAGAATTTTCCCCAAGTTACATGTAAATTTTTTTTCACATTGATTTTTTCAAAACTTTGTGTTCCAAATTTTCTTCCTCCCTTCCTCCTCATCCCTCCCTAAGAAATCAAGCAATTCAATATAAGTTATATATGTGCAGTCATGCAACGCATCTCCATATTAGTCAGGTTGTGAAAGAAAACAGACAAAATAACTTTAGAAAGAGGAACTAAGAAAAAAATTATAGTTTAATCTGTATTCAGATCCCATCAGTTCTTTCTCTGTAGATGGTTTACACTTTTCATATGTCCTTCTGATAGCATCCTATTCATCATTTCTTTCACAATTACTATTGCTAACTGTATTATCCTCCATCCTATTCTCTCCCCCTTGATATTTACTCTATTTTCTATTTTCTTTCACCCCATCCTTCCTCAAAAGTGTTTTGCTTTTACTGCCCCCTCCCCCAATCTGCCCTCCCTTTCTTCACCTCTCTCCCCCTTACCCCCTTACCCTCCCACTATCCCTCAGGGCAAGACATATTATCATACCCATTTGAGTGTGTATGTTATTCCCTCTTTGAGCCAATTCTGATGAGAGTAGGACTCACTCCCCCGCTCCTTCCCCATCTTCCCCTCCACTCCATAAGCTTTTTCTTGTTTCTTTTATGTGAGCTACTTTACCCCATTCCACCTCTCCCTTTCCCTTTCTTCCAGTGCATTCCTCTTACCCCTTATATTTTAAAGATGTCATCATGGGTCAGCTAGATGACACAGTGGACAAAGCACCAGCCCTGGACCCAGGAGGCCTTGAGCCTATATTTGGCCCCAGACATAAGTCACCCCACTCTTCTTGACCCACAAAAAACAAGGATAGGGGGCAGCTAGGTGGCACAGTGGATAAAGCACTGGCCCTGGATTCAGGAGTACCTGAGTTCAAATCCAGCCTCAGACACTTGACACCTACTAGCTGTGTGACCCTGGGCAAGTCACTTAACCCCAATAGCCTCACCAAAATAAATAAATAAATAAATATTTAGCTATCCATGCTTCTATAGAGAACACGTGAAATAGATCTTTCTAATCTGTTCTGCCCCTGCCACCACCATGCCAAAAATCCCAGATGAAAAGAGTCCCTCTCTTTTTCTCTGTCTCCTAACATACACTGGTTCCTGAATGAAAAAAGAAAGATCCAGCAAGCCAGCCTCAGCTTCCTACTTCCTGTCTTCTTCCCCAAAAGGGGAAGTCCTTCAAGTTGATTGGTTGAGAGTGGTTTCCTGTTCATCTTGTCCTGTAGTCCATAGCCTCTGAGAACAACATTCCACTCAGGGCCAGCCAGGTGTGGTTTAGATTTAATCAACCTTAAGTAGGTTCAACTTCTGAGAATAACACCCCACTCAGGGCCAACCAGGTGTGGTATCCATTTAATCATTCTTAAGTAGGTTCTCAGTCAGTTTCTCAGTCTCACCCAATTCAATCAATTCCAAATCAATCTTTAGGTGAGGCCCCTGGGCATCTGGCCAAATCCCAATATTTTATAACAAATTAAACAGTTTAACCTTTTATTATCCCCCCGATTTCTTTTTCCTGTTTACCTTTGTATGCTTCTCTAGGGTCTTGTATTTGAAAGTCAAATTTTCTATTAAGTTCAGGTCTTTTCATCACAAATGCCTTAAAGTCCTCTTTTTCATTGAAGTCCCATTTTGCCCCCTGAAAGATTATAGTAAGTTTAGCTGAGTAGGTGATTCTTGGTTGTAATCCTAGTTCCTTTGTCTTCACCTTGACCTGAGATCTCTGAAATTTGTCTATAATATTCCTGGAAGTTTTCCTTTTGGGATCTCTTTCTGGAGGTGATTGGTGGATTTTTTCAATTTCTATTTTACCTTCTGCTTCTAGAATATCCAGGCAATTTTCCCTGACAATTTCTTGGAAGATGATGTCTAAGCTCTTTTTTTGAACATGGTTTTCAGGTAATCCAATGATTTTCAAATTCTCTCTCCTGGATCTACTTTCTAGGTCAGCTGTTTTTCCAAGGAGATATTTCATATTGCGCTCTATTTTTTTATTCATTTGGATTTGCTGTATTGTGTCTTGATTTCCCATAAAGTCATTAGCTTCTATTTGCTCTATCCTAATTCTTAAGCAATGATTTTCTTCAGAGAATTTATGTGCCTCCTTTTCCATTTGGCCAATTTGGCTTTTCAAGTTTTTGACTTTTTTTCATGATCCTCCTGTATCACTCTCATTTCTCTTCCATTTTTAGCTCTACCTCTCTTACTTGTCCCTCTACCTCTCTTACTTTATCTTCAAAGTCCTTTTTGAGTAATTCCATGGCCTGAGACCAATTCATATTTTTCTTGGAAGCTTTGGATGTAGGAGCTTTGACTTTGTTATCTTCTTCTGAGGGAGTATTTTGATCTACCTTGTCACCAAAGAAACTTTTGATGGTCTGCTGCTTTTCTTGCCTGCTCATCCTGCCTGCCTATTTATTGCATTCTAACTCCTTCTTAAAGTGAAACACTGCTTCCAGGATGCATGGTCCCAAGCTTCAGGGGGTGCCAAATGGTACAATTTGAGGAGAGGCTCATTCTCAGCCCACCTGGCCTGTAAGTAACCATAGACCTGCTTGCTCTTTAACCTGGAAGCAGAAAACTGATTGAAATCTGATTCCCTATGGTCAAAAGCTTGGCGTGCCTGTGCCCTTCCCCCCAATGGGCCGCTGCCACTCTATTCTGCTTCCTGAGTAACACCACAGCACTCCCGCCTCTGCTTCAGCAGAGACCCACTACTATTTCTCCCTGGCCAACCGCTGGACTCCCTCATGGGTCCATGAGCTGAGTTTCACAAAAAGCTGCTGATGCTGATAATTCTGAGGTTCTGGAGGCATGGACTGCCTGGGGCTAGATCTGCACCATGCACTGTGCTCCTCTCTCACCCCAGTACAGCAAACCTTCCCTGCCACCTTTTTAAGCTGTCTTTGGCTGCAAAATTGTCTCACTCTGTTCTTTTGTGGGTTCTGCTGCTCCAGGAGTTTTCTTATGGCATTTTTGGAGGTATGTGGATGGATGGTGTTGGGAGCTGTGAAAGTCACAGCCTTTCCTCTGCTATCTTGGCTCCACCCCCCTCATTTTCTTTCTTTCTTTCTTTTTTTTTTTTTTGGTGAGGCAATTGGGGTTAAGTGACTTGCCCAGGGTCACACAGCTAGTAAGTGTTAAGTGTCTGAGACCAGATTTGAACTCAGGTACTCCTGACTCCAGGGCCAGTGCTCTATCTACTGTGCCACCTAGCTGCCCACCCCCCTCATTTTCTAATGTCATCCACTTAAGCCCCTACCAGTGTGCCTTCTAGAAAGATTATCTATTGAGAATCATGTTAGTTATCTAGTCTTAAGTCACTCTTATAAAGGAATTTTAACTAATGTGATACAGTAAAAACAATTTGCACAAATCATCATTCCTAAAATCTATGATACTCTTCCACAAGTACAGAGTCTAGGAGAACACACATTCAGGCTTGGAGAGCACACATGACAAAAGTTCACAGGTTCTGATTGACAGTTTTTTCTCCCATTCATGGGGTGTTCAGGAAGTTTTCAATAGAGATGATGTATAGATTCTTTACTGAATTCCCTATGGAGCCATCAGTCTATGTCTAGTCTGTCCTTGGCTCCAAAAGTAAACACTGATATGGAGGTTACATCAGGATACTGCCAGGAAGATGGGAAATCTAATATCCTTTGGACATAAAGAGTCTTTCGAGGTCATCCTCTGGCTAAACGGAGTAAGAAGTACTTGACCAAGGCTGAAGCCAAATCCTATCCTTCCCTCCCAGGCAGTTTTTCTGCAGAGATTTTTTTAAAACTTTCTTTCCTGATTTAATGGAACTTCCCAATTCAAGGTAACTCAATGCTTTTATACAGAACCCATACATAGGTCATTATAAAACCTGTCAACAAATTGCAATAGAACTCCTGTGTAGAGTCATTCCACTTCATCCAATGGCTTTCAAAACCTTTTCATACAGAACCTAAAGCCTTTGATTGATATTCATTGATTGAGCCTGGGGATTTGCTTGAGTAAACTAATCAAATACACTCTTATGGTAATGTAGTTTGAAATCTGATACTGCTAGGCCCTCTTCCTTCCTACCTTTTTTCATTATTTTCTTTGAGATTCTTAATTTTTTGTTCTTCCAGATGCATTATTTTTCCAGTTTGGGTCGTTTGGCATAGCACTGAATAGGTGATTAAGTTTAGGATAGTTTTGTCATTTTTATTATATGGGCATAGCCTAACCCTGAGTAAATAATATTTCTCCATTCATCTAGGTCTATGTTCTTTAGTGTTTTGTTGTATTCATATAGTACTTTTGTGTTTCTTGGAAGGTAGACATAAAAATCAATCAATCATTAAAACTTCATTAAGCACCTACTATATACCAGGTATTGTGCTAAGTATTAGGAATACAAAAAGAGGCAAAAAACCTCAAAGAGTTTACAATCTAATAAAAGAAATAGCATGCAAAAAATATATATACAAAACAAGTTATATATAGGATAAATTGGAAACAATTAATAGAGGGAAGGCACTAGAATTGAGAGGGGTTGGGGAAGGCTTCTAGTAAAAGATGACTTTAGTTGCGACTTAAAGAAAGCCAGCGAGTGTAGTCAGAAGGGAGGAGGGAGAGCATTTCAGGCATGGGGGATACAAGAGAAGATGCCTGGAGATGAGAGATGGAACAACTTGTTTGTGGAATAGCCAGGAAGCCAGTGTCATTGGAACAAAGACTAAATGCCAAGGAGCAAAATATAAAAAGACTGGAAAGGTAGGAGGGGGCTAGCTTAAGAAGGAATTTGAGGGGCAGCTAGGTGGTGCAGTGGATAAAGCACTGGCCCTGGATTCAGGAGCACCTGAGTTCAAATCCGGCCTCAGATACTTGACACTTACTAGCTGTGTGACCCTGGGCAAGTCACTTAACCCCCATTGCCCCGCAAAAAAAAAAAAAAAAGAAGGTATTTGAAAGTCAAACAGACCATTTGTATTTGATCCTGGAGCCACTGGAGTTTATTAAAGAGGTGACATGGTCATACCTGCACTTTTGGAAAATGACCAAAATATTTTACATCCTTGTAGTTATTTTGAAAGGAATTTATCTAATTCTTCCTGCTGGGTTTCATTGGTAATAGAGAGAAAAGTTGCTGATTTATGTGGGTTCATTTTGTACTCTGTTACTTTAAGTTATGACCTGTTTAAACTACTTTTTGTTGAGTTTCTAGCATTCTCTATGTAGACCTGAAAAAACGTGATGGTTCATTTTCTCTTTCTAGTACTTATTTTCTCAATTTTATCTTATAGCTAGCATTTCTAGAATCATATCAGATAATGGTGATGATAAAAAAAACCAAACCATTGTTGTATTAACCTTGTTCTTAATGGAAAGGTCTCTAGGATTTCTCCATTACATTAAATGTTGGCCCTTGGTTTTAGGTAGCTAGTATTTATCATCTTAAGGAAAGATCCATTCTCATTCTGATGATTTTTATTGTTTTAAACAGAAATTGTTATTGCATTTTATCAAAAGCTTTTTTCAACACTGATTTACATAAACAAGCAATTTTTATTACTGCTACTAATATTGTCTGTTATGTTTATGGTTTTCCATGTAATGTACCAATTCAAGGTATAAATGCAACCTGGCTATAGTATATAATTCCTGATATGTTGAAATAGCCTCTACATCAGAATTTAAATTTTTTGTTTTTTAGTGAGACAATTGGGGTTAAGTGACTTGCCCAGGGTCACACAGCTAGTAAGTGTTAAGTGTCTGAGGCCAGATTTGAACTCAGGCACTCTTGACTCCAGGGCCAGTGCTCTATCCACTGCACCACCTAGCTGCCCCGAGAATTTAATATTTTGAATCAATATTCATTAGGGATATTATTCTATAGGTTTTTTCCCCTCTACTTAGGAATCAAGATCACATTTGTATCAAAGAAGGAATTTGGTAGGATCCCTTCCATTTTTATTTTTATAAACATTGTAAGCATTAAAATTGTTCTTAAATATTTGATAGAATTTATTTCTAAAAACCATCTGTTATGGGGTTTTTTCCTGAGGGAGTTAATTTCTGATGTATTTGATTTCTTTTTCTAAAATGTGGTTATTTAAATTATTCTTTGTTCTGTTCATCTATATGGCTTATGTTTTATAAGTATTTGTATGTTTGACGTAAATTAAATATTTTCTTGGCATATAATTAGGCAAAACAAATACTGATAGCTTCCTTTATTTCATTTTTTTTTTTGGCAGGGCAATGGGGGTTAAGTGACTTGCCCAGGGTCACACAGCTAGTAAATGTCAAGTGTTTGAGGCCGGATTTGAACTCAGGTACTCCTGAGTCCAGGGCCAGCACTTTAACCACTGCGCCATCTAGCTGCCCCCCTTTATTTCATTTTAATTTGTTGTAAATTCATCCTTTTTCATTTATAATACAAGTAAATTAGTTTACCTCTTAAAATCAGATTAGCTGTTTATCTATTTTATAAGGTTTTCTTTAAAAGTTTTAGTTTTACTTATCAATTAAAAGGTATCTTTGCTTTCAAATTTATTAATCTCTAGTTTATAAAATTTCTGTTTTGGTGTTTTAGTTATATATTTTTAATATATTGCTTTTTTAGTTATTTTTTAGTTACACGCCCAATTCATCTCTTTTTTGTTGATGAAGTTGTTTGGTGATATAAATTGTCCTTTAAAGACATCTTTGGCCAGATTCCAAAGTTTGTCTTATTTTAATTTCCTATTGTTTCTGTGAGTTGTCTTTTGACCCACTAATTCTTTGGCATTAAAATATTTAGTCTCCATTTTTAATACATTTTTTTCAAATATTCTTTATAAAATAGAATTTTATTGTATTGTGATCACTAAAAGAGGCATTTAATATTTGTCTTTTTTTTTAGTGAGGCAATTGGGGTTAAGTGACTTGCCCAGGGTCACACAGCTAGTAAGTGTTAAGTGTCTGAGGTCGGATTTGAACTCAGATACTCCTGAATCCAGGGCCAGTGCTTTATCCACTGTGCCACCTAGCGGTCCCCCTAAAATTCTATTCTAATCAATTTCTTTCTTTCCATAGCTATTTGTGAAGTCTTATCAGACAGACCTTTTGCTCTTCTTCTTCTCCTTTTTTTTTTTGAATGCTTTTTGTTGATGCCTTTTGTACAACATAGCAAATCTCTGTCCATAGTTCCTCAGCCACTCTATTAACTCTATTCATCACCTCCCCTTCATATACTTAAGGGGTGTTGTTTAGCTTGTATCTATATGGTCTGATGGTTTTCCCTACTTCTTTCAATTTAAGATTGAATTTTGCAATAAGAAGCTCATGATCTGAACCACACAGTTCCAGGTCTTGTTTTAACTGACTGTATAGAGCTTCTCCACTTTTGGCTGCAAAGTATATAATCAGATTTCTTCTCTATTGACCATCTTGTGATGCATATGTAGAGTCATGTTTGATGTTACTGAAAAAGAATATTTGTTATGACTAGCAAGTTATCTTGACAAAATTCTATTAATCTCTTCCCTGCTTCATTTTGTTCTCCAAGGCCAAATTTGCCCGTTATTTCAATTATCTTTGATTTCTTTAGCATTTCAACCCACTATGATAAATGTCTTTTTTATGTTATTTCTATAAGATGTTGTAGGTCTTCATAGAACTAACCAACTTTGGCCTCTTTAGCATCAGTGGTTGGAGCACAGACATGTAATATTTTGAGGTTTAATGGTTTGCCTTGGATTCAAACAGATATCATTTTGTCATTTTAGAGATCATACCCCAGTATAGCTTTTTTCTTATCTTTTTATTGACTTGAGGGCTACTCCATTTCTTCCCCATTCCCATACATTTAAGTTCACTGACACCCAATATGTTGATATTGAATCTTTCCATCTACCTTTTGACCATATTCAGTTTATCTTGATTCATAGATCTTACATTCTAGGTTCCTATGCAATGTTGATCTTTACAGCATCAGACTTTCCTAAGTCAGCAGATGCATCCACCACCGAGCTTCCTTTTGGCTTTGGCTCAGCCTCTTCATTCTTTCTAGAGCTACTTGTAGTTGTCCTCTGCTCTTTCCTAGTAGTATATTGGATAACTTCCTACTTGAGGGGTTCATCTTCCAATGTTATCTCTTATCATTTTAGTACTGCCCATGGGGTTTTCTTGGAAAAGATACTGGAGGGCTTTGCCATTTCCTTCTCCAATGATTTACCTTTTGTCAGACCTCTCCAGTACGACCTGTCCATCTTGGGTAATCCTGCATAGCATAGCTCATAGTTCCACTCAGCAACACAAGCTCCTCTGCCATGACAAGGCAGTAATCCAGATGATACCTCTTTGATGTCAGAAAGTGAAGAGGAATTAAGAGGCCTCTTGTTGAGGGTGAAAGATGAGAATATAAAAGCTAGGTTGAAGAAAATCAGAAAAATTAAGATCTTGACAATGGGTCCCCATCTCTTCCTGGCAAATAGAGGGAGAAGAAATGGAAGCAATGTTAGATTTTATATTCTTGGGCTCAAAGCCATGAAATTTTAAAAATACTTGCTCTTCAGAAGGAAACCTATGGCAATTCTGGACAGCATACTAAAAAGCTGACACCTTTGTCACCTTGCTGACAAAGGTCCATATATATAGTCAAACTTATGGTTTTTCCAGTAGCAATGTATGGCTGTGAAAGTTGGACTATAAGGAAAGTTGAGTGCAGCAGAAACAATGCTTTCAAAATGTGGTGATGGAGAAGGTTTTTGAGGGTCCCTTGGACAGCAAGGAGATCAAATCAGTCAACATAAAGAAATTAATTCAGGCTGTTTACGGGAAGGTTAAATACTTAAGCTGAATCTTAAATACTTTGCAACATAATGAGAATTCAAGACTCATTGGGAAAGACCTTGATGTTGGGAAAAATAGAAGGCAAAAGCAAAAGGGGATGGCAGAGGATGAGATAGATAGATAATGTCATGAAAATAATGAGCATGAACTTGTACAGACTCCAAGAGATAGTGGAAGATTGAAGGACCTGGCATGCTATGGTCCATGGAGTCAAAAGAGTCAGACACAACTGAACAACAACAACAATCTCTAACCCCTTTCTCTCCCTTTCTTTGATCAACTCACTCTCTTCCCTATTCAATAAATTCTATCAACACCCTTTTATTTCCAAGGTCAAATAAAACATCTTCTTTTTAACTTTTAAAGCCTTTAACAATCTTGTCCTTTCCTACCTTTCCAGTCTTTTTATACCTTGTTACCACTCCATATATTCTGCAACTTAGTGGCATTGGCCTTCTTGCCCTTCTTTGTACAAGACACTCTTCTTAGCTCTAGGCATTTTCACCATCTGTCTCCTATACCTGGAATTATCTCCTTCCTTATCTATGTTCTGTCTTATCCAGACTTTTTTTTCAGGCCAGAGCTAGAGTCCTACTTTCTGCAAGGAAACTTTCCTTACACCGGTGGCTTCCTTCTAAGATTGTCTTTAGTTAATCCAGTCTACATCTGGATTGTATACATTTGTTTACATTTTGTCTCCCCAGGAGACTGTGAACTCCTTGAGAAAAGGTTTTTTCTTTTCCTTCTTTGTATTCCCAGTCTTCAGCACAGTGCCTGGCACATAGTAGGTGTTTATTATATCTTTATTCTTGATTGACTAATGTATTCCTTTTTCCTTCCCTTAGGGTTCTTCAACTAAGATATTTTTTTTTGGCGGGGTAATGGGTGTTAAGTCACTTGCCAGAGTCACACAGCTAGTAAGTGTCAAGTGTCTGAGGCCAGATTTGAACTCAGGTACTCCTGAATCCAGGGCCAGTGCTTTATCCACTGTGCCACATAGCTGCCCCCAACTAAGATAATTTTAAAAAGAACAAAACCAGCCTCCTAGCACTTCTGTTTGTCTTCTTTATCTCTTTTTAATTTATCTAATTCCTTGAAGACATTAGGGGTCTGAGGGAACACTTATTCCTCTTCCAATTACAATGTATATACTTCCTCATGATATGGTCCCTTATAATCGTTCCAGTGTATTTACCCTATGTGAGGAAAGGAGCAATGGTCTCCTCTCATTAGAAAATAGCCAGCACCATTCAAATCACACTCCTCCAGACCTGTTTTGAGGATTCAGGTCTCAATTCCCCTTCCCTCTGGCAGGCAGATCACGTGGTTCAGGTAGCCCTGAGCTGGTCTCAACAAAGTCCTCTTTCTGGGCTGTGTCCATATAAAGGAATGTCCCTGTGTCACCTCCTCATTACCTAAGCACTCAAAGAATAGTTATGGAAATTAGGGTTAAGAATACTGTGTTCCAGTTAGCTAGCTTTCCACACTTAGATTATAACCCTTAAGTAATTGGCCAATGATGAACAAAGGGAGTGTCCATTTTGAGGTAGGGACTAGGGATTAAAAAGGGGCCTATGCTTTACACTTGCTGGCTGTAGCACTTATTTGCAAGTGTCCATTCTCGTGAGAATGAAAATAGACCAGTCTTTGACACATCACTATCAAATTTCAGAGAATTATTGAATAGGAGTAATTTTCCTCTCATCTTGCTAGGTTTCTCTTTACTCCTATGTTTTCATTGAAAAGATTTTATTCAGTTGGGGGTGAGGAGTGTCTGTTTTTAAAATCAGGAATATATGAAGTTCTCTATTTCATTAAAGATCCACTTTTCCCCTATAGGATTTTATTTAATTATGCCAGCTAAGTTATAAGTTGGTTGTAAGCCTTCATCTTTTGCCTTTCATAATTTCCCTTTAACAAGTCTTTGCAGAACAATTTTTGTTAGACCAATATAATAACATCACTTTTTCTGCTTGGAATTCTTCTGCAATTCCCTATTGTTTCTGGACTAAAAGTCATACTCTTCTTTCCTCCATTAAAAGCTCTTGATAACCTAGAACCATTCAACTTTTCCATAGTTATTTTATCTTCCTCTATTCACTCTGGACTATGACCAAAACCAGGCAGAACTATACCCAACAGAGTGCTCTGCTTATGTCTCCATGCCTTTGTCTAATCTATTCACAATACCTGGAATGCTTCTATTTACTGGTAGGATTCCTACTTATCCTTTAAAGTTCAAATGAAATTTAATTTCCTGCTAAAACCATCCCTGATCCCCTAACAAGATAACAAGTCTCACCCATACCCCTTGCAAAATTTATTCAACACTATTTTGGTAACTTTCAACTCTGCTCTTTTCTTATACTATTGAAATTCATAGTTATCAAGATTGGTGTCCTATAACATTGATTAAATTGTCAGCTCCTTGGGTACAGCTGCCATATTTTATCAAGCATTGTATCTCCCTTGGTACCTAGTACTGTATTCAGAAACTTGAGCATTTAATAGCTAGATTGATAGTAGATAAAGGCCTACATTTGGGAACAAGAATACCTGAGTTCAAACCCAACCTCACTTATTGTGTGACCCTGTGAAAATCACTTAATTTCTGTTTGTTTCAGGTTTTTTATCTGTAAAATGGGAATGACAGTAGCACCAGAGTTGATGAAATGATAAAAATTAAATAACATTTGTAAAGTACTTTGAAAACTTTTAAATGCTGTGTAAATATTGGCTATTGTTATAAATGATAAGTTTGTTGTTGCTATTACAATATGATAAAACTAAAGCAATTTCCTAGTCAGCTTTCTCTGATTTCTTGGGAAAACAGAATTGTCAGCTTAGGTCCTATCCCATCTTCCTACTATTTCTAAAAAATAGAATACACATCTTGACCAGTTATCTCATTGTTTCAGTTCTTGATTCCAGGGCCATTTCAGAGCTGTTCATCCTAGACAGTGGCATGACAAGGGGTTGTCAACACAGACAGTCATTGTCTGGATTTCATTTTTTGGTAAAGAATTTCATCTGACACAATTTCACTTGTGCTTCATTCCTCGGTTCAGATCACTATCTGGTCTCTTTTCATATTCCATTTGGCAAGCCAGGCTTCTCCCTTGCAGCAATTACTCATCGGATTCTTAGAAATATTCAGAGTTTTCCCAGGAGACTTTGCCAACTTGCCTCATTGAGCTCCTGTCTTGGAGAATACATGCAGCACTGTTGGCTTTCTTCTTTTTGCTCATAGCTTCACATATTCCTTTGACCCCACATTTTTTTTTTTACCAAACTACCCTTACTTTCAAGGTACAACTTGGTTCCAAATGATATCACTACACACATAAGCAATTTGAAATTCACTTAACCTCTGCCTCAGTTTCCTCATCTGTAAAATGGGAATAATAATAGACTCTACCTCCCAGAGTTGTTGTGAGGATAAAATGAGATAATATCTCATTAAAGGTCCACTTTTCCCCTATAAGATTTTATTTAATTATGCTAGCTAAGTACTTGAGTTCAAATCCTACCTCTGATACTACCTGGGTGATCTTATTTTTTTTTGTTTTTTGGTGAGGCAATTGGGGTTAAGTGACTTGCCCAGGGTCACACAACTAGTAAGTGTTAAGTGTCTGAGGCCAAATTTGAACTCAGGTACTCCTGAATCCAGGGCCAGTGCTCTATCCACTGTGCCACCTAGCTGCCCTGGGTGATCTTATGCAAGTCACATTCTCACTGGGTCTCAGTTTCCCAATCTGAAAATGATGACTTTCACTGATGCTTGCTAGTCCTTTCATTCTGGGCTATTTTCTCTCTGTGTGTTCTCTTGTTGATTTCATCAATTCCCAAGGGTTTAGTTATCACTTCTATGCAGATGACTCATAGACATATATCCAGTCCCCATCTTTCTTTCAAGCATCAACCTGTATTTTGAGCTGCCTACCAGTCAGCTTAAACACAAACTCAACATATCCAAAATCAGAATTTGTTATCTTTTCCCCAAACCTGCTCCTCTTCCAATCTTTCCTGTTTCCTGTTTCTGTAAAAGTTACCACTATCCCTCAACTCAAGCTCTCCATCACCAAACATATCAAAACGTGTCTTGCATTTTATCCCTTTTCTCCACATAATCACGAGTCTAATTCAAGGCCTCATCACTTTTTGCCTAGACTATTGCAATGTCCTCCTAAATGATCTCTCTACTTCAAGTTTCTCCTTTACTCCAATATATCCTCAGAAGTGATTTTTCCCTAAGTGTAGCTCTGAACTTATCACTCCTCTACTCAAGAAAATCCAGTATCTATTGCTTCCAGGATTCAATATAAATCTGTCTTTTTTACTTTTAAATCCTTTCACAGGGGGCAGCTAGGTGGCACAGTGGATAAAGCACCAGCCCTGGTGCAAATCCTGCCTCAGACACTTGATGCTTACTAGATGTGTGACCCTGGGCAAGTCACTTAACACTCATTGCCCTGCAAAAAGAAAACAAAAAGAAAAGCCCTTCGCAACCTGGTCCCAACTCAACTTTCTACCCTAATTATGTAATATTCTCCTTCCTTCACTCTGTGGCCCAGTCAAACTGGCCTTCTCTCTCTTGTTCTTCAGCTATGGCCCTGCATGGTTCATCTCTGGGCCTTCTCTCTAGCAATTCCTCAGGCTTAGAATACACTCCCTCTTTCCCCCCATGTCTTGGTATTCCTCCTTCTTTCAAGACACAACTTAAACACCACTTCCTATATGAAGTCTTTCTTGATCTTTGCAACCACTAGTGCCCTCCCTCTCTCCCTAATTACCTTGTTTTAAACCACCTTGATTTTGCTGTATATCATCATTACCATATATGTATATGGAAAGCTAGATGGTGCAATGGATAGAGTTCCAGGTCTGCAATCAGGAAGACTCACATTCCTGAGTTTAAATCTGGCCTCCGACACTTACTAGCTGTGTGACTATGGTTGCTTCACTTCCTTATCTGTAAAATGAATTGGAAAAGGAAATGGTAAACCATTCCAGTATCTGCCAAAAAATCTCCAAATGGCATCATGAAGACTCGGAAACAATTGAAATTACTGAACAATATATGTGTGTGTGTGTGTGTATACGATATATGTGTATATATGTATGTGTATGTGTGTATGTATACACACACACATATATATATATATATATACAGATTCATATATACTCATATATGTACATCTTATCTCTTCAGTAGAATGTAAGCTTTTTAAGAATAGGAATAGTTTCATTGTTTTTATATTTGTATCACCAGTGCCCAACACATGGTACATGCTTAATAAATGTTTATTAATTAGTCCATATAATCATGAATCCTTCAAAATAACAGAGCCAGCTAATAAGGAAAAGGGAGAAGAAATGGAAAAGAAACTGTGGGTATAGAGGAAAGGGTAAAGACTCTGGAGACAGAATACTTGTGTTCAAATCCATCCTCCTGCACTGACCCTGGATCCAGGAGGACTCAAGTTCAAATCCAACCTCAGACACTTGACAATTACTAGCTGTGTGACCCTGGGAAAGTCACTTAACCCTCATCATCCCCCCAAAATAAATAAATAAATAAAAAGGAAATTTCAAATCCTTTCTCCTTAACTTCTAAACTTTTGTGACTTTGGGTGAGTCACTTAATATCTATAGGCCTCAATTTCCTCATCTGTAAAATGGAAAGGTTGAACTAGATGATTGTTAAGGTCCCTTCTAGATATAAATTCATAATCCTATGGGTTGTGAGAATTGGGATGAGAAAGGAGAGGGAGAACAGATGAATTGATGGGGAAATAATATTAATAAGGTACATTAGCACCTCCATTTCTCTTCAGTGTAGTTACAACTGCCTTCACCTTCCATCCCCCTATTCAAAATTTGGCAAAGGAAGATAATACCATGACATACCTAGAACATGTTTGCAATACATCAAAATACTACAATATACTAAGAAAGTGTATTTTCAAAAAAAAGTACATTGTTCTCAAGAACTGTACACTATAAATGGGGAACAAGACCAAATGATTTGTTTTTACAATGATTACAAACAACAAAAGGATCAAAATTTCTTTGGGTCATCTGACTGAATGAACCTTATGCAACTTTATGGTCCACATATGTTAGCCTAAAATGCAAGGGTTATTATCCTTTTGGGTGTCATGGAACCTTTGGACAGTCTGAGGCATTCTTTAAACAATTTTTTTTAACTTCAGTTCTTCCACAGAGTCCTAACCCAATGTCTCACTATAGTACAGAGCTAAGAGGTTTTGGAGATTATTCCAGTGGACTGTAAGCTCTGGCAGATCCCACCCTGCTGGAGAGGCCTCAGATTTGCCACTAGCAACAGACTGAATCTGTTTTCTAAGGACCAGACAAGTGAAATATGGAGAAGTTAATGAGTAATGGGCTGGCCACTTGGTGGTGAATTATTTGGCCATAAAACAAAGAAAAAAGACAAAATGGTCCTCAGTCTCAGGCAGCCCCCTTCCTCTTCTAGAGAGTAATGGAAACAGTTACAAAGGATGCCAAGAATAATTTTACTGTTGACAGCCTAAACATGAGATCCTTGTCCAATGATTAGGGCCTTTTCCACATTTCAGTGAAAACAGAGTAAAACTCAATGGGAGGCATGAAGTTTTTGTATTCATGGGGTCTGGAACATTGTCTGATTAATATGGTGAATTGTGTGCTTTCAGGTAGTATGTTGGTATACCAGAAGGTTCCATGCATAAATTTTTCCAGATTGCCTGGGTTAAAGATACAAGTCAAGAAAAAGGGGATTTGAGAAGGGGGAGCCAAAATGAGTATCTAGGCCTTTCCTGTCACATGATAAGCTACATAAAATTCTACAAAGAATGGTAGAATTTCAGAGTTCAAAGGGACTCAAATTGGATCATCTAATCCAATGTTCTCATTTTACAAATAAGGAAACTGAGTCCCCAAAAAAGTCAAGTGGCTTGCCCACAGCTAAATATTATCTGAAACTGATAGTTTCTACCTAGGTGAAGTCTGTTTATCTTAAGACTTCACAAAATTCCCCAAGCCTAAGTTAGCTTAGTTTGAAGAGACAAACACATTGTCTCCCAGTGGCACTCTCTCCACACAGCTCTTGACTGGTTTCATTAAAGTGTCCACGTAGATACAGAATAGCGTGACTAACAATGAAACCCTGGAAAGCAGGCCAAGTCCAAAGGATAAATACACAGAGTGCAAAAGCCATTTTTAACATCTGGAGGACCTGACATTCATAATAGTATTTGTGTGTATGTAGTAAATGAGGTTTTGTAGCTGTACAGCTGGTCTGTATTTTTGTAATTAAGAGGAAAGCCTCTGATTAACCTCTGCTTGACTCAGAGGTTGTCACACTAGTATCCTTGTTGGTGGTGCTTCTCAGGGAGATTGGGAGTCCAGAGACCATAAATTGGAACACTGCTCTGCTACACCGGCAGTCCCATATGGTGAGATGAACAATCAAAATGAGGCCCTATCTTTCCCCTAAGGGCTTCCTCCACCAGTCTAGCCTGAAGCACCCTCCTCTACAGCCTGGCCTGCATTACAGCACCAGATCTAACATCAGGCAGAGGCAGCTGGTGGGGAGACCATTGACATGGCTGAACTTCATTCCTACAATTACTGAGAAATCACTGCAACACACAAACTCTGCAAAGAAAGGAAGTAGGATGTATTGTGCTGGAGGCATCTTTATCATATCATGAGAGATGGTTGTTAAAGTTTCAGGATTTTTTTTTTCTGAGCCAGTTGTTAAACACAGTCAGTGTGCAATTCTATCAACTCCTACATCAAGAATGTTATTTGTTGCTTTAAAAAGCTGTTGTCATGGGGCAGCTAGGTGGCACAGTAGATAGAGCACCAGCCCTGGATTCAGGAGGTCCTGAGTTCAAATCTGGCCTCAGACACTTGACACTTACTAGCTGTGTGACCCTGGGCAAGTCACTTAACCCCAATTGCCTCACCAAAACAAAAAAACAAAAACAAAAACAAAAAGCTGTTGTCATCCACAGCAGTGTGTATGTTCAATACCTTATTATCTACTTCAAATGACTGTGGCTTTAATAATGAATATTTGAAAGCAAACTCAATTGCTTTTTATTTTATTTTATTTTATTTTGCTGGGCAATGGGGTTTAAGTGACTTGCCCAGGGTTACACATACTGCATACTGACCCTGGGATCAGTGAGTCACTTACAGAAAACCCTAAATTCCTTTGAACTAGCTTAATTGGGAACGCTCTGGGATTGCACGAACTAAGCTTAGAGTTAAGACTATCTATTTGTATTTCTACTTCCTTATTTCCCTAATTGGTTTCACCTTTGTGGTTTAATTAATTCCCAAGTAATAAAACCTGATCCTTTATGAACTAAAGCTCAGAGGCTCCTTTTCTTATTGGCCTGGGAGGAATATATAAAAAAGAAAAGTTCAAAGGGAAGATTAAACCTAAAAGAGTCCCTCATATTTCCAGGACCCCAATATTAAGGTGAGTCACCCTAATACACTCCGTATATCAAATTTTGGCCCTCACAATAGTAATGTGGAATCAAACAATGTTTAAATATCTGTGACTATAGAAAAAGTTAAGATAGCACCATTCCAATTAATAGTGCCCAAAGTGAAAAAGGTTTCAGTTTAATAAATATAATTTGTGTGAGGGTGAAAAATAGTCTAATAGTAGATCAAACATCAGATTTTATGTCAATAAACATATTGAGAAAAGAATTAGTGGATTAGGAAGCAAGTAAATTTATCAAATCTTAGGTAAATTGCAACTATAGTTTGGCTGTGGATACCAGAGTTCAGCAAAAATCAACAAAAGCATTTTGTGAGAATCATCTGGATAAGTGGAAATCTTTTATTATTTGTAAATTGTTTGATCTACATCCTTTATATCAGTAAAATGTGTAGTAAATGAATGTGTGTATATATATATATATATATATATATGTATATATATATATATATATATATGTACATACACACTCTTTTTTTTTTCTTTTGGAGATCTGGTTGTTAAATATTTACCAGCATATCACTGGTGGTTGGTATCAGGTAGTATAAATTTGTCCCAATGTTAATCACCCAAAATGGGTATTAATCAGGTCCCATATATAAGTTGAAGAGAAAATAGTTAATGTTTTTATTGCTCTTCCTAATTCAGAATATGGTCACCAAAGTAGTAAATTGTCAACCATCACTAATCATATCTTCTTTCTATGATCAGTTCTAAATGATCTCTCTCACAGTGGCACCTGTATCTGTCTACACATTCCTTGGAGCACAAGAAACTGCTTCATTTTCAGAGACACTATCTAGGTTCCTTCTTTATAAGTAGAGCTTAATTCCCATTGCATAGCATCGTATACCTTCTTTGGGGATAGGAAGGAGGAGTGGAATGGAGATTAGTAATTACAGTTTTTGTAATGAGAATCAGGAAGCACAAAGTTCAAATTCCATCTCTGGTATATGCTAGTTGTATAACCTTTATGATACTTAATTTTTTCATCAGTAAAAGGATAATAAAACCAATAGTACTTATTCCACAGGGTTGTTGTAAGGCTCAAATAAGGTACTATATGTAACATGTAGAAAGCCTTTATTATGGAAAATACCTGGTATGGCTCCTCTTTACCTCATGCCTGGAATACAGCAATATTCTGCTCATTTTTCTCCCTGGCTCAAGTGTCTCCCCACAACTTCAGTCCAACCTTCAATAAGCTGCCAAACTGATCTTTTCAAGGATAAGATGTAAGTCACCACCAATTAATAAATTAATCAATTAGGTGCTTCATAAATTGACTGATTGGCTGATACTCAAAGCCCTTCATAATTCAGCCCCTTCCTATCTTTCCACTTCAGTGACGCTAGCTTCTTTTACTGTTCCTCAAATGAAACACTCTCCCAATTCTGGGGATTTTCAGTGACTTTCCCTCAGACCTGGAATTCAATCCCTCTTTATCTCCACCTCTTAGCTTCCCTCAAACCCCAATTAAAATCTCACCTTCTACAAGAAGCCTTTTCAAATCCTTCTTAACATTAGTGTCTTCTGTTTTAACTCTAGTTTATCCTGTCTCAATCTTATTTATACATAGTGGTTTGCATGTTGTGTCTACCATTAGACTGTGAGCACCTTGAGAACAGGGGGTTTCTTTTACTCCTTTGTCTCCCCAGTGGTGAGCAGAGTGCCTTGCACATAGTAGGTGCTTAACAAATGTGTATTGACATTGAATCCAGTTATTTCTTGCTTCTTATTCTCTCTTGTCTCCTCTCACTACTGATGAAATTCCAAGCACTTTCTACATACATCTGGTCTCTTTGCAGAATCCTGAACATGGTTTCTTTCATTAAAATAATTACCCTTGGGGAAGCTAGATGGCACAGTGGATAGAGCACTGGCCCTGGATTCAGGAGTACCTGAGTTCAAATCCGGCCTCAGACACTTAATACTTAACTAGCTGTGTGACCCTGGGCAAGTCACTTAACCCCAATTGCCTCACTAAAACAAACAAACAAACAAACAAAACAAAACAAAAAAAAATAATTACTCTTTAAATAATAAATTTAAACCCAATAAAATAATTTGCTACAAATAAACCACAATATACCCCAGTAAGTGCCACCTTTCCCTCCAAAACAAAAACAAAACAAAATAACTAAGTAGATATTGAATACTTTGACTTTTACTCAACTATCAACTCTTGTTTTTCTAATTACACATCTTTCTCCACTGGTCTTTCAAGGCTAGGAGATCCAATGGTTCCAGCCTTCTCAGCTGATAAGATAGGAGATAAGTGATGAGAGTTAGCTCTTTATCACCTCATTACTACTCTTCCCTCAACCAGGTCATAAATACTCCACTCCCTTTAATCTCTTATAGAGAAGGAATCCTACACCCTCTACTACTCTCTTCAAGTATCAAATTCATTCACTCCTAAAAAAAAAGCCTCTGCTCTCTCCTTCCTCAACTCTTTTGATCTGGCTTCTACCTCACCACTCAACTCTGAACCAGCTCTCTCCAAGTTTATAAAGAATCTCTTAATTGCTAAACTCACCAACTATTTCTCGGTCTTCATCCTTCTTGACTTCTCTAATATTTTTCTTGGATACCTGCTCACTGGCTTTCTCCCACCTGCCAAACCACTCCTTCAAAGACTGCATTGCTGAATCCTCTTCTGTGCCTGAACCCCTAAAAGCTGAATTCCTAAGACTTTGTTTTGGGGCCTCTCCTTTTTTCTCTACTTACCTCCTTCTTGGTAAATTTATTACTTCCCATGAGTTGAATTGTCAATTATATAAAGATGACACCCCAGACAAATCTATATATGCAGTCAGTCCCCCATCATCAGTTGCCTGTTGGCCATTGCCAACAGTCTGTTGTCGCAAAGCCCGGGAAAAAAGAAGTATATAGGAAAAGGGATGGTCAGTAAGGTTAAGAGCTACAAAGAGGTCAAGAAGGGTGTTTTGAGAAAAGGCCACCAGAATTAGCAATTAATTAATTATTAGTAATCTTGAAGAGGGGCATCTAGGTGATAAAGAGGATAGAGCCAGGCCTGGAGTCAGAAAGACTCATCTTCCTGAGGTCAAATTTGGCTTCAGACACCTACTAGCTGTGTGAGTCACTTAACCCTGCTTACCTCCATTTCTGTAAAACAGGCTGGAGAAGGAAATGGCAAACCACTCCTGTATCTTTGCCAAGAAAACCCCAGATAGGGTTAACAAGAGCCAAACATGACTGAAACAACCAAACAACAACAAATCTTAAAGAGGGCAGTTTCAGTCATGCAGAAGAACTGCAAGCCAGGTTGCAAATGAAAGAGAATTTATGGGAGGGAACAAGTACAAATGGATCTTTCTAAGAGTGTAACTGTGAAAGGTAAATGAGATATGAGACAATACTTTGAAAGAGTGAATGAGGTGGGGCAGCTAGGTGATGCAGTGGATAAAGCACTGGTCCTGGATTCAGACACTTGACCCTTACTAGCTGTGTGACCCTGGGCAAGTCACCCCCATTGCCCCGCAAAAAGAGCAAAAAAGAGTGAATGAGGCAAGTTCTATTTTGGTTACTGGGTTATTTTTTGATTTGGGTTTTTTTAGGGGGGAGTGGCATTTTACAGAGAAGACCCAGGCATGTTTGTAAATAACAGGAAAGGAGCAGTATGGTACAACAAGAAATATTCAGGATTCGGAATCAGAGGACCAGGGTTATAATCCAAGATTGTCATCTAATAACAGTATAACTTTGGGCAAATCACTTAGCTTCCCTGGACCTCAGTTCCTTTATTTGTAGAATAGATTACCAGTAAGGTCTCTTTATTTTTCCATGATCCATTAAATAAGGAGAGATTAAAGAAGAGAGGACAATGTACTAAAAATAGGTTCAAAGAGATGATCTCAAAGATTCCTTCAAGCTATATACTCTATGAGAACTTCTATGATTGAAATGTTCAAAATAGATTAGAAAGAGGAGGAAATGCAGAGAAATCTGGAAGGACTTACATGAACTGATGCTGAGTGAGATGAGCAGAATCAGGAGAACATTATACACAGTATCAACAAATTTGTGTGTTGATCAACTGTGATAGACTTTTCAGCAATACAATGGTCCAAGATAGTTCCAAAGGACTCATATGGAAAATGCTCTCCAAATCCAGAAAACAGAACTGTGGAATCTAGATGCAGATTGAACCATACTACTTCTACTTTTTTTTGAGGTTTTCCCCTTTTGTTCTGATTCTTCTTTCACAGCATGACTAATGCAGAAATATGTTTAATGTGATTGTACGTATATAACCTATATCAGATTGCTTGCTGTCTTGGGGAGGGGGGAGGAAGGGGAGGGAGGGAGAAAAATTTGGAACTAGAAATCTTATAAAAACAAATGTTGAAAACTATCTCTACATGGAACTAGAAAATAATAAAATACTTTTATGATTTTAAAAAAAGGGAAAAAAATAATTACACTCTCTTACATACCCCCCCCAAAAAAAAGAAAGAGGAGAAAATGGATGGCAGGAGACCAATCCACAGGATATTTAAGTAACCCAGGCAAAAGATGATAAGGGCTTGAACTATGATGATGCTACATGAGTGAAAAGCAGAGGACAAATATGAGAGATGCTGCAGAGGTAGAAAGAGAAGGACATGGCAATTGATTGGATATGAGTAATGATGATGAGGAAAGTGATAAAGATGACACCATGGTTCTGGATGCATGGAAAGATAATGGTGCCATGAATAGAAATAAGAAAGAAGGGATAGGTTTAGGGAGAAAATGATAAGTTCAATTTGGGACTTGTCCAAGACATAGGACACAAGAGAGTGCAGTGGGCTCACATAGATCATTTTTGGAGTTATATTCTTTTTTTTTCCCAGGGCAATGAGGGTTAAGTGACTTGCCCAAGATCACACAGCTAGTAAGTGTCAAGTGCCTGAGGCCAGATTTGAACTTGGGTCCTCCTGAATCCAAGGCCAGTGCTTTATCCACTCTGTCACCTAGCTGCCCATTTTTGGAATTATATTCAAAGAGATTATCACTGAACCTGTGAGAGCAGATGACATCACTAAAGGAGAGAGTTTAAAAGAGAGCAGTGAATAGGGACAAGAAATTAGCCTGGGGACACTCACAATTAAAAAATAAGGCATGGATGATGATCTCAAAAGAAGATTGTGAAGCAGAAATCAGAGAAACAGGAGAACTCCGTCATAGGAGCTGAGAGGAAAAAAGTGAGAAGAGAAGGTTAGTAAAGAGTGTTAAAAGGGTACACAGAGATCAAGAAGGAGGAAGACTGAAAAAATTTATCACATTTAACAATGAAGGTCAGAATTTTTAGATGTGTTGCCTAGTTTTACTGAACTTACCACTTTTTGTTATAAAGAATGGCTCTCAAGAAAGGATGAAGGGAGAGCTCTACTAGAAAATATAGGTGATGAAAAGAAAGAAAAATCAATACAATTTTCCCTAAAATACACAACGTGGTAACCTTAGAGAGAACATCTTCAATGGAATGATGGGTTTGGAATCTTTGAAAGTGAGCAGATGGTGAGGAAATGGAAGCAATGAGTATAGAGTGTCCTTTCTATTAATTTAGCAGGGAAGGAAAAATATAGGGAAACAATTTAAAAGGATGGCAGACTGAAGTGAAGGTTTGGAGGCCAGTCTCATATATGATTGTAGGCAATGGGAAGAAGTCAATAAATAACAAGACTCAAAATCAGTCAACAAGCATTTATTAAGCATCAGGATAGGAATACAAAGAATGAAATAACCCCTACTCTCAAGGAGTCTCCACTTTATTGGTAGAGAGAGTCTCCACCTTGAGTCCTTCCTCTCCTCACTGGTGAATCCTTTCCAGGGAGCACCATTTTAGCAAGGACTTAATCTTACTCATGCTCGGATTCTCTCCTTCCTTCCCCTCATTATCATCTACTGCCTGGCCCCACCCCTTTCCTGGAATTAGGGAGATTGAATTGTTGGTCTCTACAATCCTTTCATGTATTTATGATCCAAGAAATAAGGAGAGACAGAAAGACAGAGAGACAGAGACAGAGTGAAACTGAAAACATGATGTTGAGCTGGGGGACATACCTGGGGTCATGCAGTGGGTCTTGTGTCTGAGGCCAGGTTTTGGCTGGGATCCCCCTGGGTCCAGGGTGGATGCTTTGTCCACTGTGTCACCTAGCTGCCCCATGATGACATCTTTAGAGTTAAAATGAGGGGTTAGGGGAATGCACTGGAGGGGAGGAAGGGCAGAGGTAACAAGGGGTGAAATTCCACATGAAAGAAACAAGAAAGGGTTTATGGAGTGGGGGAAGAGATGGGGGAGGAGCAAGGCAGTAAATGAATTTTACACTCATCAGAATAGGCTCAAAGACCTTAAACTCATCAGAGTTGGCTCGAAGAGGGATTAACACACACACTCAATTGGGTGGAGTAATCTATTTAATCTGGGCATTAAATGAGCCTAACACTCATTAGAATTGGCTCAAAGACCTCAATATCATCAGAATCAGATTAAGGAGGGAATAACATACACACACAATTGGGTGGAGTAATTTATCTAACCCTGCAGGAAAATAGGAGGGGAAGGGGATAAAGAGAGAGGGGCAAAAGAAGGGAGGGCAGATTGGGGGAGGGGACAGACAGAAGCAAATCCCTTTTGAAGAGGGATAGGGTGAAAGAAGATAGATAATAGAGTAAAAATCGTGGAGAAGGGAATAGGATGGAGGGAAACAGTTAACAATAGTAATCATGAAAAAGAGAAAAGGGGGAAAATTGTACAAAAAATAGTTATAGCAACTCTTTGTGGTGGCTAAGAATTGGAAATCAAGGGAAGGGCAGCTAGGTGGTACAGTGGATAAACTACCTGCCCTGGATTCAGGAGGACCTGAGTTCAAGTCCGGCCTCAGACACTTGACACTTACTAGCTGTGTGACCCTGGGCAAGTCACTTAACCCCCATAGCCCCGCCAAAAAAAAAAAGAAAGAAAAGGAAATCAAGGGAATATCCATCAATTGAGGAATGACTGAAGAAGCTGTGGTATATGATTGTAGTGCTATAGGAAATGACAAACCGGATGATTCCAGAAAAACCTGCAAAGACTCATATGAACTGATGTATAGTGAAGTGAGCAGAACTGGGAGTCCATTGTGCATATTGATAGCAGTATTGTTCAATGAGCAATTGTGAATGACTTAACTATTCACAGCAATACAATGATCCAAGACAATCCCATGGGACTAATGACGAAGCATACTATCCACCCCCACAGAAAGAACTGATAAAAAGAGCATTTGTGGGTTGCACATATATAACCTATATCAGATTGGTTGATGTCTTGTGGAGGGGGAGGAAAGGGAGGGAAGGAGAAAAATTTGGAACTAAATCTTATGAAAATGAATATTGAAAACTTCCCTTATATGTAACTAGAAAAAATAAAATAAATGTTTGTTGCAAGAGTTAAGGAATGGCTCTCTGGGTGGTGGGTGGGTAAGGAGGAGTTATTTATTCAAAATTAAGGTGATATAAGCAACAAAGATATCAATAAAATAGATTTTTTTTAAAAAATCATAATGGTGGCCAGGGGACAGTGGATAAATATGTACCAAGTAAACTTCTCCCTACATTGGCTACAGACTCCTTGTGTAACCCTGAGGTTTTTGTTTCTGGCTGCTACTCTTGGCTTTTTGAAATGGACATTACTATTTCACATACCTTCCCCCAATCCCATCCCTCATTCCTGGCGTCCATCCCACGTTCAGCCACAACTTGTTTATTGGCTGGCCTCAGGTGAGGCCTCCCTCCACTGCCCTCTGCTGTCCCAGGAGAGACCCTTAGGACCTCAGTCAACAAGCCTAGATTGCATTAACCCTTTCCATCCCAATTTTGTCCACAAAAGTGGATATCCTCATTCTGCCATTAAAAAATTTAACACTTTATTAAAACTTTCAGGTCTCAGTTCCCTATTCTTGTCAAATGATTAGCCTGGATGAGAAGATCTCTAAGGACCTTCCCACTCTAAAAGTCTATGATTCTGCTTTCTTTCTGTTTCTCTACATGTTTCTATACATCTGTTTATTTAACTTACTATCAAGTCACAGGAGGATATTGGATTACATCTTTGAAGCAGAGTTACTTCAGGACCCTTGGCATGGAGCTTTTAAATACATGAGCCATAGCAGGCAGGCAGGCACTGCCCACTTGAAGAAAGAGGCCCTCCTTTTGGTGATGGGGAAGGCACTGTTGTAGACAAACTGCACTCCTGCCTTTAATATTTAATTAAAAGCTCTCGGCAGTCTACTGCCATTCTTCTAGTTTTCTTTCTTTCTTTTTTTATTTTTTGTAGCCAGCAAATTTGTATGCTGCTCCATGCCATCAACACTGCTGGAAGAAAATAAATAGGAAAAAAATATCTAATTCAGGAATCCTCCAGGCCTCCTACAGGGAAGGATCTGTTGACATTTCCTTTTCTTCTAAAGCCATGCTTTGAGGACTGTTTTTGATAGAGCAAAACTTGTGCTTGAAGCAAGTTTCTTAACTTCAACCAGCTTGACCAGCTTTTTAAAAAATACAAATTTGTCTCTTTACTAGAGGAGAAAATAAAAAGGCTAGGTCAGGGGTCTTTGACCTTTTTTGTGTCATCAATCCCTTTGGCAGCCTGGGGAAGACTGCCTTTTTCAGAACAATATTTTTAAGTGCATAGAATAAAATACATAGGATGATTAAGGAAAATAATTATATTGAAATACAGTTATTAATTTCTTTTAAGTTCACAGACTATTTTTAGTTAAGAATCCCTGGCTAGAAAAAAACCTCTCCACTCACCAGGTTATCAGGAAAAATTAAACATTCCTTGAAAGAATTAAATGAATTAACTTTTGTTTTTGGTTTTTGGTTTTTGGTTTTTTTTTTAGTGAGGCAATTGGGGTTAAGTGACTTGCCCAGGGTCACACAGCTAGTAAGTGTTAAGTGTCTGAGGCTGGATTTGAACTCAGGTACTCCTGACTCCAGGGCCAGTGCTCTATCCACTGCACCATCTAGCTGCCCCATGATGAATTCACTTTTGGGGAAACTGTAAAACTAGTCCAGCAATTCTGGAAAGCAATTTGGAATTACACCCCAGAAGTCACTGTACATTGAATAACCTTTGACCCAGCAGTACCACTACTAAGCTTATGCCTGAAAGAAATTAGAGAAAAAAGGAAAAGGACTTATATGTGCAAAAATATTTCTAGCAGCACTTGCATGTGTATGGGGTGGGGGCGGGGAGTAAAAAGGAACTAGAAACTAAAAGGGTGCCCATCAACTTGGGAATGGCTGGATAAATTGTAGTATATGGATGTAATAGAATATTACTGCTCTGTAAGAATGGGAAGGTTTCAGAGAAACCCAGGAAAACTTAAAATAACCAGTGCCAAGGGAAATGAGCAGAACCTGGCTGACAGTTGCTATAACAGCAACATTGTAAAACTGAACTTTTATGATCAACCATGACCCCAGAGGAATAATGAATAATGCTACCTGCCTCCTGACCCAGGTGAGGGACTCAAGATACAGAATGAAATACACATTTCTAGGCATGGCCAACATGTGAATTTGTTTTACTTAACTATGAGTATTTGCTAGAAGGGTTTTGTATTTCTTTCCCTTTCCCCACCTCAAGGAGCAGAGTGAGAAAATAAAATTAAAACAAATAAGAGAATAATATATGAAGAAAAGGAAGGGAAATCTAATCTGTGTGAGTAGGTCGAAGATGGAAAAATAAGATACAAAGAAAAAGAAAAATGAACTTGAGGATATTTAGGACTTGGGCAATTGGTGTTAGGCTCCTCCCATAAGGTATATGGCCGGACTCTGTGGAAGAGGCAGTTTTTATCCTAGGAATAAAGATTGGAATCTAGGAGGGAGTGCTACCAAGAAAGAGGCCATCCAACATTGGTCAGTTGGGCTGGCAACCCTATTAAGGGGTACTGAGGAAGGCTTATGTCAAGTTGGCATGAGTAATAATGACCTTCTCATAACATATACCTAGGACATAAAAGATGTATTTTGAGGCTTGTCAAAACTGGTAACCACTGCTCACTTTCAAAATCATATGAGGGGAACAGCTAGGTGGCACGGTGGATAGAACACTGGCCTTGGATTCAGGAGTACCTGAGTTCAAATCCGGCCTCAGACACTTGACACTTACTAGCTGTGTGACTATGGGCAAGTCACTTAACTCCCATTGCCCCACCAAAAAAAAAAAAAACAACAACACAAAAAAAACCCCAACATATGAGGACAAAAAACAAAACAAAACAAAAACAAAAAAGAACTGATAAAAACATATGAGGACAAATGATGCTACTAAAAAAAAAAAGTAGAAATTTTTAGATGAATTATGAAGTCCTGGAAAAGAAAGTAAAGACCTTCAGGCCACAGGTGGCCAATTGGTTTTAGAAGAGAAAGGTCAATCAGGGAAGTGAAGAGTTGATTAAGGAGATTTAATCTAATAATGGATTTCTGAACCATGGCATTACATATAGAAATGATAGATTCTTGGCCAGGGATGGAGCAAATCTAGTTAGAGCCAGGGAAAATATATTCATCTGGAGATTTGTGAATAGGATCAAGGGGAATTTAAAACAAAAAATGGAGAACTAATATCCACACATAACTTGCCAAATGAGACAACACAGAGTTTTGTTGGCAGAACATAAAAAGATTATTAGTGGAAAGAGCGAGTAATTTATAGGAGACGATATAAAATGAGAGGGAGAATAATAAGACCCATGTTCTCCTGTGTCTATACAGAAATGCACCCAAAAAAAGAGTAACAAAGAAGGCCAAACTAGGGATCTTGATATAAAATGGATCTTATAGGTCTCATTGATATCTGGTGGAATGTGATCCATGATTTGAGTAGTCATAGAATGGTATCAGTTCAGTTCAGCTCATTCATTTTCAGTCATGTCTGACTCTTCATGAGCTCATTTGGGATTTTCTTGGCAAATATACTATAGTGGGTTGCCATTTCCTTCTCCAGCAAACAGGGTTAAGTGACTTGCCAAGGGTCACACAACTAGTTAGTGTCTATGGCCAGATTGGAAATCATGAAGATGAGTCTTCCTGACTCCAGGCCCAGCACTCTATCCACTGAGCCACATAGCTACCCATGGAATGATATAGGTTATTCCAAAGAAATAGGAATAGAAAGAGTCCTAGAGGTAGATCCAAAGGACCTGGTTTCCAATGCTAACTCTTCCACTTAAACTGCAGTGATTTTGAGCAAGTTATTAAACTTTTCTGGGTCTCAGGTTCCTCCTCCACAAAATTAAGGGATTAAACCAATTGATCCCTACAATCTTGTCCAACCTTAATTATTAAGAATGTAAATCTATGTGAGGATATAGATGAACCATAGGGAGAAAACCTGGTAGAGAGAATTGAGGTGAAGATGGAGAGATAAACAAGTAATACTGTGATGGGATTATATTATAGACTACTGGTCAAAAGGAGTTGCGGAAACCTATCACAAATCTGGTTAGTGATAATCAAATATGTCTAGATATCTGCTGGAGTTTTTACTCCAGCAGAGCAGCTGATAAGTTCTTGACTTGACTTGATAATAATTTCACTCCTGAAGAGACAGAGGAATATACATCTAATAAATGTGAAGGAATAGGTGGGTGTTGAAGTAGAAATGGTTGGAGGTAGTCATCACTCCATTTTATAGTTTATATTACATAAGAAGGGAAAAGACAGGAATACTGTCACACTCTAGATTTTTAGAGAGTAGAACTTTTAAATTTGGGGGGAAAAAATGAAGATTCCATATCCTAAAACTCTATAGGAAAGGTCTGAGAACAGAATTTTGAATGAACAAACAGAAATCATTCTGATGAGTAAGAAAACAGGAATAGGCTAAGGAGATTGATGAAAAGACATATATAAGAAAGGGAAGTAAGGCCAGGCCACTAAAGTTGAACAGAAAAGAGTATTATGGTCATATAGGAATAACATCAGGAGAATGAAGATTAGAACCTTCAGAGGATAGCAATGAAGCCTAAAAGATCGCAAAATAAGCTTTTATGTTATGTTGACAACATGAAGGAAATTAAGGAAAAGGCAGAACCATTGTCTGGAGTGGATGAGAATATGATAATAAAATTATAAATTTCCTGGCCATTTCCCTACCACCCTCCTGCTCCACTATCATCCTCATCTCCAAACCCTACTATCACCCTGTCCCTTAGTCTCTCAGTTCTGATAGATAACCTTTTTACCTTATCTTCCAACGAACAAGGCTTACACAATTCTGTTTGCTCCAAGAGAAGTTATTCTTGATCTGGGCAACAAAGAAAAAAGAATTAATGGAGTTAGAATACAAGATAGATGAGGAAATGGTTAGAGAATAGAGATAGTTCTCCCTAGGGCAGTTAGGTGAATAGGGTGCCAGGCCTAAGGTTGGCAAAACTTACCTCCCTTAGT
The DNA here is from genome assembly GCF_019393635.1 of Dromiciops gliroides. Lineage (NCBI taxonomy): Eukaryota > Metazoa > Chordata > Mammalia > Microbiotheria > Microbiotheriidae > Dromiciops > Dromiciops gliroides. The sequence goes on from NC_057861.1 coordinate 581,787,434, forward strand.
TCAAATCCAGCCTCAGACCCTTACTAGCTTCATGACCCTGGACAAGTCACTTAACTCATTTGCCTCAGTTTCCTCATCTATAAAATGAGCTGGAGAAGGAAATGGCAAACCACTCCAATATGTTTGCTAAGAAGGGGCCACTAAGAGTCAGGCACGACTGAACAGGTTCTCCCCAGTGAATTCAAGGTCCAGGTCCAAATGAACTAGATCCCAGAGAACCAAAAGGAACCTCTGGAAGTGATTACTGAATAGTAACTGGTAGAGATCCTTGAAAAATCACTGAACAGAGGAAAAATGCCACAGCACTAGAAGTGGACAAATGGACCAATCTGGGGGAAGAAGGCATATAATCAATCATATTACTTAATGGATTATTATGAGCATTTAGACACAGATGTAATGATCACCAAAATGCAGCATGGATTCATGAAGACGAGGTCATATAAGACTACTTCATTTCCTTTCTTAACAGAATTCTAATACTGGTAAATCAGGGAAATGCTAAAATATCTGGTCTCCATCAAACATTTGGCGAAGTTTCTCATGTTATCCTAGTGAACAAGATGGAGAAAAGTGGATTAGATGGGAAGAGAATAAGGTGAATTTGGAACTGGATAAATGAATGGACCCAGAGTATAATCATTAAGTAATCAATGTCATCCTGGGGAAAGTTTCAAGGAGAGTACCTTGAGGCATCTGTCCCTGGTTCTAAGCTGTTTAACACTCTCAGTCAGTTGGCCGAAGGCAGAGGTGTTATACCTGTCAATTTTGCAGATCAGACAAAACTAGGAAGGAAATCTAGCATGTTGGACGACAAAATCAAGTTGCAAAATGCAATTAAGTGGCTAGAATGATGAATTGAATTTAATAAAATGAAATTTAATAGGGATAAATGTGAAGTCCAAAGGTTCAAAGCATAAGTTGTACAAGTACAGGAAAAAGGAGACATGGGTAGACAGTTTATATGGAAAATATCTGGGTGGAGGCAGGGGATCTTGTAGTCACTAGACTACAAGTTCAGTAGTGGTCAACAGTATGACATCAGTCAAAGGAACTAATGTTAAAAAAAAATGTCATCCTGGACTTGTGACTTATCCATGTGGGGAGCTCCTGGTGAGGAACCAATGCAGGCAGACTCCTTCTCTGCAATTTATGGTCTTAGAGAGCCACCTGGGGCACTAAAAAGTTAAGTGACTTTCCCAGGAACACAGACGCAAGACTTCAACCCAGGTCTTCTGACTCTGAGGTCACTTCTTAAATACATTCTAGCACACGGCCTCTCTGTGATCTCAGGCTGTAGTCATTCAAGGCGTATACCCACAGTGTAGATAACAAGTGAGACAACAGTCCTCCTCTATTCTGCCCTGGTCAAACCACTTCTCAAGTACTAGGGTGAGTTTCTGGTACCACATTTCAGGAAGGAAATTGAGCAACAGAAATGCGTCCAGAGGAAGATCATCTTAATTGTGAGAGACCTAAGGAAAATGCTACACAAGGATCTATGGAAGGAAATGGAAGTATTTAGCCTGGAAAAGAGAAAAAACTTAGTGGTGACACCGTAGCTGCCTTCAAGTATTTGTAGGATTTCATGAAGAAATGGAATTAGAATATGAGTTCCTTAGGAGTTAGAATTGTTTTATTCTTGGTATTTATATCTCCAAGACTCACACAGTAATAATCAAGGATAAACAAAAGAGTTGTTGGGTTTGGTTTTTCAAAATTATATTGGGAAAAGAGTAAGATCAAAGACGAGACTGCAATTTAAGGTGGATAGGACAATGATAAGAAATGACAGAGAAATGGCTACTTTGGTCTTATTTTTTTTTCTTTATTTCTTTAGCTAGGATCTCCAAAATGAGAAGAATGAAATAAAAGTGGTTAAGAATTTTTCTTGGACCAGACCTCTGATTTCATGACCTAATTCCTTCTTATCTAGATTATATAGTGTCCTTTTAAATTTTTTTTAAATTTTATTTTCAATTCAGGGAACAAAACAGAATTTCAATAACATAGTACAATTAAAAAAATATAAGTGCACATGAAACTGCAAATCAACCATGTACAACTTGTTGCTCCATCCAAATATACAAGAAAGTTATCAGGCAAATTTCTTTTTTTCTTCCTTCCCCCCAGCCCTGCCCTAAAGATGACTACCATTAGACACAGCTGTGTTTACCAGTTCTTTCTCTGGATGCAGAAAGCATCTTTCTTCATATGTCATTTATTTCTAATTTGTGTATTTATCTTTTTTCTTTTTTTTGTGGGGCAATGGGGGTTAAGTGACTTGCCCAGGGTCACACAGCTAATATATTTGTGTATTTATAATAGTCAAAATTACTTAGTTGCTCAAAGTCATTCTTTATTTTTGGCAGGGCAATGAGGGTTAAGTGACTTGCCCAGGGTCACACAGCTAGTAAGTGTCAAGTGTCTGTGGCCAGATTTGAACTCAGGTCCTCCTGAATCCAGGGTCAGTGCTTTATCCACTGTGTCACCTAGCTGCCCCTAAAGTCATTCTTAAAACAATATTGTGTTACTGTTTACAATGTTCTCTTGGTTCTGCTCACTTTGCTCTTCACCATTTTGTGCAAATATTTCCATGCCTTTCTAAGATCATTGAGCTCATCATTTCTTATATCACAACCATACATCACAACTTATTCAACCATTCCCCAATTGATAGGGATCCTCACAATTTCCAGTTCTTTGCCACCACAAAGAGAGCTGCTATAAACATCCCATTCACATTCAAAGTTATAATTACTATTTGTGAATTTCCCTCCATCTCATTTTTACTATTTTCTTTCTCACCCTTTCTTTTTACCCTATCCCTCTTACCTTATCTTCTCCCCCTCATCCCCCAGTTCACCCACCCCTCCGAGTCCCCCATCCCCTCCCCCTAGTGCCTCAATTTCAATCCACACATCCCTCCCCTCCATCCTTTCCCCCCATCCTCCCAAATCCTAATCCACACACCCTTCTAAAAGTCCCTCCCCCACCGTCCCTCAGTTTTCTCACCTTTCTATGTGTTCAGAAGACTTCTCCACCCTTGCAGATGTACATTGTTTCCTCTTCAATCCAGATGTTCCAACACTGCCAGCCCTCCACCCCCACCTGCTTCCTTCGTATTAGATCTTCCTTTCACACCCCATTTTTATAATATAATTATTCCCTTTTGTCTTTTCCTACCCAGTTTTGTTAGGTAGAAACACTCCATCATACACAACTCAGCCCCAACCTTTCTTTCAAACTTCCTTAGTAATAATGACAGTTTTAAGAATACTGATAACATTTTCATATATATATAAGTAAACAGTTTGACCTTGATGAGTGCTCTATAATTAGTATTGAAGGTTTTCCTTATATTTCTTCTGGATCTTTATATCAAATTTTCTATTGAGTTTTGGTCTTTTTGTTACAAATACCTGACAGTCTTTCAGTTCATCAAGTGTCCTTTTTGTTTTCATTTAGGGTTATAGTCAACTTTGCTGGGTAAGCTATTCTTGGATACAACCCCAGCTCTTTTACTCTTCAAAATACATTTCAAGACCTATGGTCTTTTAGAGTAGAAGCTGCTAGATCTTGTGAAATCCTGACTGTATTTCTGCAGTATTTAAATTGGTTTTTTCTTGTTATTTGTAATTATTTTCTCCTTAAGCTGGGAGTTTTGAAACTTGGTTATGACAATCTTGTAAATTTTCCTCCTGGAATCTCTTTCAGGTGATAAATGATAGATTTTTTTCTATTTCTAATTTACCCTCTTGTTCTAGAACTTCATGGCAATTTTCCTTAACAATTTCTTGTAATATTGTATCCAGGTTCTTTTTTTATCATAACTTTCAGGTAGTCAGACAATTTTTATATTGCTTCACCTTGATCTGTTCTCCATATCAGTTGTTTTTCCAATGAGATGTTTCAGATTCTCTGCTATTTTTTCTAGTTTTATTATATCTTGGTGTCCTATAATGTCATTCAATTCCCTTGACCAATTCTAGTTTTCAGGGAGTTGTTTTCTTCCTTAAGATTTTGGATCTCTTTTTCTAATTGGTTAACTTTCTTCTCATAATTTTCTTGGATTACTTTTTTTTTCCTAATTTTTCCTCAGTCTCTTTTATTTGATTTTTAAAAATTTTCTTTTTAATTTCTTCCAAGAACTCTTTTTTTAGGTTTGTAACCATTTGGTTTTATTCTTTGGGGGTTGGAGTGGCTTTTTAAATGATAATATCCTTTTAATTGTTGTCCCTCCCCTAAGTCTCTCCCCACTCCAGTCTATCCTCCACATAGTTGCCAAGATAATTTTGTTTAAATGGAGATCTGATCCTGTCATTTCCATCCTCAAAAAACTCTAGGGGATCCCTATTGCCCCTAAGATCAAATATAGATTCTGTTTAATTTTTAAAACTCTTCCTAACTCGGCCCCAATTTGTTTTAGCCTCATTGTACATTACTCTCCCAGCCATTTCCCTCAATCTACTCTTCTCCCCTCCCCACACCATGCTCTTCTATCTAGTCAAACTAACTTTGTCTCTGTTCCTTGAATTAGCAATCTCCCATTCCTGTAATATACTCCCCTCTCATATCTATCTAACAGAATCTCTTTCATCTTTTGAGAGGAGCCTGAAGCACTGCCTTCTACATGAAGTTCTTCCCAACTCTACATAACTGTTATTGCCCTCCTTTAAATGTACTTGGTATTTAACTACTTTGGGGCAGTTACATGGCACACTGGATAGAGTGCTGGGCCTGCAGTCAGTAAGATTCATCTTCATGAGTTCAAATTCAGCACCAGACACAAGCTATATGACCCTGGGCAAGTCACTTAACCCTTTTTCCCTCAGTTTCCTTACCTGTAGAATGAGCTGGAGAAGGAAATTGCAAACCACTACAACATCTTTGTCAACAAAACTCCAACACAGAGTCATGAAAATGTGGGTGCAACTGAAAAATGACTTAATGATGACAAAAACTTAACTATTTGGGGTTTATTCTGTCTATGCTTATATAGGATATCCCAAAAAGTCTTAGTGCAGCTTTAAGCTATTAAAGTTAAGACTTTTGGGACATCCTGTATATGTATTGTTGCCACCTTTTTATTTTATATTTGATATTTCCCTAATTACATGTTAATACCCCCTCCCCATCATCAAATAACAAGATATTAAGAAAGTTAAAGCCATTTGATCCAGATGAACAACATCCTAGCATACTAAAAGAATTGGCAGCTGAAGTTGCTGAACCATTATCAGCGATCTTTGAAAGATTGTGGACAATGGATGAATCAATCAGTAAACATTATTCAGTGCCTACTATGTACCAGGTACTGTGCTAGGTGCTGGAGAAGTTTAAAAAAAGGTGCCACATGATTTGAGTAGGGCTAAAATATTCCAAAATGTACCTCTCCACTTGCCAAAATTCCCGGTTGTGGCTCAAAATTCAACCAGGAAATGGAAATTTTATATTTATATATATACATATATATATATATTTTTTTTTTACAAGATCACATATTCAGAGCTTGAAGGAACTTCAAGGTCATCAAAGTCCAATCTTATTTTAAAGATTAAGAAACTAAAAAAAATAAAGAAAGAAGAAACTGAGGCCAAAGGGGTTGAACAACCTGCTCAAGGTCCCAAGGCAATAAGTAGAAGAGCCAAGAACTGGAAAGTTAGTCATCTGCTCCCAAATCCAGTCCACATTAGAAAAGAAAGATGCCAGGAGTTAGATGTAAGGAGATCAAAACATAAGCTAAATCTAAAGAAATTAGCCTTTGAGAACATTGTACACAGTAGCAGCAACATTATGCAATGATCAACTGTGATAAACTTAACTCTTCTCAGCAATACAAAGACCCAAGACAAATACAAAAGACTCATGATGGAAATGCTCTCCAAATCCAGAAAGAGAACTAGAGAATCTGAATGCAGATCAAACTATGCTGTTTTCACTTAATTGTTATTTTTTTTCTTTCTTGAGGTTTTCCCCTTTTATTCTCATTCTTCTTTCACAACATGGCAAATGTGGGAATATGTTTAACATGATTGTATATATATATATATATGTATATGTATATATAACATATATCAGATTGGTTGCTGTCTCGGGGAGGGAGGAGGGAAGAGAGAGTGAGAAAAATTTGGAACTCAAAATCTTACAAAAACAAATGTTGAAAACTATCTTTCCCTTTAACTGGAAAAAATAAAATACTATGAAGATTGGGAGTGGGGAAGGGGAGAGAAATTAGCCTTTGGATGATGCCCAAAGCTTCCCAATTCAGTAGCATCCTTGATGCTTCTGCTTTGGAATTCAGTGATGACCTTTTAGGTGTCATTTTCAGGAATAAACAAGAGAAAAATAATCTAGTGAAATTACATTACCCAACTTTCAGTGGTCTCTAAAAATTATGCCTCTCATTTAGAATAATAGCAAAGTTTACTGGAAATAAAAACTATATAAATTATTAATGCTAATTAGAATGGAAATGGATAAGCATAATCAGTATCCTTGTTATTATAAATGATAGCAATGTATATTATGATGAACAAATAATTATGTAAATTAGTTCCCATTACATTTAGTAGTTACTGAAATGTTGTCCCAGGAGCTTTGGGGAACATTAGCCTGTTTAGCCTAATGCTGATATCAAATTAACTCCTTCCTACTGCAAGAAATCACAGGCTTATCCACTTTTTTCTTTGGGCCTGCCAGATTATCTGGACTTATCCTTGGCCTGCTGCTCCAGAGATATTAATCAGGGGCCCACTTCACATGAAAACTGTTTGGCTCCAGTTCATGGCCTCTGTTATCCCTGAAGTGTGTTTGGAACTTGTATAATACAGCTAAAGAGATGCACTCAACACACATTTTATAGTCTGGAAATTTTATAGTCTAGGGCTGGTGACTGAATGTGGGTACTGTATTCTCCAGACATCTATGCTTCAGATCTGGGAAGGAATTTTACAGGTCTTTATAATTTAATAGCTTGCAAGGGTGGGCAGAGCAGATATCTTTGGGAAGGACTTGTGTTTGGTTCATTGCTTAAAACCCAGAGATGAGCTTCTCTTCTCTTTTTGTCTCAGCAGTAGCTTTTCCCTAGAGGAAAGAACATTATCATCATGTCCAAAAAAGGAGAGGTGAAAGGGATCTTATGCATTGCCTAGAAAACCCTTTTCATTAACATATGATGAAAGTGAAACTTAGAAAGGTTTAGAGACTTGTCCTATATGGTCCCATAACTAGTAAACAGCAAAGCTGGGATATGAACCGGAATTCTCTGGATCAAAACAATCCTGTAATTCCAGTAAATGTGGTGTCTAACTTACATTGGTAGCCAAGAGCTTAGCCAACAAAACAGAATTTCTCATTTTAGGTCATCTTGGGGGGATGGAGGTGGGAGGGATTAAGGGGTAACTTCACTTCTATTTATTTTATTTTATGTTCAATTTATGGAATGAAACAAGCATTTCCATAACATAGTACGATACAAATATGATGATTGCAAATTTACTACACACACTATACACAACTTGCTATTCCTTTCAGATATTCAATACAATTATCACATAAACGTTTTTCTTTTTTTTCTTTCCTCTCCCCATGCCCTAGGGATGGCTACCATTAGACATGAATAGGTTTGTATGTGAATGTGTGCATATATACACATACATATATGTGTGTATGTATATGTATAGATGTAAAAATATTCTATACATACTTCAATTTATGAGTTCTTTCTCTGGATGAAGATAGCATCTTTCTTCATATGTTCTTTATAGTTAATTTGGTTAATATAGTTTAATTTTGGTATTTATAATCATATAAAATTGCATAATTTAATATATTAATAATAAATATAATAATGAAACTCCACTTCTATTAATTCAGGGAATAATACTATTCTTGGGCAGCTACATGGCATAGTAGATAGAGCATTGGGCTTAGAATCAGGAAGATATCTTCATGAGTTCAAATCCAGTCTCAGACACTAGCTGTGTGACCCCAGGTAAGTCACTTAGTGCTATTTGCCTCAGTTTCCTCATCTGTAAAATGAGCTGGAAATAGAAATGACAAACAACTTCAGTATTTTTGGCAAGAAAACCCCAAATGGGGTCACAAAGAATCATATACAACTGAACAAACATACTACCTCTGTGGCCTTACAGCTGGTTAGGATTGACAAGATAGAAATATGGACACATAAGACAGAAAAAAAATTAATGAAGACTTCTATCAACCTCAAGGTCCTTAATAAAGACCATACTCAGGGCAGCTAGATGGCACAGTGGATAGAGCACTGGCCCTAGAGTCAGGAGTACCTGAGTTCAAATCCAGCCTCAGACACTTAACACTTACTAGCTGTGTGACCCTGAGCAAGTCACTTAACCCCAATTGCCTCACTAAAATAAATAAATAAACAAACAAACAAACAAATAAATAAATAAAGACCAAACTCTAGTGGTTTCTCAAAGGACAAGGGTCATAAGCTTGGTCTGTCCCAGTTCCGCTGGCTGTCGGGGAATTCTTATTAAGTCTATCCCCTTCTACACTTTCACTTGAACCATGCAAGCTGATAGTTATAGCCTTATAGTTCACATTATCTTATTTTTATTCTCCCAACCAATCTGTGAGAGAGGTGAGGTAATAAAGGTATTATCCTCCTTTTACAGATGCAGAAACTGAGGCTCAGAAAAGTTAAGGGGCTTTTGCAAAATCACATGGCCAACATCCAACATTTTCCTTTTTTTGTTATATTTGCCACATGGGTGTGAGGTGGTTTGATTTGCATTTACCTGATCAGTGATGAGTTAGAACATTTTTTATATGACTGTAGAGAGTTTTGATTTCTTTGTCTGAAAACTGCATGTTCATATCCCTTGACTATTTCTCAACTTGGGAATGACTTGTATTTTTATAAATTTGACTCAGTTGTCTATATGTTTGAGAAATGAGATCTTTATCAGAGATTCCTGTTGCAAAAATTCTTTCCCATTTTTCTGCTTTCCTTACAATTTTGGTTGAATTGGTTCTGTTTGTGCAAAAGCTTTCAAATTTTATATAATCAAAATTATCTATTTCACATTTTGTAATGATTTCTATATCTCCTTTTGTCCTAAATTCTTTCCCTCTCCATAAATCTGACAGATAAACTATTCCATGCTCTCTTAATTTATTCATGGTATCACCCTTTATGTGTAAATCATGTACCTATTTTGATCTTATTTTAGTTTATGGTATGAGATGTTGCCATACTGTTTTCCAGTTTTCCCAGCAGTTTTTGTAAAATAATGAATTTTTGTTCCAAAATCTTTGGGTTTATCATATACTAGATTATTATATTTATTTACTATAGTGTAATTCACACCTACTCTATTCCATTGATCCCCCATTCTATTTCTTAGCCAGTACCAGATTGTTTTGATAATTACCACTTATAAAGCAATTTGAGATCTGGTACTGCTAAGCCACCTTCTTTTGCATTTTTTCATTGATTCCCTTGATATCCTTGAGCTTTTGTTCTTCCAGATGAATTCTGTTATTAAACTGGAACGTTAATCCATTGTTGGTGGAGTTGTGAATGGATCCAACTATTCTGGGGAGCAATTTGGGACTATGCTCAAAGGGCTATAAACCACATTATGTATGTAGGATGAGTGGTGGCCAAAGCCACCTTACATTTATCCAATCAAAAGTCCTAGGGGCAGCTAGGTGGTGCAGTGGATAAAGCACTGGCCCTGGATTCAGGAGTACCTGAGTTCAAATCCAGCCTCAGACACTTGACACTTACTAGCTGTGTGACCCTGGGCAAGTCACTTAACCCCCATTTCCCCGCCAAAAAAAAAAAAAGGCCCTAGAGATGCTAGGGAGGACTATACTAGGAGTTAGGACACTTCCTAGCTTTGTGATCCTGAGCAGGTCACTTTACCTTGATTTGCTTCAGTCTCCTCAACTGTAAAATGGGGGTGATACTCCCAGGGTGTTGTGAGAATCAAAGGAGATAATATTTGAAAAGCTTTTAACACAGTACCTGACACATAGTTGAATGCTTATTTCCTTTGTTCCTTCCTTCTTTCCTTCCTTCCTTCCTAATGATATAAATCAGAAAACCCTGTGCCCTAGTTTGAGTTTCAGAAAATATGATTACCACAAATATAGACGGACAATTCCATAATCTAAATGGAGAAAGACACGCAGAAAATGTAATTGGATGTTCACATTACCTTTAAGTATTCGAAAACAAAAACAAAACATTTTTTAAACCTTTCAAATTAATAAAGGAAATTACTTCCCTCATCCTAATCAAATCATCTCTGGACATTTTTTTGGTATTGTTATTTATTAGAGGAAAAAAAGATGGGTTGTTTGCAGAGCATGAGCAACCTAAACATTCCATCAGTATTCACACAACAGTAGGAGTTCTTAACCTGGAGTCCTTAAGCTTGTTTGTGTGTGTTTTATTTAATATTATGATAATTGCATTTCAACATAATTGGTTTCCTTTGCAATCCTATTTGTATTATTTTATTTAAATAACATTTAAAAAACATCATTGTTCTGAAAAAGAGGTCCATAGACCTCACCAAACTGCCAAAGGTCTATGAGACAAAATAAAAGGTCAAGAACCCCTGATTTAGAGGAAAGCCCTCAACGCATGTTTGGTAGATCCTCTGTGAAGACTGTATAGAAGCATATAAGGAAGAATAGCAAACAATGGGTAGCCATCAATGAGTAGGCATCAATGGATTGTCATTTCCATTGTTGGAAAGAGTGCTATATCAATGAGATCACAAAATATTAAAGGAAATCTTCAGTCCTCTTACTCATATAGCTCCTGTCTTTAACATGATTGGAAATGGAGGCAGCACAATAAAATGGAAAGAGCATTGACACTTGAGTCAGAGGTTTGGGGTTCGAATTCCCCATCTGATGCTCAGTTCTTGAGTAACCTTGAGCAAGTCACTCCAACCTCTCTGGGCCTCAGTTTCCTTTTCTGTAAAATGAGGACATTGAACTAGATGTCCTCTGAGGTCCCTTCCAGCTCTAAATATATGGGGTTATGAGAAATTAGTACTATTGCAGAGGGCCACTGCATTGCTGATTTAAGAGCACAATTCCCAGAGTCAAAGAACAAAAATTCTAAAGGAAGCTGGACTCTTTCTCTTGCATTTAAAGAAAACATTCTTTGTAGCCAAAGAGAGATTCTCAACAAGTCAACAAGAATGAATTAAGTTTTGACTATGAGCCAGGCACACTAAGTGCTAGAGAATACAATGGGGTGGCCAGGAGTCCCTGATCTCAAGAAACTGTTTAGCTATATCACTACTTCAAAACATTTTTTATTATTTTTAGTTGAATATATTGGTTTTCTAGATATATAACCATCGCATCTTCAAATAGACATATTCTAACTTCATCATTGTGAACGCTTATGACTTTAATTTGCTTATTCCTTTTGCTAAGACTAAGCACAACAGAGGTGGATCTGATGATCCAGCTTTGTATCAGTATTTAGAGGCAATACCTCTGTTTCCCCTTTCCATGTAGTATTATTAGTTCATGGCTTCATATATATATTTCAAATCATTAAGGAAAGATCCTTCTACTAATATGGTTTTTAATATTTTAGACTACACAAATGCTATCTTGAAGGCTTTCTCTGCATGTAATGATATAATTATCCAATTGTTATGTTTTACTTTTATTGATGCTTCAGATTCCCCCTTGACAATAGCAATTGACACATTACAGGTTTAAAAACTACTTGGATTTTTTTGTTAGTCATATTCTCTTTGCAGTTATTTTATATACTAATTTTGTGTCAATGCACACTAATGATATTAACAAGTCATTTTCTTTTTCAAACTTATCTTTACCTAGCATAAGTACAAAAACCCTATTGAAGGAACTGCATGGCTACATTTTTTTTTTAACGTGAGACAATTGGGGTTAAGTGACTTGCCCAGGGTCACACAGCTAGTAAGTGTTAAGTGTCTGAGGTCAGATTTGAACTCAGGTACTCCTGAATCCAGGGCCAGTGCTCTATCCACTGTGCCACCTAGCTGTCCCATGCTATATTCTTTATGTTCAGAAACAGTCAACATATTTTAGGTATTATTTGAGGAGGAGGAGGAGGATGGTGGTGGTGGTACTTACTTTGCTGGGCTATTGTGAAAAAAATTCTTTGTTAGGTATAAGGCACTATATAAGTGTTATCTATTACTGTTGCAATAATCAATCTCATGTAAGGAAATCTCTCTTTAAAGTACTATATAAATGTAGTTTAATATTTTTTTTTAATGATGAGGAGGATGCTATCAGAAAAACCTGCAGAGACCTACATAAGCTGATGCAAAGTGAAATGTACTGTATACAAAATAACAGCAATATTGTAAGATGATCTGCTGTGAATGACTTGGTTATTTTCAGCAATGCAATGATCCAAGACAACTCTGAAGGTCTTATGAAAAGTGCAATACATTTACACAGAGAAAAATGATGGTATCTGAATACAGGTTGAAGCATAATGTTTTTTGTTAGTTCCTTTATCTGAAGTTTTGTTTTTGTTTGTTTTCTTTCACAACCTGGCTAATGTGGAAATGTTTTACATGACTGATCATGTATAGCTTATATTGAATTGCTTGAGTTCTGGGGGGGGAGAAAGAGAACTTGGAACACAAAGTTTTAAAAAACTGATGTCAAAATTTGTATTTTACATGTAATTTGGGAAAATAAAATTCTAAATATTGGAAAAATTTAGGTATTATTTGTTTTTTTTTTAATTTATAGAATTCACTTCTGAATATATCTGGTCTGGGTACATTTTTGTAAATCAGCTCTTTAAAGCCCATTTTCCTCTGAGAATAGTCTACTTATGATACCAACATTTAAAAATTTTGCATTTTATATTTTTGTAAATAACTGTTTTAAATTCTTAAATTTATTAGCATACAACTATTTATAATAATATGATAATATTCTCAAGGGCTTTTTTTTTGTTCTCATTGTGATCCCCTTGTTATTGTGGATATTTGCATTTTCTTCCTTCTTTTTTTCATTATATTTTCTAATTGTCAATCAGTTTTATTCATAAATTAAACAAGTAATTGTAGTTACTTGCTATGCTGAATCTTCTGTGTTATGTCTTAGATATGTGTTCTTATGTCTTAGATGTGCTGGTAGCACCCAAGGACACCAATTTTGCCCATAAATGGCCCTCTTGGAGAAAGAAGTTATTGATGCTTGGCCTAGACATATGATCAACCCTACTGCTTTTCTTCTCATGAAAAAATAATTATCTTGGGAATTCCTGATTCTTTCAAACCATAGACATTAAGGATTTAACAATCATTTCAATGAAAATGGCATAGGCAGCTGTGAATTAATCCAGGCATTATGGGAAGCAATTTGGAACTATGCTTTAGAAGTCCCTAAACCATGCATACCTGGGAAGACTTACATGAATGGATACAGAATGAGGCATATTTTCAAACATGAGCAATGAGTGAATTTGCTTCACTTGTCTGTGTTAATTTGTTACAATATCTCTATTTGAAGATGCCATGATTATATATATAAAGAAAACCCAAAATGTTCAAAATAATAATTTAAATAATTAAATAATTAAAAAGAATTAAGAACAATAAAAAATGTATTGAAGTAACAAATAGCTTTAGGGAAATAGCAAAACATGGTCCAAATCTAAGTGTGATAGTTCCACCATCCTTGATGTGGGAAACAGTTACAATGATTTTTGTAAATCTTTCCCATTTTTCTTTTACTTGTAGTTTTTCCATTTTTTCCTCAGATACCCTTGGGTAACTTTGTTAAGTTGCCAAGTTTTCTTTAACCTGGTTTTATCCTCCAATACTTCTCTTCTTTATAAGATTATTTTTTTTCATACTCATCCATTACCCTTCTTGATTTTATGAACAAGTAAGCCTTTTCTCTCCATTTGGCAATTAAGTCAAACATCTGATAATGAAGGATGCTTTCTGAGCTCTTTGTTTTGCTGTCCTTTCTTTCGTCCATTGCCCAGTTTTGCTTGTCTGTTTCTTGTTTAAATAGTTCAAGATCAAGTAGTTTCAATTGTACCTATTTACTACTAACAAAGATAAAAATAAAAACTTACAAAAGGAAATACAACACTTAAAACAGAAGAAAAAACATATCAAATAATTGGGTATTGACTTCTTGAGAAACAAAAAAGAACAGCATAAAGGAATCTTCAAAAGGATTTTAAAATAAAATCAAAACTGAAGAAATGAATGGATGTCCCCTACTTATATTTAGATCAAGCAAAGAGATCAGGAATCAATCCTTCTACAAGAAGATATAAAGACTACCAATTAAAAGATTTAAAGTAAAGAGTTATAAAGCTGTTATTAGCTGTTGTATATTATATATTGTAGAATTTAGAGATATAAAGACTATCAACTAAAACACCAATAGGTTATTTCAATAGAGTTAAAATCATAACAAAATCAACAGGGAAAACAGGCAATTACATCAAAAGGAACCATAAAAAAAGAGATTCAGTGAAGGAGCAGTTGTACTATCATATTTAAATACAGCAATTATTAATAACCATATAGTACTGGACATAAGAGAAAAACAGAATCCAAAAATAGACCATAATATAGATGAAATGATAAATCAATAATTAAAGCACACTGAGGAATGTAATCATCATTCAATAAAAGCTGTTAGAGACAAATGAATGAACTAAAAGACATTTATTCTGTGTGCAGCATTGTGCTAAGTGCTGGTGATACATATAAAGACAGTCCCTTCTGTCTAGGAGCTTACATGCTAAGTGGGGAGCGGGGAGCATACATATAGAAGGTTTCAGCTCCAAGTCAGATGGAAAAGTCCCACTGTCCTTAGGATGTAGCAACAAAGCAGATGCCTAAATAACACTTGAGTTATTTCCCCAGGTAATGGCAATGACGGCTGGACTGGTAGGAGGACTGGTAGTTTGCAGTGTTTTGCACTACCAGGAAGAACTCTTGTTTGTACCTATTGGGAGCAGTTGGTCAGCAGATGTTGCTAGTGGTAGTGAGGAAAGTAGGCCCCTTCTCCACAATTTTTCTTCTTAATGATTGGGGCAGGGGTGGGGGGTAACGGTAAGATTAGAAGTAGTTTGTGGGGAGTGGGGGGAATGCTATTCCCAAGGCTCTTGGATTCAGGGTCTTAGACTGTCTCCTCTGTGTTCTGAAGGCAGATGGTGGTCAAAGTGAAAGTCTGACTTCCCTGGAACATGTTGCCTAGTGACAAATATGAAGAATACAAGGCAATTTGGGAAGATTTATAGGAAATGACACAAATTAAGACCAGAAAAGTATAAGAACAATGCATACATAATCTACAACTATATTCAAACCATAAAGGCTTTCCAAATACACAAATAGATTTGGAAGTACACATGGCAAAAACGTGGCATTTTTATTTTGTTAATATGTTCATTATAATAATTCCCAATGGAAAACTTTAGGGATTCAGTAAGATATTTGCCCTATGTTGGGTTGGATGGTTGGCATTTGTTATAAATGTTTATTATAACAACGACAGCATTAATAAAAACAAAAGCAGTAGCTGTTCTTGGTGGAATGCAGTAGTTCCGGTCTTTATTAGCTCTCTCCCAGTTTTTATAACTGACTGGTCTTCCTGTCTTGAGTCTTTCTCTCAAATCTATCCTTCATATAGAGGCTAAAGTAATTTTCCTAAGATACAGACCTGACCATGTTACTCTCCTACTCAAAAACCTTCAGTGGCTACCTATTATCTCTAAGATACTGAAGGGACAGTCCAAGAATATAGGCTGGATCAGAAAAAGAAAGGAAGGAAAAATTAAGATACCTGAGGCACTTGAGGAAATTTATATTATTGTGTCATTCAATCCAACAGTCTTTGTCTTCAAGGGCTTTACATTCATTCTATTGGGAGGAGACAACACATCAAAGATAAATCAATACAAAATAAATATGAAATATTTTTGACAGAGGAAAGAATGAGAAGCTAGAAGCTTTTGTTATTTTGATCAGAAGTCTGAGAAACAAATGTGGAGTCCAAGTAGGAAATAATATAAACAACTAAAAATGGCAAGTTAGCCCCTACAGGCCTGTGGGATCTGATGTGTGTGTGTGGCCTAGGATAAGTTACACTCAGGTTCCTCCCCCTCACCTCCACACTTTTTTTTTTTTATCCAGGTGAAAATCAACCTAAAAAGCACATAAAAGCAAGCAGTATTCAGAGAGAAAAAGGGAGAAATATCATAAAAGATTTAACATGATCCTCAGTGGGTTCATCTGTAAAAGAAATGATTGGATTTGCAGTCAGAGGATGTCAGTTCCAATTCTGCTTAGGTTACTTACTATGTGTATCCCTGGGCCAAGCCACTTAAACTCCTGGGGCCTCAGTTTCCTCATCTGTAAAAGAAAAGGGTTAAATTTGGGGACCTTTCAGCTATAAGTCCATGAGCCAAGTACAATAGAAAGGCAGGTTCATGTGATGAAAACTGAGAAAAGGGATAGGGAAAGATTACTGGTTGATTTAGGTTCCTCATACAAAGTTTTTTGTTTTGTTTTGTTTTGTTTTGTTTAGTGAGGCAATTGGGGTTAAGTGACTTGCCCAGGGTCACACAGCTAGTAAGTGTTAAGTGTCTGAGGCCAGATTTGAACCCAGGTCCTCCTGACTCCAGGGCCGGTGCTCTATCCACTGCGCCACCTAGCTGCCCCTCATACAAAGTTTTGATGCCACATTCACTAGAAATCCCTTCTTCAAAGAGGGAGCACAAACAAAATGAACACAATGTCTTACAGCCTCCATTTTTTCTTTAAATGGGGGCAGGATGCAAAGACACTAATTCAAAGAGGAAAGCAAGCCATTATCAGCCTCATGAGGCGAGAGGGCTTACACTCTCAGCAAGGGTCTGATCCTGCAAGGATGGCACAGGTCACCTCATTCAGGACAAGAGGCTGTGCACTATCTCAAGATTTATGTGTCCCTGTGCAAACCTGTTAGATCATACTGGAGCTATCATGTGCATCTGGGGTAGGGGGAAGGGAGGAGAACCATGGAGTTTCTGAGAAAAACTTTATTGAAAACAGCTTTCCTGCGATTGGCTTCTTGGAGATTTTAAACATTATCTCCAAAGCTTGTTCAGAATTCATCTGAAACCAATTACTTGCCCCTTGTCTGGCCTCAGGCACACCGTATATGTCTAAGCTGGTCTCTCTGGCAAACTCTCTCATCATCTGACAAAGTCATCAATTTCTCAATCATCTCTGTTGACCTAGAAATGTGTCATATATTGTGCCATTATCTGGAGGAGACACAGTTGTTTAAGGAACCAGTGAGGCTGAGGGGTAAGGGAATTCATAAGAGCACCAAGGAACTTTCCCCATTGTTCTGAATTAGTCAAAGAAAAGGCCAAAAGCTTATCCAACAAAGAGACTTGAGCTCCCACAGAGAGAAATTGAAGGATTCCACTGACTTCAACAAAATTACTGCTAACACCCTTAAAAGACACAAAGCATAACTGGAAACAGGCACCATAGGGCTTGGTTTCTAATCCTTTTTGATTGCATCTAGAAAAACTCTACCAACTGTGAAGATGGAAGATGAAACTCTGTCCTGGGTGACTCCATAGGGAAAATCCTCTAGATTCTGCACTCTAAACACCTTGGCAAGACTGGTCCCATAGAGTCTATTGGGGAGCAGCATGGGGGATGTGGAAAATGTCCTTCGTGAAGCCAAAAGACTGAGCCCAGCCACTGCCCCGGCCTTGGGAATATAGACCAATCATTTCATTTCTCTGAGCCTCAGTTTTTTCATCTGCAAAATGAACTACCTACCTCAAGGGTGTGGTTTACAGGATCAAAGGTGATATTATAATTTGCAAATTATTTTGCAAGCCTTAAATAAACAAATAGCATCTATATATAATTAGCATTATATAACTGGATATAAGTATACATAACATAACATATACATTTATATATTGTCAACTGGCCCACAAACCAGCCTCTAACCTGAGAATGGCCATAGTCTAACAGAGCAGGCTAGACACAGGGGAGTCAGGAATTAATCAGAAGGTTTAACTTCAAAGTGAGGGAATCAGCTTGCAAGCAAGGAAGGACTCTAGACACATATTCTGGGCCCCGCCCCTAGTGGGGAGACCCAAAGGCAGTGTGGGAAGATCTCAATACTTATACCAATGGCTAAGCAATGAGCTGAAGCCCTAACAATGAGGGGGTAACAGCAACATGGAGACAAGTTTGATTCATAGCAGGACTTCATGACTGGAACATGAGTACTTGTCCGAGCTTGTCCAGTGCTTTTCCAAGCTCAGAGAACACCTGGTGCTGGTCAAACAATACAATAATTATATGATTTTGCCAGAGGGTGAGATCATCCAGAGTACTAATGCAAAGGATCATTGTTTTGCCAAGCTCAGGGCCCAGTTTGCTTGTTGGGCTCTGGAAAACAGGGTGTCTCCTAATATCATCAGTATATACATATACATATATATATATGTATGTGTGTGTATGTATATATACACACAAACATATATTAGTCATACATACACACACATACACATACACACACATGGTGATTTGTTGTCCTTCATTCTTGAAGAGGATCAAAATGACATCACTATGTTAGAGTCAAGTTGCAGTGTGTTTGACTGTGACTGATTGAACCAATATGATCTCGGAATGTTCTACCACAGGTTGGCACAAAAAGGTCCATGGGAATATTTAGGGTGGATTCTCTAAATTTGTACATCTCACATTTCTTTTGAGCTATTTTAATTCTGCTTTGCTCATAGAACACAGTGCCTTCTTTGATGTGGGTATTCTGCACTTAGTGGTCCTTTGCCAGTGTCTACCCTGTCATGCAATCAATTCCAAAGTTCTTCAGAGAGACCTCGTACGTAGAAATGCTAGTTACTGATATTACTATATGAATGAATGAATGAGAACTTATTAAGCATCTTCTATGTGCTAGATACTGGCTATGTGGCCTTGGGCACATCACTTAACCTCTGTTTGCCTTGGAGGTGGCTAGGTGGCTCAGTGGATAATCAGGAAGACCTGAGTTCAAATTGAGCCTCAGCCACCTACAAGCTGTGTGATCCAGGGCAATCACTTAACCTCTAAACAGAGGCGAATGCCTTACTCCACTGAAGAATGAAATGGCAAACCACTCCAGTATCTTTCTGAAGGAAACTTCATGCACAGTATGGTCCATGGGGTCTTGAAGAGTCAAACAGGACTGAATGACTAAAAAAAAGCAACATGTACTAGATACTAGGGATACTGATACATCAATAGAGACTAAGCTGGGGCGGCTAGATAGCACAGTGGATAAAGCACCGGCCCTGGATTCAGGAGTACCTGAGTTCAAATCCAGCCTCAGACACTTGACACTTACTAGCTGTGTGACCCTGGGCAAGTCACTAAACCCCCATTGCCCCGCAAAACAAAACAAAACAAAAAAAATAGAGACTAAGCCAGGCCTTACCCTTGCTTTAATGGTTTGGGGTTTTTGTTTTTGTTTTTTTAAATGAGGCAATTGGGGTTAAGTGACTTGCCCAGGGTCACATAGCTAATAAGTGTTAAGTGTCTGAGGCCAGATTTGAACTCAGGTACTCCTGACTCCAGGGCCAGTGCTCCCACTGTACCACCTAGCTGCCCCAGGCCTTACCCTCAAAGAACTTATATTCACATAAGGAAGAGGTGTCCAAGGAGTGAATTTTGTGTTTGTTTACTTGTTTGTTTGCAGGGCAATGGGGGTTTAAGTGACTTGCCCAGGGTCACAGAGTTAGTAAGTGTCAAGTGTCTGAGACCGGATTTGAACTCAGGTCCTCCTGAATCCAGAGCCTGTGCTTTATCCACGGCATCCCCAAGAAAGTGAGTTTTGATCTGTGACAGTCAAAAGGATGATGAGCAGAAACATAAGGCAGTTGATTGCTTTTTCTAGAAAAAATAGCAGTATTAATTTAATTACTATTCCCAAAGCAAGAGATGGAAAACAGAGGGAGCATGATACCCATTCGGTATCCAGGCTAATGCTAAAGCAGAGGCAAGATGTCCTGGTGGATGGTCTAGGATTAGCTTGATATTGAATGAAGTGAGTTTGTTTTCTCTTACATTCATCAGTCATGACAACTCCATCTCTGGAGGAGGTCTAAAGCTGAAGAGGTTAACAGCAGACTTGGGAGGTTGGAGGGAGGGAATGCTTTCTGAAGATCTGGTTGGGAAACTGCTATTCTAGATGGGATTACAATGATGGGGCAGATGGCAAGATGTCCAGGATGGGGCTAGTGTTATCATTATGAAACCTGGATAGGAGTCATTTAAATGCTGGATTATCCCATAGGAACAGTGGGCATGTGCCTGGAGACACACAGTCAACAGAAACAAAATGGTAAGTTCTCATGAAACCTTGACTTTGAATGATACAGAAAATACATTTTGAACTTTGTTTTTTAACCTAGCTTTGCCCTTTCTGGCAAAGCTTTGGGATCTCTGTCACCGAGTCTGGCACATATGCATCAAGAATACACTCCAGAGGGGCAGCTAGGTGGCGCAGTGGATAGAGCACCGGCCCTGGAGTCAGGAGGACCTGAGTTCAAATCTAACCTCAGACACTTAACACTTACTAGCTGTGTGACCCTGGGCAAGTCACTTAACCCCAATTGCCTCACTAAAAAAAAAAAAAAAAAAAAAGAATACACTCCAGGGGTAGCTACGTGGCACAGTGGATAGAGCAGCAACCTTGGATTCAGGAGGACCTGAGTTCAAATCTGGTGTCAGACACCTACCTCATACTTACTAGCTGTGTGACCCTGGGCAAGTCACTTAACCCCAATTGCCTCACTCACCAAAAACAAAAAACAAAACCAAAACAAAACAAAACAAAACGGATACACTCCAGGTTAGGAAGCATCAGTGGTGCTATTACCTCCAGAATCTCCATATCTCCCATTGTATCTGAATCCAGTGGCACATCCACCAGTTCTGCTCCTAAAATCATGCCTTCCAGTGATCGCCACTAACTATTAACATCCCGTTAATAGTTAGTATGATACTACAGCAAGACGCTGTGGAAAGAGTACTGGAGTTTGAATCAGAGGAGATAGGTTCAGAATTTTGACTCTGCCAGATAACTGTTTAAAGAGGTAAAATCTCAGAATCATGGAGTCATAGATGGAGACAGACACCAGCAAAAGTATGGAAAACCTTTTCCCCCATTGTTGTCTGCTAGAAGAGAGATCTCCACGCTTTACTTTAATGGCTAAAATGAATTTATATTTCTACTACTAAGCTTATGGACATCTAGGTAGCACAGTGGATAGAGTGCCAGGTCTGGAGTCAAGAAGACTTATCTTCCTGAATTCAAACCTGGCCTCAGACACTTATTAGCTGTGTGACCCTGGGCAAGTCTCCTAACCGTATTGACCTCAGTTTCCTCATCTATAAAATGAGCTGGCAAAGGAAATGACAAACCACTTCAGTGTCTTTGCAAAGAAAACCCTAAATGCGGTCACAAAGAGTTAGACACAACTGAAATGACTGAACAACAACAACAAATACAGATGCCCATTAATTGGGGAATGGCTAAACAAATTGTGGTACAATGGTGCAATGGAATATTACTATTCTATAAGAAACGAAGACATGGGGCAGCTAGGTGGCACAGTAGATAGAGCACCGGCCCTGGAGTCAGGAGTACCTGAGTTCAAATGTGGCCTCAGACATTTAACACTTACTAGCTGCGTGACCCTGGGCAAGTCACTTAACCCCAATTGTCCCCCACACAAAAAAATTTAAAAAAAAATTTTTTAAATGAAGACATGGGGGCAGCTAGGTGGTGCAGTGGATAGAGCACCAGCCCTGGATTCAGGAGGACCTGAGTTCAAATCCGGCCTCAGACACTTGACACTTATTATCTGTGTAACCCTGGGCAAGTCACTTAAACCCAATTGTCTCACTAAAAAAAATACATTAAGTAATAAAATGGAGTAAAAGGACTTCCACTCATTGCCCCACAAAAAAAAAAAAAAAAGGAAATGAAGATATGTTGCAAGGAAATATCTACATGAACTGATCCAGAGTTGAGAAAGCAGAGTCAAGAAAACACTATGCATCATGACTACAATAATGTAAATGGAAAGAACAACCATAAAATAATCAGAAATGAATTTTGCAAAATTGCCCAGAATAAGCAAGACTCCAAACAAGAGACATAAGAAGCCATCCCTATAACTTTGTAGAGGTGGGAGGTCCACAGATATGGTACAATGCACATATTTTCAGACTTTCTTGACATATTGATCAATTTTTGCTGATTTTCTTTCCTCTTTTTTTTTCTTAAAAAAGTATTTGTTATATGGAATGGATTTCTGGGGGATTATCCGGGGAAGGGATATTGGGAGGACATTATGGTGATATAAAAAAATCAATGAAATTTTATTTTTAAAATGAATTTCTACAACTTAGAATGTGAAACAGGGGGTATAATGAAATCAAACAATATTCACAAATCAGAACAGGTTTGCATTCTTATCTTTAGGAAAAAGGAAATTCTTTGCCCCGGTCATTCTGTGAATTCCAAGGAAAGTAAACCAGTTTTACCTGAAATTAGCTTGGTTGCTTCCTGTATTGAGAAGGTATATGACTCAGCACTACCACCCCCCAAAATAAATAAGATTAGAAAGCCAATATTCCTAAAGCAAAAAAAAAAAAAGACTAAAACTCAAAGTAAAATTCCAAAACTAAGCTGTCAATCCACCAGACAAGGAAGGGGAAAATCAACCACTTAAAATTAAATTTCTAGGTGGCGCAGTGGATGAAGCACGGGCCCTGGAGTCAGGAGTACCTGAGTTCAGATCCGGCTTCAGACACTTGACACTTGCTAGCTGTGTGACCCTGGGCAAGTCACTTAACACTCATTGCCCTAAAAAGAAAAAAAAAAGTTTAAAAAAAAATTAAATTTCTTTTTTTTTTTCTTCCAACATCATTAACACTTCTAGCATCAGGTTTCACCGCCAGGATCACATGGAATAGCACTGACATCTTTTGACATACATGTGCAGATTTATTTACCTTGAAAGACATTCCCAGTTCATGCTGATTGAAAACAGAAGTAAATAGATTATTCCATTTCCTATTGTAAATAGGTTTGCATTACTGCATACAGGGGATTTATTTTTGCAGGATAAGAATTTTACTCTGGCTTTGCAAAAGGTGAATAATAGAAAAGCGGGAAATACAAAGAAACTACATAAAAGGCTGATGACAAATGACTGCATTCAAAATTGAAAAACTGAAAAAGTCAGTTCCTCACCACCATGATGCATCCTAAAATCAATTTTTTTGAGAAGTGCACAATGTACAGACGAAGCAGACAGCTGAATGGACAAAGTACTGAGTGAGTCTTTCAGCATATATGTGTGGCTGTGTTTATGCGCATAAGAACCCTTAGTGATGGGTTCACTAGCCACAACAAACAAACAAATAGACAGATAGATTAAAAAACAAAACAGAACATGGAATTTGTAGTTCTTCCCATTTGGGGAAGAGAGGACATCAAAAGGGAGATAAACAGTATGTGGGGGAGGGGGAGGTTTTCAAGCAAGGCAAACAAGGAGAGAAGGGAGAGATGGTAGCAACCTCACAACATCTCATGGTAGACTGGCAGTAGCTGATGTCTATCAAATCTCTTCCATTAGAAGATATGAAAAATGACTTCTAAATCAACAAATTGGGAGATGTATGTGACTTTTTTTTTTAATCATAGGAACTCACTCTGGCAGTAGGAGCTGGGAGAGAAATAAGCCAGCTGGGAGAAATGAACTATTAAGCCCTACTCCACCCTAGTCTTACTTTCCCTTAATAATGTTCTATTTATTCTGTTAAAGAATACATTTAATATTATTTCTCATAAACACTCATAGCTAAACTCATCTTCATGCTGCCAAGTATCCTCTTGTTTGTGGCATGAGACACAATAGGAATCACATAGGAAAAAAAAGATCTTTCCTAGCACAGATCTGGGAGCTCAATACAGTCAGGAGAGTCCCCATCTCCTTCCCCTTCCCCCATTGTTTAAGAGTTAGGCTTTATAAATGGGGGTATCTGTACCAGTCATCTAAAGTTAACTAGACTTCTAAATGTCAAATTATTATGAACTTAGGCCATATTTTTATAAATCTGCACCAGAGACATGATCCAAGGTTACAGAGGTATATCCTGGATAAGCATTGCTGATGAACAATAAACTGAGCTCAGAACTAAATAGAAAAGCCATTTCTACATGTCCTATTTCTGCCCTTTCCTCTTTATTCTCCCTGTCACCACCAGAGAACAAGCCCTAATTATCATTTACCTAGACTACAAATCTTCCGCCATCTGCCTCTTCCCTCTTCTATTTCATCCTTCATACATAAAATACAGGTCTTACCATGTCCCTTCCTTTTTCAACAGTCATCAGTAGTTCCTCATTGCCTCTAGTATGAATCACAAATTCCTCAATTTGACAGTAAAAGCCCTTCGCAATCTGATGGGAGACTACATTTCTTGCCTTATTCCACATTCATCTCCTTCACTCTCTATATTCTAGCTGAAATGACTTATTGCTGTTCCCCAAACTCAGCATTCAATTTCCTCTGTGCATAGGCTGCCTCATCCCCATGCCTGGAATGTATTCCTTCCTCACCTTTGCCCCCCACCCCCCACCCCAGGGATCATTTGCATCCTTTAAAGTTCTACTCACCTCCTAGAAAAAACTTCTCTTGATCCCCCAGTTATGAGTACTTTTTCTCCTCCTCAAATTATCTTATACTTGCTTTTCTGGGTATATGTTGTATTCCCTCAGTTGAATATAAGCTCCTTGAGGGCAGGTATTGTTTTGCTTTTTTTTTCCCTTTTGGTTTTATATCCTTTATGTTTTGCTGAGTACCTTAAATATAATGGAGACTTAACAAATGACTCGAATTAAATACCACTGTCAGAAGAATATTTTCATACACAAATTTAGCAACATTACTTCCTTGCTCAAAAATCTTCAGCAGAGATAGAATCTGAATGTAGATCAATGCATACTGGATTTTTTTAAACTTTCTTTATCTTTCTTGTGTGTGGTATTTTGGTGGGGAGGGTCTGTGTTTTTTTTAGTGAGGCAATTGGGGTTAAGTGACTTGCCTAGGGTCACACAGCTAGTAAATGTTAAGTGTTTGAGGCTGGATTTGAACTCAGGTCCTCCTGAATCCAGGGCCAGTGCTCTATCCACTGCGCCACCTAGCTGCCCCACCAGCCTACTTCTGAAGTCAGTCCTTACCTTTCCTGACAAGTGCACACCCTGGGCTAATGGTAGAGAGAAAGCAGCAGTAATCCCAAAGGAAGGACTAATGCACAGGGAATCTAGAAATCATTGCCATAAAGTAGGGGATAGCAGCAACAGCGTGGGGAAATGGAAGGTGCCCTTGATCTCTGGGGCTAATTCAAGAACAAAAGACTGAGCAGACTAGAAGAGTGACCTGGTCCTTCTCAAATTCCATTGGTGGGGAACAGAGGTCTGGAGGGAAGAAAACTTGCATTGTCTCCTGCTTTCTGATCATACACCACAAGCATCCTTAGTTATTATCAGTGATAGACCCAGACAGTAGAAAACATATTCCTTGAATCACAACAAGAACCTGCACAGCCTATCTCCCAAAGAAAGTGGCCATTGTTATAGTGTGCTTCTCCCTTGCTGCCATCATCCCCCTCCTTTTTCCTCTCTCTTTTTTTTTCTTTCTTGAGTACAGGATTTATAAAACTCTTTGAAACATGTTGTTTCCAGATGTAGGCCCCAAGTGCTCTGTCAATTGCTTCCTGTCCCATTCCAAGAGCGGAGCAGATGGAATTACACACGTCTTTAGCTATACGAATCCACCCTCCGTTGCCTTAATTAAACTCTGGGATTGTAAAGAGCCTGCCCAGTTTCTGGCAGAGACCATTCCATACTCTCAACCCTCCACCACCACCACCACCACCACCACCACCGCCATCCCTAAAGCTGTAAATTACCAGCTCATTAAACTACTCAGTTTCCACTGATGAGGTGGAATCTACTTTTCTTCCTCCCCTTATCCTAGCTACCTCTTTTTGATAATTGCAAATATTTCTGGCCTTCCCATTTAACTTAGCATGACATTTGGGGCTTTGCTACATCTAAAGAGTTCACAGAATAAGGAGGGATTATTTCTGCCAGGGTATTAAAGTTCTTTATCTCTCGGTTCCAAATATGGGAGATTTATAATCGCCAGTTTCTGTGAGCAACTTTTCCTCAGCAAGGCCCTTTCCAAGGTACCCCCGCCTTTTCTTCCCCCAAACACCACACAGGCAGATGGAAATGGAGAGTTCTTGGTCTGATGACTCACAAGATAATTTTTTAAACGTTAAAGCCCTGTTAGCTTCTGTAATCAACCCCCATATGCAAGGAGTGCCTGGGGGGAAAACCCCAAAATGTTTCAACTCTTATTAGGGGAAATAAAGACTAAATTTCATTATGTACTTTACAGTCTGGTCCTTCAAGTTTCTGGTTCTTTGATGGGATTTGTTTGAGAACTAAAAATTGAGAATATGGAGTCCAGAGAGATGCGCATATTTGGGGAGTAGTTGAGGAAGGTGGAGAGTGGGTGGGACAGAAAGAGGGAGGGAAAGAAGAGCTGTCACATTCAATAAATTTAATCCAGCCAATGTTCCCAGCCTACTTGGTTGCAATTTCAGGAGGAAAGGTAAAACCAGTATACCCTGAGGGACACGTCTAAAGACCATTCCTTTCTCAAGACATGTTTGATTTCCTTCTATTGTTTCCTTGACCTAAACTTCTCAGGGTGGCTGGCTCCTACACTTGGTATTTGCAATCTAGCTTCCACTGACCCACTCACTCTCATCCCATTGTCCCACTATACAGGTAGAGAAACTATGCCCAATGTTCATTGCAACTAACAGATGCAATCCGAATTGAAGTTCAAGAGAACTCTTTGTCACAGTGGCTTTAATGTAAAAATAAAATAACGACAATATTATTATAAAATATAAAAGAATAAGAATAATATGAGAATTAAAAAGTAATGTAAGAATAAAGGCACCAGGGGCAGCTAGGTGGCACAGTGGATAAAGCACAGGCCCTGGATTCAGGAGGACCTGAGTTCAAATCCAGCCTCACACACTTGACACTTACTAGCTGTGTGACTATGGGCAAGTCACTTTGCCCTGCCATTTCCCCATTGCCCTGCCAAAAAAAATAATAATGATAATAATAAAGGCACCAAGTAAGAATAGATAAGAGAGAAAGCACTTTCCCCCTAACTTTATCGGTGAAACCTCTAATTGTAACCACAGAGGAATGGTTCAGAAAATGACATGAAAATAGCCCTAGACATACAAGGGCACAAGCCTGTGCTCCTAAATAGTTGCATGTGCATTGATTATTTGTGAATCAACTGCTGTTGTCCCATTTATTTATATTATCATTTCAAAGATGCACAAGAACATTGGATGCCTGAGGGAAAATGAAAGGAATGCCAAAAAGGAGCTGGAGAGACACCGGGGACAGACCTTACTTAATTCACAGTTTTGCCTAGGACTAATCCACCCTGAGTGGAAGCATTAAAATACTCCAAACACAGATTCATTCAAAATAATAAAGAAAGCCTTCCACAGACCAACTCTGTCAGACCGTGTCTAATGTCATCATCTGTTCTGTCTCTTTAGAAGTCATTTCAGTGATTTCAGATCTTGTTAGAGAGGAGCTCAGAGGTCATTTAGTCCAACTTCCTCATTTTACAGATGAGGAAACTGAAAGCCACGGAGGCTAAGTGATTTACCTAAAGTCACTCAAGGAGTACGTTTCAGAGATAGGATTTGAAATATAGTCTTCCAACTCTGGTGGTTCCAGAGTGACCTCCTCTTCCCTCCTCTTTCATCATCATCATCAACAACAAAAAGCAGCATTTATTAAGTATGAATTATTGTACCAGACACTGTGTTAATCACTACTAGGAAAACAAAGAAAAGCAAAAGCACTCTTTTTTTCTCTATTTCCTAAATTTCTCCCATAGCAAAGCCAAGAGAAAATGGAAGGAGACAAATTTCTCCTGAAGGATCCGTCCATCAGCAAGCATTTATTACGTGCCTACTATGTGCCAGGCACTGTACAAGATACCAAGCAAACCAAGACAAAAATTAAATAGTTTCTGTGGCTCAAGAAACTTACCTTCTTAGAATGATACATGTGTAACACATATTTGTAGATGTGTGTATACTATATACATATGTGTGTACTATATTATATACATGCACACTACATATATGTATATACACGCTTGTGTATATTGTTTATATTCTTGCATTTGTGCTGTGTGTGCATATATATGTGCATGTACATATTATGTGCACGTGTATATACATGTGTGTATGCCTTGTGTGCTATGTATAGACCTATAAATGCATGTGTGTTTATATTATGTATACATATATGCATTGGGTATTTGTCTATTATATACATGTGTACATGTGTGTACTATAAATATGTGTGTATATATTTTAATCAGTCAACAAGGATTTATGAAGCACTTACTAGGTGTCAATAAATATACTACATGCTAGAGATACAAAGGTAAAAACAGCTCCTACCCTCAAGAAGTTCCCATATTTTGTTTATGAGTAGATACAAATTAAGTGTATATCAATACAGATAGGCTATTTTAAAACTCACATTTCCCAAACCCAAGAACACTATGAAGGTCTCTCACATTTCTATTTTCCTCTGCTACCTTGTTGACCATGCATAGAAACAAGCCATTTACCTTTTGTTATGCACCAGTCAAGTTTATCTAATACTTACATACCTATTGTTAACCCACTGATATTTTAAAAGGTGTTTGTAAGCATTACTGATGTCTAGTAGACCCACTACTCTACTGATATAGACAGAGGACGCATCATTTAAACTTGCAGGCCAAAAGGGTAGAACATTACCCACTGAACTGACAACACATCAATGTCATGAGTCCTTTTTTTTTTTTTTTAAAGAGCAATAGTCTTCTTTAATCATATAGAAAAAAAGTATTGTATCAACAGTAGCTTTTCACAGGGGGGGGAAAAATCCTCAAAACATTAAAATCTTGAGTCCAATGCATTGTGGTTTGCATGAAACAGTCCTCTATTTTCAAGTTTTTGATTCTAGAATATAGTTATGGAAAGAAACCAAGATACCAAACTGAAAGTAATATGGCAAGATGTTATTATAGAGTTCTGCTATCTTTGTTCCTGTGTAATTTATGTGGAAGGAAAGAGAAGGGGAGAGAAAGAATAAGCATTTATATTGCCCTACTATGTGCCAGGCACTATGGCATACACTTTATAAACATTATCTCATTTGAACCTCACAACAACCTTGGGAGGTTGGTGCTATTATTATCCTCATCTTACAGTTGAAAAAATTGAGGCAGAGATTAAGGGTAACACTCTAGTAAGAGTCTAAGGTGAGATTTGAACTCAAGTCTTCCTGACTAGGGTCTAGCCCTCTATCCTAACAAGATTTTGTTAAGCACCTACTATTTGTCAGGCACTGTGCTAAGTACTTTATAAACATTATCTCATTTAACATGAGGGAAAAAGAAAAACACAAGGCTATATAATAAGCAGTGGTCAAAGGTATCTAGGTGGTGCAATGGATAAAGCACCGGTTTGGATTCAGGAGGACCCGAGTTCAAATTTGGCCTCAGCCACTTAACACTAGCTGTGTGACCCTGCGTAAGTCACTTAACCCTCATTGTCCTGTAATAATAATAATAATAGAAGAAAAAGAAGGAAGAAGTTT
This sequence comes from Dromiciops gliroides, assembly GCF_019393635.1. Taxonomy (NCBI): domain Eukaryota; kingdom Metazoa; phylum Chordata; class Mammalia; order Microbiotheria; family Microbiotheriidae; genus Dromiciops; species Dromiciops gliroides. The sequence continues at coordinate 581,817,302 of NC_057861.1, forward strand.
TTTTTTTCTTCTCCATACATAGAAATTTGAGGAGGATGGTGCTTGGCCATGTGGTTTTATTGATTTAAGAAACTCCAAATATGGCCCTCCACTAATGCAGACCAGCAACTCATCTGCAACTTATAGAGTTATGCCCATGGTCAACATAGCTAATCTAGAAGCAAGACATGAATCCAGGACTTCCTGAACCTAAGGCTGGCCTTCTATCCCTTATTCACACCCAGTCTCAGACATTTACTAGCTGTGTGAAAATGAGTGTCCCTTAATCTCAGTCTGCCTCAGTTCCCTTATCTGTAAAATGGGGTAATAATAGCACCTACCTCCCAGGGTTGTTGTTAGGATAGAATGAGATAATATTTGCAAAGCAATTTAAAAATTTACAGTGCTATATAAATACTACCTATAGTAGCATTACTGCTGTTATTATTATTACTCTATGCTACCTTTAACATAGAAAATAAATAGCCAAAAGTAATTTTGTAAAGTTTCTTCTTGTTCTGGTGATTAATCATAAACAGAACAGAACCTTGCCCTTCTTGTTCAGAAGTGACCCTGCAGTGGATAATGGGAAGAGTACCAGCCAAGGAGTTAAGAAACATCGGTCTATGTCATTCAGTCAATTATCATTTATTTTGTAGCCCTGGGGCTACAAAAAAGGCAAAAGACAGTTCCAGCCATGGAGGGGTTCACAAGTGAACATGGGATATGTAAATAACAACTGTGTACAAACAAGCTAAATATAGGACAAATAGGAAATAATCAACAAAGGGAAGACACCAGGCAAATCACATTACTTCTTGGGCCTCAGTTTCCTCACTTATAAAAGGTAAGGGTTGGACTCAGTTATCCTTGATTATTACCTCCGTCTCTCCCTTTGGTTCACATCCAACTAGTTTCCAAGTCTTGTCAAATTTACCTTCACACATTATGGGCAGCCAAACCCTTCTCCATTCATAGTCATCATTCTGGTTTGTGCCCTCATCACCTCTTTCCTGGACTATTACAAAGTCTCTGAATTGATCTTTCTGCTCCAATCTATTTTACATGTTCAGTTGTGTCCAACTTGTCCTGACCCTATTTGGGATTTTCTTGGCAGAGATACTGTACTGGTTTGCCATTTCCTTCTCCAGCTCATTTTATAGATGAGGGACCTAAGGCAAACAGGGTTAAGTGACTTGCCCAGGGTCACATGATTACTAAGTGTCTGAGGCCAGATTTGAACTTGGGAAAATGAGTCTTCCTGACTCCAGGCCAAGCACTCTGTGCACTATGGTGCCACCCAGCTGTCTATCTCTTTCTCCTAACCTCCATCAAAGCTCATCATGGGCATCTTTCCTGGTCTTCCTGGCTGTTAGTGTTCACTATCTTCAAATTATTTTGTATTTACTTGTTTGTATACATGTTACATCCCTCCTCCCAACCCCAGCTCCTTGAGCTGAAGGATGGTTTTGGGGAGGGAGGGGGCTGGTCTTTGCATTCCCAGTACGTAGCACAGTCAGTGCCTTTTACAGAGCAAGCACTTAGTGTTCATTGAATACCACTAGAAGATCCTTAAGCTTCTTTCTTTTCTGCCTTGATTATTTTCCTTTCACCCATGTAAGGTGCTTTGGCCATAAAACTTACATAGTGTCATGGCAGATTTATGCCACTATTTCATGGTGTTATTTCTGTAACCATGGGCAGCTAAGTGGCACCATGGAAAGAGCACTGGGCCTGGAGTCAGGAAGACTCATCTTTTTTAGTTCAAATCTGGCCTCAGACACTTACTAGCTGTATGACTCTGGGCAAGTCATTTAACCCTGTTGCCTCAAATTCCTCATCTGTAAAGTGAGCCAGAGAAGGAAATGGCAAAGCTCTCATTATCTCTGCCAAGAAAACCCCAAAAGGTGTCACAAAGAGTCAAACATGACTGAATAAGAACAACAGATTCTGTAACCAGAGTGTGAGATGGAGTAGGGGAGAACAGAAGAGAGGGAAGGGGGCAGAGGTGGGGAGGGAAGAGGGTATTTATTACATTTATCATGTGCCAGGCTCTGTTGTAAGTACACAAATATAAGAGAATAAAACAGTCCCTGCCCTGATAGAGTTTGCATTCTAATGGGAGGGAAGACAAAAAGAGAAGCATAATCAAAAGGGAGAAGGGGGAGGAGGACAGAGGGAGAGCTGGCCAGAGACCATGGCCATGGAAAGGAAACTGCAGGAAGATAGAAGAGAGTAGAAGGGGATGCCACTTTTTTTTCCTTCAAAGGTAAATATTGCAAAAAACGCTCTAAGACTTCTTTCTCCTCTCCTCTCCTCTCCTCTCCTCTCCTTTCCTCCTGTTATTCTCTTGCCTTCTCCTCCCCAGAGGTGAAGATCCAACTTTTAATGTCACAGTCTGAAGCTAATGAAAGTTTGGGAGAGAGAGAGAGAGAAACCTTCCAGTTTCTTCTCAATTTTCCCCACTTCAAGCCCTGGATATATCTGCTCTTTTGATTACAGAAAAAGTTGGTCATGAAGCTTTACAACTCCTTTGTAGGTTTCAGAAACCTGGTCTGGCTTAATGAAAACACATTAGTGACTTGTGAACTTGAGAAAAATTGCCTGTGAATTTAGTCAGATGCTTGGATAAGGAGCCTATGAAAATTGGATAAGTTTTCCATGTTTCTCATTTCACTGGCCCATGAAATCAGCTGACTGGAGATTACCTCATATAACACCTAGCCCAATTTCTAATGGAATCAAAAATCTTCCAACCCCAATTTTATTACCTCTAGTGACAAAGAACCCACTACTTCCCAAGACAGCCCATTGTACTTTTGGACAACTTTAGCTTTCAATGATGGGTTTTTTCCTCAACATGGAGCCCAAGTCGGCCTCTCTGTAGTTTCTACCCACTAATCCTATTTCTACCTTCTACTCTCTATTCCAAAGAAGAGCCCTTTGAGTATTCCAAGACTCTATCAAGTCCCCTCTTAAGTTTGTTTTTTTCCTTTTCCATACTCAGCTATTTGACTGACAAGAGATTTACAAATTACCCAGTTTCTACCTCGAATCAATTCAAGGTAAGAGGGACCTAATTTTTATTTCTTCTGAATGACTTACACATTTTCAACATTTGTTTGGCCTGTGATCAAGCCTTTGAAAACCTCTTGTTAGACATTATTTAATCTACATTATTAACATTTTCTCCATTACTTTCTAGACAAAACAACAAAATGATAAATCAAACCCCAGTTGGTAGCATTTGCTGATCTCCAATGTGCAAATGCACACACTGAAAGGCTAGAGAGAGAGTGAGAGAGAGAACAATTAAGAGTTTTACAATAATGCGTGCAAAGGAGGCAGAGCCAAGATGGCAGAGTAGTAGTGGAAGAGGGGGGATTCATCCCAAATCTATCACCCTTCCCTATGTACCACTCTGCTGCCCTGACTTAAAGAGCAAAAATTTTTCTTCTCAAGAGACACTGGAAATAGCCTTTCAGCACAGAAATTGATGATGGCGGAATGGGTCTATAGTAGAGAAAATGATAGGAAGCTTGTTTCCTAAACAGAAAAGTTATTTTCCCTAATGTAAGTTAATGATTTACTATATCTGGCTCTAAAAATCCTCCTGTAAAAAGCAATGTAACTACCCAGTTGGGGTGCAGGAAGAAGCAGAGAAGGGGATGTGGAGCTAAAATGTGTAACTCTTCAATAACGAGAAACAGAGGAGACATGATGTCACACTGCATAAGGTGGCTCCGGTCTTATTTTATTGCAGACTTGCCTGGCCTGGGATTTTCAACAAAGTCCAGATGCAAAGGTTGGTGGAGAAGGAGGTCAGAAATACTCCACTCCAAGCTTTAGACAAAGGCTCGGACTTAGATCTGACCTCCTTTGGAATTTCACATGCTCAGATCTATTGCAAATTAATCACACCATAGCTTCTCTTCCCCAGACCTCTCCTTTCCCAAACCCTGTTTAATCAATCAATTTAACAAACCAAGTATTAACCTCTGTGCCTTTGAATGGACTGTCCCCAATACCTAGAATTCTCTCTTTCCTCATTCCCACCTCTTAGGACATGTATCATTTTTAAGGCTACCTCCTACGAGGCAGCTAGGTAGTATAGTGGATAGACCTCTAGGCTTGAAATAGAGACCTGAATTTCAATCTGGCCTCAGACACTAGCTGTGTGACTCTGGGCAAGTCATTTCACTTCTGCCTCAGTTTTCTCAACTGTAAAATGGGGACAATAATATCACCTACCTCTCAGGATTATTGTGATGATCAAATGAGATAATATTTGTAAAGTGCTCCATGTGAGATTTTCTTAGCAAGGATACTGCAGTGGTTTGACATTTCCTTCTCCAGCTCATTTTGTTTTTGTTTTGTTTTGGGTTTTTTTGGTGTGAGGCAATTGGGGTTAAATGACTTGCCCAGGGTCACACAGCTAGTAAGTGTTAAGTGTCTGAGGCTGGATTTGAACTCAGGTCCTCCTGAATCTAAGGCCAGTGCTCTATCCACTGCACCACCTAGCTGCCCTCCAGCTCGTTTTATAGAGGAAGAAATTGAGACAAACAAGGTTAAATGATTTATGCAGGGTCACAGAGGTGGTGTTGTTGTTTGTCCTTCATTCTCAAAGAGGACCATGACATCAGAGTGATGTCATGACTTGGATTTAAGTGAGGAAGGGCTGTGCAAAGTCACCAGCCTCACTTTCTCCTCCAGAGCCATCTGGGTCCAGTGGCAAGACAACTGGAGATGGCCCCAAATGTTTAAGGCAATTGGGGTTAAGTGACTTGCCCAGGGTCATAACAGGCAGTGTCTGAGGTCAGATTTGAACTCAGGTCCTCCCAACTTCAGGGCCAGTGCCTTATCCACTAGGCAACCTGGCTGCCCCTGTCTAGCATATAGTAGGTGCTACATAAATGCTTATTCCCTTTCTACAAGAGCTGCCTTCTACAAGACACCTATCTTGATTCCTCCAGTTGCTAGTGTTCTCCAAAATTATTCATTAGTTTGTTTGCAAAAATAAAAGGGGAGAGGAAGGGTTTGGACTACATGACCACTGTCTCTTCAAAATTAAAATTAAAATTTATTCTGAATTTTTAAAGAAAAAGAAGAAAAAAAGAAAAAGAAAAACTTACAGTTATTTCAGCAAAGTTAAGAACTCTATAAACAGTAGAAACATTACCCACAATATTTATTCCCTTTTCACAAAAATATAGGAAATTTCCACATGAAATTGAGAATTAAAAGTATAATTCATAGAGAAGGTAAATATATGGTGTAGTTGATAAACATATAATATTCTCCATTTTAAAATGACCATATGATCTGTCAAGTATTCAAAGTTGTTTTGCTATAATAATAACTGAGAATTATATAAGGTTTTTAAATTTTCAGAAACATGCCACTTTATCTAATTTGATTTGTATTTCCTCGGTCTAAATTTCATATTTGCTTACATGTTGTCCCCCACCCCCCCACAGTGGAATATATGTTCCATGATTATGGATGGTGTTTCATTTTTTTCCATACCATACCACAATGGCTAAGATAATAGGCTCTCTCTCTCTCTCTCTCTCTCTCTATATATATATATATATATATATACACATACACACATATATACATACACATACACACAAAAATATAATATACATACACACATATACATACATATATTTATTTATTCATTTATTTATACATTCATTCATTTAACTATTTATCTATTTGTCTTTTTATTTTTTATTTAATTGTTTATTGTAGTAAGGCACTGTGCTCAGCAGTAGATATTCAAATATAATTCAGAATAATCCCAGACCTCAGTGAGTATACATTCCACCAGGAGAAACAAAAGTCAACAAACATATAAATAGATATAAACTTTATACAAAAAATACAATGCAATTTAGGAAGGATGGCACTAGTAGGTGGGGATGATCAAGAAAGGCCTCAGGAAAGAAGAGGCCCTTGAGCTGAAATTTGAAGATTTTAAAAGGTAGAAGTGAGGATGGTAGAAGTGAGAAACTGAGCATTACAGGCAGAGGGGACAACCTTGGGAAAGCATGAAGATAGATGGAATTATTCCCAGAGAAGAGCAGCCAGTAAGGCAATTTAGATGAAATAATGCATGAAGTCTGCAAAAACAGGCTGAGAGCAGACAATGGAAGACCTGTCAAAGGAGGGAAGAACGAATACACACACACACACACACACACACACACACACACACACACAAACGTTTATTTTACTCAACGAAGCAATAGGAAGGAAAGGGGTAAAGAAGGAAATCAGAGGGTAAGGAGTTTAAGGGAGAGAACTGCAAAACAAGCTTGAAGGATGTACAAAAATATTTATGGCTCTTTTTAAGAATGGGATTCTAAAGAGGCGCCCATAAACTGGAGAATTGAAAAAGTTATCATGGGATCCTATTGCTCTGCAAGAAACAATGAAGGAGATGGTTTCAGAGAAACTTGAGAATACTTGTATGAATTAAAGCAAAGCAAAATGAGAAGAACCAAGAGAATTTTTAGACAATGACAACAATATAATTAAGACAACTTTGAAAGACTTAGGAACTCTGATCAGCATGATCAACCACAATTCAAGAGGCTTAATGATAAAGCATGCTACCCACCTCCTAATATACAGGTGAAGGAATCAGAATGTAGAATGAGATAATTTTTGTTGGGACATGGCCAATGTTGAAATTTGTTTTGCTTGACTACATGTTTCTTTCTTTCTTTTTTTTTTTTTTTGTGAGGCAATTGGGGTTAAGTGACTTGCCCAGGGTCACACAGCTAGTAAGTATCAAGTGTCTGAGGCCGGATTTAAACTCAGGTCCTCCTGAATCCAGGGCCGGTGCTCTATCCACTGTACCACCTAGCTTCCCTTGACTACATGTTTCTAACAGAGTTTTGTTTTTGTTTTGTTCTCAAGAGATTGCAGAGGGTTGGGGGGGGTGAAAAGGCAGGTTTTTTCTGATTGAAAAAATAAAATATAATTTGAAAAAATAACAATCCATGAAAAGAGTGATGAGGGTCTGAATTAGGTGATGGTTTTGTGAGTGGAAAGAAGGATATGAACATGAAAAGTGTAATGGAAGGAGAAGTTGGCAACTGACTGGATGGGGAGGGATGATGGAGAAGAAAGAAACCCTTTTCTTCTTGTCACCATGCCATGTCAATGATCTTTAGAGGGAAGACAGAGATTACTGATAAGAGATGGGATCTTAGATCTCCCTGTAGCACAACTCTCTTATCGTTTAGATGACAGAAATAAAGGATTTGAAGGATCGTGCTACCTTCTGAGCATGGGTCTATGCCAGATTCATGATCATCTTCAGTAACCACACCCTGAACAAAGTTATGGGATCACTGATTTATAGCTAGGAGAGACATTAAAGGTCATCCTCCTTTTATAGATGAAGAAACTGAGGCACAGAACGACACAGCTAGTAAGTATCTGAAGATGGATTCCAACACCTAATTCTTTCCCATTTTGTTAAAGCAAATTTCTAATGTTTCACGCACTTATAAAGTTAAAAATATTTTTTTTAAAGCTTTCTTGTTTAAGCATTACCACTTTTTCTTTCCAAAAAGCCAAAGCCAGGAACAAGAAAAGGAAAGAGCAGGCCCACATAACCAGGGTGATAGGACTGTTTATATATATATATATATATATATATATATATATATATATATATATATTGGACAGCAAGAATTAGCTTCATTTTCAACAGCCATCTTAGGGATATGCAAGTCACAGAATATACAGCAGCTTAAATGATTTTTCACTGGGGTGTGTGATGTGCACAACAGATTTTATCATTCCAGTTTGTCAGCTAGGTATACCCGTAGTCTAAATATTTACAAAAATTAAAGAGATGAGTCACCCATATTGTTTAATTCTCTAAACCAGTAAGTGCCTAATAAATGATTTCTGGGACACATATTTCCTTTCCCAAGTATACAACCTTTCACATCATTTCTATGAGAGACTACTACATTAGGGTGACTTAGCGTATGCTATACTGAACAGACTCTACTTTGGTATTCATTATGCTTAGCCTCTACTAGGTTTCCATAGTTACACATTTCTCAAGTTCTTTGCTACATGAACTTGCTTACACTTGTATGGAACTCAGTTTAAAGGAGACTAGGGCCCCTATTTTCAGTGCAGTTCATAAAGTAACACTGAGACTTACCAAGACCACCCCAGAATTTTGTGCTGTTGGGCACAAATTCTCATATCATTCCCCTGCTAAATATATTATGGGGGGAAAACATCCTGCTTATGTGGCAAATGCTACTAACCAACGACCCAAGACACAGTAGGAGTAGCTACAATCTGATAAATATAGAACCATCATTTAAACAATGAGTACTGACCACAAAGGTGGATCATGTACTTGCTGGCCTCAGGAGGAGAGAGGGAAGGAATGGAGGGAGAAAATTTTGGAACTCAAAATCTTACAAAAATGAATGTTGAAAATTATCTTTACATACAATTGGGAAAAAATAAAGTACTGTTTTTTAAAAAGGTGGATCATGCTTCTCACATCATTTGTTTTAATTCATTGAAGAGGGAAAGGGGATGGGGGTGAAGATCAGAACTGATTCCAGGACCTCAGAAAGAGTACAAATGATGGAAAGAATAAAAGTGACACAATATACCACATATCTATGGTGTTTGGTTTGGTTTGGTTTGAGTTTGGGTTTGGGGTTTTTTTGGTTTTTTGGTTTTTTTACCATATCTGTGATTTCATCAGAGTTGAAAGCTCCCAGGGAGAAACTTCTGCTGCCAATACAGATCAGTATCTTCTTTGCAAGATATGGTCAATAATTAGTCAATAAATGTTTATTAAGTGCCTATACTGTGCTAAATGCTGAGGATGCAAAGAAGAAAAAGAAAGATAGTTTCTGTCCTCCAGAAGCTTATAATCTAATGAGGGAAGATAATACCCAAAAGAAATCAAAAGGAGGGGTACCAAAGGGTACCCATTATGGGGGAAGGTTTGGAAGGAGTTTCTTGCTCTGTCCTCCAGTTATCCAATCAGAGGAAGGAAAGAGGCAACTGAGAGTGCTGAGATGTTGAGTGCCAAAACTGAAGCAATCTCCATGATGGTGAGATTTCAGATCTTGGGGGAGCCATGATGCTCATGGAGTCAAAACCAATCAGAACAGCTGATGGGAAATGAAGAGAGTTAGACTCTTAAGAGAATTGCCTAGAGACACCTATCTCCATGGTGCTCTCCCTATGGTCAGTAGTCTTTCAATAAAACTTGGGAAACTTAAAAAAAAAAAAAGAGGGAGAGAGAGTTGCCTAGAACTCTGAGATGCTAAGTGACTTTTGGAGGTTCACTTAACCAGTATGTAGCAAAAACAGAATTTGAACCCAGGTTTTCCCATCTCAAAAGCTAGCTCTTTATCTAATATGCCATTTTGCCTTTCATCTACAAATTTATCTCTCTTAAAATAAATCCACATCATTGGATGTCCATGTACTATGTACAACTACCTCTTACTTGTGCAACCTCAATAATAGTGTTTGGAATTAAGAAAGCTGTCAAAAAAGGGAATGTATTTTACAGAGACTTTAAACCTATGTGAAAATAATTATTAATGGTGGATTTGTTGGGGGGACTCAAGGACCCAGTTCTAGCCTTTCCCACACCTCTACTTTGAAAGGTTCAGTTCAGGAGACTTTAGTTAAACTCAGGGTGGCAAGTCCAAGGCCAGTGAACTGAAAGGATTAAGGCACACCTATCTAAATTCACCCTAAATTTCCCCTCAGGGGGGTCTGTCTCTCATTAGATCCTGATATCATCACTTACACCCTCAAGTCACGTCAACCAATGGAATTGAATGATGCTAGCCAATTGGCTTTGATCAGTGTGTAAGAACCACCTCTATCAAAAGAGGAAAAAGCCTCTGACCACAAAGCCAGCTCCATTCCTGGCTTGCACTCTGGGCTTTATGTGCTATCCTTTTGATGAGCACTCTCCTCTTAGTTCAGTATATTACCTATAGACAAAATGTAGAGACAAAATGTCTGTGGTGGGTTTTCAGCTTGTGCTAACTGCCACATGGTCAATACTCTTCTAATATATAATATACTTTTTTTTTCTTTTTCTTTTTTTTTTTTTTTGTGAGGCATTTGGGGTTAAGTGACTTGCCCAGGGTCACACAGCTAGTAATTGTTATGTGTCTGAGGCCAGATTTGAACTCAGGTCCTCCTGAATCCAAGGCTGGTGCTCTATCCACTGAGCCACCTACCTGCCCACCTATAATATACTTTAATAATAAATGTCATTATTATATAAATAGCAATTAATATATAAGTAGCAATATTTTAGAAAACCCAGCCTAGCCTGTCAATAATTTATATAACACAAACCTAAAAAGCCCCAAATTAAGCAATTCTAGTGCTATAACAGTATCTTTATTTGTAGAGTATGGTACAAATTGAAAAGTACTTTTGTATATAATGTCTCATTTTTTCCTTATGAGTGCCTGTGAGGTAAGTAGTCAGGACAGTAACATATAATGTAGCAGATGAGAACACTTATCAGAGAAATGTCATATTGAAATTCAACTATTGTGAATATCTAAAAATAAGAGTAGAACAGCTAAATTGTCTTAAACTAGCTTGGATGACCATGGGTTCTATTCAAAACATCAGACCTAAGTGATAGAAGATGACAAGGAACATGGCAATGTGAAAATTCAGTGAGACTCATGGTCTTAAGTATAGCATCTATTTAGAATTTTATTTTTCCCCAATTAGATGTAGAAACAATTTTAACTTCCATTTTTAAAACTTTGTGTTCTGAATTCTCTTCCTTCCTCCCTCCCCAACCTCCCCTTTAAGAAGGCAATTCAAACATTTCCATATTAGTCAAGTTATGAAAGAAAACAGATAAAAATTCAAGAAAAATAAAGTATAAAAAATATGCTTCGATCTGTATTCAGACACCATCAGTTCTTTCTCTGTGGATAGACAGCATTTTTCATCATAAGTCCTTCAGAGTTGTCTTAGATCATTGTATTGTTGATAATAGCTGAGTCATTCACAGATGCTAATCTTACAATATTGCTGTTACTTTGTACATAGTACACTTTACTCTGCATCAGCTCATGTAAGTCTAGGTTTTTCTGAGAGCACCCTGTTCATCATTTCTTATAGCACAATAGTGTTCCATCATAGTCACATACCACAATTTGTTTAGACATTCCCCAGTTGATGGGCATTCCCTCAATTTCCAATTCTTTGCCACCAGAAAAGAGCTGCTATAAATTCTTTTTGTACTTTTTGTCCTTTAACTTTCTGTTTTTTATCTCTTTTGGGATACCAGCCTAGTATTGCTAGGTCAAAGAGCACGCATGGTTTTATAGTCCTTTGGCCATAGTTCCAAATTGCTCTACAGAATGGTTGAATCCCTCTTTAGTACTGGAGTTTACAACTCCACCAACAGCGCATTAATGTCTTATTTTCCCCATATCTCATACAACATTTGTCATTTTCCTCTACTGCCCTATTATCCAGTCCAAAAGGTATGAAATAATACCCCAGAATTATTTTGACTTGCATCTTTCTAATCAATAGTGAATTAGAGCATTTTTATATGGCTATAGATAATTTTGATTATTTCATCTGAAAACTGTTCATATCTTTTGATCATTTATCAATTGGGGAATAGCTCTTATTTTAATAAATTTGACTCGGTTCTCTATATGTTTGAGAAATGAAGGCTTTATAAAACAAACTTGCTTCAAAATTTTTTTCACAGTTAATATCGTTAACTGTATTTCCCTCCACCCTATTCTCTCCCCTTGCCATTCACTCTATTCTCTATCTGCTTTCACCCTGTTCCTTCTCAAAAACGCCTGCCTGAAACCGTGCTCCACTCTCACTCAGGTGGGACAGACCTTTCCGGTGGACCTTCTAAGTCATCTTTGACTGGAAAATTAGTTCATCCTGTCCTTTTGTGGATTCTGCTGTTTTATGGCATTGTTTGAGGACATTTGGAGGGGCCTTGGGGGAGAGCTCAGGCAAGTCACTGCCTTTCTTCTGCCATCTTGGCTCCACCCCTCACATGTCCTTATTCTTTTTTTTTTTAAGTGAAGGCAACTGGGGTTAAGTGACTTGCCCAGGGTCACACAGCTAGTAAGTGTGAAATGTCTGAGGCCGGATCTGAACTCAGGTATTCCTGAGGCTCCTTATTGTCCTGTCTAAAATGTGGAGTCTAGAATCGAACACTCCAGAAGGGAAATAATTAGGGTAAAGTTTTGTTACCACCTTTATCTAGGCATTCTATACTTTACTGTTCCCTAACATTACAGACTGGCAGCCATACCCAACTGTTAATTCATATGGAACTGGAGTTTTTAATCCACTTGAACCCCACCTTTTTTCCATATAATGATTAAGTTATGCCTTTCTCATCCTATGCTTAGGAAGTTGAGTTTCTAAACCCATGTATTAAATTATCTTTCTTATTAAATTCAACCCACAATTGTAGTCTTTCAAGATATTAATAGATCCTAACTTAGCTATACAGTATATTAGCTATTCCTACATGCTCTGTGTACTATATGAAAATGTAATAAGCATGCCATCTCCAAGCCACTGATAAAGTTATTAAAGAGCACAAAAGTAAATAGCACTCAACCACATTACAATGCTGAGAGATTAAACCAGGTTTGGATAAGCCAGGTGCTGTTGTTTTTCAGTAATTTTTTCAGTTGTGTCCAATTTTCTGTGCAAAGATATTAGAATGGTTTGCTATTTTCTTTTCCAGCTCATTTTGCAGATGAGGAAATTGAGGCATAAGAAATATGTTCTGCGTGACTACACAAACATAACCTATGTCAAATTGCTTTCTTAATATGGGACAGGGAGGAAGGAAGAGAATTTAGAACTCAAAGTTTAAAAAAAACAGATGTGAAAAATTATTTCTACATGTAATTGGGGGAAAATAAAATATTAAATAAATAAAAATAGATTAGAGAAGAACAAAGTCTAGTGTATCATCTGAGGCAGGAGGTTGTTAAATAACTAGAGGTATCTATGAATGCTTCATGGAGAAGGTAACATCTGAACCCAGAGTTAAAGAACAGGTAAGAATTAATCAGGCAAGACAGGGAGGTAGGTCATTAGATGACTAGAGAATGACACGAGCAAAGGCATGAAGGCATAATAGTATGACGTATTTTGAGGGGTAGAGAGATGTCTAGTTTGACTGGAGTATAGAATTCATAAAGGAGAATAATGAGATAAAATTGGAAAGGTGAGGCCGTAAGATGATCGATTTAGAAAGAACCTTGGAGATCATCCAGTCCAATCCCTTCATTTACAGATGAGTGTCTGAGTCCCACAGAAATTAAATAATTTGTCTTTGGTTACTTAACTAGTAAGTAGCAGAGTGGGGATTTGAACCTATGTCCTTTCATTCCAAACCCATTATTCTTTCCACTGTATTATGTTCTCTCCTATGGCACCAAGTTGTGGAAGACCTTGAACGCTAGGCAGAAAAGCTTGAACTTTGTGTAATAGGGAGCCACTGAAGATTGGTTCCCAATTTATTTTTTATGTTAAGATTAGGTAACAAATTTGCAATTAGACCCCATTGTGTGACTTTCTTGTAATGGTAGCTGGCAATACACAAATACAGAGAATACAGATGACTGAATAAACCAAAGTCAGGGTTTCTCAAGGGCATAGGAAAATCAACAGAGTAAGAAGGGACCTTTAGAGGCCATTGAGTTCAACCCCTCATTTTACAGATGAGGAAACTAAAGACAGAGATTTGACCAGGGCCACACCATTGTGAATATCTGAATTTGAGTCAGTTCTTTCTGAATTGCAAGTCTGGTATTCTATTCCAGTGATGAGACAAAGAGGCAAGAGAATCAAGAGGACAGAACATAGATGAACCTGTTTTTAAGACCAAGACCATGAAGAAAAAAGACAAAAGTAAGGCCAGGGAAAGGGAGATGTATGTGAGAAGGGTTGAAATAACTAGGCATCATAAGAATGCAAACTAGATTTTAGAGGAGTAAAGCAAGGGGAGATATGGAATTATGGGAGATTATGATCGGAGAGACAAGTTCCAGTGTTCTGGATTGTTGGAAATGGTCCATTTGTGGGCAATAGAATAGAGAGAGACTAGACTTGTGGTTACATTGCTACAGGACCTCCCTCTACCAATGTATGGTGTCACCATCTCCACATAAAGCCTTAGAGAGTTGCCTAGAATACTCAGAGATGAAGTGACTTGCCCAGGGTCACAAGGCCAGTATGTATTAGAGGAGGGATTGGAATACAGGTCTTCCTGGCTCTGAAGCAAACTTCCTTACCATGTTGCCTCTCAGTGGGTAACAAAGAGATTGATGATGTGGCTATCCATATGGGCATCTGAGATAGAGTGACAAATGAGTCGTGGGATTTAAAATAGCTGATGAACTGGGCAGTCAGGGTGTTAAAGAGGTACCAACAGATATATTAAGTGCTCAAGTACAAGGGCAAGGATTGATTTGGGTAGAAAAACTGCTAGTAAGATTTTGAGCTGCTTGAGAAATTAAGGAAATTATTGGAGGCAAATACATTACTGCAACAAGACTCTGGATAGGGAGGCTTTTTTTTAAAGGAGTGAACCTCAAAGGAAGGAGATGATGGTAAGTGACAGCTAAGAGGAAGGGTCTAGTGATGTCAATGAAGGGCAAGGAAGTATACAGCCTTCTCCTCCTCCTGGTTCAGGGTGCCAGGAGGCAAGAGAGAAGGCACATCCAGTACTAAAGAGGGATTCAATATCTTCTGAAGGGTTTTGTGAGAATAGTGAAAAAGAAAGAGGAAGAGGTATAGGATTTTTAAAGTTTGCTAAGCAATTGAATGGTAATTCTATAAAGCACAATGGAAGAGGAGGGTAAAGGTAGGACAGTGAACTAAGGAGGAAATGGACCAAGGGAGATGGAGATGAGAGATCTGGGAGTGCAGGCCAGTGGAGGAGGGGCTTTCTCTTTGGTAGATGGCAACTATGAAGTACAGAGATTAGAGGAGGAAGATCTGAGAGTCTGCTAAGAGTAGGAAGGGGCAAGTCTCAGAGTTAGGGTCCTACTGTCCTTAATCATAGATTTAGAGAGGAAAGGGCTTTAGAGGCTGCCTAGTCCAATCCCCCACCCTTAGTTTATAGATAAGAAAACTGAGGTTCAGAAAGCCCAAGCCAGGAGTTTGGGACACAGCTTGTACACGTCAGTGATAGATATGGAACCTGGGTCTTCCTGGCTCTAAGTTGAACACTCTCAGAAAGAACACTCTCAAAGCAGAAGAAAAGGAGCCAGCCAGGAGATTAGGGAAGGAGTCTGGCCGGGTAATCAAGTCACCAGAGGCCTGATTAAATTCATACTTTGTGCCAATTCCTTTTCTTCTTCAGATGATTCATAACCAAAAGATACTGTGAATGTAGTAGGAACTTGGCTCCCCAATAGACCCAATGCCTGAGGCCCCCTGCCAAGACAAGGTCCCAGTGACAAGAGGCTTGGGTGTTTGGGGCATCAGCCTTGGATGAAATCCAGGTGGAAAGTGGTCTGGTGTCTGAGATTCTTGTCCTGGGTGAAATACAGGTGGCAAGAGGCCAGGTGTCTTGGTGAGGCAGGGAAGAATAAATTCAGAGGCAGCATGGAACATTAGAAAGAACTCTCTCTGGAGTGAAAGGACCTGAGTTCAAATTAAGACTTAAGTAATCATTAGTTACTTAAGATACTTAATACCTGTGTAACCTTGGGCAAGTCACAACTTCCATGGGCCTCAGTTTCCTCATCTTTTGAATGAGGAGATTAGACTTGAAGATCTTTAATAACCCTCCCAACTCTAAATCTATGACCCCATAAGTAGTGTTTTCACTTGTGGCAGTAGGTTCCAGAGTGAAGATGTTTCCAAATCTAGTCTCTAGATACTGTTAGAAAGGAGCTCTAGCTCCTAGGATCCTAGAATTATACCTGGAAGAGGTCTTAAAGGCCTTCATATCCAACCCCTTCACTTTAGAAGTGAGCAAACTGATGCAGAGTAAAATAAATTGACATGTCCAAGGTCAAACCATTCCTGTCAGAGGTGGCATTGGAATCCAGTTCTTTCTGACTGTCCTTTGCAGTCCAGTACTCTACTCATCATGCCATACTACCTCTCATCAAATTATAATGACCCAGGATGGAACATATAGTCTCCACAAGATGATGGGACAAAATATGCCCCCAAGAGGTTAGGTCTAGAGCTCTCCCCTCCTTAAGGTCAGTGATGGAGAAGGCAAGATCATTGGTGTTAGCAGAAGCCACACAGGTTTTCGTGTTCAGTTGCAATAAAGAGATGTGGCAACACAGAGCATAACAGATACACCCTCCACACTTGTCAGTAGGTGGGGGACAATATATTCTAGTAGTAAACATAAACTCCTCTGGCATTTAAAGAGAACTTTATAACCTGACCACATCCTACCTTTCCAGACATATTACAAAGTATTCCTCAGTACAATCTACATCCCAGTCAAACAACTCCTTGCGGGTTCTCATATACAGCACCCCAAGTTGTCTTCCCTTTTGTCTTTCCACCTGACCCCGATGACTGGAGGAGAGAGTGAGGCTGATGACTTTGCACAGCTCTGCCTTACTTAAATCCAATTCATGTACAAGTCAAGACATCACCCCATGATGCCACTGGTCCTCTTTGACAATGAAGGACAAACAGAAACAACACAGCATCCCATCTCTTTACTGGAAGGCACTCACTCCTTCCTTGCACCTTTTATAGACCCTCATTTCCATCAACCTTTTGCTCAAATGCAGATTTAACAGGAAGCTTTTCCTTATTTACCCCACAGCTCCTTGGGATCTCCTCCCCTTCTATCTAATTCATTCTTATTTTCTTCATCTCTGTGTATTATAGGGAATGTGAGCTTCTTGAGGGCAGGCACTGTTTCACCTATCTTTATATCCTCAGAACTTAGCACAGAGCCTGGCACATAGTAAGCCCTTAATAAATGCTTCTTCACTGATTGGTCGATTGATTCCAGAGAAAGGAAGCTTCCCAAACCTGGCCCTAAGCAGGAGTCCCAGCATCCTATGACTAGTGAAGGAGTCCAAGGAAGTAAAGATGTCTCAGTAGGAGCCCTGTAGGCAATAGTACACCCCGCTCACCGAGACACTTACTGATTAATAAAGGACTTCAGCATTGTTGTGGCAACCCCAGTTTCCAAGGCCTAAGACCACCAACCTTACTGGCTAAGAAATGGCAGCTCTTATCCCACTCCTGCTCCTAGCTCGGGAAGAAGGGGAGGAGCAGATTTGGGGAGGAAAATGATGAGGCCAATTTTAATCAGTTTGAGCTTGAGATGCTGACAGAACATTCAAGTGTATCTGTCTAGCAGGCAATTAGAAATGCAAGACAAGAGCTCAGAAGAGAGGTCAAAAGTAGATAAAGATGTCAGATTCACTCACAGAAGTGATGATTTAATCTCTAGGAGTAGGCAAGACTAACAAGGGGAGAGTATACACAAGGCTTTCCTGATCCCAACAATTAGTCCCCTCCCTCCCAAATGACCTTGCACTCAACCATCATTTTTATTTTTTTATCCTCTTTGCATTTATTCTCTATGGACATATATGTCTATACATAGACATATATGTGTGCCTATGTATAGACATATATATGAATATGTATTTTTTATATATGTACTTTTTACATTTCCCATTAAAACATAAGCTTTTTGAATACAGGGACTGTTTTATTCATTGCATTTTTATCCCCACCATCTAGCACCATGCCTGGCACATAGTAGGGTCTTAATAAATGTTTACTGATATATTGATAAGGGTCCTATGACCTTTGAAGGCCCACAGCAAACAAAGGTTATGGGACCCTTACTAATCAATCAATAATAAATATTTATTAAGCATCAGTCAAAGGGTGTTATAAAGGAAACAGCCAATACTGACCTAGTGCCACTGTGCTATCACTGCCCAAGCCTTTTGTTATACAGGAAACCTCAAGATTTCCAGCAGCTTGTGAAGCTGTGGATCCCAGGATATCCACAAAGCTCAAATGAAGAGAGATCTAGATGCATGTGAAAAGCTGCACCACCCCCATCCCTATAACTACACTCCCCAGGGCTGCATTTTCTTTGCAACACAGTGCTCTCCTTGACCTCTCTTGCTCTCCCTACTGACTGTAGTCACCTCTGCAGTATGAGGACCAATTTAGAGACACCTCCCCCCAGAAGCCTGGCATAGCTATACTTCTGTAGGTTAGTTGCAGGTATCTTCATACTAAGGAGAGGCAGGTGCCCCCAGTTAGAGTTTTTAGCAAAAACAGCTGCCTTCCTTCTTGCAATTAACAAGAGAAAGAGGGGAAACAAAATGTCATATGATTTGTCATATTATTTGACAAATAACAGCTAGCGTTTACATAGCATTTTAAGTTTGCAAAGTCATTTTAAAATGTTGCTCCTTTTATCTTCAGAATGATGCTGGGAGGTAGGTGCTATTACTATTGATTCAACATGTGGCCTCAAAAAAAACTGTTTTAAGCCATATATCATGGTTACCCCAGAAGATCAAACAAAGTGAGCTCTGTCCTCAACTCCTTATACTTAAATATTACATATAGTAGAGGCAGTTCAGGATTGATTTTTTCCTTTACAAATGATGATTATTATAATTAAACTTAATTAAACCTAAAAGGCAGCATTTCTCAAACTTATTTAGCCACAGAACACTTCAGGGCTTGAATTACCCTAAATTAATGGAGCCCATAAATGCTGGTCATGGGAATCTGGAATAATCCTAAAATAAAAAGGAAGGTATTTTATAACAAAATTGAGGTAATGAAGTTTATTTTAAAACTGAAAAATAGCCACATAAATAAATATTTTGATATATACATAATCTCATAGAGAAACAGTTTGGCATAGTACATAGAATTCTGGCCCTGGAGCCAGAAAACCCTGATGTCAAATTCTGCCACTGACAAAAACTGGCTGGGTGATGTGTAAAAAAAAATTTTTTAACTATATCTGATCTAAAAAAATGTATAACTGTGTTGATATGAAAAATTATAAGTTTAGAAAAATTATAATTGGGCCATAAGTCCTCCTGCAGTAGCCATTGAAATTGTAAAATATTTTAGCTAACTTAGGGCCTAATTTGGGGGGCCTAATCTAACTAAAGGACTAATCTGGGGACTTTTGCCTGGCTGGCTATCCGACTGCTATTGATTTAATATGGGCCATTTAAAAATTTCTCCATGTTTTTCTCCTTCTCCTCAGCTTCGCAGCGTGTTAGTTCCTTCCCAGGGAAGCTCGGGAAAGAGCGTTTGAGTGAGTTGCCAAAATGACAAACACAAAAGGAAAAAGGAGAGGAACACGTTACATGTTTTCTAGGCCCTTTAGAAAACATGGTGTTGTCCCTTTTGCTATGTATATGTGAATATACAAGAAAGGTGATATTGTAGATATCAAGGGTATGGGCAAAGTTCAGCAAGAAATGCCCCACAAATGTTACTGGATGGGTCTGTAATGTTATTCAACATGCTGTAGGCATTGTTGTAAACAAACAGGTTAAGGGCAAGATTCTAGCCAAGAGAATTAATGTGCGTATTGAGCATATTAAGCATTCTAAGAGCAGGGATAGCTTCCTGAAGAGAGTAAAAGAAAATGACCAGAAGAAGAAGGAAGCCAAAGACAAAGGCACCTGGGTTCAACTGAAACATCAGCCTGCTCCACCCAGAGAAGCACACTTTGTGAGGACCAATGGCAAGGAACCTGAGCTGTTGGAACCAATCCCCTACGAATTCATGGCATAAATGACTAAAAAACATAATAAAAAGATTCGTGGATTATGAAAAGAAAAAATTCTCCACACTGCTCTCAAATTGATAAGCAAATGATTAAGAAGCCTCTTAATTGGGGCAGCTAGATGGCAGTGGATGGAGCACCGGCCCTGGAGTCAGGAGTACCTGAGTTCAAATCTGGCCTCAGACACTTAACACTTACTAGCTGTGTGACCCTGGGCAAGTCACTTAACCCCAATTGCCTCACTAAAAAAAAACAACAACAACAACAACAAGAAATTAATTAAATAACCAAAGCAGGGTTTATTTATAAAAATTAATGTAAAAGATAAAGGTAAAGAAATGCAAATTATACTACCTGTCTGCTTTTAATAAGGGCCTTTGCCGCCTCTTGCCTTAGGGTACGCTCCAGTTTTCTCCAACTTTCACTCTTTTTCTCCTTCACTACAGTTCCCCTGCTTCACTTTTACTGCTCCGCTCCTTTCTTCTAACTCCAAGCCCCTTTCACTTTGTCGACCCTCCTGAAAAGCCCCTTAGCATCCTCACCTCTGTTGCCAACCCCCTGGCATCTCTAGCATGTCTGTATCGTAGCCCTTTCTTGCTTTTTTCAAACTCTCTTTCTCCCTTTCTCTATCCTCTGGCGTCCCTTCTGTTCTCTCAATCTTCTCGCTTCCCCCTTCACTGTTTTCTCCCCTGTATATATGTTCCTTCTCTCCCCTCAAACCTTAGGCTCCCTGTGCCCTCACACATGCCAAGCTAATCCGCCAGCCACACTAAGGCTGTGCCCAGCAGGGCTCGAGGGGCCCGCACCCCCTGCTGTGCTAGGTCTACGCGAGGGTCTGGCAGGACAAGCCTGGGATCTCTGAGGCAGCTCCCCTCAGGGTGTAGGGAGCTGGGGCATTTTCCCCCAGCCATCTGACCTGGCACATGGGGCTTTTTGGCTCAGTTGAAGCAGAGGGGGAGGGGCACCAGCCCCTCTTACACAGAAAAAAAAGCCTGAGGGCCTAAGGCTTTTTAATCTCAGCCCAAAGGCAGGGTTTTTAGATAAAGAAATCAAAACAATTTAGTTGTATGAAAAAATGCTCTGTCATCATTGATTAGAGAAATGCAAATTAAATCAACTTTGAGATATCATTTTACACCCATTGGATTGACTAAAATGATTGAAGGAGAAAGTGACAAATGTTGGAAGGGATATGGAAAAATTGGGACACTAATTCATTGTTGGTGGAATTGTGAACATTTCTACCATTTTGGAGAACAATCTGGAATTATGCCCAAAGAGTTATTGAACTGACTATACCTTTTGACTCAATATCACTACTACATCTATTCCCAAAGATCATTAGGGGAAAAGGAAAATCAAAATAAATTCCCACAGTGAATACACAGAAGTGTCACTTTACCTCTTCATGGCCCCAGACAACAAGCCTATGAGATATAGACAAGGTAGCAATCTGCATCAGTGGAGGGAGTTTTCACACAGAGTTCCTGATGACAGAGAAAATTTATCATCATCATAATTATTGTTATTACATATTTAATATCTTTGAGGAAAAATATTTCTCATACCCAAATTCTCATAGAACCTCTAGTCTCTCCACCAGGGTTCTATAGCCCTTTCCTTTTTAAAATTTTTATTTATTTCTTTTTAATTTATGGAATAAAATAAGCATTTCTATAACATAGCATAATAAAAAAGTTGATTGCACATGAAACTGCAAATCTGTTATGTACAACTTGCTATTCCTTTTTAATATATAAGAAAGCTATCATGTAAATTTCTTTTTTTCCCTTTTCTTTCTTCCCCTCCTCCTGTCCTAGAAATGGCTACAATTAGACACAAATATGCATAATGTGTAAAACCATTGTATACATACTTCTTTTTATCAGTTCTTTCTCTGGACACACATAGTATCTTCTTTCACATGTCCTTTGTAGTTAATGTGGATATTTGTAATAGTCAAAATGACTTAGTCACTCAAAGATGTTCTTAAAACAATATTGCTGATTTGGAACTATGCCCAAAGGGCTATGGGACTGTTTATACCCTTTGACACAGTGGTACCACTGCTAGGTCTGTATCCCAAAGAGACCATAGAAAAGGGGAAAGGACCCACATGTACAAAAATATTTATAGCAGCTCTCTTTGTGGTGGCAAAGAATTGGAAATTGAGAGAATGCCCATCAATAGGGGAATGGCTGAAAAAGTTATGGTATATGAATGTAATGGAATACTATTGTGCTATAGGAGACAAGAAGCAGGAGGAGTTCAGAGAAACCTGGAAGGACTTACATGAACTGATGCTGACTGAGAGGAGCAGAACCAGGAGAACATTGTACATAGTAACAGCAACATTGTGTGATGAACAATGGGGATAGACTTGGCTCTTCTCAGCAGTGCAACAAACCAAAGCAGTTTCAAAGAACTCATGAGAGAAAATGTTCTCAACATCCAGAAAAAAGAACTGTGAATTATGAATGCAGATTGAACCATACTATTTCTACTTTTGTACTGTTTCTTTTCTTCTTGTTTGAGTTTTTTCCTTTGTGCTCTGATTCTTCTTTCACAAGATGACTAATATAGAAATATGTTTAATGTGATTGTACATATACAACCTATATCAGACTGCTTTCTGTCTTGGGGAGGAGGGAGGGAAGGGAGGGGGGAGAAAAAAAATTGGAACTAAAAATTCAGTGAAAACAAATGTTGAAAACTATCCTTATATGTAATATGTAACTGAAAAATAATAAAATAATGAAACAATATTGCTGTTACTGTATACAATGTTCTCTTGGTTCTGCTCATTTCAGTCTTCATTATTTCATGCATCTATCTGTGTTTTTCTAAAATCAACAATCATTTCTTATAGCACAGTAGCATTCAATCACAATCATACTCAACAACTTGTTCAGGAATTCCCCAACTGATGGGCATCCCCACAATTTCCAGTTCTTTTCCACCATAAAAAGAGTTGCTATAAATATTTTAGAACATGTAAGTTCTTTTCCTTTTCCCCTAATGATCTTTGGGAATAGATGTAGTAGTGATATTGAGTCAAAAGGTATAGTCAGTTCAATAACTCTTTGGGCATAATTCCAGATTGTTCTCCAAAATGGTAGAAATGTTCACAATTCCACCAACAATGAATTAGTGTCCCAATTTTTCCATATCCCTTCCAACATTTGTCACTTTCTCCTTCAATCATTTTAGTCAATCCAATGGGTGTAAAATGATATCTCAAAGTTGATTTAATTTGCATTTCTCTAATCAATGATGACAGAGCATTTTTTCATACAACTAAATTGTTTTGATTTCTTTATCTAAAAACTGCCTGTTCATATCCTTTGACCATTTATCAATTGAAGAATGACATATCCTTATAAATTTTACAAAATTCTTTATATATTTGAGATATGAAACCTTGATCTGAAAAACTTCCCTTAAAATTTTCCCAAATTTTCTGCTTTTCTTCTGATTTTGGCAATATTCTGCAGCACTTTTCTAAAAGCAATGTCTTTAAGTAAATGCTGCTATGTTCTTAGCCTAGGATGAGATTTACACTGATTGGGTATCATGCTCTGGTCTGGCTTTAGCCAATCTTGCTTTTCATTTGTGTTATTCTTTCCTAATCGCTTCATCTCACCTCCTCTTTCCCCAGCCAAACAATAGCTGTACACTGAATCCATTGTTGTTATTCATCCTTTTATTTGAAGGGGACCAAAATGACATCATAATATTGGGGTCAAGGTATAGTGTGTCCCACTGTGGTTTATCAAACCAATATAAGCTCAAAAGGCTCTACCACAGGTTAGGCACAAATAGTCCATTTGAACAACTGGGATGAAGATGTCTCTAGATTTTCACATCTCACGTTTCTTTTGAGTTACTCCAATTCCACTTTCCTTATAAATCACAGGGCCTTCTTTTCTTTTTCCTTTTTTTTTTTTTTTTTTGCAGGGCAATGAGGGTTAAGTGACTTGCTCAGGGTCACACAACTAGTAAGTGTCAAGTGTCTGAAGCCAGATTTGAACTCAGGTACTCCTGAATCCAGAATCCACTGCACCACCTAGCTGCCTCCCTTTTTTCTTTTCTTTTCTTCACAGGGCCTTCTTAGATGCAGGCATACCATGCCAGGCAATCCTGTGCCAATATCTCCCATGTCTCACAAATGATACTAAAGTTCTTCAGAGAGACCTTGAGAATGTCTTTGTACTTACTCTTTTGACCTCTGTGTGAGCACTTGCCTTGTGTGAGTTTTCTGTAAAACAGTCTTTTAAGTAAATGTACATTTGGCATTTAGACAACATGGCTAGGATCAGTATGGCTCCATCAGTGCTGAGCAGTTGAGATGCATGAGAGGTCTTTGGCCCATAGTCTTCAGGGCATCATAAAATCACTTTGGAAGGGGGCAGCTAGGTGGCACAGTGGATAAAGCACTGGCCCTGAATTCAGGACAACCTGAGTTCAAATCCAGCCTAAGACACTTGACACTTACTAGCTGTTTGACCCTGGGCAAGTCATTTAACCCTCATTGCCCCACAAAAAAAATCACTTTGGATTGTTGCAGTCAATGTAAAACTGAATCTCATTGGCCTTCTTACTAAGCCAAAAATCCTGCATCTCTCTAAGATTAGCTTGCACTTTAGTTTTGTTGGAGTTTAAACATTGCCTTCTTAGAGATAGAGGAATTGTCCTTTTGGTAAACCATGTGGAGTTCTTGTTTTTCATTTAGCAGCTTCTGAATTTCCCCATCATTTTAATCAAATCAATCTTGATGTTTGCGAGTATTCTGGCCCAAATGAGTAAATGCAGTGCTGTATATCAAACTTCTGAAATCTGCTCATTCCTTTTCTGCTCCACTGTTGCTAACTGTGTGGTGGCTCAGCTTTCCCTCCAAGTTAGCAAGAAACTGTCCATGCTCAGAAAAGTGCTCTAATATGTTGACACTGAGATTCCATCCTGTCTTGGTGCCACTGTTTTTATTGAATATGAAAGTTTAGCTTGGAGAGGATGTCTATGATCAGTCCAGCATTCTGTGCCACACATCACCTTTGTTACTCTCACATTCTTTCTCTTCTCCTTACAATGACATAGTCTATTAAATGCCAGCACTTGCTGCAAGGGTGCATCCACAACCTTTTGTTGAGTTTTGGTAAGCAGAAGTCAGGGTTGGGGATGAGAAGGTCATGAGAAACACAAGTCTTCAGTAGTGACTGCTGGTATTGCTGTTTCTGACTCCATTCCTCCCTGCTATGTCTGATAGTCTGTGCTTACCCTGACATTAAAGTTACCCAGAATTACAAGCTTGTCTTCTTTTGGCACATTGATGATGAGGGTCTCCGGGTCTTCATAGAATTTTTCTTTAATCTCATCAGTCTTTGTCATAGTGGGAGCATAGGCACTGATGATGCTGCTGTGGCACTTTCCTGCAAGTGACAGTGTCATGAACTTGTTGATCACTCCTTTTGGGAGGCATACAAGTTTGCTGACTAGATTACATTTGATTGCAAAACCTATGCCAGCTTCACAGCACTCCCCATCACAGTGGACACTGCAACAAAATGTATATCCAACTCCAACTTCAGTAAGTTGGCCTTCATTTGGCAGGCTTGTTTCATTCAGGAGTGCTATTTGGATGTGGTACCTGCTAAGTTCTCTCACAACAAGAGCTGTTCATCTTTCAGGTCTATTGAATTTCATGTTGTCCATAATGGTGTGTATATTCCATGTACTGATGGTGAGTGGAATCATCTTTTGCAAAAATGTCTGTCCTTTTTTTATGTTTCTACCCCAGGGTAGGATGCCTGCCTGCCTGTGGTAGTAAGCAGGTCAGGGTTGGGTGAGGCAGACAATTTTTAGAGCACCTTTTATAGCCTCTTCCTCACTCCAGAAGATGATCAGTGCAGTCCTTTAAAAACTGCTTGAGAACCAAGAGAATATTGTACACAGCAACAGCAACATTGTGTGATCATCAGCTGTGAGGGACTTTGCTCTTCTCAGCAATGCAATTATCCAAGACAATTCCAAAAGGACTCAGGATAGAAAATGTTCTCCAAATCCAGAAAAAAGAACTGTGGAATCTGAATGCAGATTGAACCCTACTATTTTCACTTTGGGTTTTTTTTCTTTTTTTTTTGAGGTTTTTCCCTTTTGTTCTGATTCTTCTATCACAACATGACTAATGTGGAAATATGTTTAACATGACTGTACATATATAACCTATATCAGATTGGGTGCTGTCTTGTGGAGGAGGGAGGGAAGGGAGAAAGGGAAAAAATGTGGAACTCAAAATCTTATAAAAACAAATTTTGAAAACTATCTTATCATGTAACTAGAAAAAATACTATTAAGATAATTTTTAAAAATTGCTCAGATACCCAGAAGGCTGTTGAATCCCACAGCTGCCTCAGACCAGTAAGAAAATGACTCCATGGCCTGGGCCACCTGTGTACAGTGTTGTGACAACTCTCCAGTCTATCTGCACCTGCTGCTTTATCACTTGTCCATCATCATAGGACTTCAAGAGAGGTATAATGGTAAAATTATGACATAGCATAGGACATAGCATCCGACTGCTATGTGTTGCAAGGTGATAAGTCTAATGGCAGAAACAAGGTACTGCCTCTTTCAGGAGTGTCATGCCCCAAAGAGGAGGATATTGTCCATAGTAAGACATGAGCTTCTATTGAAGGGCATGGGATGGTATGCAAGGAAACTGGTGAGGGGTTGGGGGAATGGAACAAATGGTAAAAACAAAGAAAAATTATCACTTTCCCCTTTCGCTCTTCTGGGACATGGAAGTTGATAGGAACATGGAATTGGAGCTGTCAGGGACCTTTAGGGGTCATCCAGACCAACCTCCTCATTTTCTGGATGGGAAAACTAATACATGGAGAGATTTGAATGACTACCCCAAGGTCTGATTTTAAACATCTTCCAGGTAGAATTGGGTGGTCAACCTTCTAAGTGGCAACTAAAAATCCACATGACATAGCAGTGCTAATAATCATTAGGTATTTGGTGTGTTTTTTTAATTTGTCACCCAGTGATCCCTAATGCCTTCATTAAAATTGCAGCAAAGAGACAGACTTATGCTCTCCACCACAGAGGCTAAAGCCTCTTCAAAGAACTTTGAGTACATGTGGACATATACGTATAATGTCAGGATAATTGCCTCCTTATGTCCTCTCCTTTAGGGGAACGTGCAGAAATCTTTCATAATCTACATTTCCTTTATGGTGCTAGTTTGCTAACATCAAGGAAAGGAACATTCTTTTCCAAATGGCGCCTTTTCATCGGAAGACTACTCTTCTGATAGGATCACCCCTAAGCTCGGAGTTCCCATTGAAGTGGCCGCCAGTGGGGGAGTGGAACATGTGCAAACAAGCAAGGATCAGAGGATGTTACAAATACAGTTAGACCATCTGGTTACTACTGACTTCAAAACCACAAGGCAGTACCAGGACAAGGTCAAAGCAAAAAGACAGAGGAGGGCATTATGTAGCCCCCAGTAATGACTGTTCCTCTGTTTCACCATCCACCCCATGGCCATTTGTCTGTGTAATTAGAACACACATTGTTTGAACCTGTATTTACAAAAAACCTGAGAAATGCCCACAGCGTGTGCATTCTCTGTAAACACAAAGTAACCAAGGGGTCCTGCAAAGTTTTCATCACTTAGTAATGGAATTCAAATCATAGAATTTTAGAGCAGGAAGGGACCCCATGATCATCTAGCCCAAAGTTCTCATTTTACAAATGAGAAAGGTAAAACCATCAGAAAAGTGATTTGTCCAAATTCACACAATCATAATTGGCAAAGTTGGGATTAGAAGCCAAGCTTCCTGATTTCCACTTCAGTGCTTCTCCCTCACTGTGCCATAATTGCAATAGACTTGATCAAATGTCCAATTAGCCATGAAGGAAATCATTTGTTAATACCCTTTTTTCAAAGGCTTGAACTAAATTCAAAAGCTGATAGGATTTAGTTACTGTTTGACCGTGTTACCTCCACATACATATAAATTCAATAAAATCCAGTGGATCCCTATTACTGCCTGAATCAATTATAAAATCCCATGTGACTTTTTTTTTTTTGCGGGGCAATGAGGGTTAAGTGACTTGCCCAGGGTCACACCCATGTGACTTTTAAAACATGATATAACCCAATCCCTTCTTATCTTTCTAGTCTTCTTACACTTCACTTCCCTCCAAGTAAAATCCAGCAACACATCTACTTGTTGGCTTTGAATATGATGCTTCAGCCCACAACCCCATGCCTTTAACCTGGGCTTTATCATGACTTCACCTCTGCCTCAAGGCTTCCCTGTCTTCCTTCAAGATTCAGTTCAAATCCTACCTTCTTCAGAATGTCATATCCTGTTCTCCTTGTCCTCCTTCCACACAGTTAATTCCTTCCCTTTGCACTTACTTTTCATCTTTTTTTAAAATGTATTTTATTTTCGATTCATGGAACAAAACAAGCATTTTTATAATACAGTACAATAAAAAAGATGATTGTAGATAAAACTGCAAATCTACCATGTACAACTTTCTATTCCCCCTAAATATACAGCACAGTTATCATGTAAATTTCCTTTTTTCTTCTCTCCCTCACTCTGCCCTATAAATGACTACCATTAGACACAAATGGGCATATAGATGTAAAATTATTCTATACCTACTTCTACTTATCAGTTCTTCCTCTAGATGCAGATAACATCCCTCTTCATATGTCCTTTATTTTTTATACATTACAATCATGTTAAACATATTTCTACATTACTCATGTTGTGAGAGAAGAATCAGAACAAAAGAAAAAGCCACAAGAAAGAAGAAACAAAAAAGAACAACAAAAAGTGAAAATAGTATGCTTCTATCTGTATTCTGACTCCATAGTTCTTTTTCTGGATATAGAGAGCATTTTCCATCATGAGTCTTTTGGCATTGTCTTGTACCATTGTATTGCTGAGAAGAGATAAGTCTATCATACAATGTTGTTATTACTGTGTACAAGGTTCTCTTGGTTCTGCTCATTTCACTCAACATCAGTTCAAGTAAGTCTTTCCAGGTTTTCCTGAAATCTGCTTGCTCATCATTTCTTACAGCAAATAGTATTCTATTACATTCATATAACACAGCTTGTTTAGCCATTCCCCAATTGATGGACATCCCCTCAATTTCAAATTCTTTGCCACTAAAAAAAGAGCAGCTTTTTTACATGTGGGTCCTTTCCCCTTTTTTATGATATCTTTGGAATATAGAACTCATGGGGGTATTGCTGGATCAAAGGGTATACACAGTTATGTAGCCCTTTTGAGCAAGGTTCCAAATTGCTCTCCAGAATGGTTGGATCAGTTCACAACTGCACTAACAATGCATTAGTGTTCCAAATTTCCCAGATCTCCTCCAACATTTATCATTTTCCTTTTTTGTCATATTAGCCAATTGGATGGGTATAAGCTGGCACCTTAGAGTAGCTTTAATTTTCATTTCTCTAATCAGTAGTGGTTGAGAACATTTATTCATATAGTTGTAGATAGCTTTAATTTCTTCATCTGAAAATTGCCTATTCATATCCTTTGACAATTTCTCAACTGGAGAATGATTTGTATTCTTAAAAATTTGATTCAGTTCTCTATAAATTTTAGAAATTGGGCCTTTATCAGGAATACTGGCTGTAAAAATTGTTTCCCAGCTTTCTGTTTTCCTTTTAATCTTGTTTGAATTGATTTTGTTTGTGCAAAACATCTTTTAATTTAATGTAATCAAAATGATCCATTTTGCATTTCATAATATTCTCTATCTCATCTTTGGTCATAAATTCTTCCCCTCTCCATAGATCTGACAAGCAAACTATCCCTTCATTTTCTAATTTGCCTATGGTATCACCATTTATGTCTAGATCATGTATATGCCCTTTATTTTAAATTTGTGTATTTATAATAGTTATATCTTTTTTTATTTTTTTTTTATTTTTTGGTGGGGCAGTGAGGGTTAAGTGACTTGCCCAGGGTCACACAGCTAGTAAGTGTCAAGGGTCTGAGGCTGGATTTGAACTCAGGTCCTCCTGAATCCGGGACCAGTGCTTTATCCACTGTGCCATCTAGCTGCACCCTGTAATAGTTATAGCTTGTATGTATATGGTTGTTTGGACATTTCCCTGATTTAAATGTATGCCCCTCAGTAGTGGGGTCTGTGGTTTTGCTTTTCTTTGTATTCCCAGTGCTTAGCATTTCCCCCTGCATATAGTGAGTATTTAATAAATGTTTGTTAAAGCCGTCTAACTTATCATTACTTGCAGGCCAACCCTCAACGACTCCGTTACAAAGCAGATATTAATTGGTATGCACAGAGGTTCTTAACCAAGCATTGTAGCAATCATTGTTACATTTCAGAAAATCTATAAAATTAGATGAGTAAAGCATCTTTATTTTCACTAACTTTTCATTTCCTTTATAATTCTATTGTTAATATGAATATATGAATCACCTGGATTTGATGGAGGTGCCTTATTATCCCAAAGTATTTTTTATGAAACCCTGAATTAATAGGAACAAAATGTCCTTCAACAAAACTCAAAACTGAACCCAGATAGCTAGCAGATAAAAGACCCTACGTAGTAATTTATTTTCCCTCATGATAGTAAGTACATATCTTATGGTGACATCTGGACATCCTCATCCTTGCCAAAGCCTTTTTTGGAATCCTGTAACCTCTGTTACATCCATTCTCGTTACAGTATTTGCTTTGGGTTGATTTGTATCATGCTAAGGAAGTTATTCTGCAACCTCTGAGCAAAGAAACCTTAAAAACCCTTAGAAAAAAAGTGGTCTCTGATCTCCCTTCTGAGGAGGGGGGGGTCTCCAGCATAATCATGCTTATATTTCTTCTTGGGACAAAAATAAATTGTTATTATGTTTTTCATATCCATTCTCTGATCTGGTTTCTGTGAGGTACCTACTTCTGGTAGGAGAGGCAGGAATAGCCTTTTCTGATCTGGGTGAACAAATTGCAAGAGATACTATTGATGTCTCTGATCTGTTTATTATTTTTGTAGGAGGATAGGTATGAAAACTATATTTAATATTCAACACTATATATTTTATTTTATTCATTTAAAAACTTTTCTGAGATGAGGTACATAGGCCTAACAAATCTATCAAAAAAGATTCATGATAACAAAAAAAAGGTATTAAAAGCCCTCAGATGGAAAGTCTATTATAGAGTTCCCTAAGCCAATGTAATAACAGGTCCAGTCTAAAAATTTAGTTATCCCTTCCATATCACTGGGGTTGGGGGGGAATTGTCCTGGCAATCTGGAAAATCTGTGTAAAAAGTTTTGACCCTTCTTTTGTACCAGAGAAGTCTGAATTATTATAGTATTAAAAGATGAAATATGTTATAATACTATACATATATTTTATGCATTCCTGAGTTTCTATATTTTTTCTGTGTCATCTTTGAATGTCGCCTTGTGGCTTCTGCAAAACTCCCATTTAATTTCTTATGCTGACCCATGATACCATGATGGGGAAAGTTGTGATGTGGAAGGGATAACTGTAATGCATTTATGCATGCGATCATCCTTATCATTAGCTTAACAGTTCATAGAATCCCAGGTCTGGAAGGGACCTTCCTTAGGGACTCATCCAGTCTAGAGGCTAAGGACAAGGAGTTCTTTTCTTTTTCCTTATGGGGAAACTGAAGCCCAGAGAAAAAAGTGATTTGACCAAGTTCACACTGCTTTTTTGTGACAAAGTTGACACAAGGACCCAAATCTACACAGTGTTCTTTCTATTATTATTATTATGAAATGATCTTATTATTAAAACAATTGCTATTATGCAAGTAACTCCAACTAAGACTACTGGTGGTATATCAGATGTAAGCCTCCAAATTCTTCCAGTGGAGGGGATACATTTCTACCTATGTGGTTTAATTTGGGGGTACCCAAGAAGGCTACCCCATCTTTGTTACCATACACATATTCACCATCTTGAGGCAATGTGGTATAGTGGATAGAGTACTAGATGACGTCAGGGAGACCTAAGTTCATATCCCATTTCAGAAGTATACTAGTTATGTGACCCTCAGCAAATCATTTGATCCTCTCCGGGCCTCAGTTTCTCTATATGTAAAGTGAAGAGCCTGGATTCCATATCCCTTCCAGCTCTAAACCTATAATTCTATGATCCTGTAATCTGAGTTCAAATTCCACATCAGACATCTAATTGTTCAGGTACCCCAGACAAGTCACACCACTCCCAGCCTCAGTTTCTTCATTAATAAAATGTATATAATAATAGTATTTATCTCACAGGATTGCTATGAGGACCAAATGAGATAATGTATGTGGAGCACTTTGCAGATCTTAATGTACCATAATAAACATTTTGAAAACAGAGCATTGCATCTATTTTTATTTGACTTTCCTCCTGGCTTCTCCTTAGAAGATATCAATATGGTGCTTCTGCATAGGAAAGAAAAACCGGAAAGTTTAGGAATGAATATATATGGATTTATCAGAAGCTTTATATCGAATATAATCACATCAGTTCTGTCATCGATCCTGTAAAGAATGCTTCAATCAGTTTCCCAATGGCTCCACTCATTGTTCCTGTAATTTTCCAAAACAAAAAATATCCCTTACAGGTCACCACTATGTCAATGACTGCTGTTATATTTGTATCCCAAAGGACTCAGCTTGGTAAAAAATAAATGATAAATAAATATTATTTTATAATAATAGTTAACATTTGCATAATGCTTACTGTGTATCAGGCACTGTGCTAAGCACTTTACAAATACCTAATTTTCAATTTTTATATCTGTATGCCTAGATCTAAATATATATAAATGGAAAGACATGTAAGGAACTCTTTGGACTACATCTTCCATAAAGCTTTGGGAAAGGTTCCTGTATATCACATCACAGAGCACCATGCACAATCCAGGTAGCACTGGAATGATTCACTGACCCCAGGACACTATGAAATGAGAACTGAGAAGGAGAAGCTGGAACATTATAGACACCAAGTCCTAAGGCAACTACCACAAGTTGCACAAGCAGCAATAGTGCTGAGTTAGCAAGTTTGGAGGTAGAGTTCTCCTTCCAGAGGTTCTTTCCCCTTCTGTGGTTCTCATCCAGAGAAATTCCATGGATTTCCAATCAATTCTTTACACTTTCCATTCTAAGATTCCCAGATACCTCCAGGAGCTCCTATAAAATTTCCTAGTATGTTCCATAAATGACTAAGCTAATCCCCCACCCTCTATCTTGGGAACACAAAAGACCAATTTGGGAACAAGGACAACTCTCAGTAAACTGCCCGAGTCTCTCTTCCATGGTATGGGAGGCTATGGGAAAGGCTTTAAGGACTGCACTTATGGAAGTAAAGTGGGGAGGTAATTTGCTGTGGAATTCTATGGGAGAATATACCACTGTGTGTATTAGATAATTTTGCCTGTCTTTTTTTTTAATGATGTTTAAAGTCTTTTGCTTTGAACTAGTTGGTCTGGTAAAAAAAAAAAAAAAGGTGGGGGAGAAGACTTGGTAGGAACTAATGAATTAGCTAAATGGGGGTTTTCAGAGAATGCAAACCTAAATACCATGTTGTAGTTCTGAGATATCTTCCAGGGGTCCCATGAATGTAAAGAACCAAATCTGTGTGTGCATACATGCACACAAATTAGACAAGATCCTTGTCTTTAGGAATTTACAATGAAGTAAGAGTGAAAAGACAAGGGCTGGGGGAAGGGAGAGGAGACACAGAGAGAAAAGGGAGGAGAGGGAGGAGGAGGAGGAGGAAGAGAAGGAAGGGAGGGAGGAAGGGAGGGGTTACATTTCTAGTAGAGAATTTGAGGGAAAGTGAGGCTTAAGAAGCCTTCCAAGAATATTTACATTTTAATAAAAGACTAGAAAAATCTAGATTCAAAGAGAAGTAACTGACATTTATACAAAATTACTGTTTATAAAGTACTTTATATTATATAAATTGTTGCCTGTACACACCCACACACACACACTACTGGGGAGGCTGAGGCTGGTGGATTGCTTGAGCAAGGGATTTTTGAGCTACAGTGATTCCCCCAAGAGTTGGGTGAGGAGGCAGAGCCCTTCAAGTTGTCTAAGGAGGGGTTGGCACACGCAGGTTGGAAATGGAGCTACTCAGAGCCCCTATACTGATCAGTAGTGGGATCTGGCCATGAGTGGCCACCATACTTCTAGCCTGGAATGGATAAGGAGGTCAATTTCAAAAAATAAAATATTGAAATAACTCAGAAAAATGGAATTAATACCAAACCTCACACTCTATGGGATACTAGAATTCTAAGTGAATCAGTGATCTAAATATCTAAACAGACAAAAGAAACACCTTAAAAAGAAAAAGGAATAATGCCTTCATCATAGATGCAGTAATGAGAAAACTTCTTATTCAATAAACAGAATAAATTATCAGAGACAAAATAGAAGGATTTGATTTATGTCGCACTAGAATTTTTTTAAAGTATCAGTTTGGGAAAATTCTTCTACATATTTTCTGTTAAAATTTTTATATCTGAAATCTAAGGAATTGACAATTTATGAGAATAAATAGTAAAACAAACCAAAAAAAAGACCTGATTAGGCAATTCCCAAAGAAATATTTATAGCCAATGACCACATTGCGGGGCAGGGGGGGGGAGGGAGGGGGGCAGGCGGGAAACTTTCCAACTCTTTGGAGAAAAGAATACATTAAAACAATTCTGCTATTTCAAAGATAGTTTAAAATTACAAAAATTCAATATCAGCTGACACTTACTAGCTGTGTGACCCTGGACAAGTCACTTAACCCTCATTGCCAAGAAAGAAAAGAAGGAAGGAAGGAAGGAAGGAAGGAAGGAAGGAAGGAAGGAAGGAAAGCAAAACCATACATACTGATGACAACCACATGAAAATCTTAATAATGAAAGCAACAGATTCCAATAATACAAGAAGAAGAAAAAGATAAGGTGATAGAGAAGCAAACAAGTTATCATTGTGTTCAACTTAACGTAAACACTTGAAAAAACGAAATGTAAATATTTGGGATCTGGAGGTTCTGTGTGACTTCATTTCTTAATTTGTTTATCTGAATGTTTGTTTTTAGGGTGGTTGCTAAGTTTTTTAATACATTTTTTAAAAATAATGCCATTGAAATACTTAAGTCGCTCTTCCTCACTCTGGCACTTCTGCTGATAGCCACTGTTTCCCTTCAGCCTGTGACCCAGGATTTCAACACTGTTTTCTTTCCTAAGTCAGGAAGAAGGGAGCAGCTGGCTAAGACCTTCCACTCATCACTATTTTTCCACCTATGTTTGCTTTTCTTCCCCAGCTTCCATTATAGTTGGCCTCCTTCAATCATTTGACTTCTGGCACAGGCCCAGAGCATTGCAAAACTCTAGGATATGTTCCTTCCTTCCTTACTGCACGTGCGACCTCATTAAGGCCGATAGGAGCCCTATATGTTGTTCCAGATTAGAAGTGGGAACACAGCCTGAAGTAGAATGCAGAAAAAATACATTCCATATGGTGGCTAATTAAATTGTGACTTTAGGTGATTACCACATTCAGGGAAGCAGGAAGGCAGGGGCTCCTGAAAGTAACTGCAATAAAGGTATTCATCCACTTCGGGCTATAAATGGGTAACTTATAAAAGCAGAGGGAACTCAGCCATCTGGGTTGGTGTTAGATTGGCTCTATGTTGTCACTGGAAAACTAAGGGATTTTTTTTTAAATAAAGGAGATCATGTGACAGAGCAATACAACTCTGGGGAGTCTAATTCCCTAAGCAGTTCCTTCCTTGTGGGTCTGGGTTTGTGAGCCCTGGGAAAAGTCCCCTAAAAGGGACTGGACTGTAGGCTTCCTGAAGTCTTAAGCAGAGAGTGCAGTGAAGTGCTCATCAATGAGTATCTATGTCAATGAAACCAGAGACAGTTGCACCCTTGATGAAACCTTCAGAATTCTGAAAGGGTTTGTTTGCTTCAGGTCACACTCATCTGACATGACAGTAAGGACACAACAACAGAAGGCCCTAAAACAATTTAATTTATAATTCACATTTCCATTGCATTTTACGGTTCACAAAAAGCTCTCTTTATAAGAATTCCATGAGGTAGGCAGCATGAAAATGACTTTACTAACTCTAGATTAAAGTTTTATTGTGTCTATCTCATTATCTTTGTTAACTAAGGAGTTCCATTCAGCATGTTTTGAGCTGGGATTTTATATGGATTGGCAAAGGATGGAAAACCAAACCTGATTTTTTATAATGAAAGATTTTCCTGAAATCTTGGTAGAAAAGCAGTGTGGTGTAGCAGATAGAAGAACCTGTTTTCAAATCCTACCTCAGACACTTACTAGCTGTATAACCCTGGCCAAGCCCCTTACTCTGTGTCTCATTTTCCTAATCATAAAATGAAGATATTGGGGGTGATGCCCAATAAAGTTTCTTCTAGCGCTAAATCTAGGATCATTATGAGTACAGAAGATGCTTGTGTAATGATTGGAATGACGCCACCTACTGGAGATTTACTATAGGAAAGCTCCACCATGAGGAGAATGCCTCAGAGGGCAAGGCCATGCGGCTTTTCCTTGGCATCAGGAAGTAACATTTGCGCATGGGTACTGTCCACCAAGGCTACCAGCCAATCAACTTGAGGAGCCTCCCATTTTCTGGGAGGGGACAGGAAGGAGGAAGGAGGGCCTGCGCGGAAAGGTCTGTCTCTTTTTGGTTCCTGACTTTATGGTGGCGGTGGTGGCGGCAGAGGACTTCACAGGAAAATTGAGGAAAGATAGGATTGCCAAGCTGTTGGAATTCTGTTCTCAATCTTTCTCTTTCTATCTTTCGATAAACCCTTAAAAATCTAAACTCGTTTTATCAGTGATTTTAGTCAGTTTCCTCCAAAACTGGGGGAACAGATTAGAACCCACATTTAGAATCTTAAATTACACAGTTGGCATATGACAGTCAAGCTACTCTGTGAATAATTTATATATGGAGACCCAAAATGCATAGGAGGACAGGGAGGAGAGGGAGGTATCAGTGTAGATCAAAGCTTCTTAAACTGTGAGTCATGACTCCGTATGGGGCCATGTTACTCAATGTGGAAGCCGCAAAAAAATTTGGCAACCTATTTTGTATACCTATATACCTGGGGTCGTGTACAAATTTCTCAGGCAGAAAGGGGTCATGAGTGGGAAAAGTTTAAGAAGCCGTGATCTAGACAATCATCCTAAGCCATGTGTTGTTGTTTGACCTTCATTCTCAAAGAGAACCATGACACTGGGGTGATG
This sequence comes from Dromiciops gliroides, assembly GCF_019393635.1. Lineage (NCBI taxonomy): Eukaryota > Metazoa > Chordata > Mammalia > Microbiotheria > Microbiotheriidae > Dromiciops > Dromiciops gliroides. Next base: position 581,854,432 of record NC_057861.1, read on the forward strand.
TTATGACTTGCAATGGATTGGATTTAAGTGAGGCAGGGCTGTGCAAAATCTCTGGCCTCACTCTCTCCTCCAGAGCCATCTGGGTCCAGTGGCAAGTTCTATATGAGGACAATCATCTTCTTTCTTGATCTCTTTTCAACCTTTGATACTCTCTGACACTGTTTTCTCCTGTTTCTATTCTTACCTGTCTGACTGCTCTTTCTCAGTCTCCACTGCTGGATCTTTATCTATGTCAGGCCCACTGAGGTTCTGCTCTGAGCCTCCTTCTCTTCTTTCTCTTGGTGATTCAATTATCATCTCTGCTGATGAGTCCCAGATCTATTTATCCAGCACAAAACTTTGTCTTTACTTCTAGTCTCACATCTCCAACTGCCTATTGAACCATATCTTAAACTGTATTCCTGCCGACATTTTAAACTCAACATATCCAAAGCTGAGTTCATTATGTGTAGTCCCAAACCTTCATGTCTTCTGAACTTCCCTATTACCATTAAGGATATCCTCATCCTCCCAATCATCCAGTCTCTCAATCTATGTGCCATCCTTCATTCCTCACTCCCATGTACCACCCCAGAATCCCATCTTTTAACAAGTCCTGTCATTTCTATCTTTATCTTTTGAATCTCTATACAATCAGCCTCCATCTCTCCTTTAACACTGCCACTACCCTGGTGCAGGCCTTTATCACCTCAGACCCAAACTATTGCAAAAGTCTATAGTTGGTCTTCCTGCCACAAGTCTCTCCCTACTCCAGCCCATTCTTCTCTTGACTATGAAATTGATCTTCCTACAGTGTAGGTCTGACAATGTCACCCACTAGTCAATCAATTCCAGTAGTTCCCTATGACCGCTACCATTAAATAGAAAATCTTCTGTTTGGCTTTTAAAGTCCATTATCTGGCCACCTACCTACCCTTCCAATCCTCTCATACCTTACTTCTCCCCCCACCCCCACTCCATACTTTACAATCCAGTGACACTGGCCTCCTTGCTGATTCTTACACAAGACATTCCATATCTCATCTGTGGGCATTTTCACTTCCTGTCCCCCATGCATAGCAGTTCTTCCCCCTTATCTACATCACATGGCTTCTCTTCCTTCCCTGGAGTCCCAGCTAAATCTGACTTTCTGTGATAACCTTTCCAGAAATCCCTGAGTGCTTGTTACTTCCATCTGTAGTCTTTGTCCCTTATCCTGATTATAACGTCTTTGTCTAGAGTTTAAATGTTGTTCTATGAGCTCCTTGAGAGCAGGAACTATTTTTTTTCTTATACCCCCCAGGGCTTAGTGCAAAGTAGGCACTGACTGACTTGACTTACTGACTTATTTATGCTTTGTGGGGCTAGTATAAAATCAGGAAATTAGTTTGGATTGGTGATTCCAGCATCTATCTACTACTGGAGAGATACCTCCAGTCAAACTTGTAAGAAAGGGAGTGGCAGAGACTGAGAGCACCGCAACCCAAGTCCTAGCCTCTTCTTCTCTTTTTCCCCTTGGCTGGACAAGGACTGTGAACTTCCAGCAACCAGAGAATCTGGACTTTGTCATCAGCATCCTAGTCACATCCCCAAGATAACAACGGCTGATGGCAGTGTCTGCATTGGGATCTGAAGACAGATTGGATGCCCCAAAATGGTAGATTCTAGGTTCTACAAGAGGCCCAGCAGAAGGACTATCCCCATGCCACAGGGGAACATCCTGAGGACTCCAAGAAAAGGATTTCCAAGAGCTGTGAGTTATTCCTTTGCCACAGGTGCTCTCTAAGCCTGAGCCCCCTCTCCCTTAGATTCTGTAAGTAATAGTGGAAGAGTACATCATAGACTTTTTCCCCCCAGGGCAATGAAGGTTAAGTGACTTGCCCAGAATCACACAGTTAGTAAGTGTCAAGTGTCTGAGGTTGGATTTGAACTCAGGTCCTCCTGAATCCAGGGCTGGTGCTTTATCCACTGTGCCACCTAGCTGCCCCTATAGACTTTTATAAGGTATGTTTTATACCATCATCCTAAACACCAATATCTAGAATTAATACTCTGGATAACTAATTGATAACAACTGGAAATCATGTAAAATATACTAGCAGGGTCTTGCATGTTAGAAAACACACACACACACACACACACACACACACATACACACAACCTCAAGACTACCCCTAGAAGCCTAAAGAAGGAAAGCAACAGTCAAGCTCTGAAGACCTGATCTTCCAATGTGAGCAGGGATTGGTAGTTTCATAGCATGTGCTACAAAAAATATTATCTCTTACTCATCAATAAAATGACAAACAAGAAAGAAAGAATCTGAATTTCTGGTGAGGAAAGTTGTTTAGAAATGTCACAGATCAAGTGGTTTTTAAGCTGGTCATAGAAGAAGAGTAAGGTAGGATTTCAATAGGCAGATACAAAGACTGGATACTGAACTAATATTCAGGACAACTACATTTAATTCTATTGAGATCAAGTGTAAAATTGTCATTTGGTTCTCCTGAGCTTATGCAATATGCCATAAAGTTATGTTTAAAATACCAGCGAAGAGCTGATGGGTAAACATACTCTGTGGGGATGAAGACTCTTTCCTGATTACTTCCATGGAAAACAATGTCTCAAACAGAAAAGTGAAAATCCAAATCATGACAATGATTTACAGATGTTTCCTTTGTAGAATAGTAAAGAGCTAACAGTAGGAAATATGAAAAGGCTTCCAGACATACAAGATGGTGTTGTAGCCAACATTTGGAAGGATGGGCCCTACATCTTTATCTTTTCTATTGAAAGAAAAGAGAGAAGCTGGAATTTGAATGTTTATCCTTCAATGGTAAACCTTCATGGATAATCTCTGCATCAACATGTCCTTTAATGATTTTTATATAGAGATATACAATATTTACATTTTATATGGTATTCTCTGGCTGATGTGATCTGCCTGTTACTGGAAGGATTTGTGAAGGATTCAGTTCTTTATTGCTGGTGTGATTTTTCTGGGAATGCTAGAAAAATCAGTGTTTAATAAGAAATATCAAAATGTCAACATTGTCAAAAACTATCAACCCAAGATTTCTTAATGCTTGTTGAGCTGCTATCTGCAATAAATATTACAGATTTAGGTTTGGAAGGGACTGTGGGTGTCACCTAGTCTAACCTTTAAATTTTAAATATGAGAAAATGAGGCCCTGAGAGTTTAAGTGATTTGCCTAAGATCAACCAGGTAAAAAGTTACAAAGCTGGGGGCAGCTAGGTGGCGCAGTGGATAAGGCACCAGCCTTGGATTCAGGAGGACCTGAGTTCAAACCTAGCCTCAGACACTAGCTGTATGACCCTGGGCAAGTCACTTAACCCCCATCACCCTGCAAAATTAAAAAAAGAAAGAAAGAAAGAAAGAAAGAAAGAAAGAAAGAAAGAAAGAAAGAAAGAAAGAAAGAAAGAAAGAAAAAGTTCCAGAGCTGAGATTCAAACCCAGGTCCTCTCATTCCAAGTCCAAAGATTATTCTGTTGTATCATAATGACTTAATTTTTATGACTGGCATGTCTCCAGGTTTTTGTTGTTGTTGTTGTTGTTGTTGTTGTTGTTGTTGTTTTTTGCAGGGCAATGAGGGTTAAGTGGCTTGCCCAGGGTCACACAGCTAGTAAGTGTCAAGTGTCTGAGGCTGGATTTGAACTCAGGTCCTCCTGAATCCAGGGCCAGTGTTTTATCCACTGAGCCACCTAGCTGCCCCCTGGGGTTTTTGTTTTATTTTTTATAAGCTTGGGTTATGACTTTGTGAGACATCATTTATGAAGAGTCACAAACGAAGTATTTAGAAAGGTGATCTTTAACTTAGTCATTAGAACTATTAGGGCAAAATAAGCAGACTCTGTTCTTCCACCCATCATTCCTTTGGCTTGGCTTGATTCTGGTTTATGCTTGTGGGTAGCTCCAAGTGTGGCACAAGCAATGAAGAAATTAAATAAGAAATAATACACTAAAAACTTTAGTGCACAGACACTTCACAAATACTAAGTTTTGCTCCACTAGCTTCCATAGTATTTAAAGATATGCCTTCACACCCTCAATAGATGATAGAGATTACGAAATTGTACAATTCAGGCTATTGCCTGATACATCACTTCAGCTAAATTAAGAGTCTTAAAAATGTGTTTCCAAGGGGCAGCTACATGGCACAGTGGATAAAGCACTGGCCTTGGATTCAGGAGGACCTGAGTTCAAATCCAGACTCAGACACTTGACACTTATTAGCTATATGACCCTGGGTAGGTCACTTAACCCTCATTGCCCTGCAAAAAAAAAAAATACATTTCCAGTAGAATAGCTATATCGGCTTCTAATACTGTTGATAGAGTCTTGAAATGGATAGAGGAAAATTTTCTTTCTTTCATAGCTATAGTTCACTCTTGCTATTTTATTGTCAAATGAGGAAATAATGATGACCAAATATACTGTAACGATTGGAGTGATGCCACCTACTGGAGACTTACTGTAGAAAAGCTACGCCATGAGGTGAAGGTCTCTGAGGGCAAGACCATGCATCTTTTCTTTGGTGTCAGGAAGTGATGTTTGCTTGTGGGAGGAAGAAGGGGGAGGCTGGTGCTCTGACTCACTCTCTTTCCTAAGGATTCCAGTGGAGAAGGGAGCTAGAAATGCACTCTCCCTTAGATGAATGTAGGCCTTTCTCTCTCTCTTTACCAAATTCTTATTCTCCTTAATAAATGCTTAAAAGTCTAACTCTTGCTAAAGCTTATAATTTATTGGTGACCACTCATTAGATATTTTAGACAGTATAGCTAGAATTTTAGCCCTTTACAATACAATGTCAAAAAATGGAAAAAATCACTGATTAGAACCTTCATAAATAAAGCCCGTTCAATGGCAAAGAACCATCTTACTAGCCAAGTACCAAAGGACCTTAAACAACTATGCATATGTAGCTCAAGAGAATTACTACTAGAAAATGGGAATTTTCCCAGCTGGAAAGAGACAGAGATTGTTGTCATTAGACCAACCATTTTGGAAAACAATTACAAATTATGCAAAAAAATCCATAAATTGTTAATACCCTTTGACTTATTAATTCCACTACTGGGCATATACCCCAAGGAGACAAAGGACTCAAAGAAAGGCCTCTTGAAACCAAGTTATTAATCATAATACTTTTGTGGCTGTAAGAGTCCTAGAAACAAATCCAGGGGTCACTAATTGTAGAATGGATGAAAAATTGTGACATATGCGATAGAATATTACTGTGCAGTAACAATGAATAGAAGGAATTCAGAGAAAGGTGGGAAGGATTATACAAATTGCTGCAAGGCAAACAAAGTAGAATGAGAAGAACAATATACACAATAGCTACAATAACAAAAATGAAACCAGCAGTAAAAGACCTCTAAACAGATTCAATTCAATGACCAACATTGACTCCAAAGGACAAATAATGGAACATGCTTCTCTCCTATTCTTTTTTTATGAACATGTCAAATCTTTATAAATAAACATACAGAAAAGAGAAAAATGATGATTCTACTGAATCTTCACACACAGAATAATAATGGCAAATTGGGAGATTGCATGGCTACCTGGTCAGCCCCAGAAGGCTTCAGCCCCAGTCAGACCCAGTTCCGGGTGACACAGAAGAGTCACTAAGAAATGTGCATTTATAAGACCATTGCCTAACTAGATGAGTTCACCAAATGTCAGACTATTCATCCTGGGGCAAGTTAGGAAGGATGGAGTGGTTCAAAACAGGTCATATCACATTATATTCTGTGACTGCAGGGGTTCAAGTTTGGGGGAGGGCACTGAGAAGAAGACAGAGAAAGAGGGTTTTCTTTATAGAGAGAATGAGGACCACAATCAGGCTGTGTAGGCCAAGCAGCTAAGTGAAGATCAGGAGCATCCCCATAAATACTCAGGGCTACTGCACTGTTCCTCAAACACCAGCATCACCTAAAATACCAATGGGGAAGCCAGCTAAAAGTCCCTTCAAGCCCATGCTGAGGGAGGCTCCCAGCTGAAGGAAACTCTTAAACAGGACGATTCCCACCATCAGAGAGTGAGAGAACAGCCAAAACAGTAGTGTCATTTTGATCTTCTTTGAGGACAAAGGACAACAACAGGTGGTGCAATGGATAGAGTGCCAGGCCTGCAGTCAGGAAGAATCCTCCTCCTGAGTTCAAATCTAGCCTCAGACACTTACTAGCTGTGTGACCCTGGGTGAGTCACTTAACCATGTTTGCCTCAGTTTCCTCATCTGTAAGTTAAACTAGAGAAGAAAATGGAGAACCACTTAAGTATTTTTGCCAAGAAAACCTGAGGTCACAAAGAGTCTAACACAACTGAAAAATGACTGAACAATTTATAAAGTGTGTACATACAGACACACATATATGTGTGTTTATATATGTACATTTTTTTATATATACACATATATACATAATCAGACATCAATCATTCTCATTATAAAGGAGTTTTGCTGAATTGTAGTGCCTTTACTCCTAGAGTAATACTAAAATCTGACTAGCACGCTGGAGCTCAACAATTAAAACCAGAAGAGGGGACTAGATCTAGGAGCAGTCCATGCTGCCCCAAGAGGCTTGGGAGTTTTCCTTGTATAGAAGCAATAATGTCACCTAGCATTCGTGACATCCAATGGTCATCAGAGCAAATGTTTCATTGTGCAGTCATTAGGAATTCCTCTGGTACTAAAGAGGACATAAGTTTTGCTCTGTCTTTGTACATCCATAGATGTGATCACACAAGTCAGCTGTGATCTTTCCCTCCTCCAACTTCATTAGCACCACTCATTGGGCTCATTCTATGCTGCCCAGTTGTTTTGTCTTTGGTCATCTCAGCATGGAAGAAAACAAAAAACAAAAATTCTGGCTCCCAAGTCAGAGAGACATGGTTCAAATCCTGCTTCTGAAACTTCCTGCCTATATAAACTTTGGGTAAATCATTTAACTTCCATAAGCCTGTTTCCTCAACTGTAAAATCAGAGGGTTGGACCACATAGTTTGAGCTCCTTCCAGCTTGAGATCTGTGATTCTTAACTGGATTCTAAGCTCCCTGGTGAGAGGGATTGTTTTATGCTTATTCATCTCTGTATCCCTTATAATACCCAGAACAATCTTGAACACAAGGTAAGCACTCAGTAAGTGTTTAAAGAATATAAGATTTTTCAACCTCTATATTCAACTGCCATTCCCAGAAAGACATTACTAGGAGAATGTAGAGTGAACATATCATTTACATGAGAATGATATTTAAGAGTATGTGTTGTTCAGTTGTTTCAGTGGTGTTCAAGCCTTCATGATCCCCTTTGGGGTTTTCTTGGAAGAGATCCTAGAGTGATTTGCCATTTCTTTCTCTAGCTCATTTTATAGATGAGGAAACTGAGGTACACAGGGTTAAGCGACTTGCCTAGGGTCACACAACTAGTGTCTGAAATTAGATTTAAACTCAGGTCTTCCTGACTCCACACCTGGAGCAACCCAGCAGCCTACTTATGAATATGGAAAACAGGAAACCTGATCTAATTCAGGCCCCAAAATCCTTAAGGTGAGGGATTATGTCATTTTTCATCTCTGTACTTTCAGGACTATAACTAGAGTGGGGTCAAGTGAGCAAGATGACATGGGGAAAGATGGCAAGGTTCCAACATAATGGCTAGAACCCATAACTCTCAAATCAAGTAACATGTCAAATATAGAGATAGCTACATTTGAGAAAGAAGAAAAGGCAATGGGAAACACCTTTACTCTTCATCTTTGATGTAAGAGGCAAAAAGGGGTTAATAGAAAAACCTAAAGTCCAAGCTCTAATTCAGATATTAGCTCTAAAAGGGATTCAGACCCCAGTTAATGGATAACTTACAAGTCAGGATGCTAGGTTCTCTTACCCACAGAAATCAGTGCCCATAACGGACCAGAGGGAGAGAGGCCCTGAAGACCTTACATTAAATGACAGGATATAGAAACTCAAACTAGGAATAAATGATAAATGAAGATGTTTTGAAACTAAGCATGGGAACCAGAAAGAAACGTGTACAGAAAAGGCCAAATTTGTCCCCAGTTTCACCTTATGACGTGTAAAACCCAAAAACACACCTCCACAGAAAAAGGTACCCACCCCAGGAGTTGGCTTAGGACCCCAGGAATTCAAAATTAGGATAAGCCCTCCCCTGTACCTCCCCAAGGTGGAGAATATTATAATGAGTAGGAGAAGCCCTCCCCTGTACCCTGGACTCTGGCAGAGTCGTTCTGTGCATGGGAAAGGGGCTGAAGTTAAAAAATCAATTATAGCCAATCTCCCTAAGGTGGAGATTATTATAATGAGATTGATAATCAATTTATCCATACTATAAATATAACTGTTTTTTCTTTCACTATTCGAGAGATACCTTTCCACTTTTCTGGTTCTCTCCCTGTGGTCACTCACAGTATTGCAATAAAACTTGGGAAACTGAGTCATGTAATTCTTTTGGGACAACTCATGATCAATTTGGCCCTAATTCCAGCCCACATCACTTTTACAAGGTAAAGGAAGCAAATCAGAAATAATAGCACGGAAATGAGTCAAGAACTTGTATTTCTACCACCACTCCCAACTCATACCATAGCATGGTTCTCCATTTGTAGATCTAATTTTATCAACACACCACATCAGTGAGCAGATCTAATCCCTTCCCACAACTCAACCCTGAGCACTAGTATACACTCTCCTAACCTCATTAGAAAGGGTAAATAACTGAGTGGGGAGGGACTCTGGCAGAGTTGTTCTGTGCATAGGGAAGGGGCTAAAGTTAAAAATTCAATTATAGCCAAGCTCCATGGGTTTTGCCTATGACAGGCTGTCAATTAGTCCCCAACTCAGGGTGGGTGGGTCACTGAAAGCCTAGTCTGGACAGGAAACAAATTTGAAGACTGTGGTTTAGGGAGGGGCTAGTAAGAGTAAATGTTTGATCCAATTCGACCTCACCAGAAAACCAAGAGAGCTTGGGAGTGGCAAGTGGGGAAGCCAACTGCAACCCGCTGCATCAAATGGCAGATAAGACAAGGGACAAAGTTTAAGAAGCCAGCAAATAAAATGTCTGGGGACAAGTAGATCTCCAAACTAAAACAAAACTCAAGCAAAGAGACTCACCAAGAAAGAGGAAATAATGAATAGGAAAGGTCACCATAATGAAAAAATACCATGTAACAGAAATAAACTAAAACTACTATCTGTGTGACTTTGGGCAAGTCATTTCATCTCCCTGGGCCTCAGTTTTGTTATCTACAAAAAGAGAGGACTGGATTGATGATCTTTGAAATTGTTTCTAGCTCTAGAACTACGATTCTATGAACCCCAAATGAAAAAAAAAAGTATCTAGATAACACATTCTATGGATCTTCCACATACCAACAAGAAATTCCCATATGGTTAAAAAAAGAAACAAGAAAACATGTTGTTGTTTTTTAAAGAAAAAAGATAAGAATACATAATTAGGACAGAAATTAGGGTAGAAAACATTTGGGAGGGAGTGTTAAAGAGCCCAATAAAGGGTTTTGTTTTAAATTTGTAGGTATCTCACAGCCAGGTAGGTGGTACAGTGGATAGAATGCTGGCCCTGGAGTCAGGAGGACCAGAGTTCAAATCCAACCTCAGACATTTACTAGCTATATAACCCTGAACAGGTCACTTAATGCTGTTTGCCTCAGTTTACTCATCTGTAAAATGGACTGGAGAAGAAAAGGGCATACCACTCCAGTTTTTGCCAAGAAAAGCCAAAATGGGGTCACAAAGGGTCATTCATGACTAATCAACTAAATAACAGCAACAGGTCTCAGGAAACCACTGCCCTTCCCCTCTTTAGCAAGGGTTGTATTTCCCAGGAATTTGGCCAATCCTAGGAGAGGAAATGTATGAGTCCGCCTCCAGAATCATCTAGCATACATCAAGGACAAAGAAATATAAATGAAGTGGTAGCATATACCATCCTTAAGATAAGCAAGGAATCAAGGAATGAATAGAAGGACAGAGAGTAGGACTAGGTCTTATAACTCAGTAAACAATCAATCCATAGCTATACTGCAGTGTATCCTTCATATATTAAAATTTCAAAATTGAGCATTGTCAAAATAAATAAATAAATAATTTTTTTTAAATTTTAAAATTGAGCATTGTCAAAAAAAAGGCTTCTCAAAAAAGTAAGGGGGGGGGCAGCTAGGTGGCGCAGTGGTTAGAGCACCGGCCCTGGATTCAGGAAGACCTGAGTTCAAATCTGGCCTCAGACCCTTGACACTTACTAGCTATGTGACCCTGGGCAAGTCACTTAACCTCAATTGCCTCACCAAAAAAAAAAAAAAAGTAGGGGAGGACAGAAGTTAAAAAAAAAAAAGTGGAGAGAGGAGTGAGTTTGATTTGTTATTATACTAACTGATAAATGGGGAAGAGAAAAAAACACTATTTTTTTCCCAGAAAGTTCTATCTTACATGAGCAACATTTTTTTTAATGTATGATTATAGTTTTTTAATGTATGATTATAGTTCACAAATAGTACCTTTGACTTTAGAAATGGACTGAAAGGGTAAAGAGATAAGAAAGGAAAAGTAAATTAACATTTCCTGGGATTGAGGGTGGGAGGAGTGGGCAAGGAGGATTCTGAACTATACTCTCATATAGGATAGAGTAAAATATAAATTAGAAATTAAGAAAAAACAATTTAAGTAAACACAAACTAGGAGAAAGGCAAGAAAGAGGGAAGGAAGGAGATGAGGAGAGACTGGGATACTGGCATTAAATATAGTTGAAGCAAAGCTAAATGTAGTGAGCAATTACTAATTTAAAAGAGGGAAAAAAAGAACCCACTACAAAGATTTAAATGGAGAACACAGACCTAATAATTATAACCTTAAATGTGAATGGATTAAATTCCCCAATAAAATGAAAATAGAAAGGATATGCAACAATTTGTTGTACACAAGAAATACATTTCAAAAATAGAAACAGGTCCAGAAAAAAAATGTCCAAAAAAATAAAGGCTGCAATTATAATCTCAGACAAGGAAAAAGTTTTAAAAATCACAAGGATAAGCTGCCTGAAGCTTAGACCCAGAGCACTGAAATTTAGAGGCCAACGACTTAATTTTCCTTCTATAGTTGTAGAAATAACCCAGCATAGGATCTAGTTAGGAAAACTAGTTAAAATAGCTAACTCCTGGGTGATCAGCTGACCTCCTAAATAATGGCTTCCATAACACCCTGCCTTATAAAGGTCATCCCAAATGTCTTAGTGCAGTTTTTAAATTTAAAACTGCACTAAGATATTTGGGACAGCCTGTCTATAACAAATTATCTAAATAAAAGGCAATTCTTCTCAGTATATTAGAACTTCTCAGTATATTAGATTTCCCATATGTAAAAAGACTCATAATCATCCCATCCCTATAATCCCTTCTTCACAGAGTAGAGAGAAATAACATTTTGAAGAAATCTGAACAGCTTTGAAATAAGGTTAAAAATGGTGCGTCATACAAAATTATTATACCTCAGCTTTCTCTCCTGTAAAAAGGTGTTATTCTATATTTCAGGTCTAGATCTATGAACCTATGCATTTTACTCACTCTAGGGATTTGAGTGAGATCACATTTCCCCAAATCCTCTTTTTTTGAGATATTTTAGGCAGAACCACACCTAGGAATCTTGGTGCCTGAGGCAAATTCAGTTGAGAAGATATGTGTATTAAATCTGGGGAGAAAGGGGAACCATCCCTCAAAGAGTTCAGTCTATACCCCTGTTATTAGGAGGAAGAAAAAAAAAGAGATAGGTGAGGCCTAGTAAAGTGAATCTGGTTGTGGTCAGTCCTAGGGAAAGATCAAAAAATTTAAAAATCAAGCTTTTATCCCTCCTTCCCCACTTCTGCTGACATTAACTCTGCTCTTGCTCCCTCTCCCCAGGGTTCACATTCCCCCTGGATGTCCACCCTCCACCCCACAGAATGGTGAAGGGCCCTGAGGCAGACTTCAGTGGAAAAAAAAAAATCCATGCAGCACCTCAGACAGAGCCCCAGATGGCCCACCCTCCTTATGGTTCTGGTTCTAGAGCCTAGAAGAAGGTTCTAGCTATCATTGATATTCTATTAATGCTACTGCTTAACCAAAGGGTATTTTCCCCAAAATTCATTTTAATAACTTTAAAATTTATATAAGATGCAGATTTTAAAAGATCTTGAATAACAGACCACAAGTTAAAAGGAGAGAAGATGAGACATGCCACCCACCTCCTGCCAAAGAGGGGATTACTGTTCATTTGGGTTATCAGGGAGCAATGGTAGAGATGGATAATAAATGCTTAAAATTGATTAATTAAAAACAAAACAAAAATACTTTTAACAGAAAAAGTTGAGAGAGGGGAAGGAGCAGGGCAGGAAAATTACAAGCAATTTCTTATTTTACCCTATCCCATCCCATTCTAAGCTTTACCATCATATCTACATCTCATGCTTCACTCATAGAGACAGAAGGCACTGTAGCTGTCATTTAGTCCAACAGCCTCATCTTACTGATGAGAAAACTAAATAAGCCCAAAGAGACTAAATTATTCGTCCGAGGTCACACAGGTATTAAGTGGCAGAGCTGGTATTTGAACTAAGAGCCCACGACTCCTAGGACCATTCAGGACTGTTTCTACAACTTTATAGAATAGGTGTGGATTGAGTCATGTCAGAAACAGAGGCCAGCTGCTGTCCAAGTAATTTCCTTTCAACTGCAAAAGAGACTTTGACATACTGCGAGGTTATCTCAGAAGCACCAGGCTCCTTCCTCTTCTTCATGGACAGGAGGAAACCAAACAGTGTCACTCAGCAAGAGTGAGTCTATTTACTTGTGAGAGTCCTGTTGGTGATCCACTAAATCTTTCCTAAACATGCATTTAATTTACTCTATCTTTATAGCAAGGACCTACATAAATCATTTTAATAAAGTTAGAAGAGCTGTGTTCTTTAAGGAAAATGCTTACCCTCAAGTGCCTCCCTTTGGCCCCAGTTCGACTCAAGGAGGCAGGTCTGAGCAAATCAGATAGGAAGGTGGGGGATGGGAGCAGAAAGGGAAGGGAGTTTCAGGCCAGAGAGCCCCTATCACTACTGCAAGCAGCCCTAAGCTCCCATGATTTACAATCACAGTTATTTCAGCAGGAAAGAATTTTGGGAAAGTGAACCTCATATTCTTGGAGCACTGCAGCGAAGCAATATAACTCATAGACCAATCAGCAGTTTCAAACAAAAGATGTCATTCTTTCCTTCTGCCAGACGTGTATGATAATTCCTCAGTCACCGCAATCATCTTTCTCCCACATCATCAGGGCAGGATGACTCGAGCAGATTCTAAGAGACTAGAGGCCCACAGAACAAGGGATAGCATTAGGGAAGAGTGTAAACTGAGATCTTGCACTGACTAAGCCTGGGGGAAGGGAAAGGGGAAGGAAGAAGGAGGAGGGCAAGAAGGAAGAAGACACTCATTGCTTTGGGAAAGGGATGAGGCTGGGGTGGACGGGCAAGTGGTTAAAGATACAGATTATTAGAATCTGTACAGAAATGTCTTTTTTGGTGCAGTTTCAAGAAAACAATGGTTTACAATCCAAGATGCTTTTCCCTGAGGGAACCAGATACAGGATCTTTGCATGCTTATGAGACAAAACCACAGCATGGACCCTGGCTCTCTGTAACTCATTATATTCTAAAATGTAAATTGACAAAGGGATAGAGAGAGAGGTTGGGGTGGGGAAGCATTGCAAACTGATCGATCAACTGTTCCTTTCTTTCTTTTCTTCTTCATCATTATCCCCCCCCCTTCTCTTTCCCTCACACCCTCTCATAAGTATCTCCTCCCTTCATCCTTGCAAACTCTTCAGAGATTTTTCCAATCTCCCCAAACCTGAGAGAAACATTGGGATGTTCAGGCAGCTCCGATTTTGACTTTTTGACAAGATGTATCTGTAGCTTTTGGTTTTCCTCTCTCATTTTCCCTTGATGGCAAGTCATTCAATCATAGTTCTAAACCTGGAAGGTTAGTCAGTCAAGAAACATTTATTAAGCACCTACTATGTGCCAGGCACTGTGTTTAAGCATTGGTGATAAAAAAAAAAGACAAAAGGCCATCCTTGCCCTTGAGAAGCTCACAATCTTTTTTTAATTAATAGAGTTTTAATAAATAATAATAATAATAAAGTATTTTAATTTTTTCCTGTTACATGTAAAGATAGTTCTCAACTTTTGTTTATATAAGCTTTCCAATTTCAGATTTTTCTCCCTCCCTCCCCTCCCTCACACCTCCCCTAGACAGCAGGTAATCTGATAGAGGTTATATATATATATATATATACATAATAACATTAATCCTATTTCTGCATTAGTCATGTTATAAGAGCAAAAATCAGAGCAATGGTGAAAAACCTCAAAATAGAAAAAAACAACAGCACCAAAAACAAAAGAAATAGTATGGTTCATTCAGCATCTATACTCCACAGTTCTTTTTTTTTTTTCTTGGATTTGGAGATCCTCTTCTATCATGAGTTCCCTGGTACTCTTCTGTACCATTGCATTGGTGAGAAGAATATAGTCCATCACAGTAGATCAACACTCAATGTTGATGATACTGTGTACAATGTTCTTCTGGTTGAGAAGCTCACAATCTAATGGAACAGGACAGGACCTCAAAGGCCAATTAGATACCCTCATTTTGTAGAAGAGGAAACTGAGACCCAGAGAGATTAAGTGACAAACCACTGTGACAGTGAATACCAGAGATGGGATTTGATCTTCTGTCCTTTGACGCCAAAGACCCTGTCTGTCCAGTATAACCAAGCTGCCTCATACTATCATTTTTTGTTTTCACTGAATTATTGATGTAGGGACAGAAGGAAGCATTCCCATTTTCCCACTAACCAACTCAAAGTGAGGTACTCAACTTTTTCCTACAGATTCATGACCACTCAAGGAAGGAGTAAGCACATTAAGAATCAATTTATAATAGTCCTCTGAACCAAAGTCTTAATTGGCCATTACTTTCCTGATAAATAACTGCCTTTGTAATTTTATATATAGAAAAGTTAAAAGAGAATTTTCTTTTAAAAATAAACAAATAAATAAATGGGTAGAATTTTCTTATGTTTCATCACTTAAAATATCAACCATCTATTCTGTAACAAAACAAAGAGGCAGGTATGGGTACTTCATTGTTTTTCTATCTCCAAGTAGTTCTTGGTCTTCAAACAACTAAGAACCAACAATTGGGTATGTTCAGAAAGCATTTAGTATATTTAGTTGAAATTCCTTGTTAAGTAAACATTTTAGAAGCCACCTTCTAAAAACTGAGTAATAGCTCAATTTAGGAAACATTTGTTCAATGTGGATATGTCAGGCACTAGAAATAATACACACACAAAAAGCCCACCCTGGAAGTAGGCTCACCAAACTTCCATGAATATATGCAGATTGATTGGTTGTCATCCTTTGTTCTCAAAGAGGACCAAAATGATATTACTATGTTGCAATTAAAGTACACTGTGTCCAACTGTGACTGATCAGACCAATGAAAGCTTAGAAAGCTCTACCACAATTTGTGCACAGTCAATAGGAATATTTGGAGCAGAGATGGTTCTAAATTTACACATCTTATTTCTTTTTAACTACTGCAATTCTGCTTTGCTCATAGAGCATAGCACCTTCTTTGATAAGGGCATGCCATGCTAGATTGTCCTGAGCCAGTGTCTCTAATGTCACACAATTCTAAAATTCTTCAGAGAGTCCTTGAGAGTGTCCTTGTATCACTTTTTCTTACCACCATGTGAGCACTTGCTTTGTGTGAGTTCTCCTTTAAATAGTCTTTTAGGAAAATATACATTTGGCTTTCAAACAATGTGGTCAGTCCATTGGAGTTGTGCTCTCTGTAGTAGGGTTTGAATGCTTGGCACTTCAGGTTGAGAAAGGACCATAGTGTCTGGTATCTTATCTTGCCAAATGATCTTCAGGATCTTCCTAAGACAATTCAAATAAAAGCAATAAATTTTCTGCCATGGTGCTGGTAGACTGTCCAGGTTCCAGAGGCATACAAAAATGAAGTCAGCACAACAGCTCTGTAGACCTTCAGTTTGATAGGCAGCTTAATATCTTTTCTCTCCCACACTTTCCTTTGGAGCCTCCCAAATACTGAGCTAGCCCTGGCAATGTGTGGATCATTCTCATCATCAATGTGTACATCCCTGGAAAGTATACTGCCAAGGTAATTGAACTTATCCAGCATTCTCCATTTCCTGTAACCATTGGTTTCTTTGGTACAATGCTAGCTGGTTGAGAACCTCTGTTTTTTTGGTGTTCATTTTTAGGTCAAAATTAGAACAAGTGGCAGAGAACTGATCCATACTCTGTTGCATCTCAGCTTCAGCAACTTCACTGAGAGCACAATCATCTGTGAACAAAAATTTGTGTACCAACTTTCCCTCCACTTTTAGTTTTGGCTTGTAGCCTTTTCAAGTTAAATAATTTACTGTCAGTGCAGTAGCTGACCTTGATGCCATTTTTGTCTTTGTAGAAAGCATCTGAGAGTATCACGGTAAAAAGCATTGAGAGCAAGCACACAGCCTTGCTACACTCCATTGGTAACTGGAAAAGTGTGACATCATCATCCATTATCCAGAACCTGTGCAAGCATGCCAATGTGAAACATACAATAAACTTCTCTTGGCAACCAAATTTTGTCATGATAGGATGAAGAGAAATACACAACTAGTAATCACAACTGGGTGGGATGAACTTACCCATAAAATGGAAGCAGATAGCAAAATGGATTAGAAACCAGAATCCAACAACATGTTGTTTACAGGAAATACATTTGAAACAAACAAATACATATATACACACATACAGGATAAAGGGCTGGAGCAGAATCTGCTAAGCTTTAGCGGAAGTTTTTTTTAAAAAGCATGGGCAATAATCATGATCTCAGACCAAAAAAAAAAAAAAAGCAAAAATAGATCTAATTAAAAGAAAATCAGGGAAACTACATTTTGCTAAAGATGTACCATAGTCAATGAAGTAATATCAAAAAAAATTTACAGAAAGTTTTTTTTCTGATAAAAGCCTTATTTCTCAAATATGTTGAGAACTAAGTCAAATGTATAAGAATATGAGTCATTCCCAAATGATATATGACCAAAGAAAATGAACAGGTAGTTTTCAGAAAAAGAAATCAAAGCTATCTATACTTATATGAAAATAATGCTCTAAATCACTATTTTATTTGCATTTGCAAATTTAAAAAATTCTGAGGTGCCATATCACAATTATCAGACAAATGGTGGAAGGGATGTGGGAAAATAGGTATGTTAATAACTCCACTGTTGGTGGAGTTGTGAACTGGTCCAATCATTCTGGAGAACGGTTTGGCCCTATGCCCAAAGGGCTATTCAACTGTGCATAATCTTTGACTCAGAAATACCACTATTAGATCTGTTTACCAATTTAGATAAAAGGAAGAGGAAAAGAACCTACTTGTACAAAAATATTTGTAGTAGCTTTTTGTGGTGGTGAAGAATTGGAAACTGAGGGCATGTCCACCATTGGGGAATAACTAAACAAATTGTGGTATATGATTATGACAGAATACTATAAGAATGTGTTATAAGAAATGATCAGAGGGGTGGTTTCAGAAAAACCTGAAAGATCTTTATGAACTGATGTAAAATGAAGTGAGCAGAACCAGAAGATTATTGTACACAGTAATGACAATATTATAATAATGATCAACTGTGAAAGATTTAGCTGCTCTGATAATTAATTACAATTTATATTCAAGACAATTCCAAAATACTCATGATAAAAAATCCACCTCCAGAGAGATAACCAGTGAATTTAGTGCAAATTGAAATATAATTTTTTCACTTTATTTTTCTTATTTTGTGACATGGCTAATATGGAAATAAGTTTTACATGATTTTACATGTATAATTTATATATGTTGCTGGCCTTCTCTGTAGGTGAGGAAGGAGTGGAAGGGAGTATATTAAAAATAAATAATAAAAAGTCGAAGGTGTTGTTTTGTTTTTTTTTAAAGAATCTACTACCTGGTAGTGTTCTATGAATCTGGGTCACAAAACACTACACTCCCCAGAGAATTATGAAATTCATTCAAAGGGAAATGGAGAGAAACATGACAAGTTTAAGCAAGCTATAACACTTATAAAATTAGGAATTAGAAAGAAGTATCACAAAATATCACAAGATGATCACAAGAAAGATGGGATAGCTAGACATAAGTAAGAATGAGGCTGACAATGAACTGCCCATGTGCCCCAATGATATCAAGAGAAAGAAGGAGGTCCTCCAGGACATTGTGTTTGCCTCCTATGGCAAAGAAGACATAGATAAGAGTCACACGGGATGGCAGGCAGGTAGGTGTGAACATGTCACAATTTGCACTGCTAAAGAGATCATACACATTGATGGACTAATGAGATCATGGATTCATTGGAGTAAATGAGAACGTTTCTATATTCCATGTCCTTTTGCTTTACCTTGTAATTTCTTCCTGGCCTCAGACATAGCCAGGCTTTTCAAAGGTGCTACTGAGTAATAGGTAAAATTATTACTATTTCCATTCAGTAGTCAGCAATGTTTTGTCTAATTATCCTTATGTTTTCTTCAGTTTGCCTTTCTGTTAATTTTCTTGTTGCTTCAAAAGAACATGTCAACATCCCTAACAATTAATAACTTCTCTACTTCCTTGTAATTTGTTTAATATATATTTTAAGATTTTAGACATTATGCCAATCAATGAATGCAAACACATGTACATTTAATGTAGAGTTTTGTGACCATTTCTTTAAGCAAAATATAATGTACTTTCCCATCTCAATTAGTCATATCTATCTTTATTTTTGTTTGACATCAAGTTTCTTGCTCTTACTTTTTTTTTAATTACTGCCGATACATGGTAGATAATTATTTCCCTTCATTGTAAGTCTGTATGAAACTGTTTTAGGTGTAATTTTTTGTGGACAACAAATTGTTGGGATCTGCTTTCTAATCCATTCTGCTATATTACAATACTTTATGAAAGTTAATAACTTGAATGAATAATTATGGTTGTTAAGCTTAATTTTTCCATCCATTATTGATAGGTATCTCATTTAAAAATATACGAAAAGGGAGACAGCTAGGTGGTGTAGTGGATAAAGCACTGGCCCTGGATTCAAGAAGACCTGAGTTCAAATCTGGCCTCAGACACTTGACACTTACTAGCTGTGTGACCCTGGGCAAGTCACTTAACCCTCATTGCCCTGCAAAAAAACAACCAAAAATATATAAGAAGGGAAGTTATGAAAGAGAAGGGGAAAAGGGAGATTTATAGTACCTGATGTGAAATTACATTATAAAGTAGCAACCAATACTATCTTGTACTAGATTCAAATCTGGCCTCAGACACCCAATGCCCTAGGCAAGCCACCCAACCCCAACTGCCCCACAAAAATAGATTAATGAATGAACAAACAAATGAATTAATGAATGAATGAATAAGTGAATAAAATAAATGTTTTTAAGATATCATCCCTTTATATTCAACTCACAACTGTACCCTCTAAAGTACCCTCCATTCAGCTGCACTAATAATGAGAAAGCTCTTATGAGTCAGAAATATCATCTTCCCAAGTAGGAATGTAAACAATGTAACATTTTAATATCCCTCATGATTTCTTTTTCCTGTTTACCTTTTTATGCTTCTCTAGGGTCTTGTATTTGAAGGTCAAATTTTCTATTCAATTCAGGTCTTTTCATCATGAATGCCTTGAAACTCCTCTCTTTCATTGAATTCCCATTTTTCCCCTGAAAGATTATACAAAGTTTTGCTGGGTAGATGATTCTTGGTTGTATTCCCAGTTCCTTTGCCCTCCAGAAAATCATATTCCATGCCCTCTGGTCCTTTAATGTAGATGCTGCTAGATCTTGTGTTTTTCTGACTGTGGCTCCACAGTACTTGAATTGTTTCTTTCTGGCTGTTTGCAATATTTTCTCCTGGATCTTGGAGCTCTGGAATTTGGCTATAATATTCTTGGAAGTTTTCATTTGGGGGATCTCTTTCAGGAGGTGATTGGTGGATTCTTTCAATTTCCATTTTACCTTCTGCTTCTAGAATATCAGGGCAATTTTCTCTGACAATTTCTTGGAAGATCATGTCTAAGCTCTTTTTTTTTTTTTTATCATGGCTTTCAGATAGTCCAATAATTTTCAAATTATCTCTCCTGGATCTATTTTCCAGGTCGGCTGTTTTTCCAAGGAGATATGTCACACTATTTTTTCATTCATTTGGATTTTCTATATTGTGTCTTGATTTCTCATGAAGTCATTAGCTTCCATTTGCTCAATCCTAATTCTTAAGCAATTATTTTCTTAAGAGTTTTTGTATCTCCTTTTCATTTGGCTTTTCAAGCTGTTGACTTTTTTTCATGACTTTCCTACATCATTCTCATTTCTCTTTCCATTTTTTCCTATACCTCTCTTACCTTATCTTCAAAGTCCTTTTTGAGTGCTTGTATGGTCTGAGACTAATTCATATTTCTCTTGGAAGCTTTGGATGTAGGAGCTTTGGCTTTGTTATCTTCTTCTGAGGGTGTATTTTGATCTTCCTTGTCACCAAAGAAACTTTTTAGGGTCAGCATCTTTTTCTGTCTACTCATTTTGGTAGCCTATTTCTTGACTTTTAACTCCTTCTTAAAGTGGGTCACTGCTTCCAGGGCACACTGTCCCAAGCTTCAGGGGGGTCCCACATGGTACAATTTAAGGAGAGGCACATTCTACACTCCCCTAACCTGTGCTCTGGTCTGTATGTAACCACAGGCCTGCTTGCTCTTTAACCAGAGAACAGAATTCTGTTTCACTGTAGTTGCAAGCTCAGGCATGCCTGTACCCCTCCCCCACCTGGCTGCCACTCAAGACTGCTTCCTGGTTCCAAGTATGGGCAACACAACAGAGTTCTGCCTCAGTGCCAGGAGAGACCCCTGCTATCTCCCCCCAGCCAACCACTTGACCCCCTCAGTGGACCATGAGCTGAGTTCCAGAAGTTGCCACTGTTGCAGCCAATTCAGAGGCTCTGGAGGCCTGTTTCTCTGATGCAGATCTGTGCAGGCATGGCCTGGGTCTGGGCTCCACTCTCACCCAGGTGCAGCAGACCTTCCCTGCTGATATTCTAAGACATCTTTGGCTGGAAAGTGATCTCACTCCGTCCTTTTGTGGGTTCTGGTGCTCTGGGAATTGTCTTATGCCATTATGTGAAGCCATTTGTAGGGATTGTGGGCAGAGGTCCAGAAAGTCACTGCCTTTCCTCTGCCATCTTGGCTCTGCCCTCCATTTGGTCCAGCATATTGAGCCAAGAGAGAGAGGAGAGGGTGCATGGAGAGTAAAAGAGAGTCCAAGGAAAAAGAGCTAAAGTTGGAATTTAAACCCATCTTTTTTTAAAATAATAAACATTTTTATTTATAGTTTGGGGTTCCAATTTTTGTCCCTCTTTCCCTCCCTTCCCTCCACCCTCCCTGAGGTGGCAAACAGTCATACATAGGTTATACATGTATGATTATGTAAAACATTACCACATTTGTCATTTTGTACAAAGAAACTTGATTAAAAGGAAAAAATGAAAAGTGAAAAATAGCATGCTTCAGTCTGTTCCATCAATATCAATTATTTCTTTGGAGGTGGATACTATGTTTCATCCATAGTCCCTTGGGATTGTCTTGGATCATGTATTGTTGAGAATAGTCAAGTCTTTCACAGTTTTTCATCAAACAATATTGCTGTCTCTGTGTACAAGGTTCTCTTGGTTCTGCTCACTTCACTATAAATCAGTTCATACAAGTCTTTCCAGGCTTTTCTGAAGTCATCCTGCTTATTGTTTCTTATAGCACAATAATATCATTGCACATCATTTTCAAAACTACCCTGCTTTTCTGTGCTTCCCAGTTTTCTTTTGTTTTCTGCTCTTATGTTTTTATCACTCACTCCCCACCACACCCCACCCTAGAGAAGTCTACCATTAGTCCCAAATATGCGTGTATGTGTGTGTAAAACCATACTACACATACTTCTATTTATCAGTTCTTTCTGTGGAGGTAGATAGCATCTTTCTTCATAGGTCCTTTGTAGTTGATGAGTATTTACAATACTCAAAATGACTTAATTGTTCAAAGTTGTTCTTAAAACATTGTTATAGGGGCGGCTAGGTGGCGTAGTGGATAGAGCACCGGCCCTGGAGTCAGGAGTACCTGAGTTCAAATCCGGCCTCAGACACTTAACACTTACTAGCCGTGTGACCCTGGGCAAGTCACTTAACCCCAATTGCCTCACTAAAAAAAAAAAAAAACAAACAAAAACATTGTTATAGCTACTATGTACAATGTTCTCTTGGTTCTGCTCATTTTACTCTTCATTATTTCCTGCAAGTCTTTCCATGTTTTTTCTAAAATCAACCAGCTCATCATTTCTTATAGCACAGTAGTTTTCCATCACAATCATAAACCACAATTTGTTTAGTCATTTCCCAATTGACAAACACCCCCTCACTTTCCAGTTATTTGACACCACAAATAGGGCTGCCATAAATATTTTAGAACATGTAAGTTATTTTCCTTTTTTCACTAATCATCTTTGGAAATAGATTTAGTAGGGTATTGCCGGGTCGAAAGGTATAGGCAGTTTAATAACTCTTTGGGCACAATTACAGACTGCTCTTCAAAGTGGTTGGATCAGTTCACAATTCCACCAACAGTGAATTAATGTCCCAATTTTTCCCACTTCCTCTTCACAATTTGTTGCTTTCCCCTTCTATCTCCTTAGCCAATCTGATTGGTGTAAAATGATATATTAAGGTTGTTTTAATTTGCATTTCTCTGATCAATGATGATTTATAGCATTTTTCATGACTATATATAGTTTAGATTTGTCATCAAAAAACTGACTGCTCATGTTCACTGACCACTTATCAATTGGGGAGTGACTTGTATTCTTATAAATTTCACAAAGTTTTTAATATATTTGAGATATGAGACCTTCATCTGAGAAACTGTAGGTTTTCCCCAAATTTTCTACTTGCCTTCTGATCTTGGCTACATTGTTTTTTTAATACAAAAACTTTCTAACTTAATGTAATCAAAATTGCCCATTTACACTTCACAATGCTCTCCATCTCTTGTTTATTCATAAATTATTCCCCTATCCACAAACATTCCATGTTGTTCTAATTTTCTCATGATATCTCCCTTTATATCTAGGTCATGTATACATTTGGACCATATCTTGGTAAATGGTGTAAAATATTGGTCTATGCCTAGTTTCTGCCAGATTGCTTTCCAGTTTTCCCAACAATTTTTAATAAATAATAAATTCTTATCCCAAATTGAAATCTTTATATTTGCCAAAGTTACCATAATCATTTGCAACTGTGTATTGTATATCTATTCTGTTCCATTCATCTACCTTTCTATTTCTTAGCCAGTACCAAATAGTTTTGATAATTTCTCTCTTATAATTTAAAATATGGTACTGCAAAAATCTCCTTCCTTTACATTTTTTTCATTAGTTCCTTTTATATTCTTTGATCTTTTATTTTTTTCAAATGAATTTTATTATTTTTTTCTCATTCAGTAATATAATTTTTTGGTTATTTAATTGGAATGGCATTGAAAAGATTAGGTAAAATTGTAAATTTCTCCAAATATTTGTCAGACTTTGGGGCGGCTAGGTGGCACAGTGAATAAAGCACCAGTCCTGGACTCAGGAGTTCCTGAGTTCAAATCCGGCCTCAGACACTTGACACTTACTAGCTGTGTGACCTTGGGCGAGTCACTTAACCCCAATTGCCCTGCAAAAAAAACAAAAACAAACAAAAAAACAAATATTTGTCAGACTTTATTTGTAGATGGGATTATCTTTTTTTTTTTTTTTTTGCGGGGCAAAGAGGGTTAAGTGACTTGCCCAGGGTCACACAGCTAGTAAGTGTCAAGTGTCTGGGGCCAGATTTGAACTCTAGTCCTCCTGAATCCAGGGCTAGTGCTTTATCTACTGCGCCACCTAGCTGCCCCCTCAGACTTTATTTGTATAAAAAGTGCTTTATACTTATGTACATGTAGTTCCTGGGTTTTTTTTGACAGGTATATTTCCAGGTATTTTATACTGTCTACAATTCTTTTAAATCTCTTCTTAGAGTATTTTGTTGTCAATGTATATAGAAATGCTGATGATATATGTGGGTTTATTTTATATCTTGCTCCTTTTCTAGGATTGTTGTTTCAACTAAGTTCCTTTTTGTTTGTTTTGTTTTGGTTTTTTTGCAACTAACTTCTTACTTGAATCTTTAGGATTTTCCAAGTATATCATCATATCATCTGGAAAAAGAGATAGTTTTATTACCTCATTGCCTATTCTGATTCCTTCTATTTCTTTTTCTTATTACTGTTGATAGGATTCCAATACAATATTAAATAATACAAGTGGCAATGGGCATCCTTATTTCTTATTGGGAAGGTTTCCAGCTTATTCCCATTACAAATAATTATTGCTAATGGTTTTAGGCATTTGATTCTCATTACTTTAAAGAAAACCCCATTTATACCTATGCCTTCAAGTGTTTTTAGTATGGAAATAGGTGTTATATTTTATTGAAAGCTTTTTCTGCATCACCTCCTCACCTACAGCCATAGTCTGGGACTGTGTCTGGTCAGCACATTTGGGCCTGGCATCCAGTGACAGCAGAGGGTCTTTCAATCTTCTCCTGCTCAGCTGTCCAACCCTAGGTCTTATTGTTTGTTGATTCAGGGAAGTGTGCCTAAAGGTGTTTACACTTCAAATGGGCCAAACCACTTCCCAGGGAGGTCTTGTCTTTCCTAAGGTGCTCTCAAGTTGCCTTAGGAAAGAACAACTACTTTACCCTGACTTAATTATTTCTGCCTTTCAAAGTTCACTTTGAGGTGATATTTTACCTTGTTTGTAGGAGAATTTTGGAGAGGCTGGTATGTCCTGTCTTATTTTGCCATCCTCCCTAGTATATTGTTAAAGATAAAACTGCAACAGATCCATGTTAAATGGACAGGTCAAAAAAAAAAAGGATTAAAATGGTCAAAATTAAGGTATAACTACATAAAAGTTCTCTAAAATCACTACTCTTCTTTTTTTTGGGGGGGGGGAGCAATGAGGGTTAAGTGACTTGCCCAGGGTCACA
Source organism: Dromiciops gliroides (assembly GCF_019393635.1). Taxonomy (NCBI): domain Eukaryota; kingdom Metazoa; phylum Chordata; class Mammalia; order Microbiotheria; family Microbiotheriidae; genus Dromiciops; species Dromiciops gliroides. The sequence goes on from NC_057861.1 coordinate 581,879,659, forward strand.
CAGCTAGTAAGCATCAAGTGTCTGAGGCTGGATTTGAACTCAGGTCCTCCTGAACCCAGCCAGGGCCAGTGCTTTATCCACTGTGCCACTTAGCTTCCACTTCTCTTCTTTAATCCTAGGAATAATTAATATCTCTCTCTCCTTTTTGGGGGAGGTGGGGGAATGGGAATAGGGAACTCCCAGCATGGAAACTTTCTCTACCAATACAGATCAGTATCAGGTAACTTATAGTCTTAGATTTGCCTGGGCCACGGAGAAGTTAAGTGACTTTTCCAGGGTTACATAGCCACAATGTGTAGAAAATATAAACTGATATTGTGCTAGGGCAACCCTTGGAGAAAACAGGATCCCCTCCATATCACAATAAGCCATCTAAGGAAGCCTTCAGTAGGACACAAAGGAGTCTAAATCTATGTGTATGTGTATATACATATGTGTGTACACATACATGTGTGTACATGTGTCTATGTGAGGGTGTATACTGTGTGACATGTGCACATGTGTGCTTGTGTGTTGAAGATTGTGTATATGCACATATGTGTTGTCTATATGAGTGGGTACATGCATATGTGCATGTACATATGAGAAAATAATTATTAATAATGGGTTTCTTGGGGGACCAAGGGATCAGTCCTTTCTTCCCCAACTCCAGCAAGTCCTTCTCTCCTAGTCTGGGACAAACCCATGGGAACAAAAGAAATGGAGATAGACTCTTTAGCTAAGTGAAGGAAGTATCATACCTAGATAATGGACTTTGCCTTGGGCAACTTGAGTGAGAGTCTTCCCTGAGGTCATCTGTAGAGTTCATTTTAATTTAGACCACCCTCAAGTCAAGTCAACCAATGGAATTGAACGATGCTAACCAATTAGCTTTGATCGATGTATAATGACCTGCCCCTATCAAAAGAAGATAAAACCCTTGGCAGGGTCTCACTCTCTTGGTGCTTAGGACATTTGTAGTCTTGGAAGGTCTTCTGATCTGTCCTTGAAACCATGTGCTGTCTCTCTGAGAGACAGCAAGGGTCTGGGGCTTTTCCCCTGCTCGTGCTAATTACCACAAGATCAATCCTTTACTGGTATATATAATATTAATTAATAATAAATGCTAACTGCCAAAACTGGTGCAATAACAACTAATTATTTATAAAACACAGTTTTAGCCTAATCTTTAAGAAACACGTACTATATACTAATATACATACATACATACATATACACACACACACACACACACATACATACTAAGCATTGTGCTAAACACTGAAGATACAAAAAGTCCCTGCCCTCAAGAAGTTCACTACGTATTACCAGAGATAAGCAAATATGTGCAAACAAGCTATAAAAAGGAAAAATTGGAAATGATTAAAAGAGGAAAGACACTAGAATTAAGACAGCTTGGAAATCTGGAACTCAAAACTTTAAATAAAAAATTTTATTTTTGGAGAGAGAGAGAGAGAGAGAGAGCAACCTTGAAAAAGGCTGCCTATAGATGATGAAATTCTAGTTGGAACTTTTAAAAAGCCAGGGAAACCAGGAGGTAGAGATGAGAGAGCATTCCAAACAAGGGGTATGGCCAGAGAAAATGCCTGGAGCTGAGAGATGAAGTAACTTGTTTGGGGAACAACAAGAAGGCCAGTGACATTGGATGAAGTATATGGTAAGGAGTAAGGTTTAAGAAGACTAGAAAAGTAGGAGGGGAATAGATTATGAAGGACTTTGTATGACAGAGGATTTTTTTATTATTATTTAATCTTGGAGGTGCTGGGGAGCCACTGTAGTTTATTGAATTGAGGGGAGGAAGTGTGTGTGACATGGTCAAACCTGCACTTTAGAAAATCACCTTGGCAGCTAGATGAACAGAGGATGGACTGGGGTAGAGAGAGACATCAGACACACGGACCCACCACAGGCTATTCAATAGCACACAGTAGGCACTCAAGTTCCTATTATGCAATGCAAAATGACAAAAATAGAACTTAATGCAGTTGAAACACTAGGCCCTGCTTTCTGTCATAACCACAGAGCTCAGAAAGAGGAATATTAAAAGACTTTTTTTTAACCCTCTAAATATTCCTATACATGAGGTCACTCAAGCAAATAGCTACTCCACACTTAAATAAGCCTTCAGAGGAAGCCCTTAGTGGGAGATCTGGCACAAGGCAGACACTCAAGTATTCATTGGACCAATACAAAAACAAAAATAAAACTTGATGCAGTTGAAACAGTGAATCTCATTTTTTCATAACCACATTGCTCATAAATAAGGATATTTAACATGTTTTGCCTTCTGAGTTTTCCTATAAGGTTACCCAAACTGTCATCTTAATAAGAATTGTCATCAAACAAAAGCATTTCAGGTAAGAAGAAACTTGAGATCAACTGACAATGAAAGACAGGACTGAAATTACCTCAACAACTTCAGCCTTCTGCTTGCATTTGCAGACCTTGTGATCTCATGGCAATTTTAGGACGGGTCATCCAGGGGTATAGTAGGTGTTCCCCTCCCACTTTGTCCAGTTCTCCTTGGCTTTCTTTCTTCGGATCCTCTATCAGAATAATTGCTAAGCAAAGTGTTGACCTTTCATTCTTTTTTTTTTTTTCTGCTTTGAAAAGAAAATAGCTCCATCAATGTCATTCAAGGAAACAAAAGTCATTCCAAGGCTCACAAAACTGACCATAAGCTTCCACCATTTCCTATTTGTTTCCTGTGTCCTTAGAATCATACCATGTCCTTATCTGCGAGTCACTGGCTGCACAGAGGCCCAACTTAGTCAGGTTATCTCAAAGTTACTGCATTTCTTTTCTCTTCCTATGTCATGTTTACCCAATCCCAACCTCCTGACCATTTCCCTCCACCTCCTAAAAATGCATTCTTCCTGGCCTTCTTTTTTGTAATTAAATCTTTAATTCTTCAAAAAAATATATAAAGATGTATTACTCAAGTCCTTTCACCTCCTCTAGGAAAAATCCCACTTTACAATAGCACAAGAAAAGCAGGGGGCATTTTCCGAAGAAGCCAAAGTTGCTGAAATCCTAGCTAGTCTGTCTAAAATATCTAATGAGTGGTCGCCAATAAATTAGAAGCTTTAGCAAGAGTATTTAAGTGCTTGAGTATTTATTAAAGAGCATTAGGATCTAATGATCAGAGAGAAAGGTAAAAATCTAACTATTTCTAAGAGACCCCATCATCTGACCTGCCATGGCGAGGTCAGGAACCAAAAGGACCCCAGGCTTCCTTCTTCCTCCCAGAAGCCTCCTGTGAAACTGGGAACATCCCATCCACGCGCACACACAGCTCCAAGTTAATTGGCTGGTAGTTTTGATAGACAGTACCCACAAGCAAACGTCACTTCCTGACACCACATGGCTTGCCCTCAGATGCCTTCTCCTTATGGCGGAGCTTTCCTACAGTAACTCTCCAGCAGGTGGCATCACTCCAATCGTTACAAATGTCTTTCCTGCTCCTAGGAAGGCAGCTTTTAAACCTTCCCAACCCCTCTAGGCATCCAGCTGCTGACCCACTAACCTGCTTCTGAGTGCTGATGTCTCAGAAAGTGGGAAATGCACTTTAGTTGTCTGTCCCTCATGAAACAAACCTGTGACTTCAGCAAAACCCACCTTCCACATCACAAGCCCTCCCCAACCAGGAACACACAGCAAAGGAGCATTCCAATAAAAGTACACTTCAGCTCCCCTCTCTCTGCATCTTTTTTTTTGGGGGGGGGAGGGAGGCAATTGGGGTTAAGTGACTTGCCCAGGGTCACACAGCTAGTAAATGTCGTGTCTGAGGTCGGATTTGAACTCAGGTCCTCCTGAATCCAGGGCCAGTGCTCTATGCACTGTGCCACCTAGCTGCCCCTCTCTGCATCTATTACCTGAAACTCCCAGTTTACAAGCAAAGGTGTTTAAAATAAACCGGTGGCATTCGATTCAGCAAACAGTGATTGAGTGCCTGCTTGTATACAAAGCACTTAGGGAAAACACACAGAGAAATAAGATACAACACTAATCTTGAGGAGTTCCCAGTCTAAGACAGTTAGGGGAGGGAGGGTCATGATAAATTTCCCAGTAAACCACTCCTTACAGGAGATCAGATTAAATAATGGAATAAGTCTCAGATGGATAAATGGAGATTAATTTGCTAGTTGTTAAAACAGGTGAGTCACCCAATACTACAATAAGTTATCATTTGATTAGTAATGCTTGTATTGGTTTAAAAAAAAAGTTTCCTAAAGAATTCTACTCATAAAGTATATCTCAATCCTTTTCAAGGAAGCTCTGTGAGCAAAGTGGCTGCAGAGGTAGAAATCCCTCTAAATAGCTCTCAGCAGCACCACATGGGATGAGGAGATGGAAATGCTTATTTTGGAATTAACAAAGGATAAAAAGGCCCCTATTAAATTCACATGGGGAACAGATTTGAAATATTGAAGTACTAGGCATAATGGCTCTTTCTAGTTTTACATATAAGAGAACAAAAAATACTGAGAGGTTAAATGTTTAGAATATAGAAAAAATAAATAAGCAACTTCCCCATATGTATTTTCTGTCTCTCTCTCTATTCAATATCTAACCAAATACCATTTTTCTATTCCCTACACACACATACACAATGTGTCTAAGTATCTTCCTTTTTATTTCTTACACATATACTGTCCCACCCTTTTGTTATGTCCAACTCTTCAGGTTTTCTTGGCTAAGATACTGAATTGATTTGCCAGTTAATTCTCCAGCTTATTTTACAAATTAGGAAACTGAGGCAAACAGGGCTAAGTGACTTGACCAGGATCACACAGCCAGTAAATATCTGAGGCCAGATTTGAACCTAGGAAGATGACTCCAGGCCCAATATTCTATCCAGTGCACCACCTAGCACCCTTCTCTTATTCTGAATGTCTCCAAATCCATTCCATCTATTTCTAGATGCATGCACCATTTCATCACCTATAGTTTTTAAGGTGTTTTTTTCCCCAAAATGAACAATGTCACTCTTTGTGCTATGTAAGTAACAATAGCCCATATTTGTATTACTTGTAGTTTATAAATTGCTTTCTTAACAACTCTATGAGGTGAGTAGTGTAGGTATTTTTAACCCATTTTGCAGAGGAAGAAACTGAATCTCAAAGAGATTAACTAAACATGTCCAAAACTGAACTCCTCTTCCCATCTCTCTACAAATTAACTTTATGATTTCTGTTGATGGCACTATCATCTTCCTAGCCTCCCAAACTTGCAATGTAAAAGCCATCTCTCTCCCTCATCCCACACATCCAATCAGTTGCCCAGTTTCTGTTCCCTTTAAATTCTTTCATGTTCCTCAACCTGTCCTTCCTTTCCACTCTTCTCACTAGAGCCATCTTAATTCAGGTCCTCATTATCTCTCATACAAACTATTGTAAAAAAAAAAAATCTTAATTTCTCTCCCTGCTTCAAGCTTCTCTCCTCTTTGATCCATCCTGCACACCACTAGCAAAATAAATATCCTATTGCAAAGGTCTAGACCTTCAAGGTGACCACACTGCCTATAGGATAAAACGAGGACTCCTTATAGCCTATGTATCTCCCATCTACCATACAATAAGGGATAATTTTCCTACTCCCTTGCAAATTTTAGGTGGGAGATTTCTTTCTCATCCCTCCTCGATTTCATTCATTTATAGATGAGCAGAGAATGATTCTACAACACATTTTTTTCTTATCATCTATATTTCTATCATGTATTAATTCAATGCTTTTGCTATTTAGAAAACAACGAAACCAAAAAATATCTTAAAGGTTCCCTACATACCTAGCTCCAACATACCTTTCCAGCCTATCTTCACAATTCTTCCACTCATGTTTATTATACTCTCATATCTAGCTCCAACATACCTGTTCAGCCTATCTTCACAATTCTTCCACTCATGTTTATTATGCTCTAGTCAGATTAGAATAGTAAGTATTCTTTTTATTGTCCCCTCTGTGCCTCTACTCTGTTCATTTACACAGGCTATCTCCAATCCTAGGTGATGCAGTGGATAGCTGACCTCATCTGGAGTCAGAGGGCCTAAGTTCGAATCCAGTCTCAGATACTTAGTAACTGTATGACTCTGGTCAAATCACTTCACCTTGTTTGCCTCACTTTCTCATCTGTAGAATGAGCTGGAGGGGGCAGCTAGGTGGTGCAGTGGATAAAGCACCGGCCCTGCATTCAGGAGTACCTGAGTTCAAATCCGGCCTCAGACACTTAACACTTACTAACTGTGTGACCCTGGGCAAGTCACTTAACCCTCATTGCCCTAAAAAAAAAAAAAAAAAAGGAATGATCTGGAGAAGGAAATGGCAAACCACTCCACTATCTTTGCCAAGAAAACACCAAATGGGGTCATGAAATGTCAGACATGACTAATCAACTCAACAACAAAAACAAAGGGACTAGAATGACCCTATTGTGCTTCAGAAGGATAAGATGGCAGACACTGACTTACCATTATTGAGGAATAGAAGGAAATTGATGTTGAAGTGAGCAAAGAGACTGAAGAGGTTGCCCAGCTGGTTAAAGTTTATTCCCATCCCTTCTCTCCTCCTGACACTGCAACCATCCAAGTGTAAACCTTCATCACCTCACATGGGGACTATTGAAATAGTCTGCTTGTCAGTGTCCCTACCTCAAGTTCCTTCCCATTCTAGTCCATCTTTCACTTAGCTCTCAAACTGATCTTTCTAAAATGCAGCTCTATGTCACACCCTTATTTAATAAACTCGAGTGGTTCCCTGTTCCCTCCAGGATCAAATATACAATCCTGTGTTTGGATTTTAAAGCCCTTCTTCACCTACTTCACCCTACTTTTCCAGCCTACTTATATCTTACACCAGGCCCAAATATGTCCCCTGCAATCCAGGGACAGTAGCTTCCTTGCTGTTCTTTCTACATGATACTCTATCCCCCAACTTTTAGTGTTTTTAGTGACTGTCCCCCATGCCCAGAATACTGCCCATTCTTCGTGCCCACCTCTTGGCTTCTCTTACTACCTTTGAATCTCAGCTAAAGTTTCACCTTCTGCAAAAAAAAAAAAAAAGTCCTTTTAAGTCCTCAAACTTAGTGTCTTCCCTCTGAAACTAGCTTCATTTCATTCTGCACACATCTTGTTTGTACAATGTTGTTTGTATATTGTCTCCCCACTAAACTGTGAGCTCCTTTAGAGTAGGGACTGTTTTTTGCCACTGTATGTATCGCTAGTGCTTAGCACAATGCCTGATACATGATGGGCACTTAATAAATGTTTATTAACTACAGCCAACCCTGAACTACTTTGGGGAGAAGTGGGCTCCTTTACTATTAGAAGAATTGTAGTAGTTCTAGAGTCAGAGAATCTGCATGCAAATATGAATTCTAACACTACCTATATGACTCTGGGTAAATCATTTAATCTCATTGGGATTCAATGTAAAACGAGAGCATTGGACTAGATGACCCTAGATGGCCCTTTCATGCTCTCTCTACGGCTATAATCTTTATGATTCAATACTTCTCATACAAGATGTAACTCCCAAATTCTTTCCTTTTAAAAAATATAGACAATAGCAGAGAGAATAAGAAAAGACAGGTGAAAGTATTTTGGTGAGAGAACGAAGGTGTGTCCTGCTAAAATTAGAAACAAATATGGAATAAATGGTGGGCAGCAAGGTGGCAAAGCAGATAGAGTGCTGGGCTTGGAATCAGGAAGACTCATCTTCAAATCTGGCCTTGGACATTTAACTAGCTGTGTGACTTTGGGCGAGTCACTTAACCCTGCTTACCTCAGTTTCCCCATCTGTAAAATGAGCTGGAGAAAATGGCAAACCACTCCAGTCTTTTTGCCAAGAAAACCCCAAACGGAATCACGAAGAGTCAGATACAACTAAAAATGACTCAACAACAAAAATAGAGTAAATGAGGTAGAGAGATATGAGAAGTTTATTGCAGTCAGCAGGAGTGTGAAGAAGGCCTTTGCAACCAAGAGCAATATGATTTTTCCTCAGCCATACTGCCAGAAAACACCTACAATTTGAAAAAAGTCCAGAGCAGCACCCAATTGACACACCAATTTTTAGAATTTACTGAAAATGTAATTTTTTCTATTTGTGTTAGAAAATCCATTTGGCAGGAACTCAAAATCTTCAGAAAATGATAGATCTCCCAATCCAAACATACCACATCCTCTCTTAATCGTGGGCAATTTTCTTTCGCTCCAATGGCTTACAATTTTTCCTCCAGAAACAGCTTCAAATGCTTCTGTCCATTTGTAAATATGTGCCTCACCTTAAATCTGATTCTCAGATCACAAGATTATAGATTTAAAACTGCAAAGGGGCAGCTAGGTGGCACAGTGGTTAGAGCACTGGCCCTGGAGTCAGGAGTACCTGAGTTCAAATCCGACCTCAGACACGACATTTACTAGCTGTGTGACCTTGGGCAAGTCACTTAACCCTCATTGCCCTGCAAAAAAAGAAAAAGAAAAAAAACTTCAAGAGACCTCAGAGACCATCTAGTCCAAATTCTTTATTTTATAGATGTGGAAACTGAGTCTCAGAGAAGTCACTTGACTTACCCCGAAGTTGTGTAAGCCATAGAGTCACAAACTTAGAGCTTCAAGGGGACTTAGAGGTTATTTAGTCCAGCCTCATATTTTACAGATGGGGAAACCGAAGCCTAAAGGGGTGAATTGACTTACCCAAGGTCACACAAATATAGTAAATGGCAGAGTTGGGGTTGGAAAATGGATCCCCTGACTCCAAATCCAATACTCTAATGCTTAGAGATACATTTTTCCTTAAGCTATTCATAGTAAAAGGCATCTAGTTTTGAACTCTTAACAAAGGGAAAATATTCTTATTACTGATATTTCATGGGCATAGCAGGTACTTAGAGTCAATGTTAATCAAATGGAGAGGTTAGATGCTACAGCATTACCAGAAAGGTCAGATGCTACAGAGTTCAGAGATTATTCATGTCTGGAACTAAAACGTTCAAATATTCAAACCATTTACTGCTGTTGCTGCTGCTACTGTTTACTTCATCTTTAATTCAACCAGCATTTATTTCTTATTCAATTACTTGTTCCACTTGTCTAATGAAAGACATTTGGATCAAATCAAACCAAAGCTATCTTCATGCTTTGAGAAGGATGCGTGATGTCTTTCTTTTCTCTTTGGAAATGTCTAAATGGCTACATTTTAGATAAAGAGAGCAAAGAAAGCAAGGAATGAAAATAGACAGCGAGTGGAATTCTAAGTAGGCATAGCTAGAAATTCAATAGAGCTCTTTGTTAATAGTCATATAATTTGCCACAACCTAAATGACTGTGTAACATGACACATAACATGAAAGATAAATTTGTCCTTCCCAGGATCACACGAGAAAATCAAAGATTTTGCTTTGGTCATTTCAAAGCTAGGCTTTTTTTTTTTTTGTCCAAACCTATGATTTAATTGGTATAGGGAACTCCCAGTAAGGAAATTCCCTTTACTGATGGAGATCAGCCACTGTTCTATAACTTATAATTTCAGAGAGTTGCCTAGCAAAGGGGAAATAAAGCCAGCCTGTTACTCAAAAAGACCTGAATTCAAGGTCTCATCTCTAACAAATAGTAGTTAGATGAATCTGGGAAAGTCATTTGATGTTTCTGTGCTCCCAGAACTATTGTTGTTGTAAAGAATTAATTGTTATTTGAGGTTTTTATGCCTCAACGTGCACTGGCCTGGGGCTCCACAAACCTCATGGTGCTCCACCCACTGGTTGTAGCCATTGCCAGGGCTCTACCAATAAGCATCTATTAAGCACCCACTGTGTGTCTAGCATTGTGCCAGGCATGGGAATACAAAGACAACAAACGTCATCACCACTTGTCGACACCTACATGGGCCTGGCAAAATTATAATGATTGGAAGCCTAGTGAGGGCAGTCATGTGACTGTCAGAGCGGCCATCCCATTGGCTGGGGCTGTGTGGGGTGTTTTCTAGGTTTGGGGGAGGAGAATTGGGCATTCTAGGTGGAAACTGGAAAGCAACAGGCGTTCTGCTGTGTATTTTCAGCTGATTCCTGGGCGGTGGTATTTTTTCAGGTATTATAATTTCCCTTTCCCCATTTTATTTCCTTTCCCTTGATCCTACTGATCCTGTTTATGTGGTTTTTTTTAAGTTTGTTCTTGTTAAAATAAATCTTGTTCTGTTTTGAGGGAGGCTGCCGGTCTCCTTCCTTGCCCCAATATTGTGGCAAGTCGTTTAGCTAGCACTCCCCAATTAAAAATTGGTCCCCACATTGTTGTTGTTGTTGTTGTTGTTGTTGTTGTTGTTGTTGTTGTTGTTCTTCTTCTTCTTCTTCTTCTTCTTCTTCTTCTTCTTCTTCTTCTTCTCCTTTTTCTCCTTCTCCTTCTTCTTCCTCTTCTTGTTATAATATTAGATATTTTATATATCTATATTATTAGACATTTTCTACATCTTATCATTATTGTTTTTATTTTTATTTTATTTTAATATTTATTATTAAATTATTTTTATTATTAAACATTTTATACATCTTATCATTACAGCCTTGAATGATGAAAAAGCAGTGGAAGGAGTACTCAATGTTAGTGAAATCTAAGATCACAGGGCAGCTAGGTGGCCCAGTGGATAGAGCACTGGCCCTGGAGTCAAGAGGATCTGAGTTCAAATCCAGCCTCAGACACTTGACACTTACTAGCTGTGTGACCCTGGGCAAGTCACTTAACCCCAATTGCCTCACCCTAAAAAAAAAATCTAATATCACTCAAAGTATCAATCCAATACAATTCAACATGTGCCTACCATATGTGGGCTGAGCAGATGTCCTGGTGGACAAAGCCAATTCCTTTCCTAAGCCTATAGTCTCTTCTGCTCCCAATTAGAGCTAAGATCCAATCTGAAACAGGTGCAGCAATGGCAGATAAATCCACAAAGGCCCAAGGCAAGTCTTTCCCTCTTGAGACACTGTGTAGTATATGGAAAGAGCAATAATTCTGGAGTCTTAGAGGACATGGGTTCAAGTCCCACCACTGCTATTTGTTATCAATGTTACCTTGGGCAAGTTAATTAGCTTCTCTGGGTCATCCGTAAGATTAGGAGATTGAACCAGCTAGCTTCTTTGGTCCTTCATATCTCTAAGTCAATGAAAGTTACAAGCTTCTCAGTTTATGGTATTGTGAGAGGGAATAAATGGGGAAAAATATGATACATTTCTAAAGTTTCCTGAAATATTAAGCATCAAAAAATAGCTAACAATTTCTTTTTTCACTTTATTTTGTTACATTTTAAGTTCCAAACTGTCTCTTTCCCTTACTCCCTGCCCTGCCCTAGAAAAGGCTGCCATTTGACAGATAGATATATAGATAGATACATAGATAGATGACAGATAGAGAGAGATGATGGATGGAGATAGATATAAAGAGATAGAGATAGATACATAGATACATAGATGTAAAACCAGACTATGCATATGTCTGTTTATCAGTTCTTTCTCTGAAACTGGATAGCATCTTCCTTCATAAGTCCTTTGTAGTTTATTTGAATATTTATAATAGAATATCTTAGTCATTCACAGTTGTTTGTTGAACAACTCTGCTGTTACTATATACAATATTCTCTTAATTCTGCTCATTTCACTCTTCATTATTTCACACAAGTTTTTCCATATTTTTCTTACAGCACAGTAGTATTCCATCACATACCACAACTTGTTCGGCCATTCCCCAATTAATGGGCATCCCCTCGCTTTCCACAAAGAGAGCTGTTATAAATATTTTAGAACATATAGGTCCTTCTCCTTTTTCCCAGGGAACCTTGGGAAACAGACCTAATAGTGGCATTGCTGAGTCAAAGGGTATACAGTTTTATAACTCTTTGGGGATAATTTATCTTTTACTTTTGAAGATTTGAAAAGTACCGTTATTGTGTCATTTGAGCTTTCCAAAAACCTGTGAGATAGATGCCATAATTATCCCCATTTTCTCAATGCAGAAACTGAATCTCAGAGAGCCCAAGTAACAAAGCTAGTGGCAGGACACAGACCCAGATCTTGTACTCCAGAGATGCCATGCTATCCATTCTACCACAGCATTGGGTGCCACCATGACTGCCAAACCAAAAACTGAAGCCGTCATAAAATCTAAAGCTAAGCACCAATTATGACTCAGCTTGCTATCAAGGAAAGTGTACAGCAAGAAGACCTGGGTTTTAGTTCCAGTTCTGTTACTATCAGGGATATTAGGCAAGTCACAGAATCTCTCTGGCCCTCTGTCTCTTCCTCAGTAAAATGAGGGCCTTGGACTAGATTCACACATTCTTCTATTTCTCTTCATTCAATGAATATTTATTGAGTGCCTATCCAGTGCAAAATACTTTGCTTGATGATTGCTTTACTAGGTAAAACTTGATTCCCATTTTCCAAATTTAAAAGCCTTTGATTCTAAATGGATTGCATTAACACAGGTATGTTCCAATGGCATCTGTCACCTTATTAATTTTGTTGTTGTTCACTTCAGTTGCGTCCAACTCTTCAAAACCCCATTTGGGTTTTCTTGGCAAAGATAGTGGAGTTGGTTTACGATTTCCTTCTCCAGCTCATCTTACAGATGAAGAAATTGAAGCAAAGTTAAGTGACTTGCCCAGGGTCACACAGCTAGTATCTGAGGCCATATTTGAACTCAGATTTTCCTGACTCCAGATCCAGCATTCTATCCACTGTACTGCCTAGCTGCCCTGTGATACCTTGTGGATGCCCAATGAATATTCAAAAAGACTGTGCTAAGCACTGAGGACACAAAGAAAAGTAAAAAAAAAAAGCCAGTCTCTGCCTCCAAGGAGCACACAGTCTAAAGGGGGAGAAAACAAGTAAACAGTTTTGTACAAACAATATTTATACAAGATAAATTGTAGAGAATCTCAAAGAGAAGAAACAAAAAGTATTGTAGGAAATCATACATGACATTCCATCTCATCTCTTCCTTCCACAATGTGTACAGGTGATCCACCATGTCTAGAATGCATCCTCTAACCTCTACTCTGTAGAACCCCTCGCTTCCTTCAAAACAAAGTTCAGATGACACCTGCTACACAAGATTTTCCTAATCCCTTACAGTTGCTAATATTCTCTCCCTCTTGAAATGACCTTGTTTTACTTTCTATAGATTACATATAAATATTGTATTTATCTGTATGTGTGCTGTATCCCTCTTTTCTTAGGTTGTAAGCTCCTTGATGGCAAAGACTTTCATTTTTGTATCTCTGGTACCTTTCATGACCCACTACATAATCAGATGATACAGTGCATAAATAAATTCAACACAGTGCACCAGCGCAACACAAGCACCTCAGGTGCTTAATAAATGCATGTTGCATTGATTGGCAGGGATCTTAGAAATCATTTAGTTCAATGTAGAGTTTGGGGGTAGGGAGGCCAATTTAGTCTCTCATATTCTGTCTGTGGGATATTCTTTGTGTTACATGGTGTTTATAGGGAAAATTCCAAAATGACATAGCAAACCCATTTTAAACCCATAAAGTACAAATTCTGTGGGTCACTAAGAGTATGTGGCCATAAAGGAATGCAGGTTCCTCATTTTTCTATGACTGTCAAAAATGCCATGAGCCCAAAGAGATAGGTAGACACTACCCAAACAGTTCAGACATTGTACAATGACAAGCCACTTGGAACATCAGTTTGTTATCACATATATGTTGTTTAAAAAGAAAAGACTGGGGCCACTGGAAAATTATGTAAACCCTTGAGGCTCATTTTTCAAGAGCAAGACTCTTGCCTGCTTTCTGTATTAAGCTGAGACAGAGGAAGACACCATATAATCATAGGCTCTTAGAGCTAAAGCTGGAATGCACTTCAAAATATCTAGGCCAACCCTCTAGTCATGCAGCTGAGGAAACTGAGACCCAGGCAGGGAGTTTAAGTGACTTGCCCAAAGTTGAGGAACAAAGGTTTGTTTTGTTTTGTTTTGTTTAAGAAAAGTATGCCTACCCCACAATTTATTGTGCGGTTGGCTGATTTGTAGACATGTCTTATTTTCTATTCATGTTATTTACTAACACGACATGAAATCCATTCTCTTAAGAAATATTGTCAGGGCAGCTAGGTGGCACAATGGATAGAGCACCGGCCCTGGATTCAGGAGGACCTGAGTTCACATCTGGCCTCAGACACTTGACACTTACTAGCTGTGTGGCCCTGGGCAAGTCACTTAACCCCAATTGCCTCACCAAAAAAAAAAAAAAAGAAAAGAAATATTGTCAAGATGCAAAATATAAATACCCAGCCCCAACTGAGAATTGAATCTGCATCTAGCAGTACCTGCAGGCAGCTCAAACTCAACATGTTCAAAACTATGTTTACCATCTTCCTGGGTAAAAAACCTGTACCTCCTCTCAATTTCCCTACTTTAATTGATGACAATACCTTTCCCCCAGGTATTTAAGCTGGAAACCTTAGAGTCATCTTTGACTCTTCCCTCTCCCTCACCCATTATATCAAATTGGTTGCCAAATCCTGTTATCTCTACTACCACGAGATCTCTAGCATCTGACCCCTCTCAGTTTCCTCATGATCTCAGTTTCCTCTGAGGATTTCTGAGGTCCTTTCCAACATTAAATCCAATGATTCTATAGCAACTCTTTTTGTGGTGGCAAAGAACTAGAAATCAAGGGGATGTCATCAACTGGGGAATGGCTGAACAAGTTGTGGCATATGATTGTGATGCAATACTATTGTGCTATAAGACATGATCATGATGCTCTCAGAAAAACCTGGAAAGACTTACATGAACTGATACAAAGTGAATTGAACAGAACCAGGAGAATGGTATACACAGTAAACAGCAACAGTATATGATGAAGAACTGTGAATGACTTAGCTATTGTAAGCAATACAATGATCTGAATACAGTGCCGAAGGACTTGTGATGAAAAATTCTAGACGTTGCCAGAGAAAGAACTGATGGAGTCTGACACATCGAAGCATACTATTTTTTTTTACTTTTTGGTTTTCTTTCACAAAATGACTAATATGGAAGTATGTATTACATGATTCCCCATGTAAAACCAATATCGGATTGCTTACCATCAGATATGGGGAAGGGTGTAACGATTGGAATGACGCCACCTGCTGGAGACTTACTGTAGAAGAGTTCCGCCCATGAAGTGAAAGTCTTTGAGGGCAAGACCAGGAGTCTTTTCTTTGGCATCAGGAAGTGACGCTGGCTAGTGGGAGGAAGAAGGAAGAGACTGGCGCTCGGTCTCGGGCTCTTTCCTGAGGACTGCAGCAGAGAAGGGAGCTAGAAATGCGCTCTCCCTTTAATAGATAGGAATCTAGACCTTTCTCTCTCTCTTTACCAAATTCTTATTCTCCTTAATAAATGCTTAAAGCCTAACTCTTGCTGAAGCCTATAATTTATTGGCGACCACTCATTAGATATTTTAGACAGACTAGCTAGAATTTTAGCCCTTAACAGATGGCAACCACGACAGCGTCACTTCCTGATGCCAAAGAAAAGACTCCTGGTCTTGCCCTCAGAGACCTTTGCTTCATGGGCAGAACTCTTCTACAGTAAGTCTCCAGCAAGTGGCGTCATTCCAATCGTTACAAGGGGAGGAATAGAGGGAGGGAGAGACTTTAGAACTCAGTTTTTTTTAAATGTTGAAAATTGTTTTACACGTAATTGGGAGTAAATAAAATATTATTAAAAAAAATAAATCTTATGATTCTCTAATCTCCACTCCCACGGCTACCACCCAAGTTCAAGTTCTCACCATCTCTCACTAGATTGTGATAGTCTGGCCTTCCTTCAGTCTCAACTTTCACACCACTGCTGAGTCTTCCTATGCAAGAGTCTCTTTTACCACACCACTCTCCCATTCAAAAATATTAAGTGGCTTCCTATTGCCTCTTGGATGAAATACAAATTCCTGAGCATGTCATTCAAAACTTTCACTGATCTATCCCCAACCTATCTTACATTTCTCCCATTCACAAAATCTACCTCCCAGATAAATTGGATTTACTAGCTGTTCCTTAATCTCATCTTTTACTTTCTGAACCTTCCCTCAATGCCTAGAATGTTCTCCATTCTGTTCTTTATTTGAAAAACTTTTTTCTTTATTTAAGGAATCCTAGCTGCAAGTCAGGTTTGCCTTTAAATTTCCTTCTAAAACTTTTGTGCATATCACATAATACCTTGTACCATATATACATGAGCTCTATTAAACTACAAATTCTATGACCAAGAGCTGGCCTTTCATCTTTGGAATCCTACCACCTAACACATAATAGATATTTAATAAATATCTGTTAAATTGAATTGAAATATGAACAAATGCATTCTCTTTTACAATTGATAAATGGCCAAAGGAGCAGGCAGTTTTCAAAGGAAAAATGATCCAAGCTATTAATAGTCACATAAAAAATGATCCAAATCACTAATTATTAGAGAAATGAAAACAAAAGCAACACTGAGGTTGACCTCACCCCAAGCAGACTGGCAGAATTGACAAGAAATGAAAATGATAAATGCTGGAAGTGCTGCAGGAAAACAGTCCCATTAATGCACTGTTGGAAGTGCTATGAATTCATACAGCCACTTGGAAAGCAATTTGGACCTATGCTCAAAAAGTCACTGAACTGTGGAAATATACTCCTTTGACCCAGCAATACAACTCCTAGTCTTACAGTCCAAAGATATTAAATAAGAGTAAGAGAACACACATGTCCTCTTTGTATTTTATAGCAGCTATTTTTTGCAGTAAAAAAAAGAACAGGAAACTAAGGGAGTGCCTCTCATTTAGGAAATGACTAAAAACATAATGGTATATAATGGAATATTAATCCTTTTCCAAAAGAAATGATGAAAGGGACAGTTGCAGTAAAATCTGCTCATGGGTAGCCTGAACAAATATAATATAAATAACAATGTTATCTAAATTAATTTATGTGTTCTGTACTTTACCAATCAAGTGAGAAAAAAAATCATAATGAAACTCATGTGAAGGGATAAAAGGTCAAGAATCCTAACAGAAATAATGGAGAGGAAAGTAGAAATAAAAGGAAGCTAGCAAGACCAGATCTTAAACTATACTACAAAGCAGCAGTCATCAAAATGATTTGGTACTCTCTATGAATGAGAGAGGTGGAGCACTAGAACAGGTTAGGTACATAACATACAGAAGCAAGTCAGTCTAATAGCCTAGTTTTCAATAAGCCAAAAGGACAGCTACCAGGATAAGAACTCACTATCTGACTTATGTCATGACTGCTTAGAAAACTGAAAATCAGACACGAGGCCAAAATTGAAGATTAAGTGGGAAAGTAATAAACATTTATTAAGTGTGCCTACTAAGTGCTTTATAAATATTATCTTGTTTGATATTATCTCTGTGACCTCATTTGGGCCTTTCTTGTCAGAGATACTAGAGTGGTTTGCCACTTCCTTCTCCAGCTCATTTTACACATAAGGAAACCGAGGCCAACAAGGTTAAGGGACTTGTCCAGAGTCACATAGTTACTAAATATCTGAGGTCAGATTTTACCTCAAGAGGATGAGTCTGAAGACTCATCCTGGCACTCTATGGGCTTTATCACCCAGCTACCCCCTTGCATATAGCAGCTACTTTAAAATTGCTTACTGGGTTGAATTAGATGAAATGAGAATGGATGTAAAGTCCATTATAACTAAAAAGAACTACATAAATGCAAGGGAAGACAAAGAAAATAAAACATTTGATGGGGAAAGTAATATGCTTACTAAAAAAAAAAGAAAAGAAAAGAAAAGGGGAAAATGTCTCTTGCCCTGAACATCTTTACAGATTTAGAACAGGAAGGGACATGGATTCCAACCTCTTATCTTATAGATAAGGAAACTGAGGCTGAGAGCAATAAGTGATTTGCCCAGGATCACAAAGTGTCTGAGACAGCTTTCATATCCATATCTTTCTTTCTCCAAATCCAGCACTCTATTGCCCTACACAAGGATGTATCTTAATATATGAGATGGATTGGTTATCCCTTGAAGAATATTTATATAGAGTGATTTCAACTGTTTTGGAAAAAGCAGAAGAAATCAAGAGTAGGTGGCATCATCAAAGTAAGGGAGGATGAAGGAAAAAATAGAAATGCACTGGTTTTATACTTTGGGCAAAGAGAAAGAGAGCAAATCATCACTTTGCTTATGTCTGTCCTGGGACAATCTCTCTATTGCTCTATGTTGTAATTTTCCAAATCTAGCTAGTGAAAGACAACTTTGTATCCACTGACCTTGCTGTGAATGGAATCTTAGAAATGTCAGTGACTTATAGATATAATGTCATCTTTGTTTTTAGATTTGTTTCCTAGGGAGAAAAAGTGCTTGTAAAACTCTGGTCTTCCCCTCCCCCCTCTAGGATGTCATTAAACAGCTGTTATTTACTTAGCAACCTTAGATAAATTGTTGCCTGTGCCACAAAGGATTATGACTGCATTTATCAGATGCTATTGAAACTCTACAGGATAAACTTGCTGCTTCCTACACTGATCAGTAGCCATTAGATTAGAAATCTAACTGCTTTTTTAAAAAGAGGGGTTGACCTTTCTCTTTTTTATTTTTTGGAGAAATCTCCAAATGTCCTACACAGTTGGATAAACACAAATAGCCAAGAACTGTGTTCTTTTAAGATCCCCTTCATTCCAAAGGCCAAAGTTGCTCTTACTTTTATAGATTGTGTAGCCTCACCCCCAGTCTTAGCTTTCCCAGCCCACTCTCAGGACTCTACTATTCCTTAGTTCTCTCTTCTCAGGGGCCCTGGGTCTGTCTTTCCATCTCTTGAAAGTCAACCTGGCTCTCATTCATCAGGGTGTGTCTCATTGATCTGAAGATTTTGTTTTGAAGTTTGGTTACTCAAGAACAGTCCTGGTAGCAGTGTCAGAAGAGAGAAGAGTACTTGAATGAAATTACAAAGATAGAAAAAAAAATAGGACTTGGCAATTGATTGGATATGGGGAGCAGGAGAGGAGTGAGGAGTCAAGAACAACATGTAGGTTTCTGGCCTGGATGACTAGGAAGATGGTGATATCCTCAACAGTAACAGGGAGGTTCGGAAGAAGAAAATAGGAAAGCTTTAAAGGAAAAGATAATAAATTCAGTATTAGACGTGTTAAGTTTAAGATGTCTAGTAGACATTTAGGTAGATATATCCAATAGGCAGTTGGAGATACAAGGATGGAGTTAGGGAGAGAGGTTGTTGTTGTTGTTGTTGTTGTTGGTGGTGGTGGTGGTGGTGGTGGTGGTGGTAGTGGTTCAGTCATTTTAGTTGTGGAAGACTCCTCATGAACCTATCTTGGGTTTTCTTGACAAAGATACTAGAATGGTTTGCCATTTCCTTCTCCAGCTCATTTTACAGATAAGGAAACTGAAATAAACAGGATTAAGTGACTTGACCAGCATCACACAGCTAGTAAGAGTCTGAGGCCAGATTTGAACTCAGGAAGATGAGTCTTCCTGACTCCAGACCTGGCACTCTATACACTACACCAAGTGGATAAATAAATCTGAGAATTGTCTGCATAGAGATGATAATTGAATCCAAGGTCACTGATGATATCACTAAGTGAAAAAGAAGAAGGTGCAGGGCAGACACTCATGGTTATCAGACATGAACTAGATGAAGAACCAGTAAAGGAGACAGAGGAGGAGCCAGCAACAGGAGCATTGTATGTCCCTAGAGAGCAATGCCACAAAAACCTAGAGAGAAGAAAGTATCAAGGAGAACGGAGTGATCAACAGTACCAAAAGCTATGCAGGAGTCAAGAAAAGTCAGTGGCATGTAGGATAGTACAGTTCAGTCACAGAGTTAGTGAAGAGGAGCGAAGCATTCCTCTTGGAGGCAATATGGAACCACTGAAATTTCATGTCATATTTTAAAAGTAAGTTAACTTTTTTTTCTTTCCCCCCTCCTAAAATAAGTTGACATATTACTTATGTGGTCCAGTGGGACTCAAGAGAAAAATGGTACCTCACCTCTGTTTTAAATCAAGTGAGTACACTTTGGGAAATGGAGAATGCCAGAGGTAAGGAGACTCCAAAATAGCGAATGACACTAGAGCAGAGGAAGGAAAGAGACTATAATATTCTTACATCCTGGAAGTTGGGGGAGACACTTTCAGGGATACTGAAAATAGTTTTTGCCCTACCGATTCCATCAGGACAAAACAAATAACATCTAAGTTGCACAATACCTCAATGAGAGCTATGCAAGAGAACTTTGTTATAGTAATGAATATATAGGTTCTGTGGCATCTGGTGGAAGAACCTTCAAGAGAAAAAAATGGGAGTTCCAGAGACAGCAAGAAATCAATGGTCAAAATTGTTTGTTTTAATTCTAGATGTGTAAATGATAGATCTCCATGGATTATTAATATATCCCACCATCACCACCACCCTGTTAATGATTGAAGTGGAGGTTCAAGGCCAGAGTGGCAGTGGTGAAGAGAGCCAAAGGAATGAAGAACCAATGGAGTGAGGATAAGAAGGACCAGGGGTCCTCCTCACCTTCCAAGGAGTAGTTGCCCAGAAGCTGATAAAAAGCAGGTGCTAGGTTAACAATTTTCACCTGGAATGGAGGGGGGTGCTTTCCCCTCAAGTGGCTCAGCATTGTCTCTTTAGCCATGTTCCTGGAAATAAAATCTGTACATCCATGAGGGAAAAAAGAACACAGGAACAGTTTTTCTACTTTCTTGAACATGAACCTTAAACCAGCTCAACTGGATGAGGCAGAGACAGCCTTCAGTTCTGAAAACTGATGAGGTGGCATTTCTGAGTGTCCCAGCAAAAGGTCCAGGATATTAGTTTCAATGACTGGAATTTGAGTTTTTCGATAGAGTTTTGATGGAGTTTTTTGAGGAAAGATTTGAGATCTGCACAGAGGAAAGCAACATAATATTAAACCAAATCACTTTGAATTGGGGGAGGACAGGAGTCTCTCCTCCTCATCCTTGACACCATCGGAATTTAAGTTGGCATAACAAACTTCACTAGGGTCACATGTCTCCCCACAATAAAAAAGTCAGGCACTTATTAAACAACAAGCATTTGTTAAACTCTAGAAAGTTAAATAATTTACTCCATGATACTAAATATCCATTCATAGTAGACAAAAAATCTTATGAAGACAATTTATTTTAAATTGGAATGAATTTGAATCAGAAAAAAACCCAAATTAATAGTGAAAAGAACTCTCTTAAAAGTGTACAAATAGAGACTTATATGTGTCCTGTTCTTTCTCCTTTAAGAATTAGGAAACCTGGATTCTAGTCTCAGATATCTGATGCTGGAGTGAAGTACTGATGCACACTCTTGCTATTATTATTTCATGCAGTTCTGGAAATACTAGCAACAGCAATAAGAAAAGAGAAATAATTAAAGATAAAACAATGGATAGAGAGGAAACAAAACTACCCTCCTTTGTGGATGACATAGTGGTACACTTGGGAATAAGCAAATATATTAAGGCAATTAATAGCTTCAGCAAAGTTTCAGGCTACAAAATAAACCATCAAAAATCAACAACATGTCTATATAATAGTAACAAAACCAAGAAACAATAACAAAAAATGAAAATTCTATTCCAAATAACTATAAAATGCATTAAATATCTGGGAATCAACCTACCAAAACACACAAAAGATTTGTACAGATTCAATTACAAATTGTTCTTTAAAGAAAATTTTTAAAGTAACTTAAATAGCTGGAGGAATATTCAGTTCTCATGATTAATCCATGCCAATATGATAACAGTGACAATACTACCAAGGTTAATTTACATTTTATGCCATCCCAATCAAATTAGAAATGGGGTACTTTATAGAACTTGACAAAATAATAACAAAATTCATTTGGAAAAAACAAAAAATCTAGAATAGCAAGGGGAATGATGAAAAGAAGTAGGGATGAAGGGGGAATAGTACTTCCAGACCTCAAACTTGACCATCTGGTACTGATTTTTTTTTAAAAATAGAGAGATAGATTGGTAGAACAGACTAGACAAGGGAGAATCAGAAACAATGGAACTCAGCAACCCAGTATTTGATAAGGTGGAAAACATAAATTACCTAGGGAAAAACCCTGATTTGATATAAACCATTGGGAAAATAGGAAAGCAGTCAAGCAGGCTTAGACCAACCCCTACAGCATATTCCATAGTCCATTCTAAGTAGATACACAACTTTAATATTAAAGATAATGTTAGTAAAAATTAGAAGAGAAACAGATCACATACCTCTCAGAGCTATGGGTAGAAGATATATTTAACCAAACGAGATACAAGCAATTACAAAAGATAAAACAGATAATCATGATTACATGAAACCAAAAAACTTTTTTGCACAGACAACATTAATGTACCTAGTATAAGAATAGAAATGGTCAAATGGGAAGAAATCTTTTGACCAAATTTCTCTAATAAGGATTTGGATGCACATAAAAATATGTGTGTGTGTGTGTGTGGATACACAATATACATATATGTATGTGTATGTATATGCACGTGTATTATATGTGTATATAAAAAACTAATAGCCATTTGCCAATAGATAACTGGCCAAAAGATATGAACAAATAGTTCTCAAAAGAAGAATTATAAAATATTCACAGCCTCATGAAATAATGTTCAAAATCTCTAATAACAAGAGAAATGCAAATCATAACAACCCTGAGGTTTCATCTAAGAGGCGAACATGACACAAAATGGCAATAGTCCATGTTGGAGGAGTTGTGAAATGATAGGCACACTAATATAATTTTCAGTGGAGGTGTGAAATGGTACAACAATTTTGGAAAACAATTTGGAATTGTGCAAATAAAGTGACTCTTCTCTCCCCTTCCCTATATTATTATCTTTATTTCTGTCATTTCCACAAACTTGACTCTAAGGAACACGAGGAACACAAAGTCTAACTTAATCTTTGTATCTCTCCTAGAGCCCATCAATAGGACTCTACCCATATTAGGCATTTGAATTAAACTACTGAAGTTAAGTGATATCTTTTCTATGGGCTTCAGTTTCTTAGCCTATAAAATTGGAGAGTTGGATTAGAAGTTGATCTTTCATTCTGCCTCTAACAATACATTTTCATACCCTGTTGGGTCTCCTTGCAAGTAGTCCTTATGATATAAACCCTAACCCATCCATGCCTGCCCATCCCTGCAGATCTTATCCATATTTGCCCATAGATTAGCCACAGGGGATCAACCCATGATTGGGCTGAAGACCCCATGAAGGTCTTACTCACATTTTCTTGGCATCACAAGAATAACAGTGGAGCAGGAAGGCAATCCATTTCTTGCTCTTGCCAAGTGACCATTTTTCTTCTGCACATTTCTTTGATGTAACCCTTTAAATTTTATAGTAAGATTCCGTTATTCTTAATGACTCCAGAATTAGTCAACCCTAAAGTGACTTGGTTTTAAAAAGCAAAAAATGGCTACCTAAATGGCAAAGTTGGAAGGCCTGATGGCTAGCCAGGAGTAGATAGCTAGAAAAAAAGAATGGTATATAGAAGGGGAAGATGTGAATGAGTGTGAATAACATGACTACAAAAGCAAAACTTGAGATAGTGAGCCTCTACCACATCACTAAGATATAGAGAGAGATACATACACATAGAGAAAGACATACATGTACACATATATGCATGTGTAATTATATACATGTGTGCGTGTGTGTGTGTGTGTAGCACCAAGGGCAAGAAAATAACACAACTATAGGAAAAGATTGTAATTCAAATAGAGGTTAGTACTGGCTCTAAGGTGGGAGTCTAGGCTTTATAACTAGAAGGCACTTTAGAGAATTCACCCAACCCATTTTACACATGAGGAAAATGAAGCTATGCCACTCACCCAAATTCAAACAATAAGATGGCAGAGTTAGGATTAAAATGAAATAATATTTACTTACTTACACATTGCCTGCCACATAGTATGTGCTTAAGAAACATTTGTTCCCTCCTCCTCCTTTAAAACCCCCAGATCCCCTGACTTCAAACCCCACTAATTTCCCCCCTTGTCCTGTGGCTGTATCAAAAGGGAAAAGACTTCAGCAAGAAAGGGTATTTTAAGGCAGGGCCAACTCTGAGTTTTCAGAGTCTGAAGCAACTCCTTTCCTTCCTTCTGAATCTTCCAAGTACCATATGTTTCAGGGTGAACTGGAAAGATAATTGCCTCTCTGTGGCCAGAAGATGATCAAGGCACTGCTCTTAAAATAGACACGTGGGCAGCTCTTTGATCTTTTGATAGCAACAGTTAGTGCCCTGTTCCTTTCCCTGACCACTCCAGCTGAAAATAATTTCTTCCTCTTCTGAACTAACTCCTACTGTATACTCACTGGCTGTGCCACTCATAGGATGTTTAGCATATGCACAGTTGCATTATATGACCATGGATTAACATACATGTAAGCTTCTCAAGGGCAGAGCCAGTGTAAAAGGCTCCTAATCAGTTTCCCTGCCTCATATCTGTCTCTTCTCCAACCCATCTTCCACATAGTTACCAAAGGGCTATTTCTAAAGCATGGATCTAATCATGTCTATCTCCTGCTCTATAAACGCCAGTGGTTCCCTATCAACCCTAGTATCAATTACATACATCTCTGGCTCTTAAAGCCCTCACACTTGTTTCTGAACTATTTGTCCAGGCTTATTATACATTACTCGCAAGTATACACTCTACAGTCTGGCCAAAGTGGCTGTACCTCATAAATGACAATCCATCTCCAATCTCTATACCTTTATACTGACTGTGTCTCATACATGGAATGCATTCTCTCCTGACTTCTATCTCTTAGAATCTCTAATTTCCTTCAAAGTTAAGCTTATACCCCTGTTCCTACATAAAGCCATCCCTGATCCTCTTTCTGGCTCCTAGTGTCTCCCCACCTCCACCCCCCAAAAGGATTGCCTAATATTTATTGCCTTGAATCATGTTGCTTGACTAGGAAATTCTAGTTTTCATAGTTGTCTCTCCCTTATGTTTTGACTTGTGTATTTCTAGTATTTTTTGCATATAGATGATGATGGTGGTGATGGTGGTAGTGGTGGTGGTGGTGATGATGAGAGAGAGGATAGAGAGATGATAGAGAGATGATAGATACATACATACATAGATTATAGATAGATGATAGATAGATAGACAGACAGACAGACAGACAGACAGACAGACAGACAGATAGAAAGATAGATAGATAGATAGATAGATAGATAGATAGATAGATAGATAGATAGATAGATAGATAGATAGATAGATAGATAGATGGTTGTCTTTCCCTACAGGATGTAAAACTCTTTGAGAGGGCATAGACTGTTTTCACTTTTTCTTTGTATCCCCAGCACCTAGTTTAGCACCTGGCATGATATGATAGATAACATGCTGGACTTAGAGTCAGAAAGACCCAATTTCAAATTCCACTAGCAATGACATTTGGGCGAAGTCACTCAATTTTTATGTGCTTCAGTTCACTCATGTCTAAAATGTGGAGTTTGGAGTCTATGGCCTCTAAATTCCATTCCAGTTCTGAACCTATGGTCCTATGATATAATAAGTGCTTTAATAAATGCTTATGGATCGATGGATTGATTACACTCTCCTTAACTTCTTGCCCATACTACAGAAGACACTCAAAAGATATTTGTTGGTTGATTGAAGACCTGACCTGTATTCTACTAGTTAGAAACCAAGTACTCCTGGGAATGCCACTCTTCTCACTCTCTAAAACAAGGAAATTGAAACAGAAGGTCTCTTAGGACTCTGATATTCTAAGGGGTGTGCTGGTAAATGTTTAACAACTGACTCTCTGGAATGGCAAATGTATGCATGACATGCTTTTAAGTTTCATCTGCATTATTTACATTTACTCCATTGCTTTCTTAAATCTAGACAATCAACAATATATAAATATAAATCAAGCCCTGATTTGTAGTGTTTACCAGTTTCCAAGGCATAAATGTTCACAATGAATATTTAACAATCAGCTCTTAAAAACTAATTTGAGGGGGCAGCTAGGTGGCGCAGTGGATAAAGCACCGGCCCTGGATTCAGGAGCACCTGAGTTCAAATCCAGCCTCAGACACTTGACACTTACTAGCTGTGTGACCCTGGGCAAGTCGCTTAACCCCCATTGCCCCTCAAAAACAAACAAACAAACAAACCTAATTTGAACTTGCTCCAGGACACCCCTGGTTCTAAGGTTCTATATACTAATGTAGTAGGCAGGTCCTGGACAACGAGTCTTCCTACTTGCTAGAAAGATGCTAGTTGTTAGTTGTGCTAGTGCATTCCTTTATTCCATGCCACTAGGAAGGCTGATCAATAACTTCAGTTCAGGAGCTCTGAGACACAATAAGTTGAAAGTCAATCCAGTTTCCAAACCAACCTGGTACCAATAAACCTGGTACCAATATGGTGCGTCCCTGAGAGTGGGGAGTCACCAGGCTAGCTAAAGAGAGAAGAACCAGTTCATGTCAGAAAAAGGACAAGTCCAAGTGTCAGTGTCTATCACCAGTAGGAATGGGCCTGTGAATGGCCACTGTACTTCCAGCCTCAATGAGATAAGGAGACACAATCTCAAAACAGGAAGGGAGAGAGGAAGAAGAGGAGGAAGATGATAAAAAGAGGAGAAAAGGGGGAAGGAGAAGTGAGGGAAAGGGGGCAAGGAGGAAGAGGAGAGAAAGATGGGGAGATCAAGAAGGAGGAGAAGGAAGAGAAGAGAGAAGGAGAAGGGAGGAAGAAGGGAGGAGAACAAGAAGAGAGAGAAGAAGAGAAGAAAAAGGAGGAGGAAAGGGGGAGAAGAGAGGGGGAGAGACAGAGAGGGAGAGAGACCACGGTGGGGCAAGAGAGAGAGAGAGAGAGAGAGAGAGAGAGAGAGAGAGAGAGAGAGAGAGAGAGAGAGAGAGAGAGAGAGAGTTGTTGCATATTCTGAGCAGAGAGCAATTAAGTGGCAAACATCCCTGTTCTTCAAGCTAAAAGAAGCAGGGTGGGGCCATAGAACAGTTTGATTTATATCCTTGACATGAGAGCAATGAGCAAAGTGAGCTCTAAGATTTAAAAAAAAAAATATATATATATATATATATATATATATAGGGAAGCAGCTGTTCGATGACAAGCCAGGGAAGTGACAAAATTCAGGGTTAACTGCTCTGACATTTCCTCCAAAGCAGCTGGAGAGCCCCATGATGAATGGGGAAATATGACAGGATTCAAAGATAGCAAAGCATGAATGAGCCATGAATGTTATTCCTGGAATTCACATGTAGATGACAGCAGTTAATTAAGGACCAATAAGCTGGAAGCTGTAGATGATCAGTCCCAACTAGGGGGTCTCAATTATTTTAAGAGCGCAAAATAGTAGATTGACAGAAGGAGATGCAACAAATAAGGGTGGTTAGCCTGGAGACTTGAAGAGTCAGGAAGGAAATAATGTTATTTGTGTTGAAGTATTTGAAGGGCTGTTCTGTGGAAGAGGGATGAATTAGACTTGTTCTGTGCGACCCCATAGGAAAGAACCAGGATCAATAGGTGGAAGTTTCAAAGGAGCAAAATTAGACTTGGTTTCAGGAAAAAACAAAAACAAACTTCCTAACAGTTACAACTGAGCTGCCTTGAAAGGTGGTATGCCCCCCTTCCTTGGAGGTTTTTAAGCAGAGGTTGGATATGTATATCAAGTATGTTATAATAGGAATCAACCTCAGTTTTCTCATCTGCAAAATGGGGATGATAATAATAATGGCATCTACTTCATAGTGTTGTTGTGAGGATCAAATGAGATAACATAAAGTATTGTGCAAACCTTAAGGTGATATATAAATACTAGCTATTATTATCCCTATCCATCAGATTTATTATCTTCCTTTAAGACTTCTTTAAATTAAAGTGAGGTTGGAAAGATGGGTTACTGGATCATAAGATCATAGATATAAAACTGGAAAGAAATTTAGAAGCCAAAGAGGCCAACTCTCTCATTTTATAGATAAGGAAGCTGAGGCACAAAGAGGGTGTCTTCCCCATGTGTGACACAGATAGTAAATGTCTGAGATGGAATATGAAACCCAGATCTTCCTAGCTCCTAGTCTAGTTTCCTATCTACTATTCCTCTATGCCATGCTGACACCCATTCCTCTTAAAAGATTCAAATGCACACACAAAAAGATTCAAACACCAAAGATCCTGAGGGATAGTTACAATTGGACTTTACTTACTGATAAGTTAACTTTCTTCCATGCTCTTATAGAAAGAGAGGCCTCCAGCATGGAGGTCACAGTGAACCAAAGAAATATAAAGTACTCCTACAGCTAAAGTTAGGATTCCATGATTTCTAGAACTGGAGTCCCAAAGAAAAGATTTACATGCCAAAGAATATGAGAGATTAGTAAATTATTTTGCATTTTTCAAAGAGGAACAAGAGATGGAGATGATGGAGAATCAATTACCACTTAAGGAATATGCTGGTCAAAGGAACCTGGTAAGGATTCCATCCTTGAATCTTCTTCCTCCCTTATCCTCCTTCCCACACATACACAGAGTCAATCAGTTACCAAATCTTATCAGTTAACCCTCCAAAAATGTCTTTTCTATCCATACCATCACCATGATACTTCCATCTTTCATTGTCTTTCACTTGAACGATTGTAATAGCATAACCAGTCTCCCTGACTCCATTCTCATTCCATTTCTAATTCATCCTTTACATAGCTTCAAAATAAATCTTCTTTATCTCACCATGTCGGTCTCCAGCTCAAAAAAAAAAATGGTAAGTGGATCAGTTTAACTCAATCCAACTGAAAAGGCATTTATTATACACCTACCATGCGGCAGGCACCGTGGATACAAAGACAACAAATAAAAATCACTCCAGCCTTTAAGGAGCTGACTACTATTCTACTGGTGAAGAGAAATGATATATACACAAGTAAATATAAAATACAAAGTAATTGGAGAGGAGGGGAAAAAGAAAGAATTGACAACTTGGTAGGGATCAGGAAGGGTCTTACACTGGAGAAACAGTGCTCAAGCTGAGACTTCAATAAAGCTAGGAATTCCAAGAGGTGGAGGTACCTCTGGTAAACAAAGTGAGTGAGGAAATATAATTGGAAATATATCTAGAAATAGAGGTTGGCACCAGTTTGTGAAGGACTTTCAACAACAAAGGATTTTCTTTTCTTGATCCTTTTTTTTTTTGTATTTGATCTTATAGGAAATAGGAAACCATTACGGTTTGGGGGATTTTGTTTTTTTGAGGAGGAACAGGACATGGCCAAACTGGAGCTTTAGGAATATCAATTTAACAGTTGTGTGGAGTATGAATTGGAACTTGTAGAAACTGGAAGCTAGAAAATCAATTAGGCTACAACAATAGTCCAAGAAAGAGGTGATAATGAGGTAGGGTACTGAGGTGTTGATCATGTGAGTGGAGAGAAGCAGATAGATACAAGAGATAAAATGCAGTAGAATCGACAAAATTAAGAAGTGAATATTTTCTCTAACCACCCCCCACTCAAACCTATCACTAATCCACCCTCTGCACAACTGCCAAAGCACAAGTCTGATTGTGTCACAAAAAAACCCTGCAATACCCAATAGGTAATACCCTATTGCCTCTAAAATAGAAATACAAAGGATTTTTTAAATTATTATTTAAAGTTTTTGCAATTGAGTTCCAATCTCTTTCCAGATCAATCTTCCATTATATTTACTCACTCTACATTACAGCCAAACTAGCCTCTTTACATATTCCCTTTATATATTATATATTATATTTACATAATCCAGTATATATTATATAGTCCCCTGTACACAATCTTACATCTTTGTGCCTTTGCAGAGACTGCTTTTCCTCCTCACTTCTTTTACACAGCATTTCTATGTTCCCTTCAAAGCAGTGCTTCAGTGTCACCTCCATCACAAGACCTTTCCCAATTCACCCAGTTGTTGGTGTCCTCTTCCCCATACCCAAATTAATTTATAATTGTTCTCAATATAGGTTGTATGTGTATGTCTGTGTATGTGTTATTCTTTGCACCACCATCTCCAATAAAATGTAAGCTTTTTGAAGGAAAAAATTGCTTCATTTTTTTCCTCCCTCTATCCCCAATGCTCAGTGTCTAGCATATTGTAAACATTCTATTCAATCTATATTTATTGATAATGGGGTTACAAAGACAAAAAAATGAAGCAGGCTCTGCCCTGAAAGAGATTACATTCCATCAGGGAAAAGAATATTTACACTTAAAAGTTATAGCTGCTCTTTTTGTGGTGACAAGGAATTGGAAATTGAGGGGTTGGGCAGCTAGGTGGTGCAGTGGATAGAGCACCGGCCCTGGAGTCAGGAGTACCTGAGTTCAAATCCGGCCTCAGACACTTAACACTTACTAGCTATGTGACCCTAGGCAAGTCACTTAACCCCAATTGCCTCACAAAAAAAAAAAAAAGAAATTGAGGGGTTGCCCATCAGTTGGGGAATGGCTGAACAAGTTGTGGTATATGAATGTAATGAAAATCTATTGTGCTGCGAGAAACGATGAGCAGGAGAAGTTCAGAGAAACTTGGAAGGACTTGCATGAACTGTTGATGAGTGAGATGAGCAGAACCAGAAGAACATTATACACGGTATCATCAACATTGTGGGTTGATCAACTGGGATAGACTGGATTCTTCTCACCAATACAATGGTACAAGAAAGTTCCAGGGTACTCATCATGGAAAAGGCTCTCCAAAGCCAGAAAAAACAGAACTGTGGAATATGGATGCTGATTGAACCATACTATTTCTTTTGTTTTTGGTGCTGTTGTTTTTCTATTTTGAAGTTTTTCCTTATTGCTCTGATTCTTTTCTTATAGCATGACTGATGCAGAAATGTTTAATGTTGTTATGTATATGTATGTGTGTGTGTGTATATATATATATATATATATATATATATATATATATATATATATTTGTAACCTATATTGGATTGCCTGCTGTCTGGGGGAGGGGGGAGGGAGGGGAGGGAGGAAGAAAAATTTGAAATTGGAAATCTTATGTAAACAAATGCTGAAAGCTATCTTTACATGTAACTGGAAAATAATAAAATACTTTTATTTTTTAAAAAAAGTAAGTATCAAAGAGATATGAAACAAATTCAAAGTAACTTTAAGGGGCAGTAAGAGGAGGGGAATCAAGAAAGGTCTCATGTAAGAAGTGGTTCTTGAGCTGAGTTTCAAAGGAGTCTAAGGGATAGAGGTATAAAGAGAGTGGATTCCAGGCATGGGAGAATGGGCCTAAACAAAAGCATGGAGATAGGAATTGGAATGTTGTGGATGAGGAACCAAGGAAGCAAGTTTGGCTGGAATATTAGCATGAAAAGGGATGTAATGATTGTATATAAACACCAAAAGATGGGTATTGATGCAGAGAAGTATGTTCCAAGACTTTGGCTCAATAGCAAAGGGTGCGATAACATTGTGTTGCATTCCTTAAGGGAAAAAAAATCCTCCAAAAATAAAGGCATCTTTCACACAGGACTGAGGAGGCAATAGAAGACACCAACGAAATATGATGGTGAGATCAATAGATGAGCAGAACAATTTTGCTATTTAATTTTCCCATTTGTCAAGGAAATACTCTAAGACCAAAATGCAATTGGGAGATTTTTTTTAATAGTAAATGTGACCATATCTTATTGTTTTATTTTCCTTGTAGTAAATAGACAACTATGGCAGCAACCCATTTGATAATTGGAACATATTGGCCAAAGAGAAAACAAGAAAGCAAATTGTGACTCATTCCCTCTGTCCTCAAGGCACTGAAGCCAAATGGGATTTCAGACAGACATCTCCAAGTCTTCAAATTATCACAGCAGAGGAGCAGGGTGTGATTCTGAAAAGCTGGTAAACCATCTGGGGACTAACTGGTGGCCATAACAGGAAGAAAGGAAATTAATTCCCCAGGAGTGGAAGCAAATGGTAAGTAGTAGATCAGCTGGTGACCCTCCAAGTCACTTCGAAGAGACTTTGAAAGGACAGGGTGAGAGTGGAGAAAGCACACAGCAGCCCACAATATCTCAAGAGACTGAGAGAAAAAGACAGAATGGATCCTATGGCAAATTCAATTCAATATAGTAAACACTATGCCCTTTATATTTGTGGGTAATTCTGTGTGGGGTACTGGGAATACAATGATGGTTAAAATACAACTAGAGTTGGAGTTCAAAGAATATGTCTAGAATGGGGCGGGGAGCGGACCTGGGATTTTATTGATATAAGGCATTCCTACGTGAAGAAACTTTCCACCACTGCAGGCCTTAAAAGGCACCAAAATAAAATACAATAATCATGTGTCCAATGATGTAGACATTCATTCTGTCTGAGGGATCAGAAAAGGGGGGGGGGTGCTTGAGCAATGCCTTGAAGCATGGAAGGATTTCAGTAAGTGGATTATAGGATCATAGAGGTCAAGCCAGAAAGGACTTCAGATGCCATCTAGTCCAAACATTTATCTTAAAGATGAAGAACCTGAAGGGGGAAGCGAGGTGGTGCAGTGGGTAAAGTACCGGTCCTGGATTCAGGAGGACCTGAGTTCAAATCCAGCCTCAGATACTTGACACGCACTAGCTGTGTGACCCTGGGCAAGTCACTTAACCCTCATTGCCCCACCAAAAAAAATGAGGAAACTGAGACCCCAGGAAACTGTTATATGCCTACATGAGTAGCAAGAACTCAAACCTGGGTGCTTCTACTACCAAAGCAGCATTACTTCTTATATTACTCTCCCCCACTTTTTCTTTAAGAAATCCAACAGAGAGCCTGCAGTAGCACTGAATGCCACTGGCTTTTTATATCTATCAGAAGATGCCTATGCAAATTGTGCATATATTACTATAACAGAATATCACCAGACTGTAAAAAGCAATGGTAGAGAAACATGGCAAAACTTACCAGAAGTGCAGGAAGCAGAAAACAATATCCACAATCACGACAACAAAAACTATGGAAATGGAAAGAGCAGCAACCACAAAACAATCAAAAACTAATGTTGCAAAACTACAAAGAATAAGCATGGCCTTGAAGCAGAGGCAGGAGATGACACCTCCCCTCCACTCACCACCCCCCCCCCAATGCCTTTGCAGAGGTAGAAGTTACAGGACATTGTCGATAAAATCAGATTTGTTTATATACTAATCTGTTTTACTGGGTTTTTTTTTCTCTTATTCCTTTCATTTTTTTCTTTTAAAAAAGGTTTTGTTATAAAGGACAGGACTCTTCAGGGAAGGGCACAGAAAGAAATCTAGGAAACAGCTAGGTGGCACAGTGGAAAAAGCACCAGCCCTGGATTCAGGAGGACCCGAGTTCAAATCCGACCTCAGACAAGCTTACTAGCTGTGTGACCCTGGGCAAGTCACTTAACCCTCATTGCCCCACCGAAAGGAAGGAAGGAAGGAAGGAAGAAAGAAAGAAAGAAAGAAAGAAAGAAAGAAAGAAAGAAAGAAAGAAATCTAGGTGATATAAAAAACAAAATACATCAAAAATGTATTTTTAAGAAAAGATTGGGGGGCAGCTAGGTGGCTCAGTGGCCCTGGATTCAGGGGTACCTGAGTTCAAATCCAGCCCCAGACACTTGACACTTACTAGCTGTGTGACCCTGGGCAAGTCACTTAACCCCCATTGCCCTGCACAAAACAAAAGAAAACAAAAAGAAAAGAAAAGATTGTGGCTTCTCACTTTTTGCACCTAGTGAGTCATTATGATGGAAAGACATGCACAGTTTTAAAATTAAAAAACAAAAAACCAAAAACCAGCTGCATAGTGGCTGCCTCTGGCCTCTCAGGGATAGAAAGGGCTCTGGATGAAGTGTGATACCATTTTAACACTTCCCAGGCTCCCTCTCCAGGACTACTTTTGAGTGAATATACCTGCTCCTTCAGCAGCCCAGGGCAGAGCTGACCTATCACGTCCTGTGTTTGCCTGGAAAAAACTAGATCATTTTTCCACAACCCACTGGGAAAGTTGCCCACAGCTGCCCCATTAGAAAGCAACCTTAAACCTTTGTCCACCCAGGTTGCCTTAATTAGGTGCTTACTTAATTAACACTCCTCACTTTCTACTCCTCTCAGGGGCTAGACAGAAAGGCTAATTGGGGGGGGGGGAGAGAAAGAGAGAGAGAGAGAGAGAGAATGCTGATAACACTTTTCTAAATCTCCTTCCTTCCAGCTGAGACATAAAGTAAAGCAGATCCTGCTTCCTTTTCATCTCTCCAGAACCAGGGTGTTTCTCATTTCCTTTCTTACTCTTTTACTGCCATTCTCCTAAAAGCATTTTCTTGTCAAATAAATTGCATCCTTCCTCCTTAATTAGACTCTTTCTGCTTCTCCATGGCTGTCTCTCAAGGACCATTTATGTACCATTGCCTATAAGGATGTGGTACCCTCTGTACTAGTCGAAGCCCTTCCCCCCATCTGTGATACTGATGGTTGCCTGAAGCACGAAGGAGGAAGTGAGAATGGTATTTAGTAGCCATATCCCATGTAGTGGGTTGGTTTTTTTTTTTTACTACAAGGGACCATCTTCTCACCCTATAAATTGAGGAATGGGAAGCAAGCTTTTAATTAGGGGAAATCCCTTGTTTTCTGTCTCCTCTGTGTATGTGTAGAACGATTGTGGGTTTGTATTTTAACAAGAAAACAATGTTCACCCTTCATTCCCAGCCTTGCTGTAATGACTCTTAGGAGGATTGTGGTGTGAACTAAAATGTTGTGCCACTTTCCTGCCCCAGACAGCCCTCCCATGCATCCACACTGAGTTAGAGTATAGTATTCCCACTGGATGCCTAGGTCACTCTTGGAAGCAGATGCCCATTTTGATTGCTAGTTTTTATTGAATTTCCATGTGCTATTTTCCTTTTACCCACTCACACAGTGGGCTTTTTATTCCCCAAGACTCAATTCTTGGCCCTCTGCTCTTCTTTCTCTCTTTCCATTCTTTTCCACCATGAACAGATACTGTCTCAGAGCTTAATCCATCACACTTATACTGATGACTCTTTTATTTATTTATTTATTTATTTATTTATTTATTTATTTTAATTTTTTTTAGTGAGGCAGTTGGGGTTAAGTGATTTGCCCAGGGTCACACAGCTAGTAAGTGTTAAGTTTCTGAGGCCGGATTTGAATTCAGGTAACTCCTGAATCCAGGGCCAGTGCTCTATCCTCTGCGCCATCTAGCTGCCCCATACTGATGACTCTTTTTTTTTTTTTTAATTTTTTTATTTATTTATTTTTTTTATTTTAGCAGGGCAATGGGGGTTAAGTGACTTGCCCAGGGTCACACAGCTAGTAAGTGTCTGAGCCAGATTTGAACTCAGGTACTCCTGAATCCAGGGCCGGTGCTTTATCCACTGTGCCACCTAGCTGCCCCCTACTGATGACTCTTAAAGAGAGATCTTTCATTACTCTCACTCAATCTCCAGTCTCATATTTGCAAATGCTCTATAATAACTCCGTTTATATATCTTTCTATCTAATGACGGGAAAGTGGAGGATTAAGGGAGATAGCAATAGGAAAGGTGAAAAGAGAAAGGGACAGGAGGAAAAAGGGGGGAAGAGGAGGAACAACAATGAAGCAATTTTTTTTCAATTCACAGAAGAAAATGGAGTTTCAAAGGGAAATACACCTAAATGGGACAGTTTTGGAATTAACATGCCGACTTTACTCTGAACTTTAAAAAACAAACTATACATAATGGATATTTCTGGGTTTAAATATAACCTGCTTTTTTGTTGTTCTTTGGATATGAGAATACTCTTTTTTAAAGTGTTTGTCAAGTTCAAAATAATTGTTTTAATTATGCATATCAAAAAATGAGACATCTCTTCCTCCCCCAAAAAAATCATTGGCATTTTTGTTTCTATCAGTGGTACCAATTTTTACCCATTCTGTCAAGCTAAAAAATCTTAATCTTTTAATCTTCTCCATCTTTTATTATTTATAGATAGGTGGTAAAAAATAATGTGTCATGGCACATAGAGAACCAGGCCCTAAGACTTTGGTTCAAATCTTACCTCTTACACATACTTGCTGTGTGGTTCTGGGCAAATCACTTAACCTCTAAGTTCACCCAGGCAACTTAGTAAGAATAAATTGCAGAGGAGGTATGAATCTATATGTTCAGCTAGGTGGTACAGGGCAGCTAGGTGGCACAATGGATAGGGTGCCAGGCCTGGAGTCAGGAAGACTCATCTTCCTCAGTTCAAATCTGGTCTCAGAGACTTACTAGCTGTGTGACCCTGGCCAAGTCACTTTGCCCTGTTTGCCTCAGTTTGCTCATCTGTAAAACAAGCTGGAGAAGGAAATGGCAAATCATTCCAGTATCTTTGCCAAGGAAACCCCAAATGGAACCACAAAGAGTCAAGCGCAACTGAATTGACCACACAACACATTGATCTACACAGGTAGAGGGAGTTTTGTCATTGGGAGTTCCTTATGTCAGTGAGTAGCACAATTGTTGTTTTTTAATCAAGCTTGCAAACAAATCCTGTTGATTCTTCCAAATTCTTTCCTCTCCTTTTTCATTGCCTATCAACACTATTGTGATCTGCAAACCTTCAGCCCCAGTACCTGAAGTTGTGCTGAAGTTAAGAATCCCCAAGTCACTCAGCACCAAGAGAGAGACAGTGCCTAGTTACTTACAGCTAAATGTTATTCTCCTTCTAGTCTGGGGCCATGCAGGAGTACAAAGATGAAGGATATTTAAGAAAGAAGGGTTTTATTAACCGGAGCCGGTATGTTTAATTACCCTGCTTCTTTGTTAGGTTTTTTGACTGTGTGATTTGTTCACAGAATGAGAATAAGCCCCAAATGGGTCTCTCAGACATGGGAAAGTTATTAGCTGGGTTTCCCTAGGAAAAGAATCTCTGTTACTGGTATGCCTTTGTGTATTTCCCCTGTGTGTTGAACAATGGAGAAACAGCAAAGGATAAGTAACCAGGGAAGCAGCCAGTGTGTGTCTGTAGAAAGAAGCCTAGTGCCTTGTGGCATCATTTCAAACCAATCCTGCATGATGAGAGGTCAGCATCAAGGTAAGGGGAGAGTCTGTGATGAAGAGGTTTTTCAGGAACAACTTTGGGTGAATTTCTGACATGACATTAGTTCTGAGACTCTACCCCATCTCCCTAAAGTTACTCTTAAAAAATCAAAACTTAAAAATTCTACATGAAAAAAAAGTATCTTCTTTTTCTGCACTCCAGAGGTCTTGGAGCAAATGGTTCACATACCTACAGAGCAAGTTTAGGAGGAGCAACCTTGACCACCAGACTAATATTTCGGTTTATGTCACAGTAGATTTCTCCAGCATCACAAGCTATAGTCCTCACCTAACCCGCAATATACTTCTGCCCATTTTAAAGGGAAGTGGGAGCAGACTCTGGCTTTTCTTGGCCAAGGTAAGATGATTTTTACAATGCAATTCTATGTCTCTGCAAAAGACTAGGTACGAGTGGCCTTTGGCATACAAAGATTAGGAGATGTCACCCTAGAAAATCCCCACCAAAGAGCTATCTGCTGGACATTTTGGGGTGCTTTCATTCAAATCAGGTGGCAGTTATGGCTATTGAGGAAAGAGGAAGGAGGAAAGATGCTCATTGCTAACTTGTTAATGATTTCTGACAGCCGAAAGACATCCTAGACTAGGAAGAAGCAATAGTGATTGTACTTGGTGAGGCAGGATAGTATAGTGGAAAGTTTGCTGGACACAGGGTCGGGAAAGACCTAGGTTCAAATCCTTTTTCTGACACTTATTAGTTCTATAACCATGGGCAACTTCTCTGGGCCTCAGTTTTCTTATCTATAAAATAGGGATAATAATACCTGTAGTATCCACCTCACAATGTTGTATCAGTATTATATAAAGGTGAGCTTCTCTTATTAATTTTTGGGAAAGACAGGTGAGAACTCATTAGGGTATTTCATGCCTGGAGACTTGGTGACCACAATTTATAAGATTAGACAACTGAGCAACCATCAAGATGAAAAGGGGTTAGATTTGTGACCAGAAAGAATGCATTGAACCACTGAGACAGTACGAGAGATTCTGATCCATGTAACCAGGCAAGAATCAGACTGCAATGTACTGAGGAATAGCAGGACCAAGCCTGAGGTAACCCTGATCACCAAATCCTTTAGTGCCAGTGTATATAGTCTGAGAGAGCCTTTGGGAAGGCAAGGAAGCTCTAAGACTAGTCAAGGAAATGCTAGCTAGAGATAGTATTCTCCCAAGGCATAGTTATAAGGGCCACCAGGACTGGTTGGTATTTCCAAGGTGTCACTTACCCTAAGGGTATAAGCACCAAGTGAATGAGACAAAGAGGCCCACCAGTGGTAAGGTGAAAAGTCCTGGGGATACAACAAATGCATTTTTTCCAAATGTGCTCAAGGCAATGTTTTCTTGGGAGCAGCTGGTAGGGCAGGCTAGATGAGCTCAAGCTCCAATTAATTCTGGATCCTTGAAAATTATATGACCTGCAGCTTAACGGTAAAATTAGGTTTATCACTCCAGAAAACCATCCTGAAGCCAATGGTTACATGTGGAGGGTGACCTCTGGGAAAAGGATTATTGTTGTTGTTCAGTGGTTTTAGTCATTTTTTACTCTTTGTGACACCATTTGAGATTTTCTCAGCAAAGATACTGGAGTGACTTGACATTTCCTTCTCCAGCTCATTTTACAGATGAGGAAACTGAGGCAAACAAGGTTCAATAATTTGCCCAGAAAGTATCTGAGGCCAGATTTGAACTCAGGAAGATAAGTCTTCCTGACTCCAGGCCCAGCACTCTATCTACTGAACCACCTAGCTGTTTAATAAATGTTTATTGACTGCCTGAACCTTCAAGAAAGGAAGGTGCAGGAGCCACCGATCTATGCCTTCTAACAGTTCAGGACAAAGTATATTAGGATAATTTAAAGCTGCAAGAAACCTCATAGAGCATCTCGTCAGGATCATAGATCATTTATTGAAGTGACGTTGGAGACCATGGAATTCTTCATACACTGAAGGAGATTAAGTGACTCCTCCAGGGACATACAGCTAGTAAGTGCCTTAGGATTTGAACCCTGGTCTTGGCAGAGCAGCAACACAAGAATAGAGTACCAGGCCTGGAGTCAGGAAGAACAAAGTTGAAATCCAGTCTCAGATGCGTGTGTTACCCTGGACAAATTACTCATTTTGCCTAATAGTACTTATCTCCCAGCATTTTTGTGAAGATAAAATAAAATAATTATTTTCAAAGTGCTTTGCACAGTGCCTGGCATGTAATTATATCAATACTAGTGATGATAATGATTGATGAAGATGGTGATTATGATATCTTCCATATTCTAAATCCAATGCCTTCTCTACTGATCCAACCCTTCAGATGGAAAAAACAAGGCCTCGAGAGGATAAATGACTTGCCCTAAATCACATCAGCAGTAAATGACAGAGGCAAGATGTCCCTGGAGTGACCATTGGTATCAACCCAAAGAGATCTGCTTTCAAGAAAAAAAAATCAAACAGGAAAAAAAGACAAAGGGGTGCTCTAAATAAATTAGATATAAATTAAAGAAATAAATTAAAATCAAGAGAACTGTATTTTAGTCCTGAATCTATAGTTGACAGGCTGCATGACCTGGAGCTAATTTATTCTATTCTACAAATGCCTTTAAAATCTCTAATGTATACATAGCACTATTAAGGCAGTAGGAAGCATACCAAGTCTAGATAAGACATAGCCCCTGACTTCATGGACTTTGCAGTCTAATAGAGGCATAAGGCACAATCCCAGAATCGCATAATCTCAGAATTAAGCCTCAGATGCCATATGGTCTAACCAGTAGGATCCTTCCATAACATACTGAACAAATGGTCATCCAGCCATTGATTGAAGACTGACAATTGGGGAAAAGCCCACTACCTGCTAAGGAAGCCCATTTCACTTTTAGAAAACACTCACGCAGTGGTACTCAAAGTGTGGCTGTGGATCCTTTGGGGTCTCTTAGACCCTTTCAGGGATGCCACATGGTCAAAATTGTTTTCATATTAATACTAATTTCTAAAATTGTAAATGTCAATAGATATCATCCGCATAAATGAAAGCTCTTTGGGGAGGGTCTTCAATAATTTTTAAAAGTATAAGGGGATCTTAAGACCAAAAAGTTGGAGAACCATTACTCTAACATAAGGAGGTAATATTGTACATGGGAAAGAGCACAAAATCCAGAACCAAAAAACTCAGACCCTTGTTCTTGACACTTACTACCTGTGTGACCTCGGGCAAGTCAATAAGGCCCAGCTCAGTTTCCTCATCTGTAAAATGAAAAGGTTGAACAAGATGGCTTCCAAGGTCCCTTCCAGTTCTATACCTATATTCTACTTCGATTAAGTCATTCCTTAAATCAATTATATTCCTTAAATCAATTTCAACTCAGTGTTCCTAATTCTGCTCTCTAGAGCCAACAAACCAAATCTAATCCTTCCCCCACTTGGCAACCTTTCAAATATTTGTAGATAAAAAACATGTCCCCCTAAATCTTCTATCCAAGTTAGACAACTCCAGTCCTTCTAACCAATATTCTTCTGTCATGATCTTGAGACCCTTTATCATTGTGATTACCCTCCTCTGGCCCTCTTCTCTAACCTATCCATGTCCTTCCTAAAAATGTGGCACCTAGAATGGAGCCTAATAATCCAATTGTGGTCTAACCACATATCAGCTCCCAAGTCCTGAACATTCTGCCTCTCTTCATACACTAGGTTTTTTGGCTGTCATCATACTTTGGGCTCATATTGACCTTGCAGGCTGCCTAAACTCCCAGATCTTATTCAGATCAACTGCTGCCTGACCATACCACCTTGTACTATACTGGTAACACTGGGTGATTTTTACACTATTTATCACTTATATTTTGTCTTATTGGATTCAGCCCAATATTCCAGCTTGTTGAAGTATTTCTAGATCCTGACTCTCATCTATCAATTAACTATCCCATTCATCTTTATATCATCTGCAAATTTGATCAACATGCCCTATATGCCTAGATAGATAGATAGATAGATAGATAGATAGATAGATAGATAGATAGATAGATGGATGGATGGATGGATGGATGGATGGATGGATGGATGGATGGATGGATGGATGGATGGATGGATGGATAGATGGATGGATGGATGGATGGATGGATGGATGGATGGATGGATAGATAGATAGATAGATAGATAGATAGATAGATAGATAGATAGATAGATAGATAGATAGATAGATAGATAGATGGATGGATGGATGGATGGATGGATGGATGGATGGATGGATAGATGTGAGAGAGGGAAGGAGGAAGGAAGGAAGGAAGGAAGATAGATAGATGGATGGATGGATGGATGGATGATGGATGGATGGATAGATAGATGTGAGGGAGGGAAGGAAGAAGGAAGGAAGGAAGATAGATAGATAGATAGATAGATAGATAGATAGATAGATAGATAGATAGATGATAGCTGGGTTGATCGATAGAGCACTTACTATGTGCAAGTTCTTACTATGTATTTGTGTTCTAAGTGCTGGGGATACAAATAAAAGCAAGCAAAATAGTCCCTGCCCTCAAGAAGCTTACATTCTAGCAGAGGAAAACATATGAAGGAGAGTTAGAAAGCGGGAAAAGAAGGTTACTATGGGGGAGGAAGGTGGCATGGAAAAGACTTGTAAATGCAGTAGAAGCCTGGAACAAGGCAAGATAAAGCCAAAACTGGCCTATCAAAGCCCAGGATGGTTCCAGGGGGAGAGCCCAAGGTTCCAGTTTGAAGGAGGAGGAAATTATGGTCCAAGTGGAGATAGCATGGCTATATCATTAAATAAAAGTGTTAGATAGCAGAGGGCCAAACCAGATCCCTGGAGCATTCTGCTAAAGACAACTCCTTCCAATTTGCCAACAAGCTATTAATACACATTTGATAGTTATAATGCACTTATTACATGATAAGTGCTGAATGAGAACCAAAAGGGACCTCTCTGGTCATCATCTATAAAAGTGAGGGGGTTAGGCTGGAGAGCTGCCGAGGTCCCTCCCAGCCCTGACATTCTGGGAGCCTATGAAGCTTGTAGTTAAATGTCACATTAGCATTCTCTGACCTTCTTCCAGCTGTGAAGCTACTGTGAGCCTGCTGTGACCATTGTGACATAGGAGGAACAGGAAAAAGCCACTTAAAGAATTGGAGAGACCAAAAATACCAAGAAGGCATTCAGAACATGCACAACACGCAGAGACGGAGGGCAATTAAATGTTGCAGCAAAGAAAGACACTGGGCTATTTGAAACAAGGACAGGAAAATCCCCTCCTGCAGATTTAGAGGCCCCACAAGGCTTGACTGAGAGCCAAAGAGAGCCAAATCGGGTTCAGAAGAGAGACGCTGAGGAAAGCACAAATTGGGATTTTCCTAAAACTCACAGGATGTCAGAGCTGAAAGGGACCTTACAAAGTCATCTAGCCCAACCCCATTCATTTTACAGAATAGAAAATGAGAAGCAGGGATGGAAAAGGATTTTCCAAAGGTCACATAATTACTAAGTATTGGAGGAGGAGGAGCAAAGATGGGACCTGTGACTTCATCAGAATGGGGAAGTCCTAAATGAAGAAATTCTCCACTAAAATAGGTTGGCCCTGTCTCGAAAACTTAGAAGAGTTGCTGGAAGCATAGAATGATTAAGGAATTTGCCTAAGATCACACAAACAGATTATTATGTGCCAGAAGCAGGTCTCGAATTTAAGTCTTCCTTTCTCCATGACCATTGCTGCCCCCTATGCTGCACTGCAAGTAATACAGCCAGTAATTGAACCCAAATCTTCTGATTCTTAGTCCAAAGTTCTCCCCACTATAATATGTCCCCTCCAGTTAAGAAATATAATTGTTAAGGGCAGCTAAGTGGCACAGTGGATAAAGCACCAGCCCTCGATTCAGGAGGACCTGAGTTCAAATCTGACCTCAGACACTTGACACTTACTGGCTGTGTGACCCTGGGCAAGTCACTTAACCCTCATTGCCCCAGAAAGAAAGAAAGAAAGAAAGAAAGAAAGAAAGAAAGAAAGAAAGAAAGAAAGAAAGAAAGAAAGAAAGAAAGAAAGAAAGAAAGAAAGAAAGAAAGAAAGAAAGAAAGAAAGAAAGAAAGAAAGAAAGGAGGAAAGAAAGAAAGGAAAAGAAATGGAATTGTTCAGAGAAGGATGTCATAGGACACAAAATTAACAAGACTCAGTCTGAAAGTTAATGAATGATACAATGGAAAGAGCCCTGGCTCTGGAGTCAGAAGTAGTAGTAGTTGTTGCTGTTGTTAAGTCATTTTTCAGTCATGTCCAACACTCCATGGCCCCATTTTCAGGTTTACTTGACAGAGATACTGGAGTGGTTTGCCATTTCTTTCTTCATTTTACAGATGAGGAAATTGAGACAAACAGGGTTAAGCGACTTGCCTGGGATCACACAACTATTAAGTGTCTGAAGCCAGATTTGAACACAGGAAAGTAATTCTTCCTGACTCCAGGACCATCACTCTATCCATTACACCATCTAGCTGCTCCTGAGTTCAAATCCTGCCCCCCCCCAACCCTATCATCTGCATGACTGGGCTTCTCTAGAACCCACCAAGGAATTTTGTTATAATAAATTGTTTCACACATTCAACTAGGACATTCCCTTCTATACAAATTCTGGGTTTTGTCTTAAGTTTTTTTTTTTTCTGTGATCATTCCACATACCTTGATTCCCATAACTGATGACAATCAGTGAGAGTTGAAGGCTCCCCACACTGACTTACAAAGTATCCTATAAGGCAGCTACATGGCACACTGGATAAAGCACCAGCCCTGGATTCAAGAGGACCTGAGCTCAAATCCGGCCTCAGACACTTGACACTCACTAGCTGTGTGACCCTGGGCAAGTCACTTAACTGTCATTGCCCCACCCAAAAAAAGTATCCTATGAATATTCAGAAGGGCACACAAGTAGGGGACCAACTGCTGTAATAACCTGGAGGGCCCTTGACCAAAAGAGAACATATGATTTATGTAACCTCTGTACCAGCAGACCCCAGAAACTGGTGGACAGGTGATAGAGCCCTTCTCCATCACCTAGAGCCCTGTGGTTCACTGGAGTTGTCTCCTCTCTGTGTATAACATTGGTCTTTTGTTACAACACTGACTTCAACCCCAAACTATATCTAAGAGGTTCTCTCCCGTCACCGATGACTAAATAAACCGTTTGAGATTGTTCTCCATTTTCCATCTGAAGCTCTTACTTTCAACTTCACAAAACAAGATGCTCCTCCCAGGATAAGTAGATCACTTCTAGCCCCACCATCAAGCTGCTAACTCAAGCCCTGGATACTCAATACTTTCCCACCTCCCTCAGCCTCCTCTCCTCTCTGGAAAGGTGGAAAGTGGAGT
The DNA here is from genome assembly GCF_019393635.1 of Dromiciops gliroides. Lineage (NCBI taxonomy): Eukaryota > Metazoa > Chordata > Mammalia > Microbiotheria > Microbiotheriidae > Dromiciops > Dromiciops gliroides. The sequence goes on from NC_057861.1 coordinate 581,924,146, forward strand.
ACCACATTCCTCTCAAAGCCTTTGCCGAGGGCAGAAATAGAATTCCAGCTGGTTTCACTTTTCATCTTTACTCTGCTTGGTTTCAACAGGGAACAAAATGCCCCTCACACCAGGTATCCCCTGGTGTTCCTCCCCATCCTTTTCAGCTTTTATGTGTTGTCTTCCCCCATTGGATTGTAAGCTCCCTGAAGGCAGGGACTACCTTTCTTTTTTTATGTGCTTAGTATAGTACCTGCCACATAGTAAGCACTTAAAATTGATTGATCAATTGATTGATTGATTGATCAATCAATGAGAAAATCCCTGGATCATAGAAGTGGAAACGTTACCTAGAATGCTTAGTAAGGGGGCAAAATATATAGGTCCCAAAAAAGAACAGGAGCCAGAGAACAAGTATACCCTGAAAATGGTAGAGACTTTCCACCAAGGCTATATTACCAAGCTATGCATCAAGGTCTGCAGAGACATTCTGAGAGGAGAAATGCTGGCTTTTATCCAAGGTGTTTTTCCTGCTGCTGATTGAGTATGGAGGGTAAGAGGTGAGGTAGATTTTGCCCATGGTTCTACCATAAAGACCTTAGGAACACAGGTGGCATTTTAATGATTACCATCCATTGAAGGAAGAGTATTACAAAGGGAAAAGCTAGTTAAGGAAGTGAGCAGTGAGAATGAGATTTGGAATTCTGGACCACAACTTAAAACCTATCTAGAAATAATGGATTCTTGGAAATTATTAAGCACACCAAGCAAAAGCTAGTATCTTATATATCTGATAAATTAGGTACAATAGAGGAAGAATAGTAGGAAATGGCATTAATCCATGGGAGACAATATCACAGAAGAGAGCCATCAATAATATCCATGATCAGGAGTGGCTAGGTGGCGGGGAGGGGGGGGGCGGCTAGGTGGCGCAGTGGATAAAGCACCAGCCCTGAATTCAGGAGTTCCTGAGTTCAAATCCGGCCTCAGACACTTGACACTTACTGGCTGTGTGACCCTGGGCAAGTCACTTAACCCCCATTGCCCCACACACAAAAATAATAATAATAGTAATAATAATAATAATAATAATATCCATGATCTCAGATTCTATCTAGAGATCCTACTGCAAGGAGGCAAATTTGACCTTCTATGTATCAATGAGATTTGGTGGATTTGTGACTTAAATATGACTCTGGAAGGAAACACCATATTCAAAAGAAAGAGAACCAGATGCAGCAAACCACAAGTGTTTTCTCCTCTGTATTTGTTAAGGCACCAAAGGCGAGGAGTAAAAGGAGTTGAATATGGTCAATGAGCAGGTCAGACTGTCACAAAGATCTTTAACTGTCAAGCTTAGCAAGGCATTTAAAATCAAGGGACTTTTAAAGAACAATTAATCCCAATACTATATAAATTATTTGAAAAAATAAGTGCTTCAAAAAAAGCCTGGAAAGATATGTATGAAATGATGTATTGGGAAGTGATCAGAACCAACAGAAAACTGTACACAGAGACAGCAATATTGTCTGATGAAGATCTGTGAATGGCTTGACTATTCTCAACAATACAATGATTCAAGACCATCCAAGGCAAAGAATATTGATGCAACATACCATCCACCTCCAAGGAAAGAACTGATATTGATGGAGCAAATTGAAGCATGCTATTTTCACATTCTTTCATTAAGTGACAAATATGGTGATGTTTTGCATGATCATATATGTATGGCCTGTATCAGATAGTTTGCCCCCTCAGGAAGAGGGGAGGAGAAAAAGGGAAGGAGAGATAGAGATTGGAACAAAAAAATATAAATAAAAATATTTAATCTGGAAAGATTGGGGAGTGGAGTGCTGGGAAGGGTACAGGAGGTATATATGTATTTGCATACACACACATAAATATATATGTTGTGCATTTATAAGTTATTTAGGTCTTATATAGTAAATATATTTAAACAAATTTGTCATATAAATTATTTCTATAAATTGATATGTATATGTTATTTATAAAACAGTTATCTAAGGATTTAAAATACTAAGATATGTATTAGAATTATATCTAGGTATATCTAAATGTAATGTAGAAAATTTACATTATATGTCATATATGTGTGCATGTGTATATTATATCTAAATTTTTAATATATTTATAAAATATAATTATATATCACAAATAAAATTATAAAATAAAGGGATATGAACTGCTCTTTAGTACCATGCTAGAGGGGCATGTGTGCCGTGGGTATGTTTTTTCAGGGGGAGAGACAGTTGTTAAATATTTATAGCACACCTGTGAGTGAAACTATGCACATTCTATGATATGAGGGACAGTGTGGCATAATTGTAAATAAAGGGTTGCCCTAAGAACCAGGAAGACCTGATTAAAGTATTGTCTTTACCACAAACCAGCAGGATTATCTGGACAAGTCACTTTATCTTTTAGGGTCCTAAGAAATTCTCTAAGACTATGAGTTGTAAAGAAGGTGCTAGGCTGTACTGGTGAAGAGAGTGCCTCACTTGGAAGTTCCCTGCACCAGTAAAATCACAGATCCCAGCCTTCTCCTTACCTTATGATTGTAAATATCACAGGAAAATAACTGATTGCTCTGCTCTACTAATGGTCTCTGGAAACATTCACTCTCTTGGCAAAAGGAAAGTTGTAACCTGAGTTAAGAGTTCAGAGCTCAATAGTAAGGGTGGGTTAACAACCTCTTAGGAGTTTCAACGCTGCATCTTTTTAATTCCAATATCATACCATATTTTAAATGTATTTTACACAGTAATGTGAATGGCTTTTCCTTTTGGATAATATAAAGTTGAGAAGAAAATGAGAATCATAATGGGAAATGGAAAAAGAAAAGCCAATCATGACATAACTTATTAAATACTCCATGATAATGACTTTTCATTTTAAACCCTAGACTGAACTAAAAAAGGAACCTGGACCAATTCACTAGGCAGCAAGGTCCAGACAGGCTCATTTGGAACACACCAGGGCACTAGTTCTCACATACTGTCTTTCTTTCATGTAGGGAACAGGTATATCAGTATAGAGTAAGATTCCCTGTACCTGGCTACATTTGCCCCCTTTCTCCATGGGACTATCTGCCCCCTTTTACATGAGAAAATCTAGGAACCTAGGGTAGGGGAGTATCTTGGAGAAAAATTGGGCAAGGAAAAACAAAGAAAGAAAATAAATCAATATTGCTTTGAAAATATACTACAGACTAACTGGGCAAATAGAAATTAGGTAAAGAGTTTAGGAAACAAATTGTAAAGGAGTATCTCTTTCAGGCTTTGGCAATTTGCCTGGATGAAAGGAGCAGAAACAAAACAAATATGAGACTCATATATTGAAAAACCTAAGGGGCAGCTAGGTGGTGCAGTGGATAAAGCAGCGGCCCTGGATTCAGGAGGACTTGAGTTCAAATTCAGCCTCAGACACTTGACACTAACTGTGTGACCCTGGGCAAGTCACTTAACCCTCATTGCCCTGGAAAAAAAAGAAAAGAAAAGCCTAAGAAAGCAGCCAACAGAGACAATGAACTTTCCAGAAGAAAGATCGCCTCCATGTCTCATTTACCAGTGGCTTATTTGTATAGAACTAATTGGGGGGGGGGGAAGGAAAACTGAACACCAGAACTGTTTCTAATTATTGGGTCAATAATGATGGCCATCTCATGACCTAGACTGCAGAGAAGAGGATTTGGTAAAGGTACTAGAAAGAGAAAAGTTGCTTATTAAGGGGATCCAGCCCTGAACCTGGGAGAAGTGTGGGAGAAGAGAGAAGCTCTGCATTGCCATGTGTTGACTGGAATAATTTATTCCTGAGAGAGGCTATAATCTCACTTTACTGCCACATGAAGGCCTCAGTTCCAAAGTTGTAAGTGTTTTTATGACATGGTATTTTAAATTTGTACCCACTGTCTCTAATGATGTATGTGAAGTAAACTCCAAGTATATGTGTGGACAATTATCATTCTTGTTATGTTTTTTGAGTAAGTGATTTTTCTTAAGTTAATTGAGTCTGATTGTTAATGTAAAATACACCAGTGGGGGCTCAGGAACTACGAAATGTCAGGAGTACAGCCACCCATAAGTATTGTCCCTAGAACTCAGAATATTAGCAGCCTCCCCTCTGAAGACTCAATCTACTATCATACATACAAGTTAAAAAAGTAAACCTAGACAGAGGTTGGGGGGGCGGGGCGGTGTCAAGACAAGAGGGTTGGGAATTCTTGGTGGTATGCACTATAGTGTTACAAGCTATGATATGTAAAATGATTGAGACTATTTGACCATTTACTTGAATTCTCTGCCAAAAGTAGAGCAGCAGGGACAGCTAGGTGGCTCAGTGGATAGAGCACCAGCCCTGGATTCAGGAGTACCTGAGTTCAAATCTGGCCTCAGACACTTAACACTTACTAGCTGTGTGACCCTGGACAAGTCACTTAACTCCAATTGCCTCCCTAAAAATAAATAAATAAACAAATAAACAAAAGTAGAGCAGCTGATAGATTCTAGATTTGCCTTACTGATAATTTCATGTTTCAAAACATGAAGGAAGAAAAAGATTGGACTTCAGAACATGATAGTATTCTGAAAAATCAAGATGAACTGGTTGTTGAAGTAGAGATGACAAAAACCATGGGTAAGTTTGACTACTCCATCATAGAGGTTGTGATAGAGAAGGAAAAGAAAGCAGGACATAGTTTAACAGACACTCTAGATTTAGGGAAGTGGATTTCAAATGGGTTCAAAGAAAGTTGGCCCATGAGGCATGGGAAAGGGTTCAATAATTCAATTCTCAGGATAAAAGAAGAAAAGACTTTGATGAAGAGGAAAATCAGATCAATCTATAGGTATTTCTTAGATGTCTACTATGTGTCAGAAAGGGAAGCGCTTCCTTCTCAGTTCTCAGGTACATGCAGCTGCACAAATAACTCAACAACAAAAAAGTCCAATTTTAGCTTATTTCACTTTTTGAGAATGGCAACTTATGGGCCCAATCCCACTACTGATCCACATAAGAACTTTCACCTGCTCTGTTTCCACCTAGGACCAGTTTGTACCTCCTTAAGCAGCTTAGAGGTCCTTCATTTCTGAAGGGAGCCATTTTGGCACCAGACTTAGGGTAGGACCTCTGATCCCTTAGTCTACTGCAGTTCAGAACTCTGGGAACTCAAGTAATCCTCAAGCCTCCGCCTGCCCAGTAGAACAGACATTTGCACAATACCACAGCTGAAAGAAGGAAGGATGGGAGTAAAGGAAGAGAGGAAGGAAAGAGTGAGGCAAGAAAAAAGAAAGAGAAAGAGAGAAACAAAGAGAAAGGAAAAGAAGAGAATGTAGGATTTTCTAATAATTCCAGTAACATTGCAATTGCATGAGCTTTTAGCCAGTCTGATTTGTTTATGTCCCAGAAAATATGATCACATAAAGGAAATGCAGTTCATCTTTGCAATTATACAATTTTTATTCTCAATATAAGCTGTATTTCTTCCTTTCTCCTGTCTCCAATTTGGCAGACAATGCACTCAAACAACGATCTGTGGTTTTTTCCCAACTCCACCCCACCCCACCCCAAAATATTCTTATGAAATGACTATCTGAAATCCAGTAATTTGTTTTTACTTGAATAATTAGAGAGAAAACATTCCATGTAATTAGGAACTGTCAAAAAAGATAGTTCTAGTATGGGAGAACGATGGGAGAGGGTCTAATACTCTGTGAAAATTTATGTTGTAGGAGGTATAATTTCAAATTTATTTATTTTCATCTCATTTGGGAGCTAGCTCTTAATCCTTATCTCAGTTCTACTACTTACTACCTGAGTGAACACAGACAGGCAAGTCACTTAGCCTCTGTGCACCTCATTTTCTTCATCTGTAAAATAAAGGTTTTTGGGCTATATCAGTAGGTTTCAGCATTTCATAGACCTTTTTGGCATTCTAATAAAGCCTAGGAGAGCCCCTCTCAGAATATTTTTTTTCAAATAATTGAAATAAATGCCAAATTTCAGTTAGATGTTAGTAAAAAAAATCAAGACATAACTTTTTTCTCACCCAAGTTCATAGACCCCATGCCATATACCCCATGGACCTCAGGTTAAGAAACCCTGGACTGAAATGATCTCTATAATCTTTCCACCTTTTAGTCCAATAGTTCTTTATGCATAGTCTATTAGACAAAGTGCCCATATGCTACAAAGAAAGGAAGATCATCATGTCTAAATCCTACTGGAAACTCTCAGTAACAAAGCATTCATAATCGCCTTCTCTCCACTCACACAACCATTACAGTCAATTTTTCAAGCCTTTTTCTTGAACTATTGTAATAGGTTCTTGGTTTTTTTTGAGGGGCAATGGGGCTTAAGTGACTTGCCCAGGGTCACACAGCTAGTAAGTGTCAAGTGTCTGAGGCCGGATTTGAACTCAGGTACTCCTGAATCCAGGGCCGGTGCTTTATCCACTGAGCCACCTGGCTGCCCCAGTAATAGGTTCTTAATTGATGGTTTTGATTCAAATTTCTCCCTATTCCAATCCATTTGCACAACTACCAAAGAGATTTTTCTGAAGCATAGAACTGATCCTCCCCATCCCATTCCCCTACCCCCAAAAACACACACTCAATAAATTCTAGTGTCTCTCTATCATTAAAAAAGTCATTATCCTCATATAGTAGTAGTAGTAGCAGTAGTAGCAGTAGCATCTCCTGGATCACTGCCTTGTTGTGGCAGAGGGGTTTGTGTAGCTCAATGAAAAAATGAGTTATACTGTGCAAGGTTACCCAAGATGGATAGGTCATACTGAAGAGTTCCCACAAACGATGATCTACTGGAGAAGGAAATGGCAAACAACTGCCAAGAAAATCCCATGAACAGTATTATGAAGGACAAAAAGGCCTGGTGTGATATGGTCCATGAGATCATGAAGAGTTGAACATGACTGACAACTGACTGACAACAGTAGTAGTAGCAGCTGGTGGTAATGGTAGGAGTAACTACCATATCGATTTTAGGTTTGCAAAAAAAAAATGATAGCCCATTTTATCCTCATATTAATCCCAGGAGGTTGGTGCTATTATTATCCCTATTTTATAGATGAGGGAACTGAGGTAGACAAAGAGTAAGTAGCTTGTTCAGAGATCATACAGCTAGAAAGTATCTGAGATGGGACTGAATTCAAGCTTCCTGATTCCAGGTCTAGTGCTCTATCTATTCTACCACCTAGTTGCCTCTAGGTTTAAATATAAAGTTCTATGTCTGCCATTTAAAACTCTTTACAACCTAGTCTTTTAATCCTTTCTAATATTCTTACACATAACTCCTTTTTTAAAAAAAATATTTTCTCAGCTACATATAAAAAACAATTTGTAACATTTTTAAAGTTTCCTTTCTCCCTTTCCCTCCCTACTCCTTAAGAAGGCAAGCAATTTGATAAATATTATATATGTGTATTAATACAAAACATATTTCCACATTAACCATTAAGTATTACTCCTATTCCACTTACTGTATGACCCTACCATACTGGCTTGCTTGCTGTTCCTCTCACACAACACTCCATCTTCCATCTCCATGCCTTTGGGGCTGTAGCCCATGCCTAGAATTCTCTCTCTCCTCACCTCTGACTCTTAGAATCTCTCAACTTTCATCTTCTGTAAGAGTCTTCTCTTGGGGCAGCTAGGTGGCGCAGTGGATAGAGCACCGGCCCTGGAGTCAGGAGTACCTGAGTTCAAATCTGGCCTCAGACACTTAACACTTACTAGCTGTGTGACTCTGGGCAAGTCACTTAACCCCAATTGCCTCACTTTAAAAAAAAAAAAAAGAATCTTAAAAATTCTTTTTACATGTAATTGAAAAAAATAATAACATTCTTTTCGAAAAGAAAATTATGTTTAATGAATACATAGCATTGAAAAGGGAAGTTCAAAAGTCCTTCAGCTCTTCCTTCTTTCTTTTTTTCCTTTCCTCACTTTCTTTCCTTCCTTTTCTCCTGTTCTCTTCTCCTTTGGCCTTCTTATTTCCCCCCTTTCTCTATCTTATCCAAGGTTTGACATCAATCTTTGAGGGGAGAGAAGGAAACAATGAACCTTCTATGACTTCCCTAAGGAGGAATGAGCAAAAGCAAGACAAAACTCTCTAGAACAGAGGGGAAGGTTGTGAAATGAACTGACTCCTTGTTCCAGAAAAACTGGAGGAGATGTGGTGTGTGAGGTGATCCAAAGGCTAGATAGATGTGAGTTAGCTAGGGAAATAAAAGGAAAAGGATGACTGAGCAGGACAATTCTGAAAACTGTTTGCTCTGGTGATTCTTTCTTGTGCCACTATAGATACTTAAAAGCGATGGACTGAGTTATAAATGCTGGGTTTCTATTTTGAACATGACTACTTCTGAAGCCATAGAGGAAAGCTTGGAAAAAGTACAAACTAAGCCACAAAAATAATTTACTCCCCTCCCTCCAAAAAAAAAGCCCATCTTATCCTGGAAAAAACCCCATCAGGCTACCCCTCCCTGCTATGTTGTCATCAAGTTTTGTGTAATTATTGGAACAGAAAACCACTGGGAGAAAGTGAATAGACTACACCCTCACTAACAGAGATGAGTTTACTTGGGCTGGGTTCTGATCCCATTTCTGCCACTAACTGGTTGCATGACTTTAAACAAATCATTTAATTTCTCTAGGCCTGTTTCCCTATCTTTTAAATGGCAGTTTAGCCTTCTAGATCTAACAAATTCTATGAGTCTGACACCATTTTTCACACAATGAGAAAAAGCAGTGTCTTTCATTCTTGTTTATGAACCTAAGGAATACAGTTGGATTCACCTGGAACCTCAGAGCAACCCTGTTAATAATACCTATGAGACCCAAGAAAAGTAATGAGGTTATAGAAAGAAAGAAAAAAAAGCATGAAGAAGGAAATAGACCAGATTGTGTTGGGTTTTTTTTCATATATTGTGTCCCCCAATAGAGAACCAATGTGGATATAATGTATGGAGAACCAGTCTTGAAGTCAGGAAAACCTGGGTTCATGTCTGGCCTCTCATACATACTAATTGTGAGACCACAAGCAAGTCATTTATCCTCTCAGTTCCCCTGGGAACTAAGACCATAAGTTAGAAACAAATTATCTATCTGCATAAGCAAAGGAGTTTGACGAAATCACAGGCCCAGATATACCTTCCCTCCTACTTCCCCCAGTGCCTCAATTGAATGGAGTTTCTTGGGAGCAGAAACTGTTATTTTTGTCCCTAGCAAAATTCCTAAAACTGTCTAGGGGAGAGGGAGGTTGAAAAATGGTCTGGACCTGTGATTTGAAAAAAGCATGTAGCCTGGGAGTAGCACCAACCTCCAAATCTCTCCTGGCTTGTTCTCTTTCCCTGAGCTGGGACTAGCTTACTTACCCTTCCTGCATTCATTTTGGCAAATCATAATGGCATTCCCTTGAGGAATAGCCATGTGGCTATAATTCTAACTCTCTCAGAGTCCTAGGGGTTACCCTGTATGGAAAGGTATTCCCTTTACTCACCACTACTTTTCCGCAGCCCCCGTTGATACACTTTTTATTTATACATTCACAATAAAACCATTGTCTTTTGAACATGAAACATTTACTAAACAATAAGGCAAAAATAAGAATAATCATCATTTATTCAATGGAAAGCAAAGGCAGGAATAATCAAAATATTTACTAAATAGAAGACAAAAGCAACGATAATCAAAATATGACAGTCCTACCATAAACTTGAGTCATATTATCCCATCAATGCACATAATATGCATGAAGCAAAGTGGACACACACACACACACTCACAGAAACCTACCAAGGAGGAATATGAGTAGGAAAACCCACATACCTGAGGCAATTCATAACTCCAGGTGACAAGCTGTGATGTTCTTGGTTTGGTTCAAGAAAAGTCTGCACCACCTGTTAGGCTAAACCATTTTTCTGCTGTTCCTCTTCTGGTCCTCACAGTTATGCTGTGGAAAGCTGATTTTCTGTTACTCTTGGCCTTCTAAAGTAGTAACACACTCTGTTAGCACACAGCCACCCTTAGCAGGCTCTGGGAGAAATGTCATGCTTTTTCAGTGACAAGCAATTCATTTCCAAACTTCTCAGATCTGCTCTGGAACTATAAAGAGTTTCTCCCTCTCAAGATGATATAGTGACAGAACCTTGAAGCCTTTCTCCAGACAGATCTTTGAATAGTAGTAGGGGACTCTGCTTTATTTAATTGACTTTTTTTCAGGGCAATGAGGGTTAAGTGACTTGGCCAGGGTCACACAGCTAGTGTCAAGTGTTTGAGGCCGAATTTGAGTTCAGGTCCTCCTGAATCCAATGCTGTGCTTTATCCACTGCTCTACCTAGCTGCCCCCTATTTAATTGACTCTTAGCAAATGAATTTCTTCTCATGGAAAAACAGGTTCAAGCCAGAAAGAGCAATAAAGGGCAACACAGGAAAATCTCTGATAGGTTTCCCTTTCATTAAGTATAGTTGGAGCTAAAGGGCAATGCTGACTTTCTCCAATCAAGTAGTCCTCAACAAAACAAAGCCTCTCTTTTGATCAATGAATCTATCAGAAAACAACTGTCAAGTCTATCCATAAACCTCAATCAGTTCCTGTAAGTATCTGTATTCTGAAAAAAAAACTTTTCTCATCTCCTCCAATGCCTTCTGTCCTCAACTCCTCTTATGCTCAGCTTCCTCTTCTGTGTCTTTATTAACCTGATTGTTTTTTACCCTTCCTCTGTCCTCTAATTCCTCAAATCGGTGTCTATTTGTAGTCCTTACATAAAATTTCCACAGGTCCCAATTATTAGCTATGTTATTTGAAATTCTTAAACTAATGACCTACAAATGAGCTAATGTCCCACAATGAACTACAACCATTCCTAACTTAGTGCTTTGCCCTCATATAGGTCCTCTCAGCACATTTATTTCAGAAACTTTTTTTCTCAAGTCCTCAAAACAGTCTGTGTTTTTCCACCAAAATTTTGCTTCTGGTTCTCCTCATATTCTCAGGCTTATTTTTACTAGTGTTCTTTCTTCACAAATTTTTTTAGCAACTAGAATCTACACAGACAAAGTGGGGCAATATATTTCAAGTGAAAAATCAGAAATGATATCCTTGTTGAAAGAAAGGAATTCACTTTGAACTATATGTGATTCAAGAGAATTAAGATGTTGGAGTAAATGAGCTCCCCCTCCCTCACCAAAACACCTCCAAACAGATCTAGAAAACATACCAAACTAAATCCTCAAAAAATCTAGCCCAGGTTAGCATAGGGAAAGAGACAGGAAAATCTAAGATGGGGAATGAGGGTTTGGTTAGGAGCATGCTGTACAAAGCATTCTCTAGCCCATTAGATTGCAAGCTCCTTGAGGGCAGGGACTGTTACCCCTTTTTGTATCCCCAGTACTTAGCAACAGTGTCTGACACATGGTAGGCACTGAATAAATGTTTGTTCATTGATTGATAGCTTCCAGGAATTGAAAGAGGATGCACAAGGGAAAACATGGTCCCAGACCCATATGGAGGCACCACAACTTTGTGTGGGATGAAGGAATAAGTGTCAACTGGCAGCTTTGTCTCCCACTACCCAGTTCTGGGTCTCAGATTCAGAATAGACTGAAGAGGGGACCTGTACCTACCAGTGGCATTCCAGGGTGAAGTTTTCATGAGCCTTAGCCTACACACTGAAAAAAGACAAGCAGTAGTGGTGTGGCTTAAACTCTAGGAGTAGAGAGGGGTCTCAGTTCCAGCATCTAACCCAATCTAAAATCTGCAAAGGAATAATAAGGGCAGAAATCCATGATCAAAGCAAAGCCTACAGTTTTGTCATATTGAACTAAGCAGAGCTTTCCAGCTGGCTGATAAGAACTTAGTCCAACAATAATTTACTGTTGCTCACACATAAACTTAGGTCAAAAACTTGCAGAGTTCAGATCAAGAGTGAGAGTGATCAGATCTTCTTCTCAATGAGACCACTGTGGGATCACTGAAATCTTAAAGGTCCCTAGCCTGAGATATCCCTGAGATACTAGAATAACACAAGAAAGCAACAAGAAGACCAGCTGAACCTTGCTGCTGGAAATAGACAGAACATGGTCCTAACACTAAAGTCCAAAGTCAGAAAGTAGACTGGAAAAGTAAGCAAACAAAAAAAAAGAATCCCACCATAAAAAGCTAAATTATGGTGACAGTGATGTTCAAGACACCAACCCAGAAGAGAATGACTCCAAGACATCTATAAGCATAAACTCAAAATAAAACACAAATTGGGCACAAATTCAACCAGAATTCCTAAAAAGGATGAAGCATGGGTTTAAAAAAAATTTTTTTAATGTTTTTACAAATGGAATTAAAGTGCTAAAGAAAATGGGAAAGAAACCAAAGCTATGGGAGAAAGGATTGTTGAAACAATTAACAGCTTTGCACAAGAAGTACAAAACCTTACACAAGCAATAAATTCTTGGAAAATTAGAATGCAACAAACAGAAACTAATGACTCTATGAGACAAGAATTATTTTAAAAAACAAAATTTTTAAAAACAGAAAAATTTGAATGAAATATAAGGTATCTCAGCAAAAGTAACTGACATGGAAAATAGATCAAAGAGGAAATTAAAATTCACTAGACAACCTGAAAGCCATAATCAAAAGAAAGAAAGGAAGAAAGAAAGAAAGAAAGAAAGGAAGAAAGAAAGAAAGAAAGAAAGAAAGAAAGAAAGAAAGAAAGAAAGAAAGAAAGAAAGAAAGAAAGAAAGAAAGAAAGACCAGAGAGATCATATTTCTTTTTTTTCTTAAAAGAGAACTGACTAGGGGCAGCTAGGTGGTGCAGTGGATAAAGCACTGGCCCTGGATTCAGGAGGACCTGAGTTTAAATCCGGCCTCAGACACTTAACACTTACTAGCTGTGTGACCCTGGGCAAGTCACTTAATCCTCATTGCCCTAAAAAAAAAAAAAAAAGATAATATAAAAAAAGAAAACTGACTAGCTCTCTTAGGATCAGAGGATAAAGTGAAAATTGAAAGAATCCAACCGTAATCCCCTGAAAAAAAACAACCCCAAATGAAAATTTCAAGAACCCCAACCCCTGCCAAAATTCAGAACTTCCAGGTCAAAACAAAATTAGTGCAAGGAACCAGAAAGAAAGAAGTCAAGTATCAAGGTGCTAGTCAGAGCCACACCCAACTTAGCAGCCACCACCATAAAGGACTAGAAATCTTGGAATATGATATTACAGAAAACAAATAATACAGGCTTGTAGCCAAGAATAACTTAGCAAAAGTATAATCCTACAGGGGGAAATGGACTTTCAATAAAAGACTTCCACGCATTTCTAATGAAAAGACCAGAACTGCAGAAAAAATTGAAGTTCAAACACAGGAATAATAATACAAATAATCATAAGGAACTAAACAAGGATAAGTTGCTTGCATTCTAATTTGTGATGATTATATATCTGTCCCTTCTGAATCCTATTATCATTAAGGTCATAGAGTCTATCTAAGGCCAGACAGAAGATCTAGTAGTGGTTCTGCTATGTCTTGATGACCTTAAAAGAAAAATGGAAATAGAGGGGAAGAATACATGAGGGTGGAATAGAAAGGAATGTTAGAGGAAGAAGTCTATACAAACAAGGAGAAAGTGGAGAGAGAAGCTAACATTTAAGTTTACTCTCATATGAACTCTTCAAAGGAGCAAAGAATACATACATACACAGAGTTGGGTAAAGAAATACATTTCATTCAACAAGGAATTAGGAAGGAAAAGGGAGAAGGGGAAATAAGAGAGTAGATTAAGGGAGGGATTGGTCCTAAACAAAATAAATTCTAACTAAGAATAAACAGAAACATTTATAGCTCTTTTTTGAGCTGCCAAAGAATTGTAATCAGAAAGGGTACCCATCATTGGGGAATGGATGAACAAGTTATGATATATAAATGTGATGAATATTATTGTGCTGTAAGGAATAATGAAGGGGATAGGTTCAGAGACAGTTGGGGAAAATTCTATGAGCTGATGCAAAGAGAAGTGAACAGAACCAAGAAAAAATGTATGCAATGTCAATAATATCATAAAGACAAACAGCTTTATAAGACATATAACTCTGATCAGCATAATACCAACTACCATTTCAAAGGAGTAATGGGTGTATGCATGTTATGGGCCTGCTGATTTGTTGTTAAAGCCAGGGTTACATTTGTTTGCCATATAAGGATATTTGTTGCCAAAACAACTTCTTACTAGATTTTTCTGGATTAAATAAAATACAAAATACAATTTGTAGGAGTAAGGGAAAAAAACAGCAAATTGAATATTATCCATTCATGAGTCTTTGAAATGACTCTACATAATATTTGCATAAGACAAAGAAATAAGTGAACAATCCCTTGAGACACAGCACCACTGAAAAGCATTTTGTTCTCTGATCTGGGAATAATAATTATAATAGCTAGCATTTGTATAACATTTCAAAGTTTCCAAAGTGCTCTCCATATATTATATCTCATTTGATCCTCACAACAACCCTGTGAATTAGGTGTTATTATCTTGATTTTACAGATGAAGAAACCAAGGTTAAGAAAAGTTAAGGGGCAGCTAGGTGGTTCAGTGGATAAAGCACCGACCCTGGACTCAGGAGGACCTGAGTTCAAATGCAGCCTCAGATACTTGACACTTACTAGCTGTGTGACCTTGGGTAAGTCACTTAACCCTCACTGCCCCACCAAAAAGAAAAGAAAAAAAAGAAAAGTATCACAGTGAATGAAGCAGAATTTGAACTTAGGTCTTCCTGAATCTAAGTCTAGTACTTTAAGTGATTATCTTTGGGCAAATTGCTAAACCTCTGCTTGCCTCCTTTCCTCAACTTAAAATGGAGATAAGAAGAACAGATGCCTCACAGGGTTATTGTGAGGATCAGATGAAATATTTGTACAAGCACTTAGCACAATGCCTGGCACACAGTAGATGCTATCTAAATGTTTATTCCTTTCCTTTCCCTTTATCCTAGCTGCCTCTTGAGATGTAATCCCCACATATTTGCAATCTGAAGTACCAGAAAAAGAATCCCATATATTTCACTTCCTGGCATCTTAGACTCAAGAATCCCAAAAGGAACTGTGCAAATTAGGTAGCAACACTAAAATGCCAGAGAGACAGACACACAAACAGACAGTCATGCAGGCAGACAGACACACAGAGACAAAGAGGGGGAAAGGGGGCAGGAGGGAGGGAGATAAGAAGGAAGAGATGCATTGAGAACAAAATAATGACTGGAAAACCATAAGAAGAAGCTTAAGGAGAAGAGATCAAGGCAGCAAGATGGGGAGCTAGCAAGCACGACAAAAGACCATTGGGAGACTGAGGGGTGAATTAGTAGTGAGAATAATGCTTTCCTCCCACCCTGCCCCTGCCAGATGTGTAGGATGGACAAGAGCCGCAATAAGAAGGAAATCTATATGAATCAATGTAAATTCTAAATCTAGGCAATAAAAATCAATTGCACATGTTTAAGATAGGAGAAACTTCACCTGTATAGCTAGGTGGCATACTGGATAGAGTGACACACTTAAGAGTCAGGAAAACCTACTTTCAAATCCTACCTCATATAAGTACTAGCTGTGTCCCCCTGGGCAAGTCACTTGACCTCTCTCACTCAGCCTTAGTTTTCTCAACTGTAAGTGAGGATGATAATAGTAGCACTTCCCCAAAGGGTTGTTGTGAGGATCAAATGAGATTTTGTAAAGCACTTTGGAAACTTTAACGTCCTTATAAATGTAAGCCATTATTGTTAGCCTTCAAGTCAAACAAAGCTAGGAAAAAGTTTTAGTTGACTACTATGACCCTATGAACAGTATCTATCGATGATATATAATTGATGAAAAAAATATCCTAAAATCATAGGTTGAATTAATAGAAGTATAGTGTTCAAAGGATCACCAAGTTACAGAATATCAGAATTGGAAAGATACCTAAAGATGGAAATGACCTTATTCTTAATCCAGTCCAGGAGTTATTAACCTTTTTTGTGTATCATGAAGCCCTTTAGCAGTCTGATGAAGTCTGTATAGTTCTTCAAAGAATAAAATAAAATATATGGGATTACAAAGGAAACCAATTATATTTAAGTCAGTAAGTATTTATTAAGCCTTGCTATGTACCAGGCACTATGTCAAGTAAGCACTGGGAATAGAAACACAAACAGAAAGAAAGAAGCCTCAAGGAGTTTATCTTCTAATAGGGAAGACAACATATAAAAAGAAGCTGAAAAGCGTGGAGGAGGGTAGAAATGGAAGAAGGTAGGGAAGGGAACCGCGGTAAACAAAGTTCAGAGAGTCATGGTGGAAAGAAATAAAGACATGGCTGGTCTCAGAACCTTCTTTAAAATGGAGATTCTGAGAGGAAATGACTAATCAGAGAAAGCAGCCACAGGGGTAGAGTGTATTTCCAGGATTAGAAGGCCAGGATCAGAGTGTACTCCCAGCATGAAGAGGCTGCTGTGACATCTTACAGAAAGTCCAGAGAGTCAAGAATAGAGCCTAGAGAAGAATGAAGACATGGAAGTCCTTGGCCCTTCATTTTTTTCCCTTCCAAGATCACAGATACCCTGAAATTTATCCTTGGACCTCTGGGATCCATAGGCTCTGGTTAAGAACTTTTGATCTAGCCTAATCCCCTCATTTTATACATGAGGAAACTGAGATCCAAGAGATTAAATGACTTGCCCAAGTTTATGCATGTAGCCAGTTAGTCTAACCTGGACCTACAATGGAATCCCACTAAAACAGTGCAAACAAGTGATTATACAGCTTTCACTTAAAGAACTCTAATGATACAGAGTCTGCTACTTCTGGTGAAAGCGCCCTTTATATAGCAGTTGTTTGTTTTTATGTTCTAAATGGTTCAAACCACATCTGAAGAATTGTGCTCAGTTAAGGAGTGTATTAAACAGAGAAGGCATATGGGGTAAGAAAGAGAATGCTGGAATTGGAGTCAGAATGACCTAGGCTGACATAAGCTAACTGATACAGCCGAATGAGTAAGCTCAAACAACTCTATAAAAGTATAGTAACAGTTCAGTTGGGCTCTGCATTAGGGGAATGAATACCTGATCAATGAAACTAGAAGTTCCAATCTTTCACTATATTAACAAACAAGAATCTATCTAGAGGGTGATGACTAGGATTGTGGAAAGTCTGTAGACTGTGTAATATGAGAAATCAGTTGAAGAAAATAAAGTTGTTCAACCTGGAAAGGGGGAGTCTAAGGAAAAATATGAAGCTATCTTTAGTTACTTGAAGAGCTGTCCTATAACAAGGGAGGAAATAATCTATTATGGTATCGGATATCATAACTAGGATCCATAGGTTAATGTCAAAAAGAACCAGATTTTCTCAACATAAGAAAGACTTTCATTTCCTCAATTATAGCTGTCCAATACTAATACTAGGAAAGGCTACCTCATAAGATTGTGAACTCCACATCTCTGAGGCTATTCAAATAAGACCTTGACCATCTATCAAGGATGTTATAGGAAGAATTTCCACAATGCAAGAAATGTCAAACTAGAATGACTCCAAATTCTAGCATTGGTAGAAATGCTGGCCCATGATGGCACCCACTGGTAAGGAGGTAGCTTACCCTCTCTGCTTCACACCAACTTTTTATTTTTCCCTGCTTGTTTTTGTTTTTGTAGCCTCAAGGCCAGCAGTCTTCAAAATGTGGTCTTCAGACCCATGGGGTCCCTGAGACCCTTTCAGGGGACCCACAAGGTTAAAAATATTCTCATAAAAATACAAAGATCTCTGAGCCGAGAGGACTTGTCATGCTCCCGTGATCCCAGTGCTCTTCCGAGGAGGGGACTGGACAGCTGGATCGCGAGGATGACTAAGGCTGAAGTGAACCCCAAAGTATATCCATTGGCAGATGCCCAGCTCACCAAAAAGCTGCTGGACCTGGTACAGCAGTCCTGTAACTACAAGCACTTGCGGAAGGGCACCAATGAAGTCACCAAGGCCCTCAACAGAGACATCTCGGACTTCATCGCGATGGCTGCCAAGGCTGAGCCCTTGGAGAGCATCCTCTACCTCCCGCTGCTGTGTGAAGACAAGAACGTCCCCTACGTGTTCGTGTGCTCCAAGCAGACACTGGGGCGGGCTTGTGGCCTCTCCCGGCCAGTCATCGAATGCTCTGTCACCATCAAAGAAGGCTCCCAACTGAAGCCTCAGATTCAGTCTGTCTGGCAGTCAATCAAGAGACCTGCGGCTCAGGTGTCTCTGTAGGATCCTACCTGGGAGGGCTGTGTGGCTTGTGGGAAGATGGTGGGCAGAGACTGTTCTCAGGTGACTTTCAATGTTAAACATTTTTATTGCTGTTAAACAAAAAAAATTAAATTAAAACAAATATAAAATTAAAATTAAAATGCAAAGATGTTATTTGACTATTCAAATATTTTTCCCTTTTCCAACTACTTATTGTGTGAGACTAAATGTTTTTATCTACTTTAAACAAAACATATCACAACAAATTGAACAAAGAAACAACTATGAGTGCTGTTTTCTATTAAGCCAGACATTAAAGACATTTGCAAACATATGTAAAGCAATGCTACACTTCTCACTAATTTTTTTGAAAATATAGTCTTTCATAAAAATATTTTAACATGTAATAAGTTTATTACTACTATTACTTTTAAGTTAACAAGTAAATATTTTAAATGTTAGCAGTTTTCATTTCTAATATTGTGACTTTTGATAGTTATAACCCTTATAAAGAAAATCTATTTGGGTCCCTTAATAATATTTAAGAGTTATAAGGGGGTCCTGAGACCTAAAAGTTTTAGAACTGCTATTCAAGGCCCAACACAAGCAGGGCCAAGAAGCAGGGACTTTTCTGAGCTCTCCCAAATTACCCTCCAAACAACTTTAAAATAAAACTTTAAAAATTTAACTTTAAAAATCTCAAAGTGAATTCTGCAGTGGAACAAGGTGAAACAATTTTCCAGCCCAAGATAACTTATAAAATTGGCACAAAAGGTCTGTCTCACTAGGGTGAGAATGGAGCTCAGTCCAGCGCAGGCTGGACCAACAAGACAGCAGCAAACTTTAGGGGGGAATGAATCAGTAGTGGCAGCTTCTGGAATGCTCAACCCACAGACAATATGGGGGTTAGACAACTAGTCAGGAGATTACAAGGGATCCTTTGCTGGCACTGGGTGCAGGACTCTGTTGCCCATATGTAGTTTTTGGTCACAGTTCCAGAGTAGAAAAAGAGTGTTTGTGGTTGCTCACGAAAAGAGCATAAGTCAGGAAAGCAGTAACCACACTTTTCCTTAGATCATACTACCTTGGAAGAACTTCAAACTTACAGACCTTCAGAACTAGCTCTGAAAATAGTTGCACAGAAAAACTGGGGACAGCATCCCTACACACCAGGAGCAGAGCCCAACTTTAGCATAAAGTTAAAAGTGAAGAAATAGGTGGAAAAAATTAGCAAGCAACAAAAAAATCTGAGATGGAAAGTTACTATGGTGACAGCAGGATCAAAACACAAACTCAGAAGAAAAATAACAAAGTCAAAACAGCCACATCCAAAGCCTCAAAGAAAAATGCAAATTGGTCTCAGGCCCAAAAAAGGAATTCCTAGAACAGCTCAAAAAAGATTTTTAAAAAATCAAATAAGAGGAATATATGGAAAAATTAGGATAAGAAATGAGAGTGATACAAGAAAATCATGGGGGGAAAGGCAACAATTTGGTAAAGGAAGCACAAAAAATACTGAGGAAAATAACACCTTAAAAAACAGAATAGTCCAAATGGTAAAAGAGGCAAAAGAATCTAGTAAAAAGAAGAACTCCTTAAAAAGCAGAACTGGCCAAGGAAGAAACTACAAAAATTCAGTGAAGAAAAGACCTCTTAAAAAAAAAAAGAATTGGCCAAATGGAAAAGAAGATACAAAAGCTCAATGCATAAAACAATTCCTTAGAAATTAGAATTGGGCAAGTAGAAGCTAATGACCCTATGAGATATCAAAAAACACTAAAATCAAATGTAAAATGAAAAAATAGAAGAAAATATGAAATATCACATCAGAAAAACAACTGACCTGATAATTTAAGATTGATTGGACTACCTGATATTCATGATAAAAAAAAGAGCCTAGATATCATATTTCAAGAAATTATTAAGGAAAACTTGCCCTGATTCTCCAGAACCAGAGGGTAAAATTGAAATTGGAAGAATCCACCAATCACCTCTTGAAATATATCCCAAAATGAAAACTTCCAAATTCCAAAGCTCCCAGGTCAAAATGAAAATATTGCAAGCAGTCAGAAAGAAACAATTCAGGGGGTGGAGCCAAAATGGCAGAGGAAAGGCAGTGAATGCTCAGACTTCCTGAAACAATTACCCCCAAAAAAACTCCAAACACAGCCAGAAAACAACTCCTGGAGCAGCAGAATCCACAAAAAGGTGACTGAGATTATTTTCCAGCCAAAGACACCTTGGAAGTTCAGCAGAAGGGGGAACCAGGCTGGGAGTAGAGTCCAACCCCATGGTGACACCAACATAGATACAGTCCCAGGTAGACTGCACCAAAGAAACTTACCCCCAAACCTCTGAATCAGCTGTAGTGCCAGTGTCTTCTGAAACTAAACTCATGCTCCAGTGAGAGGGCTGAAAGGCTGGCGGGGGCTTTCGGGGGGGGGGGCAGTCTATGGGTGTGTATGCAGGAGCTAAGGGGGGATTTGGATGTCCTACCCCAGCAGGGAGCCAGGAAGAAACCTTGAGCTGTGGGGGAGGGGTGTAGGCTTGTCAGAGCTAGCAACCATGGCACATAAAGTTTTGCTGCCTGGTTGATTGGCAAGTTGGCCTGGAGTTATCTACAGACCAGAGAAAGGGCCAGGCAAGTGAAGAAACTGCCCCTCATTAAATCATAACACCTGGGACCCCCTAAAGCTTGGGACAGTATATCCTGGAAGCAGGACCCCACACTAAGAAGAAGTTAAAAGTCAAGTGAAAGATGGGCAGGATGAGCAGGCAGAGAAAGATGAGGACCATAGAAAGCTTCTTTAGTGACAAGGAAGATCAAGGTGCACCCTCAGAAGAGGGTAGCAACATCAGGGCCCCTACATCTAAAGCTTCCAAGAAAAATATGAATTGGTTTCAGGCCATAGAGGTGCTCAAAAAGGACTTTGAAGATAAAGTCAGAGAGGTAGAGGGAAAAATGGAAAGAGAAATGAGGGTGATGCAGGAAAGACAGAGAGAAAAATCAACAGCTTAAAAAGCCAAATGGAAAAACTCTCTGATGAAAATAATTGCCTAAGAATTAGGATTGAACAAATGGAAGCTAGTGACTGAGAAACTAAGACACAATAAAGCAAATCCAAATGAATAAAAAAAATAGAGGACAATGTGAAATATCTTCTTGGAAAAACTGCTGACATGGAAAATAGATCCAGGAGAGATCATTTGAAAATTATTGGACTACCTAAAAACCATGATCAAGGAAAGAGCTTAGACATCATCTTCCAAGAAATTGTTGGGGAAAATTGCCCTAATATTCTAGAAGCAGAAGCTAAAATCGAAATTGAAAGAATCCACTGATCACCTCCTGAAAGAGATCCCAAAAGGAAGACTTCCAGGAATATTGTAGCCAAATTCCAGAGCTCCAAGATCAAGGAGAAAATATTGCAAGCAGCTAGAAAAAAAGGAATTCAAATACTGTGGAGTTACAGTAAGGATAACACAAGATCTAGCCACATCTATATTAAAGGACCAGAGGGCAAGTAATATGATATTCCAGAGGGCAAAGGAACTGGGACTACAGCCAAAAATCACCTACCCAGCAAAACTGATTTTAATCTTTCAGAGGAAAAAGTGAGACTTCATTGGAAAAGAGGACTTTCAGGCATTCATGATGAAAAGACCTGAACTGAATAGAAAATTTGACTTTCAAATGCAAGACCCTAGAGAAGCATAAAAAGATAAACAGGAAAAAGAAATCATGAGAGATGTTAAAAGGTTAAACTGTTTATATTCCTACATGGGAAGATGATATGTCTAAATCATAAGAGCCTTCTGAGTATTAGGAGACAGGATAAAATTTAGACAGAGGACACAGGTGGGAATTGATTATGAAGGGATGATACCTGCAAAGCATTTATTTTTTTGTTTCTCTTTGTTTTTGGAGGGTGGGGGGCAGTCAGAGTTAATGAGTGTCTTGTGTTTGAGGCCAAATTTGGGCTTGGGTCCTCCTGGGTCCAGGGCAGGTCCTTTGTCCACTGTGTCACCTAGCTGCCCCATGATGATATCTTTGGAGTAAAATTGAGGGGGGAGAGGAATACACTGAGGAAAGAGATATGGGAGTGGCAGAATGGGGTGAAATCTCACATGAAAGAAACAGGAAAGTACATATGGAGTGGGGGGAGAGATGAGGGAGGTATAGGAAGTGAAGGAGCCTTGTATATATCAGAATTAGTTCAAAGGCCTTAATCTCATCAGAGCTGGCTCAAGGAGGAAATAACATACACACCCAGTTGGGTGGAGTAATCTATCCAACACTTCAGGAAAGTAGGAGGGGAAGGGGATAAGGAGGGAAGGGTGAAAGAAGGGGGGGCAGAGTAGGGGAGGGAGGGGAGCAGATTGAATCATTTTTTTTTGATAGTTCCTTAATCAGAAGTTTTGGTTTTGTTTTTTCTCACAACCTGGCTAATGTGGAGATGTTTTGCATGACTACTCATGTATAACTTATATTGAATTGCTTGAGTTCTTGGGGGTGGGATGTGGGAAGGGAGGGAGGAAGAGAAGTTGGAACACAAAGTTTTTTAAAAATTGATGTCAAAATTTGTTTTACATGTAATCTGGAAAATAACATTTTAAACAGATATGAAAAGAAACAATTCAAACATTGTGGAGCCATAGTTAAGATAACACAAGATTTAGCAGCTTCTATATTAAAGGATCAGACGACTTGGAAAATTATATTATAAAAGGCAAAGGAGCTATGATTACAACCAAGAATCATCTACCCAGCAAAACTGAGTATAATCCTTCAAGGGCAGGGGAAAGGATATTTAATGAAATAGAGGACTTTCAAGCATTCTTGATGAAAAGGCCAGAGTTGAAAAGGAAATTAGATTTTCAAATACGAGACTCAAGATAAGCATAAAAAGGTAAAAAGGAAAGAGAAATAATAAGGTATTCAATAAGGTTAAACATGAGAAGATGATACTTATAAATCCTAAAACCTTTATCATTATTAGGACAGTTAGAAGGAATATACATAGATAGAGGGCACAGATGTACATTGACCTAAGATAGGATGATATCTAAAAAACTAAAATTAAGGGGTGAGAAAGATGGATGCACTGGGAGAAGGAGAATGGAGAGGTAGAATGAAGTAAATTATCTCATATAAAAGAGGTACAAAAGAGCTTTTACAATAAAAGGGAAGATGAAGGGGTTGATGAACAATGCTTGAACCTTACTCTCACCAAAATAGGCTCAAAAAGAGAAAATATATACACATTCAGTTGAGTATAGAAATATATCTTATCCTACAGGGAAGTAGAAGGGGAAAGGGATAAGAAAAGGGAAGAAGGACTGCTATATGGGAAGGTAGATTGCGGGAGGAGATGGTAGTCAGAAGCAAACACTCTTGATGAAGGACAGGGTGAAAGGAAAGAGAGATAAGGATAAACAGTGGACAGGGGAATAGGAAATAGGGAACTTCACAGTAATCATAACTGTGAAAAAAATTTTACCCTCTTGTTCTAGGAACTATGAAAAAAATTAGAGCAAGTTTCTCTAATAAAGGCCTCATTTCTGAAATATATAGAGAACAGAGTCAAATTTTTAAGACTACAAGTCATTCTGCAATTGAGAAATGGTCAAAGTATATGAAAAAACAGTTTTCAGATGAAGAAATCAAATTTATCTATAATCATATGAAAAAATACTCTCAATGACTATTGATTAGAGAAATGCAAATTAAAACCACTCTGATATACCACCTCACACCTATCAGATTGGCTAATATGACAGAAAATTATAAATGTTGAAGAAGATGTGGGAAAATCAGACCACTAAAGCATTGTTGGTGGAGTTGTGAAGTGGTCCAACCATTCTGGAGAGAAATTTGGAACTGTGGCCAAAGGGCTATAAAACCGTGCATGCCTAAAAAAATAAATAAATAAATAAAAAGGGGCAGCTAGGTGGCACAGTGGATAGAGCACCGGCCTTGGAGTCAGGAGTACCTGAGTTCAAATCCGGCCTCAGACACTTAACACTTACTAGCTGTGTGACCCTGGGCAAGTCACCTAACCCCAATTGCCTCACAAAAAAAAAAAAAAAACATGCATGCCCTTGACTCCACAATACTACTACTAAGTACGTATCCCAAAGAGATTGAACTATATTTTTTTTTACTTTATTTTTCTTGTGGTGGGGGTTGGGTTTGGAGGTGGGGGAGTCTGCATTTTCTTTCACAACATGACTAATATGGAAATGAGTTTTGCATGACTGTACATGTATAACCAATATCAAATTGCTTGGCTTCTCAATGAGGGAGGAAGGAAGGGAGGGAGAGAATTTGGAACTCAATTTTTTTAAATGAATGTTAAAAATTGTTTTTACATGTAATTGGGAAAAATGTTTGTGTATATATACACACACATATGTATGGATGTATGTGTGTGTATATATATACACATCTTTTAAAAGACCCAGCACAGTATCTGGTACATAGTAGCTGTTAATAAATGCTTGTTTAATTGTATTAAATTTTAAAATTCAGTATTATAGTTAGCTTTCTCAGCATCAGAGGTACCACAAACCATTATTATAAGAGACAACATGGTACTATGGAAAGCATACTGCATTTAGAGACAGAAGACCTGGGTTCAAATCCTACTTTTATCATTTATAAGCAATGAGACCTTAGATAAGTCATTAACCCTATCCAAGACTCAGTGTATTCATCTATAAAATAATAAGTCTGGGCAAGATGAACTGTAATGTTTTCTTCCATTTATTTATGATTCTAAGATAACTTACAGTTAACCTTATTTGTAATAATTCCTCCATTTTGAACAGATATGTTATCACTAAAACAGAGAGAAAATTTTTCTGTCTGCAAAAACGCTAAGAAGATGAACCCAAGGCAGGCTAGTACTATTACAATTATAATCCAGAACACATTCTGGCCCCAGTAGAGTTTCTGAAGGCTTGGTCAGAGCAATTTATCTGTATCAAATCTCTTTCTTTCAGAAACTAGCATGGTTCATGCTTCATTAAATAGTCATAACAAGCTTTCAAGAGAGCTGCCTACTGATAACTTACTACTAAAGCAGTTTCCACAGGGAAGAAGTAATGAGGGGAGAGGAAAAGAAGGATATAAATATATATTATATTCTTCAAATCTGGGGGTAATATGACAGGAGACTGGCTACTGAGCCCCTTCCTCATGAGCATGCACAGAGTGCAAGGACATCTAGTCTCCATGAGGAGTTTTTGAGAGACTCAGGCTGGTGTATAATGGAATTGCCTTGGAGAAATATGAAGCATGCATTTACAATCTATAACTGGTTTCACCCTACTGATCCCATGGTGACTGGGACCTTCTTTGACTGGCTACAGTACCAAAGCCAAAATTGGGAGACATTCAAAGGCATTAGTTGGCCTCTTCTTCTCTCATCTTGACTTTTTCTATATTGTGGCAGCATTCTGATGAAATAAAAAGCTATGAAAAGCACAGTCTTGGGGTCTTCCCACCTGAGGCCAGCAGGTGGCCAATGAATACCAGCTTCCACTCTTTTCCTCTTCCTTTGTTCTTTTATTTTAGGCTTGTTCTGGGAGAGTAAGGCCACAGAGTACTCATCACATGTGGGGCCTTGTCTGAGATAAACTGAGCCGTTGGCATTTGATGTGGGAGAGTAAAGCTGGCTATATCTCTCCCTCAGGTTCTAGTGGTACCCCTGAGGTGTAGGGAGGATCTTTCTCTAATGCTATCAGCCTGACTTCCCTCCCCTTACAATTGGTTAGTCTCTTACTGGAATGCCACCAGATTGGAAGAAGTCAAAATAAGAGAAGGGGACAAGAGATTTTACTGGTCCCTTTTGAATGCCCCAAGGTGTAAAGGATGGTTTGCCTATAGATTTCATAGAAATGTTCAGAGTCATAAATAGGCTGACTTAGCTTCTTTATGTGTAGAAAGATTTAGAGAGATGGTAATCAGGATCCCCATCCCCAAATATCAACTTATCGTCTTTTCTAACAACGTTATAGCTCTGTTTCTTTGGAGACTTGAGGTTTTTTCTACCTGTCAGTGTCCCTTCAATACCACAAGCATCCCTGGCAGATCAACCCCAGTTATCCAAATTAAACTTTTATCTGCTGACACCTTAATTATCAGGCAGTGATTAGTTCCTTGATAGCTCAGAGAAAGGTTGTCGTTGTTGTTGTTATTGCTGTTCAGTAGTTTCAGTCATGTCAGACTCTTCATGACCTCATACAGTGCACCTGCACATTGAAAGAGCGGATTAAGCACTGAGGAGAAGACAAGAGAAAGGGGAGGGGACAGAAGAAAGAGGAAGAGAAAGGATAATGAAGGGGAGATGAGGGAGAGAGATGGAATCAAAGAGGTAGAAAGAAACAGAGAAAAGCCAAGACAAGCAAAATCAGAGAATAATTAAATAATTAAATACCCTGGCCTCAACTACAATGATAGAAAGACCTCTAAAGAGCATAGACAGAAATATATCCACAAGGACATGGATGAGATTTTAACAGAGTGATCGACTTGGAAGGGAACTTGGAAGTGAACTAATCTAACACTCTCATTTTCTATCTGAGGTCTCAGATGTAGAATTTTTTTTTCAAAATCTAGTCTTCTTAAATGTGTATCTAGAAACTGATAGTTTAGTAGAAATACTGAGTTCCTCATTCATAGTCATCAGAAATATTTTAGGATCCAAAGATATTTCTTTCCAACTCCAAAGGGCAGGTCTTTTATCACATACACTTTCCACCCAACCTTGGCTTTCATGTTCCATATCATAATTATAAATGATGACTATTATCACATAGAATTTAAAGGCTAGCCCTTTGAACAGGCCAAAAGAGAACATCCAAAGAGAGATATACTACCACCCACAAGTCAAGGTAGCAATATTAATTGCTATTAGTTTTCATTGGTGGTGTTTCATGGCTTCCAGGGCCTAACCTAGAATCAAAAGATTTTACTAAACTCTTGTGATCCCACAAATCACTGTAGGTTCCCATTTTCCTATTTCTCCCTTGTTGTTGTTCAGTCATTTTAAGTCATGTCTGACTCTTCATGACCCCATTTGGGGTTTTCTTAACATTTCCTTCTCTAGCTCATTTTGCAGATAAGGAAACTGAGGCAAACTGAGTTAAGTGACTTGCCCCAGGTCACATAAGTAATAAGAGTCTGATGGATAAAGCACCAGCCCTGGATTCAGGAGGACCTGAGTTCAAATTTGGCCTCAGACACTTCACACTTATTAGCTGTGTGACCCTGGGCAAGTCACTTAACCCTCATTGCCAAGAGAGAGAGAGAGACAGAGAGAGAGAGAGGGAGGGAGGGAGGGAGGGAGGAAGGAAGGAAGGAAGGAAGGAAGGAAGGAAGGAAGGAAGGAAGGAAGGAAGGAAGGAAGGAAGGAAGGAAGGAAGGAAGGAAGGAAGGAAGGAAGGAAGGAAGGAAGGAAGGAAGGAAGAAAAGAAGCTAGTAAGAGTCTGAGGCCAGATTTGAAATCTGGAAGAGGAGACTTCTTGACTCCAGGCCTGGCCCTCTATCAATAGGATAGCCACCTAGCTATCCTATTTCCCTGTTACTTTCCTTTTTTAAGAAATCTGATTCTCTGGATCATGGATTTTATCCAAGACCATTCACAGATGTGTCCTGAAACAGTGCCAGTTGCTTTGTGAAAACCACATTGGCTATTGACAAATGTTTAAGAACCAGAATATTTCTGGATTTAAGGTACCAAATAAAGTATGTTATCAAGATTTTTTAGACTTTCAGCTTTTCTAAGTATTTTGAAATAAACACTTAAATCTACATGTTAAAAAGGTAGAGCTAAGTGTATACACTTCAAAATAATTGAAAAATATTGGTTTTGCTTTATAATTAATGGCAGTTTATTATTTTAGCAAGTATTAATATTTTCATCTTAAAACAAAATTTGGTGGTCAGAGTTCTCCGCATACTTGCAGACATAATTCTAATGGTCATCAGTATTGAAATACATTACCTGATCTTTTAATCTTATTTTCCTAATTATGATACAAGAAGGATGGGAAACATTCATGAAACTATGCAATGCTATGAATCTTTATTGCCGTAATAAAATTACACCACCGCTGCCTTAGAGAATTAGATCAATTACCTTTCATTAGAGTAAACAAAGATTAAATTGTCTGGAGGACTGAGGTAAGTGAGGAGGCCAGTGTAAGAACAGACTTAGACCTGAGATGACTATATACCTGGTGGCTTAAGGAAAACTGTGAGGACTCCTTCACAACTGAAAAAATATGGCAACAATATAGGGATTCATCACTGATTAACCAGGACTAGGACAGACTAGCCTGAAAAAAGTTGGAGGGGAAAAAATAGAAAACTGTGATAATGAAGAAGGATCAGACCTACTGATAAGAAATAAAAGGAAGCTGAAAGCCAAAGGGAGTGGAGCCACAAAGTATACTATTGTAACCTTAAGGCTTAATGTGTAAATGTGGTAAGGTAGGTGGTGCAATGGCTACAGTGTTGGATCTGGGATCAGAAAGACATCAGTTCATTGACTTGACTCTCAGCCTCAATCTGCCCTCTGTAAAATGGGGGTGATAACAGTATCTACCTCTCAGGGTTGCTGTAAGGATCAAATGAAATAATATGTCTAAAGTGCTTTGCAAATTTTACAGTATTATCTAAATATTAGCTATTGTTATTAGTGCATTGTGAGGAGAGGAAGCATCTATAGGTGGAGCATCTAACAGGTTGGAGTGGGGGCAGCTAAGTGGCACAGTGGATAAAGCACCGGCCCTTGATTCAGGAGGACCTGAGTTCAAATCCTGTCTCAGACACTTGACACGTACTAGCTATGTGTCCCTGGGCAACTCACTTAACCCTCATTGCCCTGCAAAAAATTAAATGAATGAATAAGTAAGTAAATAAATAAATAAACAAATTAATAAATGAAAGAAACACAATGGAGAGATGATCTAGGGGGGCACTAGATGAGACAACGTCTACACACACTGTAGGCAAGGATCAGTTGTCAGTCATGTCCAATCCCCATATGGGGTTTTCTTGGCAAAAATACTGGATTGGTTTGCCATTTTCTTCTCCAGTGGATTAAGGCAAACAGAGGTTAAATGACTTGCCCAGGGTCACACAGTTAGTAGACTATTTGGTCCTCCTGACTCCAGGCCCAATGCTCTATCCACTAAACCACCTAGCTGCCTCCAGGGAGGGGTTAATTCTTGCTTTTAAAGGAGTCTCTAGACTTCTTTTTCAGTGACTACTTGGAGGTTGGTTTTACATTTCTTTTTGCCTCAGCTACTGCTAGTGCTGTTTCTGTGGGCTAGCCAGGCTCCTAGGAGCCCCACCACTCACAGCTGCAGCTTGGATGGGAGAACAATCAGAAAAACTATGCAACTTTCTCTGCAGCTGGTTAGTATGTCTCTACCTCAGTGACTACTGTCCTTGGCTATGTCACTGGTCAGCTGCCATTTGTGGGTTTTAACATAAGCCTATGACATAAAAATGCAACAGAGTACTTTTTCATCAAGGATGGTTGCTTCTAATACAAAAGGATGGGTAATCTTACGAAATAGAGGTGGAACAGATTTAATCCTGTTTTTCCAAATCTAATTCATTTGAATGTTTACACAATTAAGCAATTTTTGACGTATGGAGGAAACACAGGATCCACATCAGAAACTAAAAATCATCCAATTATAGATTTGGAAGAGACCTCAGAAGTCATCTAGTCCAACCTCTACCCAGACCATCAGTCCTGTCTACAATTGACAAATGGTTTGCCAATATTTGCTTGAAGATCTCTATCACCATAGAATTCATTCACTGACTTCTACTGTTATACATGTTAGGAAAAATTGAGCTGAAATCATCCTCCCTGGAATTGTTCTTTATTGATCCCAAGTTCTGCCCTTTGGGACAAAAACAAAAGAACGAGTATTCGTTACAACAATCTTTCAGATATCATGTCCTCTTAAGCTTTTTTTTTTTCTCCTCAAGAGCATACATCCTGCCCATCAATCGGAAAATGGCTGAACAAGTTGTGGCATATGATTGTAATGGAATATTATTGTGCTATAAGAAATGATGAGCAAGATGACTTCAGAAAACCTGGAAAGATTTACATGAACTGATGCAGAGTGAAGTAAGCAGAACCAAGAGAACAGTATACACAGTGACAACAATATTATATGATGAACAAAGAAGGGAGGGGAGAGAAGGAAGGAAGGGATAGAATGTGGAACTCAAAACAAATAAAATGAATGTTTAAAATTGTTTTTACATGTAACTGGGTGGGAAATGAAATATTATTTATTTAAAAGTCCCCAGTCCCCAGGTGGAGCATCTAACAGGTTGGAGTGGGGGTAGCTAAGTGGCACAGTGGATAAAGCACCGGCTACTACAATTCCCAATATCCTTTACTGCATAAAAAGCAGCTTGTCAAATGTTCTTCTAAATTATGGCAGCCAGAACAGAACCCCATATTTCAGTTGTGGTCTGACCAGGTCAAAGTACAGCAAGCTTCTCACCTCTCTTTCTCTAGGTAGTATATGTCTATTAATGAAGCCTAAAGCATATTAACCCTTTTTTAAACATCAGTTAAAAGAACAGCCGGGAAGAGGAACTTCACAATAGATGGCCCAGGCAAAATCCTCTATTGAGAGAAAGGGGAAGGAAGTACCAAAAGAGATTTAAGGAGAGAAAAGAAGGTTTGGAACAGATACTGTTGAGATAGGGAATGAATCATGGAAGAGTAAAAGGATTTCCTTGTAGCAATTAAGGCCCAATTGAGATTAGATAACCTAAGTTTCAGACCAGGCAGCAGAGCTGCATGACTTTCTCAGGTAGTATTCAGCAGCATGAGGACATGTGTGAAGAAAGCAGATGATGGGAATAACCCAGGGTTGGAGTATGAGCAGTCATGGAACAAGAGGGCAAGAGATTCATGGGTAGACAACACCATACCAATGAACTGGCCAAAAATAGCATCAAAGCTGATGAGAGGAAAGTGAAAGCAGAGCAAAGGGGATGGATTGGGAGAAGCAGAGAGAATAGAAGTCATATTAAGAGACTGACTGACCAAGTTGTGGTGTATGGCTGTGAGCTATAAGAAATGATGAGTTCCATGATCTTAGAAAGGCATGGGGGGGCAGCTAGGTACTACAGTGGATAGAGCACCAACCCTGGAGTCAGGAGGACCTGAGTTCAAATCCATCCTCAGACACTTGACACTTACTAGCTGTGTGACCCTGGGCAAGTCACTTAACCCTCATTACCCCACCAAAAAAAAAAACCAGAAAGTCATGGAAAGACTTGCACAAAATGGCAAAGAGTGAAGTAAGCAGAACCAAGAGAACATGGTATACAGTAACAGCGATATTGTTTGAAGAAAGACTTTGAGTACATAAGTCATTTTTACTATTATAAATACACAAATTAAAAATAAAGGCCATATGAAGAAATACACTATCTGCATCCAGAGAAAGAACTGATAAATAGATGTACAGAATAATTTCACATATGTGTATGTGATCGACCATCCACACTTAGAGGCCCAAAGGGCAAGGGTACCTGTTTCAAACAAAGAGGAGGGATGATGAGAAAGGGAAGAGGGTGAACTAAACTATTCATGAGATCTGAGCTTGCCCCCCTAGTTTCTTCCTCAGTGCATTTGTTGCCTGCAAGGAGTCTGACACAAGGGCTATGTGATTGCAGATGTTTTGAAATATTAAAGCACTGATTTCTCTTCTTTGCCTACATTTTTTCCAAAGACCTCAATGGGATTCAGTTTCATCCCCTTTAAAATGCAGGGATTAGGCTGGATTGATCAGTCAAAATGCATTTATTAAGCACCCACTACATACCAGGTGATGCGCTAAATTCTGAGGATAAAAAAGAGACAAGAACAGTCTCAGCTCTCAAGGACTTCACGTTCTATTGGGGGAGGCTACATGTCAATAGCCACATACGTATAAAAATATGTATGACGATAATATCAGAGGGAAAGCACTGGGGCTAAGGATGATTTGTACGGTCCTCCTGCAGAAGAGTTTTAAAGGAAGCCTGGAAATAGATGGGGGAACATTCAAGGCATGGGGGAAAACCAGCACAGAGACATAGAATCAGGAGGTGGAGTGTCCTGTTCTTTCCAACTCTAAATCTATGACCTCATGTTCCTCTTTCAGTACTTTCAGTGACAAGGGGTGTGCATGGTACATGTTTAACAATCAGTTATTGGAGACAGGGGGATGAAATATACTCATGAAGAACTTTTAACTTTCATCTCCATTATTAACATTTCCTCTGTGACTTTCATAAGTCTAAATAATCAACAAAACAATAAATCAAGCCCAAATTTGTAGGATTTGCTGATTTCTGAGTTGTAAATGCTGAAAATTTAACAATCAGCTCTCACAAGAAAGTACAAACTGGCTCCAGCACACCACCAGGAATGTTACATTCATGATTGCTTTAGTATGATTGACAGAACATATTTTGAGTTTTAAGAGGACTGACTTGGTCTCTTGGTGATGAGTCATGTGTTCTTGATCTTCAGGAAGCTACATGGTATGTTAGTGGATGGACTGGTGGTCTTGGGAATCAAATCCTTCCTCAGAGGCTTCCTAGATGTTTGACTTTCTTTTTTGTTTTGTTTTGTTTGTTTGGGGGGGGCGGGGTTTGCAGGGCCATGAGGGTTAAGTGACTTGCCCAGGGTCACACAGCTAGTAAGTGTCAAGTGTCTGAGACCAGATTTGAATTCAGGTCCTCCTGAATCCAAGGCCAGTGACTTATCCACTGTGCCACCTAGCTGCCCCCAGATGTTTGACTTTCATTAAATCACTTAAACTCACCCAGCCTCAGTTTCTCCATTTGTAAAAAAGGGATAATAACAGCATCTACCTCTCAAGAGTTGTCATAAGATTCAAATGAAATAATACGTGTAAGAAGCTTTTCAAACTTTACAAAACTTTAAAACACTACATAAATGTTAACTTATTATATAATGATATATCACAATATTACCTAATAATACAAATATATTAATTTATTAACATTAATTAATAATATAAACACTGATAATGTGATTAATTGATGAGATTATTTTAGATAATAATATTATTGTACATGCAAAGAAGTCTGGAAAGTTGTGAAAGTACTGAATCTAATAATTTTTCTTTTTAAATGGATTAGTGGGCAAGAAGTGAAGAAACAAACTGCACTGAGAGAAGCAAAATTACATAGCCTACTCAGGGTCCCACCAGCAGTGCAGGACAATTGGCCCTTTATCCTTCATCCTGCTGTGTCATGGTCATACAGGAAGGGGAAGTACAGGTCATCTCCAGCCTAACCCTGCCTCGCTCTGCTTTCACAAAGGCAGATAGCCCTTATGCTCTGGACTTTTGGAGGAGCTGAGTAGGATCAGAGGGGAGAAGGCTGTTCTAGGGCATTCCATCCTAGAACTTGCTGGAAACTTTAGCCATCTGAAATGCCCAGAACCTTCTGCTTTTTATCCTCATTTTTCAGAGTCGTTTTATAAGCTCATAGAACTAAGAATAGAAGGGACCTTAGAGATCATCCAGTCCAATGGCATCTCATTTTATGGATTAGGAAACGGAGGCCCAGAGTAATAAAGTTGCTTATTCCAAGTCACACAGCTAGGAAGTAGCAGCTGGGATTCAAATTCAGGTCTTCTGGCTCAAATCTAGTGTTGATTCTTCTACATCATGCCACTCATCAAGACCTAAATCACAAGACATCCAAAACTCAGGGAGCTCCCCATCAAAGGGAAGAAGAGGACATAATGTGGACAACAACAAATTAAGATAATTATAAGAAGCACAGTCAACCCTGTGGCAGCAGATCTGAATATTATATCTCTGATGCTCATTTGCCCCTACTCAATATTACCCTGATATTGGTTCATATGTAGATCCCCAAGTTCATATGCAAGCATTCGGTATAGCAATTCATGTAAGGTACAGGACAGCCTTTATTTTAATCCACAGACAGAATGTAGTAAACACAACAGAATGAGCAGTATCTCTATTGCCAACATTTATATAATTGAGCAGCCAGATGTCAGAGTGGATTGTGTTGGAATTAGAGTCAGGAAGACTTAGTTGTACTCCTACCTCAAATATTCACTATCTATTATGACTCAGCAAATTGCTTAATGTTTCTGCCTCAGTTTCTCATCTATAAAATGAGGCTAAGATAGCACCTGCCTCATAGGTTGTTGTGAGAATCAGCTAAGATAACATGTATAAAGTGTTCTGCAAACCTGCAAGCACTATATAAATATTCATTATTATTATTATTAATCCTTTAGGGCCAATCTATGAAGAAAGATTTAATCAAGTCATCAAACCAGATGACTACAATAAATAGATTGGGGATAGAAGTGTGTTTAGAGATGAATTTCCAGCATTCCCGGGGTTGGGGGGTGGGGAGGAGAAGGGAACACAACACATGGCCATCTTGGTGAGGCCTCTGATGGATGCTGCCCAGCTTGGGTTGTGCTTTTCTGCTTTCCAAGATTGTATACTTAGATTCTTTGTTTTTCTTATTGTAAATAACTCCATAATTGAGGAAGAACGTGCCAGCATGGATTGCCCTTCATTTTCCTCAGTGTTAGGTTGCCAGAGTCCCTGGCCCTGCTAGATCCAGGGATAACTTTTCCCAGTGACTTTGGTTGCAGATTTAGATCCTGAACTTAAGCAGATATGACACCAACTCACTCCCAAAGATCACTATTTCTGACAACAGAGCTTGGAATTGCTTGCTTTCTATACAGCGTAAGATCCATTATCTTGCCCCCTACTGGGTTTCCCTCCAGGAGACTCAGCAATTTCATGAGTGGCTTACTGGCTTCCTTTACCCTTTTAACTTTCTCCCTGAACTTTCTCCCACTGAGTAACCCCAGAACACTGACAGCAGTGGCAGAGGAGGTCCTCAGAAAGAAAGGGAGGATGTGAGGAGAGGAAGGGAGGGACAGATGGGGCAAAGCTAGGTAGCTACACTGACTAGTAAATTGATTTATGGACAGCACTGCTGCCATTTTAAAAAATAGTTTCCTTCTGTTTAAAATGTGACTTGTTCATTAAAAAATTATTTTGTTGGGGCAGCTAGGTGGCGCAGTGGATAAAGCACTGGCCCTGGAGTCAGGAGGACCTGAGTTCAAATCCGGCCTCAGACACTTAACACTAGCTGTGTGACCCTGGGCAAGTCACTTAACCCCAATTGCCTCACTAAAAAAAAAAAAAATTATTTTGTTAACAAAAACCTTGCAAAATTAGGTAGCCGTAAGCAGTTGAATGGGAGCCTTTGATCTAGTGAATGAAAAGGAACATAGAAAGGAAAAGGAAAAAAAAATCCAGCTTGAATTTTTGAGACACCAGGCCATGGCTGCCTAATATGTCTTAATCATTTCAGGTAGCCACACTACCCCTTCACGGGTCATCTAGGTGGTGCAGTGGATACAACACTGACTCTCAAGTTGGGAGAACCTGAGTTCAACCTCAGACATTTACTAGCTGTATGACCCTGAGCAAGTCACTTATACCCAATTGCCTTAAATATCCAGGGCCATTTCCAGTCATCCTGATGTATATCTTGTCACTGGCCCCAGATGGCTCTGGAGGAGAGAGTGACGTTGGTGACCTTTAATAGCCCTCCCTCACTTAAATCCAATTCATTGCAAGTCATGACATCACCTGATGTCATGGTCCTCTTTGAAAACAAAAGACAAAGGGGGCAGCTAGGTGGCACAATGGATAAAGCCCTGGATTCAGGAGGGCCTGAGTTCAAATCGGGTCTCAGACACTTGACACTTACTAGCTGTGTGACCCTAGCCAAGTCACTTAACCCTCATTGCACCACACACACACACACACACACACACACAAAAAGAAAAGAAATAAAAGGAAACAAAAGACAAATAAAAACAACTGCTTCGTGCTTTCTGACTATTTCACACTTTCCATTCCACATTTACTGAGACTTTTCCCAGTAGGAATTTCGAAGAAAAGTCACCTCAGTTACTCATTTTTAGTGGGGAACCTGCTCTACTACAACTTTGATGATAGAGTGATTTATCTTTAGAGTCCAGAGTTACATGAGGACTACTACAATGCTTTTGAATGTTAGCAGGGTAAGATTTGAAGAAGGAAAGATAGGGACATTCACCAAGAGATGTGGAATTTTGTTTTGCCAAGATTTGTCATTCAGAAAGTTTCATTTATCCTGACACTGTCAAATGTGCATACATAGCCATTTTGTTGTTGCTGCTGTTCAGTCATTTCAGTCCTGTCTGACTCTTTGTGACCCCAGTTGGAGTTTTTTTGGCAAAGTTACTACAGTGGTTTGCCATTTCCTTCTCCAGCTCATTTTACAAATAAGGTGAGGCAAATGGGGTTAAATGACTTGCCCAGAGTCACACAGCTAGTAAATATCTGATTCCGGATATTAACTCAGGTCTTCCTGATTCCAGTCCTGGCACTCTATCCACTGTGCCACCTACCTGCCCTATGCATAGTCATACATACCTAATTTGGGTGAGTAGTCAGTCCCTCATGTAGCTAAGAACAATGAGCCTACATAGCTGAAGTAGAATTAGAAATTTTCTACTCAGACATCATTTATAAAAATGTAGACCGCTTATGACTCTTTCAACATGTCCCTTCTATCAGCTCCTAACATTCATGGTACTATTAGAGAAGTCATCTATTCAAATTCATAGCTCTGAGCTCCCATCAACATATCTCCTTACATTGATGAAGCAGGTAACAAGACTCTCATTCAAAGCAAAGGCATTTCATTAAAATAGAATAGCAATAACAAGGAATTGAATCAGTTGTTAAATGGTCTCAGTACCCATCACAAATGACTACCACTCTGATGTAATGTATCTCCTGGCTGCACTAGCCTTGGGTAAACTAACCACAGATATAGGCTTGGAAATATTGACTTCTCAGCGCTATACCTAAAAAACATTATAGAGAGATTAGTGTTGACTCTTCTTAGTATAACAACAGTAATATGGGATACACTGACCTATCTCAGTGCTTCAGCTGCTCTCAACAGAAACCCCACCATAGTCTAAATATAGCTGCCATTTTAGCTTGTGTCTCTCATCTCCCTCACTCTAACCTCCCTTGAGAGGCAGATTTTATTTATAAGGAAAATCTCATAGTAATTAGAAATAACCAAAAATGGATTAGGCTGCCTCAATTGGCAATAGGTTTCCCTTCATTGGAGGTATTTAAGCAGAGAATGAACAGCCACTTGTTGGAGTTGTTTTAGAAGGGATTTCAGTCAGGCATAGGTTGCATGAGGTCCTTTCCAGCTATTATATTCTCTGATTCCCTCAAGGATTACGTAGGGAAATATTAGGCACCAAGAGAGAGCTAATGATATTGCACAAGTGTGTTAGGGGATTACAAAACAGTATCTGAGTGGAAAGGCCGTTACCAAGTAGGACACAAACCTAACTGGGAGGAACAAAAGAAGGTGGAGAAGGTGGCATTTGATTTTATTTGGGCTTCAAAGGATGGGTGGGTAAATATGAGAATAGCCCAGAAAGAGAGCTGGAGGTATGAGAACACAGAGTGTATCTAGGCGTAAGAGAGGTCTAATATGACTGAAACACAGTCCTTGATGGGAAGTAAAATGAAATAAAGATATAAAGTGAGGATGGTGTCAAGTTGCGCAGGGCCTTGAATGACAAGCAGAGTAGTCTGAACTTCATATCCAGGAAACAATGGAGAACCACTGAAAAGTCTCAACCAGAAGAGTTACATGACTAGACCTGTATGTAAGAAGGGTTATGCTGGAAGACACAAAAGCTAGAAGATAGAGGGAGAAAGTGGAAGTAGAAATACCGGTTAAGAGGGTATCATAGGGGGGCAGCTAGGTGGCACAGTGGATAAAGCACTGGCCCTGGATTCAGGAGTACCTGAGTTCAAATCCGGCCTCAGACACTTGACACTTACTAGCTGTGTGACCCTGGGCAAGTCACTTAATCCCCACTGCCCAGCAAAAAAACAAACAAAAAAAAGAGGGTATCATAACAATCAAGGAAGGTATTAATGAGGTCTTATACCAATGTAATGGAAGAGGTGAGAATAAAAACAGGGAGACAGATTCAAGAGATGGCGATAATGAGGCAATAACCTCTGGTGATTAATTGGATATGATAAGTGAGGGAGAGGCAAGCATAAGGATAAGTAGGAAGGGAAATGAGGGCATAAGCATTTATTGAGTACCTAGTGTGTGCCAAACACTGTGCTAAACATGCTACAAATATTATCTCGTTTAATATTCACAACAACCCTGGAAAGTAGGTACCATAATGATCCCTATTTTATAGTAGAAGGAAACTGAAGCAAACCAGAGGTTAAGTGACTTGCTGAGCTAGAAAGTGTCTGAGGCTAAATTTGAATGCAGATCTCCCTGACTCCAGACCCAACTCTCTATCCACTACACCACTTGGCTGCCTATCCACTCAGGTTTAAGTGAATAAGAAGTACCACAGACAAAAGTAATGATATTGACAGAAGTAATAGGTTTGGAAGGAAAGATAATCTACTACTGAATGTGTTAAGTCTGAGGAAAGATGTGATAACCAGATGGAAACATCCTGTAGACCATTGGAGATGAAGATCTGGAGCTCAAATAAGATGTCAGGACTAGAAATATAAAATCGCAGAATATCTACTGGAAGAGATGTCAGAAGCTGTCTATTCTTTCTCTTTATAACAGCCCTAACAAGTAGGGGGCAGTTATGTGGCACGGTGGACAGAGTACTGGGGCTGGAGTCAGGAAGACTTATCTTCCTGAATTCAAATCTAGCCTCAGACACTTACTAGCTGTGTGACCCTGGGCAAGTCACTTAACCCTGTTAGCCCCATTATCCTCATCTGTAAAATGAGCTGGAGAAGGAAATGACACACAACTCTAGTATCTTTGCCAAAAAAAAACCAAATGGGGTCACAAAGAGTGGTCACAACTGAAAAACAACAAAAAACAAGTAGTAATTCAGTTTTCACCCCATGAACAATAGGAGGAAATATACCCTACCTCTGAAAGCTGCCCATTCCATCTGACTATCTCTAATTGTTAGGACGTGAATCAGCTACACTACCGGTGGTTAAGTGAAGCTGGAGGTGTAAATGAGATTGCCAAGGGAGAGAAAAGACCAAGAAGAGTCTTTTGAAGAAACCTACCTTAGGGACCAGGAAGAAGACTTCAGGGTAAGTGAAAACGTAGAGGGAATGATAGGAGAACCAGAGAGATGTGTTGTGTCTGAAGCTGAGGGAGGTGAGAATATCCACTGGAAGGTCCCATATCAACAGTTTTGAAAGATGCAGAGAAATCAAAGATGAGGATTAAAAGTGCCATCGGGGGCAGCTAGGTTGCACAATGGATAGAGCACCAGCCCTGGAGTCAGGAGGACCTGAGTTCAAATCTGACCTCAGACACTTAACACTTACTAGCATGTGACCCTGGGCAAGTCACTTAACCCCAATTGCCTCACCCCTCAAAAAAGTGCCATTGGATTCGGTGATTAGGGTATGACTGAGAGGGGTTAGAAGCCAATTCATTCCTTTGCACTTTCCAAGAAATTGTTTTGAGATACAAAATTACCTATATAGTTTCTTCGTTTTTCTTATAGTAAATAACTTCAGAGTTAAAGAGGAATGTGCCATCAGGGGTTATCCTTAATCTCTCTTGATATCAGGCTGCTAGAGTCCCTGGACCTGGCCAATACAATACTATTTGCCCCCCAGTCTGGCAAGAATGAGGAAAGTTTATGGTAGTCATTTAATTTAATGCTTGCAATATGCTTTATTTAATGTTATTGGTGTGAAATATGACAAAAGTATCCTAGTCAATTTACTAATTCCTCACAATTTCAACTCTTCTGTTATTTACAGTCAGGCAGAGAGGTAGCACAGTGGATAGAGTGCTGAGTCTGGTGTCAGGAAGACATGAGTTCAAATCTGGCCTCGGACACTTACTAGCTGTGTGACCCTGGGCAAGTCATTTAACTCAGTTTCCTCATCTGTAAAATGAGCTAGAGAAAGAAATGGCAAACCACTCGGGCATCTTTGCCAAGAAAATCCCCAATCAGGTCAGAAAAAAGTCAGATATGATTTAAAAATTTAAAAAACAAAGGAACAACAAACCATTTACAGTATTTCCTGCAGACATCAAAAAAGTCAAAAACAGGAACAATTTTAGAGTGGGAAGTGGGTAAGGATTGATCTGATTATGTATAATGTTTTTTTTCTTCTTAAACTATTCCTTTCTACTTTTATGTTTTGGAAGGGGTTACAGCTGAGGAGAAAGTATTCTCCCAAATTTAATTAGCCTATAGGCTCATCCTACCAGACACTAACATCACCCACCTCCAATAATTTTTTTTAAAAGAATCATTGTGAAACACTGGGCCTTCTTTTGTCTAATCAAAAACTCATTACAGGGGGCAGCTAGGTGGCGCAGTGGATAGAGCACCGGCCCTGGATTCAGGAGTACCTGAGTTCAAATCTGGCCTCAGACACTTAACACTTACTAGCTGTGTGACCCTGGGCAAGTCACTTAACCCCAATTGCCCCACAAAAAAAAAAAAAAACTCATTACAGGGGGAGGCTAGGTGGCGCAGTGGATAAAGCACCGGCCCTGGATTCAGGATTACCTGAGTTCAAATCCGACCTCAGACCCTTGACACTTACTAGCTGTGTGACCCTGGGCAAGTCATTTAATCCCCATTACCCTGCAAAAAAAAAAACACAAACACAAACACAAACAAACAACAACAACAACAAAAAACATTACCAGAACTCCAAAATGCTACATAACCTACCCTTGTCATATTTAGTCTGAAATTCATTTTTTTCAAGTTAAAAACAGGGCATGAGTACTGATCTCAATTTTTCCCCTCTATAAAGGAAGCTGTTTCTCTTCATTCCTTGATCCATGAGGAAGAATCTAGTTTGACAAGTGAAGCTCATTTGTTTTGTTTCCATTTGTTTTTTATGGCCCAGAACACATAATCATTTCCTTTAGTCTTTGCAATAAAAAAAACATTTCATCTTAGAGACATACATACACACACAAAACTTACTAGCATAATGACAAACAATTGTCTAACAAAAGAATTCTGCAGTAATCTGTTCCTTCTATTGACAAGAACTTGAGGCCCAGAGAGATTAAACTTGGACTCATAAAGAAATAAATACTAAATGTTCCACAGAGGAATATACAAAATAATCAAGCCTTGAGAAATAGGAGAAAAATCCTAATTCCAGAAATCCTTTCTTTTGTTTTCATGTCCTTATAGTAAGGAAGACAATTTAAAGGGCATACTTTGAATTCAGTGCTCTGAATACAGAGATTGACTATTTTAGGGACTTTTTCTGCCTATGACAAACCTGTGAGATTTACCTCTGCAGCCAAGTTTTGTGGCACATGCCTGTAACCCCTGCTACTGAGAAGACTGAGGTCTTGAGCCTGGGACTTCTGAGCTGCAGTTGGCTAAGTTGACCAGATGTTAGCACTCAGTTTGGCATGGTGAGTGGGGGCCAGTGAAGGGGTAGGGAGGGACCAGGTTATCTAAGGGATTTTGAACAGGCCAGGTTTGAGTAGAGGAGGGGCAGGGAGGGAAGGGGAGGGCAGGAGAGAAGAGAAGAGAAAAAGAGGAGAGAGGGGAGAGGAGAAAAAAGTAGATGAGAGAAGGGGAGAGTCAAAAAGAGGGGGAAGGGGAAGAGGTGAGAAAAGATAGATGAGGAGAGGAAATGAGAGAGAAGAGGGAGAGGAAGAGAGAGGAGGGGAGAGGAGAAATTTACCCCTATGGGCATCAATTTCCTCATCTATAAAATGAGGGAATTGTACTAGATAGGCCCTAAATTTTCTTCCAACTCTAAATCGACAATCCCTATTATGAGATGGTCAAGAAAGAGAATACTCAATCCAGCTATTATTTCCCACTTTTTCTTTTCTTTTTTTTTTTTTTTTTTTACTGAGGCAATTGGGGTTAAGTGACTTGCCCAGGGTCACACAGCTAGTAAGTGTTAAGTGTCTGAGGCCGGATTTGAACTCAGGTACTCCTGACTCCAGGGGCCAGTGCTCTATCCACTGTGCCACCTAGCTGCCCCTATTATTTCCCACTTTGACACCTCCTACCCTCAGCTACCTCCGTGTCCATGATTCCCAGATTCCCAGATCCACTGACATTTTGGAGAATTCAATGAGTTTGAGAGCTTATTGGTGTGGAATAGACCACAAGATATGAAATAACTTTACACATCTGGGGCAGCTATGTGCTCTCTTAGAAGTTCCCAGTACAGCTGGCATGGGGCTAAAGTCAAATGAGAAACACTAATTATCCAATATACCTCACATCAAACCTAGTAATCTGATGGGCAATCAGAGCATTTGCACCAGTATCTGAACAATTAAAAGACTCAAAGGAAAGCTTCCCTGGAGGATTTATGGGAGAACATGGACAAGACTCTCACAGGATGAGAATCCATGAGTTATGGGTTAACATCTGTTTAGATGTACACCTCTACTAATCCCATGAACCCTATCATTTCATTTAAAAAGTACAAAAGTTCACAGAAAATACAGGTAGATTCCAGAAAGTAATTTGGCACTACATCCCAAATGCTACTAAACTGTATGTATTCTTTGGCCTGGCCCTATCACTACTAGGGCTATACCCCAACAGAATCAAAAGAAGAAAGGGATGCAAATATACAAAAATATTTATAGCCACTCTTCTTGTGGTGGCAAAGAATTGGAAACTAAACAGATGCCCAAGTAACTTGGTAACTTAGTAACTCTGATCAACACAAAGACCAACCAAAATTCCAAAGGATTCATGATTGAACCATGCTGGCCACTTCCACATAGAAAGCTGATGGACTCAGAGTGCAAACAGAAGCATATTTTCTTCTTTCTTTCCTTCTTTTTCTTTTCTTTTCTTGGATACGGCTGATGTAGGGATTTGTTTTCCATTACTGTAAATATTTGTAATGGGGTTTTTTTTTTCAATGAGGAGGGAAGGGGCGAGAGAGAATTCAGAACTGAAAAAATGAAATAAAATTGATTTTGAAAAAGAAAGATAAAATGAGATAAAATTAGTAAATAGCACTTAACACAGTGTCTGGCATGTAGTAGAGACTAATTATATCAATGTCAGTTACTATTAAAGAAAGGAACCATAGGTGGGATCTCATGGAAGTAGCCATGAAAGGAAGAAAATGTCTCAAAAACAAAATTCTAGGGGCATCTCGGTGGCGCAGTGGATAGAGCACCAGCCCTGGAGTCAGGAGGACCTGAGTTCAAATCTGGCCTCAGACACTTAACACTTACTAGCTGTGTGACCCTGGGCAAGTCACTTAACCCCAATTGCCTCACTAAAACAAATAAAACAAACAAACAAAAAAACAATTCTGACAATATAATCATGTATGAATGTAATGGAGAAGAATAGGGAGCATTCTAAAGGATACTTAGCTTCAAGGGTCTCTCTCAGATAAGCTCAAATTTTTTTTTTAATTTTTTTTTTTTTTTGCGAGGCAATGAGGGTTAAGTGACTTGCCCAGGGTCACACTGCTAGTAAGTATCAAGTGTCTGAGGCTGGATTTGAACTCAGGTACTCCTGAA
The DNA here is from genome assembly GCF_019393635.1 of Dromiciops gliroides. Taxonomy (NCBI): domain Eukaryota; kingdom Metazoa; phylum Chordata; class Mammalia; order Microbiotheria; family Microbiotheriidae; genus Dromiciops; species Dromiciops gliroides. The sequence continues at coordinate 581,968,085 of NC_057861.1, forward strand.
TCCAGGGCCACTGCTTTATCCACTGCGCCACCTAGCTGCCCCCATAAGCTCAAATTTTAAAGACGTGCACTTGAGTGTAATGGAATATTACCAAGCTATAAGAAAAGATTAGGCAATGAATATGAAAAATATGAAAAATTCAAAAAAGCATGAGAAGATTTACATGAGCTGATAGAAATCAAAGTAAATAGAACCAGGAAACCAATATACACAATATAAAGAAAAAGGACCAAAAAGATGAAACTGGAAACTGTAATTACAATGATCATGCTTTGCCTCAAAGAAGAAATGAGAAAATATATATTTTCCTTCCTTCTTTGAAGAATGGGGGACTATGGATATTGAATACTGATATCCCAGCAGTCTCAATGCAGTTTCAAAAGTATAAATGCTACAAACACACCCCCAAAAAGAAACATTTGAAAGTGTATTTACATTTATTTTATGCTCATTTGGTTTTGTAAATGTTGAATAGTAGGTTTTTTATTTTAATTTTAACAAGATGGTCCGCTCATTGTCATTATGCATCACATGTATGACAATTTCTGTATGATAATTTCTCAGACTGCTAGATGCTATAAGAGGTCTTCAATCACTTGATTTATCACCATTAGACTTTTCTTGTGAGGTCACTTCTAAGTTGTCTTGTATTAATCAAAATCTTGTTCTTTGGGTTATTTAAAGGCTAGGATTACAAATACAAGCCTTTCAGTCATGGAGCAGCTGCTGATGAAAGTGTTTACAAAGTTCAAAAATTGACAACAGAGATATATAGAACAAAAGAGTGGTTATATTGAATTTTAATGAGAACATATTGATATTTTAAAGTTTACAGTAATAAACCTCTCAAATGCTGGGGGTTTTTAAAGTTTATGGCATTTATATTTCTGAAGTTATTAAGGCTTAAAACTGCACTAAGAAAAAAAAAACTGCACTAAGGTGTTTGGGACATCCTGGATTGTTAGACTACGTTGATCATTAGTTTTTCTGGGTTGGTTTTTTTCCCCTCTTTCCTTTTAATGCTTTGTAATAAGACCTACCTCACTGGGTAGAAAAGACATATAGAACTGGTGATGTAAACACAAAAGATATCAGTTAATAATAAAATTGATTTTTAAAAAGATATTTGCAAAAGATGGAAGCAATGGTACATCAATGAAAATTAATATAAAAGGGACAGCTAGGTAGCACAGTGGATAAAGCACCTGTCCTGGACTCAGGAGGACCTTAGTTCAAATGCGGCCTCGGACACTTGACAGTTACTAGCTGTGCGACCCTGAGCAAGTCACTTAACCCTCATTGCCCCACAAAAAATAAAAAATTTAAAATTTATATATATATATGAGAGAGAGACAGAGAGATGAGTAGCAAGCGGCGGGGCCGCGCCGGCGGATCTTCCTGCTCTCCCCCTCCCCCCCACAGAGGCCACGGCCCAGCCCCGCTGGGCAGGGGCTGGGTCGTGGCCTCTGTGGTCCAGGGAAGGGGCCTGGGCTGGATGGGCGCTAGGAGCCCGAGACCTGGCCGGAGCCGGCACCGCAACAGGCGTGGCCCCGAGGAGACCCCGCGAACTGGGGTGTTCTCGGTTTCTTCGGCACGTCTGGGCAACCATTCCAATGTCAGTCTATGCAGGAGATGAGTCTATGGCTTACCACCTTGGCCTTGTCACTGCATATGAAGACAACAAGAAGAGACTTAAGGATTCAGAGGAGAGTTCCCTCTTAAAAGATACGATTTCTGGGGGCAGCTAGGTGGCGCAGTGGATAGAGCAAGGGCCCTGGAGTCAAGAGGACCTGAGTTCAACATCAGACTCGCACTTGACATTTACTAGCTGTGTGACCCTGGGCAAGTTACTTAACCCCCATTGCCTCACCAAAAAATAAAATAAAATAAAATAAAATAAAATAAAATAAAATAAAATAAAATAAAGATTTCTGGAAGAAAAGGGTAGCAAGATCCTCTAAGAATATTGTCATGAAGGCTGAAGCTCAAAACAAGCTGAGACTTGCAAAACAATTGCGAAGAATGATGAAGATAATTTTTTTTACTGATGTTGGAGGAAAGAAGAAATGGGAAGGGGTAGAGGACTGATGCTCAGATTACATTCATTGATAAAAAGCAAGACAACTAAATTACTCAATTCTGACTTTCTTTTCTTCTGTTTTGCCTATCAAGATGATCTTCCAATTGCAATGACTTAAAGAAAAATTGTTAATAGGGAACTGAGACTTTAAGATAAGTGAGATGAGTAAGATAACAGTTAGCTGACCTAAACTTGTATAAGCCATCTAGATTTGATGAATTGCATCCTGGGGTACTGCTAGAACTTGTGAGGACTTGAGTGCTGAATTAATCATTGAACAACCTTAGAGAACAGGAGATGTACTGGAAGAGTGGAGGCAAGCAAATACTGTTCTGATTTCAAAGCCAATGAGCACAGGGCCTGGCATGAACTCAATATTTAATAAATGTTTGTTGACTGACATTGATCTCTGGCAAAAATCTAGAACAGATTCTTAAATGAACGACTTGTAAACATGTAAAAAGAAAAGTGGGAATCATTATAAACCAACACATGTCTGTTAGGAACAAGTCATGCCGCATTAATTTCATTATCTTTGTTGATGGGATTACATGACTGATGATGATGTTCAGTCATTTTTTTGGTCATGTCCAACTCTTCATGACCCCATTTGGAGTTTTCTTGGCAGAGATTCTGGAACGGTTTGCCATTTCCTTCTCCAGCTCATTTTACACATGAGGAAACAGAGGCAAACAGGGATAAGTGACTTGCCTAGTAAGTGTCTGAAGTCAGATATGAACTCAGGAAGATTGAATCTTCCTGACTCCAGGTGGCAATCAGTCCAATGTTCACCCTAACTGTCCACAAGATGAGTAGCACTAGCAGAACCTTAGACATGGAATGACAGGATTCTAAAAAGGCAGTTGGCAAAGTATCTTACACAATATGGAAATATGTGGATTGAATAATAATATGAATAGGTAGATTTGGAACTATCTGCTAGCCAGGTCCAGTTGTTTTCTTTCGGGGCCCAACCCCAAAGAATGTTAAGGATTAATGGGGTCCATGAACTTGAGCAGGAAGAAAATTACATCTTTATTTTCATTAGCTTCTCACCAAAATTTGGTAGTCTTTCAATTATGAATGGAAACAACAAAATCTTATTTTGGGATATAGTCCATAGGTTTCACCAAGAATGTCAAAGAGGTCCAAGATTCTAAAATTGTAGAGGACTTCTGTCTCGGATGAAGACATTTATGGAATATTTATCAAATTTTCAGACATCCCAAAACTAGGAGTTATAGTTAATATATTCAATGACAGAATCAGTATGACAAAGATCCAGGGGGGCTGGAATAATGAGCCAAATTTAGTTGAATTAAATTTAATCCAGATAAATGTCAAGTCTTGAACTTAGGTTCAAGAAACCAACTGCACAAAGAAAGATCAAAGGAAATATGTCTAGGCAACAGTTTCTATGAAAAAGACCCAGTGTTTTAGTGGATAACTAACTCAATATGAGATATGTCAACCAAAAGAATTCATGTGCTTTAGCCTGAGTTTTTAAAGAAGTATCACTCTAGGGAATATAATTGACTTGATCGCGGTCATATAGCTAATAAATGTCAGGTGAGGGATTTGGACCTAGTTCTTTCTCACTCCAAATTTAAAATTCTATCCAGTATACTATGTTGCCTCTCATTATGTAGATCTGTATTCTATAAGCATCTAGGTAAATAGATATGTACATTAGCAGATTATGAAAGGAGATCATTAGCAGACAGACTAAACCAGGTCGAGGGTAACCAACAGGCCTCAAAATCATTGGTGAGGGGGCTGTCTACCTGAAATATACGAAGACTTCCCCTGACAGAATGTGTAGATGAGAACAATTTGTTCCAATGGTCATGAAGACAACTGAAGCAGGTGCTGTGGAGCACTTATGGCTTGGTCAAATAGTGAAGATACCAAGGTCATCCACCACATCCCAGGCCATCGACAGTCATCTTGACTTATGTATTGTCACTGGACTTCAATGACTAAAAGAGAGTGCGGCTGAATGACTTTGAGCAACTCTGTCTTGCCTAAATCCAGTTCACACACACAAGTTGAGACATCACCCCATGATGTCATTGGTCCTCTTCAAAATCAAAGACAAACAACAACAACATGAAAGGAGGGCCAAACATGGTGAGCACATGGGCTAATGATAATTACTGGCCCCTCTTCTTCTCTCCCCCCCACCCCCAGTCAGCCAGGTGTCACCGGCACCTTTCTGATCAATTGTCAGACCCACAGGTTTTGCATTTGCTTCTGTCAAATTCTGTCATCAGTAGTACCATCTACAAAAGGAAACAGTGAAATTTCAAGCTAATTAGTCCATCCTGAAAGTCTTAAAATACAGACTAAGTGTTCTTCCCAAAAGATTAGTCATTATTTTGGAGAATAATCCAGAAAGTTGCATTTTTTCTATTTGGAAAGAGAGAAATTAGCAAGGTCTGCTCTGGAGAAGGGTTACTGCTTGTGTGATGCAGTACACAAATATCAGCATTCCTTGTTATGTGTTTCATATAGTGAGCTGTTTCTTCTATTTTCTAAAATGATGCTAAAATATTTTTGTGTGTGTTTTACTAGAATTGATTCTAAACTCAAGCCTAATCTGTAAACTCCTGGCTGGCTGGAGCTTCCAATCTGTAAGGGTTTTTTTTTTTAAAAGATCCCCCAGGTTTGTTAAGCTCCATGTGGGCCAATCTGTAAGGGCCTGCCCCCTCCCCAACTGCTTCTCCCAGACTAACAAGAAACAAGATTAAATAGCCTCCTTTCAATAAAAGCCAAAAAAAACCCAGGGTTTATTGATAAGACTAAACTTATGTAAAGGCTAAAATTCTAGCTAGTCTGTCTAAAATATCTAATGAGTGGTCACCAATAAATTATAAGCTTTAGCAAGAGTTAGACTTTTAAGCATTTATTAAGGAGAATAAGAATTTGGTAAAGAGAGAGAGAAAGGCCTACATTCATCTATTTATTAAAGGGAGAGCACATTTCTAGCTCCGCTCTCCACCAGAGTCCAAAGGAAAGAGCGTGAGTCAGAGCACCCAGCTCTTCCTTCTTCCTCCCACTAGCCAACGTCATTTCCTGATGCCAAAGAAAAGACGCATGTTCTTGCCCTCAAAGACCTTCCTTTCATGGCGGAACTTTTCTACAGTAAGTGTCCAGCAGGTGGCGTCATTCTAATTGTTACACTTAGAAATAAAGACAAAGAAAAGCAAAATATATGACCTGTGAACCTGATACACGGAACTCTCTCTCCCTTCTTTTCGTCTCCTCCTCCCCTTGGTCGCTTGCTCCCCCTCTCTCTCCATCACTCCCCACTTGCCCACTTGCCCTGTAGATGCTGCCTGCACTTCATCTCATCTACCATCCACCGTCTACAGTTCTCTGATCGCTCTACACCCGTCTCTTTTCTCAGTCTCCTTCCCCCTTTCACTACTCCCCTCCTGAATATAAAAACCTTTCTCTCTCAAAAACCTCAGGCCAACCACCCACACACCCCAAGCTAATTCGTTGGCACCTCTAGGGGCTGTGCCCAAGACCGGCTGGGGCACGGAGTTTCTGTGCGTGCGCGCACACACACACACACACACACACACACCTCTCCCCCCCGCCCCCCCCCCCCCCCCGCAGAGTGAGCCAGTGCTGGGGTCTCCATGTGGGGCGTGGCACACCTGAGGCTTTCGTGCCCAGGGCAGAGGGAGCCATGCAGGGCGTGCCTGAGGCTTTCTCTTCCCTAGAGCAATGGTCTCTGAGTCTGGTGGTGTGACATGGTCAGAGCGCACTGAGGACAGTCCACCCCGGTTTTGGGGAGAGCGGTCACACCAGGGGAGGGGCGGCCTGTCCCCCAGGAACCCGGGCCGTCCCGGGGCTGCAACTGAGCCAGGAGGCATGGGCAGCCGGAGGGGCCTGGCAGAGGAGAGCATGGTGGGCAGTCATCTTAATTTTAGCCAAAGGTGGGGTCCCCCAAATCCATTCTTACATAACAAAGCAGCATTTTCCCCTATCTATTTTACTGGTAGAATTCTTTTGATTTTTTTTTTTAAGAAAAAAATATAGCATCATATTGTAGCAATGGCACTGGATTTCAAGGTAAATGACTTGTATTCAAGTACTGACCTGTATGATCTTGGATAATTCATCTCCATCTCTATAGAGCTCCATTTCCCCACCTGTTGTACATGTTCTCTCACCTGGATAACATGTAAGTTTCTTGAGGTCAAAGACAGTTTAACTTCTGTCTTTGTATACATAGCTCCCAGCACATTCCCTAGCAGGTCAATAGATGTGTGTGGATTTATTGATTGACTATAAAAGAAGACTTTTGAAAAAAATATTTCTAATGTTCCTTCCAGCTCTGAATTCTATTATTTCTATGATGCTTTCTCCCATCAAAAGAAAAAATAATAATCGTCCAAGTCTACCACAGCTTTCTTTCAATCCTCTAACTAAAGTTAGACAGACAACCAGCAATAATAAAATGATGACTACCCCCATCTCTCTACTGAAGGCAAGGGGGAAAAGGTCAGAACAATGATGACCCGTAATCCTTAAAAGGCCATTCATCAGAATGTATGAACAAGTTGTAGTATGTGGTTACGATGGAACACTATTGTACTATGAGAAATGGTTTGGCAAGGATAGTTTCAGAAAAACCTGGGAAGACATGTTTATATGATACAAAATGAAGTGAGCAGAACCAGGAAAGTATTGTATATAGTAACAACAAGATTGTAATGTGTTGTTTAAAATCTAAATTGTGGGTTCTAATCTGCCCCGCCTCCAGTCTTGGGAGCAAGATGGCTAAAATCACTGATAAATTCAGCAAGAGGTTAGGCTTTTAAAGATTTATTAAAATATATACTAGAAGTTAGTGAAGAGAGAGAGATTGAGAACAGATTCCTTATAGCATGGAAATCCTAGCTCAGATCTAATTCAGTATAGCCAGAGAGAAAGAAAGCAATTTCCTTTCCTAGCAGCCCACGTGAAATCTCTCACCACAATTAAGAGGGCCCGCGCCCCCCCCCCCCCCCCCCCCCCCCCCCCGTTCTCCATCTGCCACCGCACTGGTTCTTCCTCACCAAAAAGAAAAGTTTTTCTATTATGGAGCATCCACTTCCTAGTTCCTCTCGCCCTCTCCCAAAGGGGAGGTCCTTTAAGCTGGTTGGTTGAGAGTGGTCTCTTGCTGATGTCAATAGTACACCAACATGTCACTCAGGGCCAGCCAGGTGTGGCCTCCATCCAATCATCCTTAAGTAGGTACTTAATCAGTTTCTCATTCTCACCCAATTCAAACAATACTAAATCAATCGGGTGGGGTCCCTGGGTGTCTGTCAAATTCCATTATTTTATCACAGTAAAGATGATCAACTGTGAAAAAAAAATTTTTAATTTTAAAAAAAGATGATCAACTGTGAAAAACAGTTACTGTGATCAAGACAATGATTAAAGACAATTTCTTTCTTTTTTTTTTTTTTGATGAGGCAATTGGGGTCAAGTGACTTGCCCAGGGTCACACAGCTGGTAAGTGTCAAGTGTCTAAGGCCGGATTTGAACTCAGGTCCTCCTGAATCCAGGGCCAGTGCTCTATCTACTGCGCCATCTAGCTTCCCCGATTAAAGATAATTTCAAAGGACCCATGATGAAAAATGCTATTCACTTCCAGAGAGAGAACTGATGAACTCTGAATGCAGATTAAAGCATACTTTTTTTTTTACTATCTTTATTTTTCTTGAAGTTTTGTGTGCATGTTTTCTTTTGCAACATGGCTAATATGGAAATGAATTTTGGATGACTTCACATATATAATTGACATCATATTGGTTGTCTTCTCAAGAAATGGGGAAGGGACAGGAAGGAGGAAGAGAATTTGGAACTCATTTTTTTAAAAAAAAAAGAATGTTAAGAAAAATTTACATGTAATTAGGAAATATTTGATGAAATAAATAAAAATACATACATTTTTTAAAAGGATGTCCTATCCCTGTTGCACACTCTAGAATTTTAGAGCTAGAAGAGATCTTAGTAATCATGAATTTAGAATTGGAAAGGACTTTTTAGATCATCTGGTCCTACATTCACATCTAATTGATTAGGAAACTGAAACCAAGAGAGATGTAGAGATTTTCCCAAGGTCATACAACTAATTATTGATGGAGCCCATTAGAATATACATTAAATACACACATACACATACTCCTGATTAAAAATGGGCAAAAGTAGTGAAGAAACCCAGTTCATCACCACATAATCATAGTCCTACCCAAATTTGCTTCTGGAACTTTGTTGATGGGGCTACATAATAAAGACTTTTTTATAATTAATAAGGTGGTTTGAGGTAGTGAATAGAATTCTGGCCTTAAAGTTAGGAAAATATGGCTGTGTGACTAAGGGCAAATTGATTAACTTCTCAGGGCTCTAGTAAACTCTCTAAAATTTTAAATTGCAGAGAAGGTGCTGGTCTGCATTGAAAGAGGAAGTTCTCTCATCTGAGAGTTCCCTATACCAATGAAACCACAGGTCCAGGCCTTATCCCAGTCCCTGAAATACACTAAAATACCGTGACCTTGTTGGTAAACCATGCCTTAAGTTGTGACTAACTAGGGCTAAACTCTAAACAATTTGAATTAAGTATATTGTGAAAGACTGGAAAAAATTTGTAATCAGAAGGAAAAAAACATCTCATGGTGATGATACTTTACTCAGAAAAGGAATTTTGTTGTTGTTTATTCATGACTAACCCTTGTGCCCCCATTTGGAATTTTCTTGGCAGAGATGCTAGAGTGGTTTGCCATTTTCTCCTCCAATTCATTTTATAGATAAGGAAACTGAGGCAAACAGGGATAAGTGATTTGCCCAGGGTCACACAGCTTGTGAGTGTGTTGTAAGACCAGGTTTGAACTCAGAGAAATGAATCTTCCTAACTTCTATCCCAGCACTCTCTCCACTGCATGACCTAACCACCCTTAAAAAAGGAAAGATTCTGGATACTTGCCTTATGATTGGCTTCTTTAGAAACAACATAAAATTGATGATAAAATTCTTGGAAATCTTGAGTGAAGGGGCCAGAGAGAGGAAGAATATTCATTCTCATATCTTTGGGGAGGGGGGCAGATTGAAGGAGCTAGACCTGTAATTTTATGACTAGAGAGCACCCCAGTGTACTAACTCTTTCTACCAGTATATATCTGCAATGTTCTACAACTTTTAATCCTAGACAGTTGTCTGGGGGACACTCAGAGGTTAAATGACTTTGTCTATGGTCACACAGTCAGTATGTGTTAAAAGCATTTCTTGAACCCCAGTCTTCTTGACAGCAAGGCCATACCTCTCTCCACTACTTCACACTGCCTCTCTCTAATAAAAATTACCTTCATCAAAAAAAACTAACTTCATCAAATAGCCCCAGTGACTGTAAAGTCATAATCAAGAACAGATTGTCCTCATGGAATTTTAAGAGAGAATCTCATGGCTCTCTACTTAAAAGGTGTTTAAAATACTACTGGGAGGTAACTAGGTATTACAGTGGAGAAAACCAAGATCCTGGAGTCAGAAGGATCCAAGTTCAAATCCAATCTCAGATACTTATTAGTTGTATGACCAAGTCACTTAAAGTTCCTCAGCCTCAGTTTCCTGGTCTCTAAAATTGGGATAATAATGGTACCTACTCCAAAGGTTGTTGTGTGGATAAAATGAGATAATGTTTGTAAAGCATTTTGCAACTCTTAAAACATTGATATTATTATTGGCAGTGGTGTTATGAAGTCATTAAGTTATATTCAACTCCTTATGACCCCATGGACTTGTCCATGGAGTTTTCTTGGTAAAGATACATTATCATTTCCTTCTCCAGAGTGCCCCCATTTTACAGATGAGGAACTGAGGCACAGTTATTAAGTGTCCGAGGCCAGATTTTCACTCAGATCTTCCCAACTCCGAGCCCAGGGTTCTATCCACTGTACCACCTACCTGCCCATGATATTATTATTATTATTATTTATCATTGATTTTACCTTTTTTAAAATCTCAGCTAAATTGGCGAAAACAACATGTTTCTTGTTAATAAACACACTAGTATCTTTCATGGATCATTTACTCTTGCTTTCTATCTTACACACACACACATACACATCCTGCTTCACATTCATAATCTCCTAAATCAATAAGATTTTATTAAGCACCTGCCTTGTGTCAGGCACTAGGGACTTTAACTTCAACCTTTCAGTTAACTTTCCTTTAGGTCCTATCATGCTCTTTCCTCCCTTATCCCTCATTCCTACCCACTGGAACCTACTCCCTGCAAATTTAACAACATCACTGCAGGTCATAAAGAGTGTCCTGGACCTGGTTTGGCCAAAAGAGTTGAAATAACTTATACATTTTTCTACAACGTGATGCAGTACCATTATGGCACAATGGATAGAGAGCTGACCTTGAAGCTAGGAAGACCTGTGTCCAAATCCTTCCTCTCACATACACTGTTTGGGCAAATCACTTAAATTCTTAATGCTTTAGGAATTTCTCTAAGACTTGAAGTTCTGAATTCATATGGAGAGTTTTCTCATCTTACACCAGAAAAATCACAAATCCAGACTCTATCCTTGCTCATTCTATGTATCAACTCAGTGGGGCATCTAGGTGGTACAGTGGATAAAGTGCCAGATCTGGAGTTAGGAAGATCTTAGTTCAAATCTGACTTCAGACACTTACTAGCTATGTGACCCTGGGCAATTCACTTAACCCTGTTTGCCTCAGTTTCTCATCTGTAAAATGAGCTGGAGAAGGAAAATGCAAACCACTCCAGTATCTCTCCCAAGAAAACCCCAAATGGGATCACAAAGAGTCAGACAGGACTGAAAATTACTAAACAATAACACTCCACATTTGAATCCTAAATCTGCCATCGTATGGAGAAAGGTAATCTCTCTGGACTTTAATGTCTTTGTGTGTAAAATGAGGAAGTTGAACTAGAATAACTCTAAGGTGCTTTCCAGCTCTATGTCTACATCTACATCTATATCTATAATCCAGATACTCAGAAACACATTCTAATTCTGTTATATATGAAAACCTAAGGAAATAGTTTTCAAGCCATTAGAGGCCTAATTGACAGATACCCAGAGGATGCTTAGGGTTGGATCAGGCTTAAATTGAACCCTTGAGGCTAAACATGCAAGGAAAGGACTTGTCAGGAGATAAAGTCAAGGACTTGGAAACAGGACTTAGAGATGCATGTGGCTGGCAATAATAGGTGTCAGAAAGAGGTTCACTGTGAGTGGATAGGTCAAGTAAACTTGATGATTGAAGAACTTTTCAAAAGAGTTACTTTTCTTTTGTAGGGAATCACCAAATCTATCAGTTTCATTTTGCTTAGAAAAGATTGGAAAAGTTAGCTAAACTTAAGAGGTAAGGAGGCAAAATGGAATGTGACGAGTAAAACAAAATGTGTGGTTGCCTTATTCCTGTCCCCAGTAACAGGAGTCAAGAGATATAGGTTCAAATTCTGACTTTTTACTTATTACCTGTGTGACCTTGGGCAAGTCATTACCCTTTCTCTGGGCCTAAAATGAGGCAGTTGGACCATATGGCCTCTACAGGTGATTTGATAGGTTCTGATTCTAAACATAAACATAGATTATAACCTACCTATATAACCTACATAGTCTATAACATCTTTTTTTTTTTTTGTGGAGCAATGGGGGTTAACTGACTTGCCCAGGGTCACACAGCTAGTAAGTGTCAAGTGTCTGAGGCCGGATTTGAACTCAGGTACTCCTGACTCCAGGGCCGGTGCTTTATCCACTGCGCCACCTAGCCGCCCCCAGTCTATAACATCTTAATTTTAGGATCCTAGATTTATAGCTGGAAAGTACCTTGGATCAGGAGCGTCAAACATAAATAGAAATGGAAGCCACTAATTCAATACATAAGGATCCCTGTGGGCTGCATATCAACTTGGTTTTAAAATGTAATATTGTCTATGCTTTATTATATTTTTATTTGTTTTGTTAAATATTTCCCAATTACATTTTAATATGCTTCAGGCCACATTCAGGAGTGTTGTGGGCAACATGTGACTTGTAGACCACGTGTTTTACACCACTGCCTTAGAAAACAGTCTAGTCCAAAATTGAGACCTAAATGGGCAAAGGGTCTTCAAAGCTACGTGAGCAGTAAATAACAAAGCCAAGATTTGAAACTAAGTCCTCTGATTCCAAATGTCAAAGTGAACACTTGCATATTCTTTTTTTTTTCAGTGAGGCAATTGGGGTTAAGTGACTTGCCCAGGGTCACACAGCTAGTAAGTATTAAGTGTCTGAGGCCGGATTTGAACTCAGGTACTCCTGACTCCAGGGCCGGTGCTCTATCCACTGCGCCACCTAGCTGCCCCCATATTCTTTCCATTCAATACTTCTCTTCAACTGAGGAAAGAAAAAAAAGTTTTTATTTGTTTTATATCTTCTAGGTACATAGCATTCCCATTGTGCAAAAGAAGTATTCCCCTTGCCCAAACCCCATCCAAAATATTTCCAGGGGGCGGCTAGGAGTACCTGAGTTCAAATCTGGCCTCAGACACTTGACACATACTAGCTGTGTGACCCTGGGCAAGTCACTTAACCCCCATTGCCCCGCCAAAAAAACAAAACAAACAAACAAACAAACAAACAAAAAAAAAAATATATATATATATATATATATATATATATATATATTTCCAAGCCATTGTTTATGCAGAGAGCAAGAAGAAATATAATCCAGCCCTGCCTCCATTTCATCTTTACCAGGAGGAATGAGCAGATGATATATTGGAGGGAAGGGGGAGGGCGAGCCTCTGCTGACAGATATACTTGGGAGGAATAGTTTGCTTCCAACAATGGTCACAGAGAGGGAATAAGAGGAAATAGAAAATGCCCTTCCATTTGACCCCAAGTGCTGAAATTGCAATGTGCCCAAACATGCCCAATCTCTGAATATTGTTGAGAATTCATTTAGTGAACTGGGAAACATTGAATCACAGTAAATCACTGAAAAGTCACATAAAGGGTTTAGACTTCCTGAACTCTGCAAGTCTGTCTCAGGCAAAGTGTTGAAGCATTCCCAAAAGACTGATCACCTAGGGAATACAACTTCATTTCTGGTCCATTTTCATGGATATTTTTCCCTCTTCAAGTTTCCATTGATTTCCCAACATTTGTGCAACTCCCTGGGGGCATACCCCCAACTCAAAGAATGGATTCCCCAGACAAGGCTAACACAGATTCTCAATACTCTGTGTCTTTGCATCCACTCAAAACCATTGCTCATAAGCCCCCATCAATATGTTTATCTTTAATAGTCAGAAGAAATAATTCATTCAGAGCAAAAGCATTCTATGAAATAGAATAGCAAAAAACATTACCCCACAAACCTAAGAAATATTCTTTAACTTTAACACATACAAATAGCAGAAAAGTGGAAAATATATATACAGAGGGAATACATGTTGCTTGGATACATAGGTAGAAGAGCACATATTTGGAGGTAAAATTCACACTTCATTGCTACAGAGTCACTAATGCTTTTTGCTCTCATAGAGCCTTCTTATCCATGCTGATCTCCATTAGAATCTTTGTCTCTACCTGAGGTAATGTCTCCACTAAACACTATTCCACAGGACATAAAGTATCTGTGGGACGCCACTGCACAGAACACATTTCTACCAGACTTATGTCTGGCAGCACCTGGTAGAAATGTGTCTTGTGCATAATATAACCTTGGTTATATTGTATCCCCCTTATGAGGAGAGTGAGTTCTACCAACCTTTTAGCTTGAAACCCCAAGACATTTTATGGCCCTTTTAGAAAAGGAGTAGAACTTTGGTCATGGACTAGGGGGAAAAAGACTTCCCTATGATAAAAAGAAACAAAAAATTCTTCATGGATTTTTTTCCTTGAGTGGTACATCTATTCCTTTCAACATATTAGCTAAAATGGGTTTTCATCTCCAACATGAAATTTATTGCCCCAGAAACCAAGGTCTTTAGAACATAGAACAGGACCTTCCCAGATAGCTAGGGCCCTGAGACTTTAATTTTTTAAATTAAAGTTCCCAGACACGGGGTTTCAATCTACTCTAAATTGGGATGACTTTTCACTTTGCCGCCCTATATGGTCTCCAATGGCTAAACCACCTCACCAGCCTCCATTCTAGTAGCTACACTCCCTACAAAATGACCAGGGCTAATGAGGGCCAGGTTATCCCAGTTCTTCAATTGTACATATGCCACCAAAATAATTTCAAGCTTTGAGTTCACTCTTTTATTTCTATATTCCAAATGATTTATATACATCATCTCCTTCTTGCCACAAAAAGTACATCAGTGAAAGTCCTGTTTGCTGATTAGCTGAGCAGGAGAGTTAGCAACCACCCATTTTTTTCCCTTTGGGGGACCACTAAAACTTCTTTTTCACTTGAGTGATATTTTCCTTATTACGCTGAACAAAGATCCCCTAGAGAGTAAAAAGGGATTTGGGAAATGTACACATTCAGAGTTCATATCCTGCCTCTAATGCTTACTTTCTTTGTGACCTTGGCTACATCATTTAACCTGTCTATGCTTTAGTTTCCTTATCTATTAAATGAGGGAATTGAATTATATGCCCATCGAGGTCCCTTCCAGAACTTTATCTATACTCCTCTGATACTATATGATAATACTTGGGAAACACAAAATATTCTTCTTGTAGGGGGACTAGAAAGCTTCATCTATATTGTCTAATTTGTCCTTACAGCAACTCACTGAGATAAGTAAAGGAGGGCATAAGGGAGGGACATTTTAGCTGTGTTTTGTAAATAGGAAGTTGGCACAGAAAGAACAAGGCTTAATTTAAAGTTAGAAGCAAGACAATGCTAAAGTTAAGAACAGAAACAGACTTTCTGACTTCTAGGCCATTGTTCTTGAACCATGATATAGAAGATGTCTCTGCTATATTATGCCCATCGTATATACCCAAGGGGAATAACTGAGGGTCAGGAGGATCATTATCCCCAGCACAGCTCTGGGAGGGTAGCACCTCCTTGGTGTTTTCTATCAAAATCAATACCCTGGGGCAGCTAGGTGTTTCAGTGGATAGAGCACCCACCCTGGATTCAGAAGGACCTGAGTTCAAATCTGGCCTCAAAAAAATTTGACACTTACTAGCTGTGTGACCCTGGGCAAGTCACTTAACCCTCATTCCCTCCCCCCCCCCAAAAAAAATGTCCTTCCCTGGTCCTTCTCATCTTCTCCCCTTCCTAACTTCCTATATGTGGATCATATGTACTTATTCCCCTCTTTTCCCCTCCCATTGAGGATGACCCCCCCAAGTTCAATAACAAGTGTCACCCAAGTTCAATACCACGTCACTGCCAATAAGAAGAGGGAAGTAATTCAAAAGGAAGTAGAAACACTTTTGGTTTGAACAATCAAGCGGCAACCCCCCATAACTTCCTCTCGTTTAATTTTAATATATTTAATCCAACAGAATCTGCTGCCAACTAGGTGAAAACATACACAGAATTAACTCTCCAGTGTCCAAAGGTGATTGACTGGCACTGTAGACTATCCCCTGAAAATCTGCTTTTAAATTACTGGCTCCCCTGCTTTGTTAGCAACTTCATGCTTGACAGAAAGCTTTTGCAAACACACACACACATACACACACGTATAAGAAGGAGTGATAGAGAGCAAGAAAACAGCATCTGAAGAAAAGAAACAAACTTAGGAAAAAAGCAGAGATGAGGAGAGGAGAGATGACAAAGCAAACAGGAAGAAACAAGAGAAAGGAATAAAGGGAAAGAGAAAAAAGGAGGAATCCTTCTTAGGTGGATACTTTCTCAGTGTGTAAGGCAGCGCTACCCATCTCTAGTATGGAATAGATTCTAGGAAAGGATTATGGAAAGAAACCTTGACCAAATTTAATCCAAGTCTGTACAAGGCTCTGAGCTAGTCTAGCTCCCTCATTTTAAAAATGCTAATCCAACCTTCACATTTTATATATAGGAAAACCAAGGTCCAGAGATGGTTTTTTTTAAATGCCCAAAGTCACAGAATCTGTTAGTCTCAAAGGCAGAAGTAAAGTCTAGTCTCCTGACTCAGTGATCCTTCCACTCTAAAATGAGCCAAGGTATAAAGTGGGAAATTTGGGAAATGTCCAGTTTCTTTGAGCTAGATCTTCATAACATGGCCTTGTACCTCGGGGAAAGATAGTTTAGGACTGGTCAAGGCCTGTGGTTTCATTGATAGATGGAATTTCCCAAGGAAAAAACTCACTTTACCAAAGAAACTTAGGGACTATTCTTTCACTTTGAGTCTTAGAGAATTGCCTGGAGTCCTGAAACATTAGGTAAACTGTCCAAAGTCACACAATCAGGATGTATCAGAAGCACAACTTGAATGCAAAGTCTCTCCTGATTCTGAGATGTGCTCTCTTAACTACATGACTCTGCCTCTTCACATTGGGCCCTTCTTATTTTATCATTATATTGTTTATGCTTGATGTGCCATGAATTCCTAGCACATCAGCTCGTCTAACATCAAGCTGTTCTAAAAATCCTCAATAATATCAGTTGTTATTCTTATTGAATAGACAATAATTGGAATATTGTTCTCTCAATTTACTTGAACAGATGAATGTTTTGAAAAGAAAAAAAACTAAATAACATACAACGCACTTTTGGGGGGGTTGGGGAAAAGGACATATATTCAATCTTCCACTCTCACTCAGACTGGAAGCCCACCAACTACTCTGCTGATTGACACAGAAGGCTGGACCCACTCTGTTTTCCAGCTCCTTCTTAGGCAGCCTGGTGACTCTCTCTTCATGGTGGCTCACCATATTGGTGCCAGAGTTGGACACCTGAAGGCATAAGGCCTGCTGTAGCTCAGAACTTCAGAACTCAATGCCCCAGCCTCAACTTCCCCAGTAGCAGAGATTACAGATGTGTACCACCATACCTAGCAATCACATACTTTGAAATTGTCATAATATTTGAAATATTCCTAGAGATCCAAATCATAGAATCACAAAATCTTAAAGACTAGGGCAGCTAGGTGGCGCAGTGGATAGAGCACTGGCCCTGGAGTCAGGAGTACCTGAGTTCAGATCCGGCCTCAGACACTTAACACTTACTAGCTGTGTGACCCTGGGCAAGTCACTTAACCCCAACAGCCTCACTTAAAAAAAAAACCAAAAACAAAAACAAAAATCTTAAAGACTAGAAGGATTTCAAAGAGTACATTTCATCAAGAACCCTATCTAGAGGAAAGAGCAACAATAAAATATGTCTTTTTTTAAAGATTCCCAGGCATAGATATTACACTATCTCCTTTATCTTGCTAAAGTTAATGTTCAATCACCTTTACAATCAAGAATTTTTTTCTTTTCCTCTTTAGAAAAGAGGTCTTTGGCTCCCCCACATGCTTTAGGACAATTCTTAAGCCATTCTTTCACCTCAAATCACTCACAAGACCTGCTTTCTATAACTATAATCATTTTTTGTATCCTGGGGTCCCAAAAGAGTGAGACAAAAAGAACTGAAAAGTATTCAAAACCAGATGGAAATAAAAATACTACAAAACACTAATGATAAGAGAAATGCAAATCAAAGGACACAAACAGTTCTCAAAAGAACTGCAAAGTATTCACAACCACATGAAAAACATTCCAAATCACTAACAATAAATGAAATAAAAATCAAAATAAGCTGAGGTTTTCCCTCACACCTTAAAAATTGGCAAAAATGACAAAAAATGGCAACACTCAGTGTTGGAGGGCTTGAGGAATGAAAGGCACACTAATACATTGTTGGTGGAGTTATAAAAAGGCACAACCATTTTGGAAAGTAATTTGGAATTATGCAAATAAAGTGACTAAAATTTCCTACCCTATGTGCCAGAGACTCCATTACTGAGTTTATATACCAGGGAAGCCATCAATAAGGAAAAAAAGGCCCCATATAATCCAAAATATTTATAGCAGCACTTTCTGTGATATCTAAAAATTGCAAAGAAAAGTAGATGCCCATTAACTGGGGAATGGATAAACAAATTATATTCTATGTCAGAATATCTCTTTGTAAGAAATGATATGTGTAACAAATACATAGAAGCATGGAAAGAGCTATATGATTCAGGGTAAAGTAAGTAAAGTCAAGAAAACAATATATACAGTAAGTTTTGGTGTTGTTCCTTCATTTTTCAGTCATATCTGACTCTTCATGACCACAGGTGGGATTTTTTTGGAAAAAATACTGGAATAGTTTGACATTTCTTTCTCAAGTTCATTTTACAGATGAGGAAACTGAGGCAGAGACAGAGATAGAGACGGAGATTCCAGAGAAAGACAGAGAGATGGACAGATGGATACAGAGAGAGAGAGAGAGAGAGAGAGATAGTGTGTGAGCATGTCAAATGGTGGTCTTCTCTAGATCAGGTTGGGAAGGAGGAAAGGAGACAGTTTGGAGCTTAAGATATAACAAAATAAATTAATTAAATCAAAATTTTTAAAAAGAATAAATGAGAAACCCTAAAATGATTAAACTATGACAAGGTGATGTTGGCACAATGGAATGAAGCTGACTTCTAGTTTCTCTGAGCTTTTTTTATTATTATTATTTAAAACAGGAAATAATCGTGTAGCAGGGGATTTGGTCAATGAAGGCTAAGACCTTAGAGGTCGGATCTGCCCTTCCTAATGAGTTATCCTGAGAATATGTAGTTATTCCTCATTTAGCTCCAATCCAATAGGGGAACCTTTGGGGAGCTGATTTCAGACTAAGTGTGATTAATCAGTTGATACTGTGTAATCAGTCAATCAAACGACAAGTATTCATTAAGTACCAAGAGCTATGATAGGCACTGGGGATACAAATACAAAAAATGAAATAATCTTTATTTGCAATGGAGGAGAAAACAAGTACATATAAATACATATAACATAAAGCGAATAAATGCATAGGTACATATAGTGCATCCATGTATGTAGTAGTTTGCTACAAGGCTATTTTGGAGGGAGGGTATTAGTAGTTGAGGGGAATAGTGCCTGAGCTGACTCTTAAAGGAAAAGAGGGACTCTGAGGCAGCATTCTTTTAATTTGGTGAAGAGCTTTGTATCAGATTTCTCTGATAAAGGAAGTGGGAGATCCACAGGTGTTACACACTCCATACATTTTCAGATTTTTTTTAAGGTATCCATCAGTTGTGCTGACTTTTTTTTTCCTCTAAAAAAATACTATTTGTTATAGGGGATTGCTCTCTGGGAGAGGAAGGGAAAGGGCATACATGTGGCAATGGTAATGTAAGAAAGGGAAAATAGAAATAAAAACTTTTTAAGTCCTTCATAAGCTGGCTTCTTCCTACCTTTCCAGTCTTATACTTGATTCTTCTCCATGCACTGTGTAGTACAGCAACATTGGCCTACTTGCAGTTTCTCAACCACATACTATGTCTCCCATATCTATGACATTGCACTGGCTGTCTTCCACAGCTGGAATGCTCTACCCCCTCACACACACACACACACACACACACACACACACACACACACCCTGCCTTAGTTTTCCTGGCTTAAGGTTTACTTCAAAGCCCAACTCCCTAAAGGAAAACGTTCCTGTCTCCCCAGTTACTAATGCCTTCCCCTCTGAGATATCAGATATCCATTTACTTTGATATGGCTTATATGTACTTAGTTATTTACATGCTGTTCCCCTCATTAGAATGTGTGCTCCCTTAGGACAGGAAGTGTTTTTCCCTTTCTTTCCAAAGTGCCTTATACATAGTAAGAGCTTAATAAATACTTCTTGACTGACTGTTGAATAACAGATACCATGTAGCCATCTAATACATCTTATACCTTAAAAAAGCATGCCCAGGGGCAGCCAGGTGGTGCAATAGATAGAGCACCGGCCCCGAAGTCAGGAGTACCCGAGTTCAAATCTGGCCTCAGACACTTAACACTTACTAGCTGTGTGACCCTGGGCAAGTCACTTAACCCCAATTGCCTCACTAAAAAAAAAAAAAAAGCATGCCTACTACAACATACCAGACAAGTGATCTTCTAGCTCCAGTGAAAAAGAACCAACTACAGACCCTTCCAATTCTGGATAGCTCGAATAACTATTCTACTTAAGCTTGGTCTCTTTGTAATTGCCATCCAGTCATGCATGGAGCAGTGCCAAGTGTGCCAACATATACGTGGAGGTATCCATGGCTGCTAATTCTGCTTCCTAAGCCAAAGAGAACAAGTTCAGCCTCTCTTCAAGATTACAGCCTTTCAGAACCATAAGCCAGCTATGATCTGCCCCTCTGAGCCCTCTCTTCTCCAAGCTAAAGAGCCCTAGCTCCATCACCTAATCCTCCTATGGCAACATGAGCTTGAATCTCACCATTTTCCTGATCTCTCTTTCCTTGAATGTAGCATTCAAAACAAAGTGTAATATCTTAGAAATGGTACGATCAAGAAAAAGTTATATGGGACTTTTGCTTCCTTATTCTTTGAAGCT
Source organism: Dromiciops gliroides (assembly GCF_019393635.1). NCBI lineage: Eukaryota > Metazoa > Chordata > Mammalia > Microbiotheria > Microbiotheriidae > Dromiciops > Dromiciops gliroides. The sequence continues at coordinate 581,988,675 of NC_057861.1, forward strand.
CTGTTTCTCTTAATATGATCTAGGTTCACATCAGACTTCTTGGATGCCACATCCAAGAGGTCATACATTTCCTTCTTCTGTTTATTCAATCCAACCATAATTTCACATATGGTTAATAAGTTGCCCCATTATGTTTAACTGGTACCGAATTGAACTGAGTTCAAACCAGACCTCAGTAGTGGAAGACCCCTTTTAAAATGTGTGTGTACATGACTAATATGGAAATATGTTTTGCATGACTGCACATGAATAACCTATATTAAATTGCTTGCCTTCTTAATGAGGAGGGACGGGAGGGAGGGAGAGAATTTGGAACTCAATATTTTTAAATGAATGTTAAAAATTGTTTCTGCAGGTAGCACAGTGGATAAAGCACAGGCCCTGGATTCAGGAAGACCTGGGTTCAAATCCGGCCCCAGACACTTGACACTTACTAGCTGTGTGACCCTGGGCAAGTCACTTAACCTTCATTGCCTTGCCTCCCCCCCAAAAAATGTTTCTACATATTAGAAGAAAATAAAATATCTAGAAAATAAATAAATGAAATGCGTATGTGTATACACAAAGCATGCATATAGTATCCCAAAAGTCTTAGTGTAGTATTAAATTTGTTTGAAAAAAAAAAGAAATCTAAAATGGCCTTAAGACTTTTGGGATACCCTATAATACAGCATTAAGTGTATTTTTCTTAAGAACATAATGGCATAATGACTAATATAAACTCTCACTTTTGTTATATGTTATGTATCATTTAGAATGTTTAAGTGAAAAAGAGTCAGTAGATTTCACAGTTTCGGTGCCAAGATACTGTTCACAAAGAAAGTCTCACCTTCATAGGAATGCTTTCTGGGAAATTTAACCTGGGCCTCTTCCAGGAATAACTAGTTCACAGGTAGCGATCCCACTCAGCTCCACATGTGACAGGTGCTCCCCAGAGTACTCTGGCCTTGCTTCCCAGCCTAATGATTTGCTCTTACCTGTTTATGTAGCTTTAACACAAACATACTCTCAGCAGTGCATCCATTTTCTGGGACCCTAAAATTACCATTAGGTTAATAGATTTCCTAATGTTGAACCAGCCCTGCATTCCTGGTATAAATCCCACCTGGTCATAGTGTATTATCCTGGTGATCACTTGCTGTAATCTCCTTGCTAATATCTTTTTTAAGATTTTTGCATTAATATTCATTAGGGAAATCAGTCTATAATTTTCTTTCTCTGTTTTTGCTTTGCCTGGTTTGGGGATCAACACCATTTTTGTGTCATAAAACGAATTTGGTAGACCTCCTTTTTCACGTATTTTTCCAAATAATTTGTATAATATTGGAATGAATTGTTCTTTAAATGTTTGGTAGAATTCACTAGTAAACCCATCCGGCCCTGGAGACTTTTTCTTAGGGAGTTCATTAATGGCTTGTTCAATTTCTTTTTCTAATATGGGCTTATTTAAGAAATTTATTTCCTCTTCAGTTAACCTGGGAAGTTTGTATTTTTGTAAATATTTATCCATTTCATTTAGATTGTTAAATTTATTGGCATACAGTTGGGCAAAATAATTCCTAATTATTGATTTAATTTCCACTTCATTGGTGGTAAAATCACCCCTTTCATTTTTGATACTGGTAATTTGGTTTTCTTCTTTCTTTTTTTAAATCAAATTAACCAATGGTTTATCTATTTTATTGGGTTTTTTCATAATACCAGCTCTTAGTTTTATTGATTAATTCTACAGTTTTCTTGCTTTCAATTTTATAAATTTCTCCTTTAATATTCAGAATTTCTAATTTAGTATTTAATTGGGGATTTTTAATTTGTTATTTTTCTAGCTTTTTAAGTTGCATGCCCAATTCATTTATCTCCTCTTTCTCTTTTTTTATTTATGTAAACAGAGATATAAAATTTCCCCTTAGCACTGCTTTGGCTGCATCCCATAGATTTTGGTATGTTGTCTCATTATTGTCATTCTCTTGGATGAAGTTATTGTTTCTATGATTTTTTGTTTGACCCACTCATTCTTTAGAATGAAATTATTTAGTTTCCAATTAATTTTCAGTCTACCTTTCCATGGCTCTTTATTACATGTAATTTTTATTATATCATGATCTGAGAAGAATGCATTTACTATTTCTGCCTTTCTACATTTGACTATAAAGTTTTTGTGCCCTAATACATGGTCAATTTTTGAAAATGTGCCATGTACTGCTGAGAAAAAGGTATATTCCTTTCTATCCCCATTCCATTTTCTCCAGACATCTATCATGTCTAAATTTTCTAACATTCTATTCACCTCTTTAACTTCTTTCTTATTTATTTTGTGGCTAGATTTATCTAATTCTGAGAGGGGAAGATTCAGATCCCCCACTAGTATAGTTTTATTGTCTATTTCCTCTTGTAACTCATTTAACTTCTCCTCTAAGAATTTGGATGCTATGCCACTTGGCCCATACATGTTTAGTATTGACATTACTTCATTATCTATAGTACCTTTTAGCAAGATGTAATTTCCTTCCTTATCTCTTTTAATTAGATCTCTTTTTGCCTTTGCTTTGTCTGAGATAAGGATTTCTACCCTGCTTTTTTTTTTTTACTTATAGCTGAATCATAATGTATTCTGTTCCAACCTTTTACCTTTACTCCATGTGTATCTCTCTGCTTCAAATGTGTTTTCTGTAAACAGCATATTATAGGATTCTGGTTTTTAATCTACTCTGCTATTCACTTCTGTTTTATGGCAGAGTTCATCCCATTCACATTCACAGTTATTATTGGGGCAGCTAGATGGCGCAGTGGATAGAGCAACGGCCCTGGATTCAGGAGTACCTGAGTTCAAATGTGACCTCAGACACTTAACACTTACTAGCTGTGTGACCCTGGGCAAGTCACTTAACCCCAATTGCCTCACCAAAAAAAAAAAAGTATGTGTGCACATTCACAGTTATTATTACTGTCTATTCCCCTCCATTCTATTTACCCCCTTTGTACTTTACCCCCCTTCTTTCACTCTCTATTCCTCCTCACCAACATTTTGATTCTTACCCCTGCCTCCCCCAATCTTCCCTCCTTTTTATCCCCCCTCTCTTTTCTCCCTTACTTCTGCCCTCCCTTCTATCAGTCCCTCCCTTTTCCCCTTACCCTTTTATTTCCCTAAAAAATAAGCTACGTTTCTTTATCCAAATGAACGTATATGTTATTCCCTCTTTGAACCAAATCTAGTAAGAGTAGGGTTGAAACAATGTTCATCCTCCCTTCTTTCCCTCTATTGTAATAGGTTTTTTGCACCTCTTCATATGATGTAATTCACTCCATTCCACCTCCCCTTTCCTTTTCTCCCCATAAACTCCCTTTTAACCCCTTAATTTGCTTTATATCATCACATCAAAGACAATTTATATTTATACCCTCTGTGTATAATCCTTCTGTATGCCCAAATACATATACAATTCTCAAGAGCTGTAAGTATTATTTTCCCCTGTAGGGATGCAAACAGTTTAACATTATTGAGTACCTTTTTTTCCCCCCCATTTACCTTTTTAAACTTCTCTTAAGTCCTGTATGTTGAGATCGAATTTTCTATTCAGTTCTGGTCTTTTCATCAGGAAACCTTGAAAGTCCCCAATTTTATTGAATGTCTATCTTTTCCCCTGAAAGAGAATGCACAGTTTTGCTATGTAATAGATTCTTGGCTGCAATCCAAGCTCCTTTGCCTTCCAGAATATCATATTCCAAGCCTTGCGATCCTTTAATGTTGAAGCTGCCAGGTCCTGAGCAATCCTGAATGTGGTTCCATGATATTTAAATTGCTTCTTTCTGGCTGCTTGGAGTATTTCAAATTACCATTAGGTCTTGAATGGAAGCAAATCTTTCAGTGCTTCTAAATGGTTGAATGTGGCACTTATTCCATTATTATTGTTCCAGGGACAAAAGATTCAGTGTTAAATGCCCTGGATCCATCTCAAAGTGAACTTTATCTGATTATCATGGAAAAAATGAGTCAAAATGTATTGCTTAAGTACCAGTCATCAGAAAAACCAACTCTGGTTGTCTTAGATTACAATGATCATTGAAAAAAGCCGGGGGTAATATGAGAACAAATGTAACTAGGGACTTCTGACAGGGGCTAAGGGAGGGCTATAACCCCACCCACTTCATTTCTCCTCACCTGACCTTTCCTTCTTCACTTCAGTCTCCAAGAAACATTTTCACACTTTGGTAAGGGCATTTGGTCATGTTATTTCCTAGTACGATACCCTAAACAGTGGTAGAGAAATTTAGCCCTGTGGTCCATCTAAATACTTTTAAGATAGTTCATATTTGGCTGATAGAAGCCTTAAAAATAAAACCTCTTTGGCTGATTTTTTTCATTTCTTTTTCATTTAAAAAAAAATATTCTTTGCTATAAGGGATAGCTTGTATCCCAAGGGATACTGGGAGCAAATATAGACCTTGTAAAAACAATCAATTAAAAATTTTTAAATGATAACGTGTAATAATTAGGACAGAATCCTAAAATTTACCAGCTATGAAAAAAAACACCTTTCCACACACAAATCAATGATGTAAAGATTACTCTGGAGAATGTCTAACCTACTTAAGCAAACAGCTGTTTTAAGTTCATTAGAAAAACTTGTTTTTATCCACATAATTAATAGAATCAATAATGTAATGGTAATTACCAATCACACTCATCTCTTTTTTTTTTAATTTTTTTTTTTTTTTTAGGCAATGGGGGTTAAGTGACTTGCCCAGGGTCACACAGCTAGTAAGTGTCAAGTGTCTGAGGCCGGATTTGAACTCAGGTACTCCTGAATCCAGGGCCAGTGCTTTAACCACTGCGCCATCTAGCTGCCCCCACACTCATCTCTTGATTAAATCAAGTCCCCTCAAAGACTCTAATTAGCAACATTTAATATCACTAGATCATAGATCTAGAAGGGACCTTCAAGAGGCCAGTAGGTTCACCTCCCTCAATTTTTTGTTCAGTCATTTTTCAGTCATGCCCAACTCTCCATGACCCCATTTAGGGGTTTTCCTGGCAGAGATACTGGGGTAATTTATCATTTCCTTCTCTAGCTCACTTTTCCAGATGAGGAAACTGAGGCAAACAGGGTGAAGTGACTTGTCCAGGGTCACACAGCTAGCAAGTGTCTGAGGCCAGATTTGAACTCAGAAAAGTGAATCTTCCTGACTTCAAGCCTGAGGCTCTATCCACTGCACCATCTAGCTGCCTCTCCCTCGTTTTACAGCTAAGGAAACAGGCCCAAGGAGGTTAAGTGATTTTGCCCAAGATAACAGTCATAGTAAACACCAAAGGCAGGAATCAGCTCCTCTGATTCCAAAAGTGAGTGATATTTCCACATATTCTAGCATATACAAAACTTAGTGAATAAAAGGTATATAAAATAATTTTAAGGAGTATATACTATATATATATATATATACATATACATACATATATATATACATATACATACATATATATATATATTAGATATGATGCAGCATAACAATAGATGGAGCCAGGAAAACTGGAGGTCACGTCCTGCCTCTGATACATAAAGGCAAAGCAAAACTAAGCAAGTCACTGCACCTTGGAGGATCTGACTAGCTAAGATCAAAAGAACTACAGACAGTCTGCATGGGGAGACGAGTTTTCATTACCAGGAGTTTCATATGATAATAAAAGCACAGGTCTGAACCAAAAAAAATGTGTGTATGTATATGTGTGCCTAAGTATGTGTCCATATATACACTGTATGCACATGTATATACACATGTATATGCATATCTTGTGCACGTGTGTATATATTTCTATCTTTATGCGCATGTGCATATATACATATTCATGCACCTATGTGTGCACATGTGTTTATATGTACACTGAAATATATGCATGTTTGCATATATGTGTATATGTACACATGAGTATAAGTATATATGTGTGTGTGTTCCTAATATATGTATCACAATGCCTGACAAAAAGTAAGTGACTAATGAATACTTATTGACAACTAAATTACATTTTGTCAATAAAGGTTGATTTGGGGTCAGCCAATAATTTGGTCTTATATGTCTCGATTATTTTTTGTCCTGGTTAAAATAGCCAATCTTAGAGTTTCAGATAGCATGGTCAAGAGTCAGACTGATATACCTAGTAAAAGCCCTAACACAGAACCATACATAGAAATAGTTAGCATAGAGGATGTTGCTGTTATGCCTATCCTAAAGGTTTACAAAATATTTTGACCAGATTGAACTTTCCAACATTTACACAGAGGATCATATAAAATATTTATATTCAATTAAATTCAGGTATATATATATATATATTTGAGTACTCATATCTTTAAGCTAGTGATTCTTAAACTTTTTGTTCTCAGAACCTTTTTAAAATTATTGAGGACTCTAAAGAGCTTTTGCTTATATAGGTTTTAGCCATTGATATCCACCACATTAGAAATTAAAACAGGGCGGCTAGGTGGCGCACTGGATAAAGCACTGGCCCTGGATTCAGGAGTTCCTGAGTTCAAATCCAGCCTCAGACACTTGACATTTACTAGCTGTGTGACCCTGGGCAAGTCACTTAACCCCCATTGCCCTGCTTAATAAAAAAAAAAAGAAATTAAAACATATTAATATTATCATTATGAGACACTGAAAGTGTCTCAGAAACTCCCAGAGGTCCCATGGCCACACTTTGAGAACTGCTGCTTTAGGCATATGTCTGTTTTATTGACCTACGACTAAACTGGATAATGTAAGTAAAAGTGCTTTGTAGGCCACAAAGCAAAATATAAATATAAGTATTATTATTAACTGATACTCAAGTATCATCTCTCCAGGAGCTAGTTGGAAAGATTGTATATGAGAAAACACATGACATACCGGACTTGGAGTGAGGAAGACTCATTGGTAAGATGAGGAAATTGAACTAGATATCTTCTAAAGTCCTTTCAAGTATTATTGTGCTGTAAGAAATGACAAGCAGGATGATTTCAAAAAGGCCTGGAAAGACTTTTATGAACTGATGTATAGTGAAGGGAGCAGAACCAGGAGAACATTGTGCACAGTAACAGCAATATTGTTTGACGAAGAGCTGTGAATGGCTTAACTATACTCAGTAATGCAATGATCCAAGACAATCCCAAAGGACTAATAATGAAGCATATTATCCACCTCCAGAGAAAGAACTGATATTGACTGAACACAAACCGAAGCATGCTATTTTTTACTTTCATTTTTTTCTTTTATTGAAGTTTTCTTATACAAAATAACTAATATGGTAATGCTTTACATAATTACACATTTAGAACCTATACCTGATTGCTTACTGCCTCAGGGAGGATGGAGGGGAGGGAGGGAGGAATAGAATAATAATAATAATAATAATAAACATTTTTATTTATAGTTTTAGGTTCCAATTTTTATCCCTCTAGGAATAGAATTTAGAACTCAAAACATTAAATAAAAATGTTTATCATTATAAAAACAATTAAAAATAAAAGGATGGGAGGAATAAAGTCCTTTCAAGGTCTAAATCTAGGATGAGTCAGGTAAAATCTCTGATCTTCAGAGGTTTAATATGAATGGCAATCAAAACCCAATTTCAATGCTTGTAAAAACTATTGATAAACATTTTTTAAATACTGTGATCTTCCTTTGAACGCTGGTCTAACCATGTCACTTCCCCTATTCAATAAATTCCAGTGGCTTCCTCTCACCTCAGGAATCAAATATAAAAGTCCTCCATAACTTGGCCCCTTCCTATCTTTCTAGTCCTCTTACACCCTACTGTCCTCCTTATACTTTGGGATCCAGTGACAGTAGCCTCCCTCGCTGTTCCTCAAACACACAACTCTACATCTCCATGCTCTGCATTTTCATTTATCATGTGCCTAGGATTCATGTGTCAGGTTCACCAGTCACAATATTACTTCTCTGCTTTCTGAGAATAAAAAGTTGAATAAAAAGAGCTGATTTTGAATCTCAGATCCACCACTGACATCTTGCAAGTTCCTGCCCTATTCCTAGAACCTTACCTTCCTGACCTATAAAATCATGTTAATAACATTTATAGCATTTCCCTTAAAGATTTGTTTGGATTATGTAGAAGTGTGTGTGTTTGTGTGTGTGTGTGTGTGTGTGTGTTGCATCATTTAACAAGAAAGTATTATGTAATGTAAGCTGTTATTCTGCCCACAATTTACAACACATTTTCTCTAATGGATGAAGTTGATTCTTTAATTTGTTTTTCATCAGCGGGTCCCCTACTTGAGGCTGAATTGCTTTCTCAAGCCCAGGCAGGATCCCTTTGGGTCAAGCCTCAGATCAGACTGGCAGAGCTCTATCAAAGCTGCTCACATGGCTCACCTGGACTGGAGCTGGTTTTGTAACAAAACAGAGGACGTCTGTCTAAGGGCTGTTGCTCCAATATCTTTTGAGAGACACTCAATTCACTCCAGAAACACAAGGGAAAGGAAAGAACATTAAGGACAAACTAGACGAATGAAGACTACAGCTGCCTCCTGGGGAATAATACAAGTATCAAACAAAGGAGGTCAGATTCTGTTTCTCCCCTGACTGCGTTTTGTATCCTGCCATTCTCACTAACCAAGTGGGTTTATAATCCAAATGAACCAAAAGAAAAAAACAATCGGTAACTACACTTTACAAATGCACATTTTTCACTCCCTAACTTGCAGCAAGTTCCATTCAGAGTCCTCATGAATTTCATGCACTCAAAGAAAATCCAAACATTTCCATCATATCCTCATGCACACACAAAAACTGACACACTGACATGGTGAAAGAAGCTGCAGTTTTAACATTAAAAAGAAATGGCCAGATGCTACTGAGGGAGTTTTACAACTTAACAGTACCCCCTAGTGCAGCAAAACAAATAAGCAGGGGCCCAGGACCAAGAAGAAAACCAGCTAAAGAGGAACAGGAGGTGATGAATCTAAAGGAATTTTCATTAATTTGGCTAATTAATTAGTTGGTTAGCTAATTAATCTAAACTTCTTTTAGATTAGTAAAATAATTTGTGTTTGTAGAACTCACAGAGCATCCCATTTTATTCTTCAATGCTAACGTTCCCTTAACTTTATGCTATAAGCAACAGATCATCCTCTACTCCCCTTTCTCTCCTTTGATACTGCCGCCATCTTGAAACAGGCCCTCCTCACCTTACTCCTGGTCTATTGCAATAGCTTGCTAGATGGCTCCCTTCCTTGTGTCTCTCCCACTGCAGTCTGTCCTCCACTGTGATCTTCCTTTAAACGCTGGTCTAACCATGTCACTTCCCCTATTCAATAAATTCCAGTGGCTTCCTCTCACCTCAGGAATCAAATATAAAAGTCCTCCATAACTTGGCCCCTTCCTATCTTTCTAGTCCTCTTACACCCTACTGTCCTCCTTATACTTTGGGATCCAGTGACAGTAGCCTCCCTCGCTGTTCCTCAAACACACAACTCTCCATCTCCATGCTCTGCATTTTCATTTATCATGTGCCTAGGATTCTCTCCTTCTCCAACTCCATCTTTTGGCTTCTCCGGCTTCCTTCAGGTCTCAGCTAAAGTCCCAGCATCTGCAACAAGCTTTATCCAGTTCTCTTTAACCTTGGTGCCTTGCCTCTGAGATTCTTTCCAATTTTGCCTGTCTGTATTTTGTTTGTACAGAGTTGTTTGCATGTTATCTTCCCCATTAGACCATGGAGCTCCTTCAGAGCAGGGATTTTCTTTTGCCTTTTTTTTTGTATCCCCAGCACTTAGCACAGTGCCTGACACAGAGTAGGTGCTGGTGAAATGGATAGACCACAAAACAATCAAAAATGAATGTTCCAGGGGCAGCTAGGTGGCGCAGTGGATAGAGCACCGGCCCTGGAGTCAGGAGTACCTGAGTTCAAATCTGGCCTCAGACACTGAACACTTACTACCTGTGTGACCCTGGGCAAGTCACTTAACCCCAATTGCCTCACTAAAAAAAAAAAAAAAAAGTTCCAAAATTACAAAAAGCAAGCATGGCCCCCCAAAAATATATATAAAATGGCACCTCTCATACTCCTTTGTGGAGCAGAGGAAGGAGGAGGGGGGAATGGGGATGGTCACCATTGTGGCAAATTGCAAAAATTGTCACTTTTTTTTCAATAAATTGATCGGTTTTCATTTTTTTTCTTTTTGTTTTTGTGGGGCAATGGGGGTTAAGTGATTTGCCCAGGGTCACACAGCTAGTAAGTACCAAGTGCCTGAGGCCAGATTTGAACTGAGGTACTCTTGAATCCAGGACTAGTGCTTTATCCACTGCGCCACCTAGCTGCCCCTTCACTTTTTTCTTTAAAAATGTCTTTGTTATATGAGATTGGCTCCCTGGAAAGGAGGAAAGAAAAGGGGAAAGGACAAATATATACATATAAATGTATATATATATATGTATGCATGTGTATATATAATTCATTTTTGTAGCTGAAATTTTAATGAAAATAGCCTAAACTTAAAATATTAGTACAATTTATATGCTATGCCAGTATTAAGTTCAATTTTAAAGTGAAAAAAATGTAAATTTACAAATGGCAATGTAAAAACAAAAAATAGTAAGGATATTTTTTTAAAAGTCAAAGCACATCCATCCTTACTTTCTATCCAAAGTGAACTACAAAATTAAAGTATCAAGGCCAAACCCTCTTTAAGATGGTTTTGAACCTGGAAAGATGTACATGAACTGACACTGAGTGAAGTGAGCAGAACACACAGTACACAGTACTGTACACAGTACACAGTAACAGAAACTTTGTGTGATGATCAATTGTGATAGACTTAACTCTTCTTAGCAATACAATGATCCAAGACAATTCCAAAAGACTTGATGGAAAATGCTCTCCACATCCAGGGAAAGAACTATGGAGTCCAAATGCAGATAGAAGCATACTACTTTTACTTTTTGGAGAGAGGTTTTCTTGTTGTTGTTTTTTCTTTCTTGTGGCTTTTTCCTTTTGCTCTGATTTTTCTACCACTTTCCACTAATGTAGAAATATGTTTAACCTGATTGTACATATATAGCCTAAAAAAAAAGGTAGTTTTGAAATATGTCCTTTGTTTGATTTGAGTATTTGGTGGGATATTGCCAATTGTGTTAAAAATATATCAATAAACATATCAAAATGTTCAAAACAACATCAGTTCTTTAGGATGTCATTTTTTATGTTTGTATCCTCAATACTTCACATGTAATAAATGCTTGATAAGTACTGGCTGGTTTCCCAAAACAGGGAGAAAAAAAAATCCAATGTCCATAGGCAAAATATAGAAAGAATGCATCACCTAGTGGCCAATCTTCTTAAGATGAGCTATACTTCCATTTAGCTAGCTTAGTCTCAGATGGCAATCTATCAACAGGACCTTTCTACCCTGGTAGAACTCGTCAGACCATGTATTCATCTGACATAGCCTTAGAAAATCTAGGGCCAGCTCTATACCACATTGAGGCATAAGAACTGGACCTTTTGTAGAGGACTTTATCCAGATTCTAATTATATATGACAATGAAAATACTACAGAATTAAAGAATTAGAGTTGAAAGGGACCCCCCCCCCCCCCCGCCCAGGGTCAACCAATTCAACCAATAGTTCAGCTACAGCTGAAGGAATTCCCTCTACTTCAGGATTGTAGATCTAGAGCTGAATGGTATTCCAGAGGTCATATAGTTCAATCTCATTTTTTTTTTAAATGGGGAAGCCGAGGCACAGGAAAGTTAAGCAACCTGTCTAGTTTGGGGTTTGTTGTTGTTGTTGTTGTTGTTGTTTTTAGTGAGGCAATTGGGGTTAAGTGACTTGCCCAGGGTCACACAGGTAGTAAGTGTTCAGTGTCTGAGGCCGGATTTGAACTCAGGTCCTCCTGACTCCAGGGCCGGTGCTCTATCCACTGCGCCATCTAGCTGCCCCTCAACCTGTCTAGTTTTACACAAAGAGCAGAGCTGAGATTTGAACACAACTCCTCCAGTGCCATAATCCAAGCTCTTTCAACCCATATCAAGTTGCCTCAGATTGATGAGGTTGAACAAAATAACTTCCAAGTTTCCTCCCAGTTCTAAATCTATTGTCCCATCATCCAGATTACATTTGAAGATGTTTAGTAGGGATTGGGCTATGGGTTCCCAACCTCAAGGGTACACTGACAAAATTATTGTCAAAAGTATTATCCTGAAGCTGCCTCTAGGACCCAGATGGCAAGATATAGCCTGGCTCAGGCTTTAGCTACCATGTAGCAGTGTGACTTTGTCCTCTGTAACAATCAGGGCCTCTGGCTCCATGTCTGGTCTCCGGAAGAGAGCTAGCTTGTAGTATTTCTTTCTCATCACATTTGTTTCACCTAAATTCAACTGTTACATCAGATTATAAAGAGGCTGATAAAAATTCCCACAAGGCTTGCCCAAATTTAAAGGTTGAATGTAGTCAGATTCCCCAGTGAGAAAATGAGTAATTATCCTGTAGAATACACTGCATTCTCTTGTCTTGTCTGGACCCATGTGGGCAGATCCATAGATGAGTAAAATATAAGGATAAACATTTTGATCAAAGAGCCAGAATGAATTGTGTGAGATTGAATATGGATGACCTAGAAATCCTATAGATTGAACAAGACTGGTTGGGATATCATTATTACTAGGAGGGAAAGGGACAACAATGCAAAGAGTCACTCACCCTTTTACTAGGAAAGATATAATTTGAAGGAAATCAAAAGCAAAATGGATCAGTGCCACACTGAAATGAGTTTGTTGAAGAAGCTATGAACTTCTTAGAAAAATCCAATGCTAGGGGGCAGCTAGGTAGCGCAGTGGATAAAACACTGGCCCTGGATTCAAGAGGACCTGAATTCAAATCTGGCCTCAGACACTTGACACTTATTAGCTGTGTGACCCTGAGCAAGTCACTTAACCCTCATTGTCCCACAAGAAAAAAAAAAAAGAAAAAAAATCCAATGCTGAGAAGACAGCTGCAGACTTTTCAATCAAAACCATTGAGTGGTTGATAAGAGTTATGTAGATCATACTCCAAATATTGATAATGTATTGATAAGAACAAAATCCAGAAACAATTATGATAAAAAACTCATTCTCCTTTACCACCTCTTTCCTTGTTGCTGTTTTACACCTGAAGTTTGGTGTTTATTGATTGATGTACTTCTGCTGCTTTTATGTCACACCATGTGCCCTAGAAGTAGTGAGGAGTCTACTGTATGGGCCTGATTTCTTTTGTATTAATCACCTGCTTCAAATTTAGTTTTGTACTTTTATGTAGATAAACATGTACAGGTTTTTTTTTTTTTATGGTGGCAAAGAACTGGAAACGGAGGGGGTACCCATAAGTTAGAGAATGACAGAAAAAAATTATGGTATAGGAATATAATGGAGGTCTGTGAAATGAGGAAGGATGGTTTCAGATTAACCTACGAAGACCTATATGAACTGAAGCAGAACAAAGTAAGCAAACTCCGGAGAACAATTTGTACAACACCAACAATGTAAAAACGAAGAACTCTGAAAGACCTAAGAACTCTGATCAGCACGATAACCAATGACAATTCCAGAGGACTCAGGATGAAAGATACTACCCACCCCCTGAGAGCTGTAATGAATTCAAGAGTTCAGACTGATTCAGACATATTGTTTAGACATGGTCAATGCCTGAATTTGTTTTGCTTGGCTACTTTTTGTTACAAAGGCTTTTTCTTTCTTCCTCTTTCAGTTGTGAGAGGAGGGGATAGGTGGAACAAAAGGTGCATCTTGATTAGTTGAAAAAACTAAAATTTAATTTTAAAACATTATGCTTTGTGGGGTCACATTGGAGCTACTTCCAAGAACTGAAACTAGCTGGGTACTTTTGATTTTTTAAAAATCAATTTTATGGAAAAATCCTAGTCACTGTTTTACTGGATAGTAATAAAATACTTATGAGCCAAAGCTCACGTCATTTCCATTTTAGAAAATCCTCCTCAATAAAGATTTGTCCAGAGGGAAAAAAAATTACTTTTGATTAAGAAGAAATCCATTAATACCCAGGTTAATCTTTTTTTACCTCCACACAGAATCTGTGTGTATGCACATGTATCCAAGCTGTTTACCTGAGTGAAGGTTTACTTTGTTGATCTTATGCAGATTTCTCTAAAACTTTACATATATTCTTAGCAGGGGGGTTGAATAGTGTGATCAACTTGCACATGATGATCATGGCTTGGAGACCCAACTCAGGCATGATACATGCCTTAGTTGCAAGTTCAGACGTGATGATAAAGTCTTAAACTTGGAGAAACCAGATTCTCAGAAGTCATTTAGTCTAACCTATACAAAAACAGAAATACCCTCTATGTAATCATCAAGTGGTCACCCAGCCTCTGCTTGAAGACTTTTAATGATGAAGCAACCACTGTTTCAAGTCAGCCCATTCCAATTTTTGGATTATTCTAATTATTTGAAAGTTTCCCCTTACATCAAGCTTCAATCTGCCTCTTTAATTTCTATACACAGCCCCAGTTCTACCCTCTGAGGTCATGATCAAGCCTTTCACAATAGCCATGCTACCCAACCCTTCCACCACTACCCCCAACCTAATCAAGTTTTCTTTCAATTGATTCTCAAGTCATGTGGATTCTAGTCAAAGTTGACCTAATAAAATAATTAATGAGGTGCTTGCTTGCTTTCCCTTAGGAATAATATCTGCCTCCATTGTGTAAGTAGCCAATGGGCTGTGGTGTGCTGGAACCAATTGGCTCAGAACTGATTATTAAATTTTCTGGTGTAATCATTTATACCTCAGAAATTGGCCAACTCTACAAACCAGGGTTTGATTTATAGTTTTGCAAATTATCAAGACTTAAGAAAGTGATGGGGAAAATGTTAATAATGTAGATTAAACTTAAAAGTCTGTTGTGAATATTCCCCTTCTTCCCCCCACCCCCAAAGTAATTAAACATCTACCAGCACACTCCTGCCTAAAGGTAAACATTCTCTCAATGAAAATATTGTTTGTTGATCTGAACCTGAAAATTAAAACTACTAATAATTATCGTTCATGCCCTTTTGGGTGGGTCCGTAGTATAACAATGGAGTCAGTGACTAATAAACTCAGTGTAAATGAAATTATTCAAGCTACTTTCAAAGAGTGGCATATGATAAGAATAGCAAATACAAAATACTAACTGGTGGATGTATATAGGCATACAAAAAGTCACTAAAGATCTAGTTGGGTGTTGTCTGATGTGGTTCCAGTGATTAAGAAGGTAACAAATGCTATCCTATGACCTAGTTTTCAAAGTAAAATGTTTGTTATTTAGGTCATAAAAGAAGTTTTTTTTAAAGTTCTTTTCTTATCCCTTTCCCCCTTTCCTCATGGATTCTTAACCTTTACCATGAAAATAAGTCAGAAAGGTGGAAGTTCAGAAGTACAAGACTAGAGTCAAAAAATTCCTTTTCTGACTTTTAAATTATTTAGTTCAATACACATTGATCCTGTTTCCTGAAACAATCAAAAACTATGACTTTGATGTTAGCACTTATTCAGATATGAGCTGTTGTTTAAATGAATGTATGGCAAGAGATTTCTAAATGTAAAATCTTCTTAGACTCGCTGCTATCTATATAAGCTCAGAAAAAAAAAATAATAAAGAGTTCCTGCCCTCTGACTTAAATATTTAAACATCTTCTGTGAACAGAATACTAAGCAGTTGCTAGGAGAGATAACAACTATGCCCCTGACTTCAGAGTTCACAGTCACATGGGGGGAATAGGACACATACACAAAAGGATATGCCGTAAGCATAAGCCTAGTTTGTAAGCTCCCAGCACCTAGGACAGTGCCTCCCCTGCCTAGCATATAATAAGTATTTAAAAAGTGTTTAATAAACATCTGTTGAGGGGCAGCTAGGTGGCACAGTGAATAGAGCACAGGCCCTGGAGTCAGGAGTACCTGAGTTCAGATCCGGCCTCAGACACTTAACACTTACTAGCTGTGTGACCCTGGGCAAGTCACTTAACCCCAATTGCCTCACTAAAAAAAAAAACCACACACACAAAAAATAAATAAATTAAAATAAAATAAAATAAAATAAACGTCTGTTGATTGGGAAAAGGATCATTATTTACCTGGGGAGGGAGAATCACAGAACACTTCAAGGAAAGACAAAATTTTAGCTACAAAGAAGGGGGTAGCAGGGAAGAGCATTCCAGTTATTGAGAACAATATGAGTAAATGCAAAGGTTTGACTGGACTAGTAAGTATTACAAAGGGAAGAAGTAAGTTTATGAAAGGGAGGAGTTTGAGATTAAGGCCATAAAAGTAGGTTCCAGATTAAGGTCTTTCAATTTTAGTTGGCAGGTAATCCGAAGTTACTGAAGGATTTGGAATAGATTTGTTTTTAAGAAATATTAATCTGGAAGCAATATACAGTTGGATAGTAGGAAGCAGAGGGGAAAAGAAGTACAAAGCCTATTTAAAAAGCTATTGTGATAGGTTTCAGGAGAGGTCACCATGGCAGAGTAAGAAAGAACAGGCTCAACACTACTCCCTCTTCCCCCACCCCCAGCTTCTTCGAACAGATCTAGAAAATGTATCAGACCAAATCCTGATGGGGAAATTTTTAAAAAGATTAGTGTCATTTTCCCAGCCCAGGTCAACCTATGGAACCAGAAAAGAGTGGTCTTAAGACCCTGGGGACAGGGTCTGACCGGGAATGCATCAAGCACTCTGACAAAAGAAAAGGCTGTACACCACTACAAGGCGGGATCCAAGATTAAGCTGATGGTCCTAGAAACCCACATAGGGTACAGAAAAATGCAACTGGCAACTTTTGTCATCTACTACCTGCATCACAGATCCAGGGCAGAATGAGAAAGGGATTCACAACCATGGGTAGCATTCTGGTATAAGGAATATACCTCAGCAGGTTCTGAGCTATATACCAAGCAAGTAAGCAAAAGCAAAAGCAAGCTGTTGTGGGAGGGCTCAGGTTCCAAGAGCAGAACAGAATCTCAGTTCCAGCTTCTAGCATAGTCTAAACCCTGCAGAGGAATAACCAGGGCAGGAATCAGAACAAAGAGAAGCTTGCAATTCCATAATTCTAAGCCAGCAATGAGATATAGATAGATGGATAGATAGATACACAAACACATATATATTATATAATATACACATATTCTTTCTCTATATATATTTATATATACATTTATAGGTATGTAAATATACACATATAATATAAACATATGCAAACATACATAGCACCCACTATACACATACATACATATATTTTAGAAATGGGTAATGTAGAAATTTGTTTTGCTTGACTATATGTTTCTAACAGGTTTTTTTTTTCTTTCATTCTCAATGTGGGGAGGGGAAATGAAGGAGCGAGGGCAGATTTTTGTTGATTGAAAAAAACAAAATTTAGTTTTAAAATAAAAAAATGTTAACAGGCTCCCATAATAGTCTATGTATCTTAGAGTGAGGGATGTATTAGAGTGATGAGAATAGAAGACATATAGGATTTGAGATATTTCAGAGGTAGCATTGAGAGGACATAGCGATCAAAAAGGAAATGGAGGAAGAACCTTACACACTTGTAAAAAGTCCTGCCAATCAGGCAAGCAGGTAGCCAATGTTTCAATTACAAACCGTTCATGTGGGTGTACTGAATTTCAGAGAGGCTAACTGGAAAGGTAATAAGCATGACTACTTCCTCTTTGGGTATATAGCTGCCATGAAAGTAGGGCCAGAAAAATTAATATTTATAAACTTAGTTTTAAGATAAAGGTGTTCTGTTTCCTCATACAGCCACGAAGAGTCATATTACATAAGCAAGCTAAATTTATGTACCCACTTTAAACATTATGATTTGTACACTTAATAAAAATTGGGAACTTTAGCCTCTGAATTACACTGAATCAAGCTCAAAATGATGCGAAAAAAATAATTTTCTAGAAAAGACTAAAAGAATTTTGTCCCAAATTAATATAGCCTTTCCACAAACTAAAAATTGTATCAAATGATCACAAAACCAATATGAATTTTTTCCCCAGGACACACAACTTACTCTTTTCATTTATGCTTTTCCCTAATCTGCTCAGGCATTTCAGCAGGGTAGACTCTGGATCCTTAATCTACAGCTGGCTGTATCCATAATTTTCTAATTTCACCTGCCTAAACAAATGAAACAGATGTATAATAAGCTGACTAGCAAATTTATCATCCAGTGAAGCTATTAGTTTCCTACATAGTTAAATACTGGCTTTAAGGTGAGAACTCTAACTCTGTCTTTTCCCCCCCAGGGTAAAAACAGAGCGAGGAGATTCTGAAGATCATTAAGAAAAGGCAACGTTAGGGTTAATCCTCATTCTAACACTAATTCCAACTATGCTCACTTTCCTCTGCCAAGTGTGTATTTCTTCCTTTCCCACTTCCTTCTCCTTTGATTCTACCCTAGGGTTTCTCGATAGAATGGCAAAAGATGTTCCCACTTAAAAGGAAAGATGTTGTTTTGTTAGATATTTTCCTTCCTAATGAGTTTTCAAATCTTAAGATTTTAGTCAAGTCTATAATAAAACAGTAACCAAAAAAATCTTAAAAGATTAGAAAATTACAAGTAAGAGGCTAAAAGTAAATATCAGTTCTTTCTTCTGTTAAAAAAAAAACAAATATTGGTAAGAAAACCAGAGTAAGACTGCTTCCTATAGACCAAAGACTATGCAAAATTCTATTCCTTCACACTTCAATTCTAAGAAAAACATATTTCCAAGTTTGAATTGGTTTATTAACAAGGTAAAAAACATTTAAAGTAACAATAGTTGTACAATAAAAAAGGCTTTGCTTCCACTCTTCAGAAATCTGTTCTATTTTCCTCCTTGTTTATAAAAAGTATTTTACAGCAACACAACCAATAGCAGCTTTTTTCCCCTATCACTGGTCTATATTTTCTATTTATTCTTGATTCTGGTTTGCTCTTGAATTTAACATCTAAAAACTCAATGTATCCTGTATACCTAAAAGAGAAAATCCTGGCTAAGAATGTATTCACAAAGCTACACATGATATCAAAACATAATGATACACTTACATTTTCTTTTTTAAAGGACAAAACTCAAATCAAGTGATTAGACTAAGAACAAGTTATTGGCCTATTGAACTTGCTGACTAGCTCACTTACCAAATGAGCATGTCAGAAGCAGAAAAGGTTGCTTTAAAACACTGACATTTGAGTCATTCAGTTCTATTTATAATACAAAAGCACCACAGATGGATTCTAGGAACATTCCAATTTTTTAAATGTTTTGGGAAGAATCATAAATACAAAAATAGGACAATAATGAACAAAAAAATGGAACATGGGTTCCCCTGGTTTCCATACAAGCAAAAGTGCACTTCGGACAGGGACACTAGACTTATTGAAAAGACAGAAGAAAGTAAGGGATGGATGATTGCACTTCAAGACATCCATATTTCATCACTTAGGCACACTGCTCTTGGACTTTATCTTATCCCCTCTCTGCTGTGAAGACACATTCTTTCCATTTTGGCACTGAGTAAATCTGGCCACTGTAGAAACCCCATCAACGAATTTGGTCTTGAACAGAACATTTGCATTGTTGAACATCCCATCCTTCAGGGACACAACAACAAACTGAAAAGAAGAAAAGAGGCATGTGAAACACTTCTGAATATAAGTCTAAGAAGATCACATCTATTACATTCTATCCTGACAAGGAGAGAGGGAAGATGGGAGGGAGGGAGAGAAGGGAGCATGGAAGGGAGGGAGGATAGGAGGGAGGAAGGGAGGAAAGCAAAAGGGAGGGAAGGGGGGCAGCTAGGTGGCGCAGTGGATAGAGCACCGGCCCTGGATTCAGGAGTACCTGAGTTCAAATCCGGCCTCAGACACTTAACACTTACTAGCTGTGTGACCCTGGGCAAGTCACTTAACCCCAATTGCCTCACTAAAAAAAAAAAAAAAAGGGAGGGAAGGAGGAAGAGAGGAAGGAAAACTCCATAGACTTATTACTCCAGATTTTAGTTAATTTCAGCGTCTCACCTGGGAATGTGTGAAATGAGTACGAAGCATTTGTCCAATGTTCTGGGTGTGAGAAAGGTCAAGGGCCGCATCAACCTCATCCAGGATATAAATTGGAGCAGGTTTGAAGAGAAGCATGGATAATATTAAAGATAAAGCAACCAAAGACCTATTTTTAAAAAGAGAAGGAAAACAGTTAAATCTTATTTCTCTTAAATTACTCAAATACTGAAAAAAAATGTGCCTTCTCCAAATACTCATACAAATGAAAGAGTTGGCAAGTCATTACATAAACTGATAAAGGTAAAAAGTGGCAGCAACAAGATCTCGTGGAATACCAAATTTCAAAGTTTCATGATTATTAAAATTCTTTACTTCCTCTCCTTTGCTTTTGGTTTGTACAGATTTTTCTTCACGTTCAAAGAAAGTTATTTGGACTAAAATTTCATTTTTCACATCAACAACTGTCAATGAGTCTCAATTTCTATGCAGAGGAATAAAGCCCTTGAATTTTTACTTCTCCCTTAAGATTCTTATTAGCTAAGGTTCTCTAAGTCCTGAGAATATTCTCATGCATTCAATAGACTAAGACTGGCAACCAAGATGTGAAAGCCTAATAGCATCTGAGAAAAGAACACGGTGTGTAGAGAATATAACTGAATGAGTGATGACCACTAAGTGTCTCGGCTATGGACAGCTCCTACTAGTGATAGGAAAAACTGGCCCATGCGCCATCTCAAACATTTACTACGGTATAAAAATTGCTTGTGCTCTGGCTTATCAAATCCCATTTCAGAGCTTTTATTTTGGTACAGCAAGAACAACAACATGTCCTTCTTCTGAGGGTTGAATGTTACGTGTAGGTGCCACTAATTGTCTCTGGTTCCCTAACTCTTCCCTTTAAATCATGAACTTCTGCCTAGCTATCACCATCTCTCACGTGGCTGACACCACTGTCTTAAAATCTAAGCTAATGTTGTGTGACCCTGGGCAAGTCACTTAACCCCAATTGCCTCACTAAAAAAAAAAAAATCTAAGCTAATAAAAATAAGCAATAATTCAATCACTCCTCTTAGCGTTACCAAATGTATTAAGTATTTTAAACTAAGAACCTTAATTTGTCGTCAAAATTTAAGGAAGATATGTAGAAATTTAAAGTGTAACTTATAAAAAAAGAATAATATATAACATCTAAAGGCAGAATAGTCAAAGACAAGTAAAATAAAGTGACATTCAGATGTAAAGCTATGACAGGATAAAAAAAATTTTTAAAGAAGCAAAAAAGGAAAATGTTATAAATCACACTGACTCAGTATATTTTGATATGTCAATATATAAAGTACACAGAAACATTTGGAAGTGAATACAGTGAATATACTGTCATTGTTATTTTTCTTAAGTTTTCTTTAAATTCTTTCAAAATGTAAATAGTGCAAAGTTTACAGTTTTAACTTAGGCTTAATTCCATGTTGTTTGTCTGTATTTGATTTATAATGAAAAAAATTACAAAAGAAGAAAAAAATTCTTACCTCTGTCCTCCACTAAGTTCAGTTAGATTTTCTTTCCAGGTATTTCCCAAAGCAACCTTGAACTCCAGACCATCCAAAACAGTTTGTCCCTCTGGTGGTGCAAGCATAGCATTAGCACCCGGTAGGAGAGTGGAGAAAATTGAACCAAAGTCCTTGTTCACCTTGATACAAGAACAGTAAAGTGTTTACCAAAAGGCTACTAACAATCACTATATAATAACCACATAATACAGAATGAAACTCAGTAGCTGCACTCTACCTAGTCTAAATTAGCTCAGTGAAACCAAGAGGATATGCTCCCACTTACAGTAAGAACAGTAAATACAATCCCTAGTTCTTGTCTTTTTCAAAATAAAGAAACTAAAGCAAAATAAAATTGTCGGGACTGCAGTTGAATTCATTATCAGCATTTCTCTGAAACCACTCACTAAGAAAATTACCAGAATAATCATGAATTTTGCCAAAATTAGCTACAATAAGTAAGAGAATAAGCCCAAGTCTTGCTAAAGTAGAACATGTTCTTATAATTAGTCACAAGCTAACAGAAAACAAAGATAGGTCTGTTTTAAGAATTTAAATCCTTCCTAGTAACTTCAGATGTTATAGAGAAAATTAGTCTATATTTGCTTAGGGAAAGATGTCCTTGTTCATTTCATATAGCAAAAACAGATATCAGATAAACATAGATGCAGGTACCCTAATCACACTAAAGATTTAATCTACATGGCATTTGCCTTGACAAGCTCATATATATAAATATATATATATATATATACACACACACACACACATATACATACATATATACACATATACATACATATATACATATATATATTTCCAGGGGTTCAATTATCTCTACATCAATGATTTTTATATCTAATCTCCAATGTTTCCCCTAAATTCTAGTCCCATATCTCCAATTGTTATCAGGACATCTCTTCCTAGAGGTCCCATCATCACCTCGAATTTAACATGTCCAAAAATGAAGCCATCACCTTCATTCCCATCCTATTTTCTTCTCAACCTCCATTTCTATAACTGGTACCACCACCAGCCTGACATTAACTGAGGCTTGAAACCCCAGTCATTTTTCACTCTTTCCTCTCTTTCACCTCCCCCCATATCCAATCAGTTGCCAAGTTTGTAAGTTCTGCCTCCAAAATAGCTCACATTCAGCTTCCTCCTTTCCTCTTACACGGCATAGCTACTCAAATAACACTAACTGCTCCTCCAGTAACTCCACCACGGCTTATTCTCCCTATCCTAGTCCCTAATTTACTAAGAGTAAATCACCCCCCAAACTCCTATTCTCATTCCCATACTCCTCCACCCTATTCCTTCCATGCCCCAAACTTCCCTTCATTTTGGACCTCTACATCTTGTACTCTTTCCATCTATTGGCATCCACAGATATGGCTTCCCCCATGTTGCATTCTTGGTCATACTCTCCAGCACTGGCTACATCCTCTCTTTTACCTGCCCTCTCCCCTGGGTCACACTGGTCCTGGTAGAGGAGTCAGAATATTTCTTGCTCTCCACTGCCATCTCCAGGTTTCCTTTACCATAATTGTTCTACAGCCTCTTCTCCTGTAAAGTTAACTCTAAATTTACCACCCTGTACAATTCAGTCAGTGTTGTCTCCCAGTCCCCCAGGTCATTCTCCTCCTTTCTCAAGGAGTTGAGTACCTTGTCTTTCCCTCCTCCCCAACTCCTGCCCTTATACTAGAGGACTTCAATATTCATGCTGATACTCCTTCAAATGACATAACCTCAATTTCTTAGTTTTTCTACTTCCTCAAAACCTATGCCTTGACTCCAGTTCAGCCAAACTCAGAGATGGTCACACTCTGAATCTCAACATTTTATGTTGCATTCCATTCCATGGTCAAAATTTCTGACATCCTTCAGTGTGATAATAACTTATTCCTCCTAAACCTACTGAAGGGCAGCTTCGGTAATCTCTCAAGCCATTACTTCTGATCTGAATTCACTTTCTTCCATGCTGATCTCAACCTTAAGCTTAACCATTTCAACTCCACACTGCCTTCTTTTCTCAAAACCCTTAACCTCTTTGTTCTTTTGTCACTTAGAGTGTTAGAGAGTTTTGTGGGGTACTCAAATGTTAAAAGCTTTGCCCAGCATCGCAAAGCTAGTATATGTCAGAGAAATTGCTTGATTTCCTACCTCCAAAAATAGTTTTTTTATCCACCATGCCACAGTGCCTTTCAAGTGGATGATAGGATTAAAAAATTCAAGGGACTTTTAAAAACATCTGGTCCAAACTCTTCATTTAACAGTGATAAAATCAGGGCCACAGGAAGTGAAATAATTTTCCTAAGACCACACTGCCACTTACTAGCTGGACCTTCTTATCTCTAGGACAATTTTCCTTCTACAGCAACATCGTACTCGCCAAACAACCCTGTCTTCTGATTCAGAACAGTTCCGGGCATTATATATGACATCACAGCAGATCTCTTTGCAGCTTTCCTCCAGCTCCAAAGTGGCCCATATCCATTGGAATCACTTCCAACATACGTCCCTTCCCTTCCCCTTCCCTCCCCAGAATCCCTTTCCCTCCACATAATCACAGAATTCAGTTCAGTGGATTTCCAAAAATATTAAAAAAGAAGTCTAAATATCTCTTAGTCCTAAAGAGTTGGGCAAATTCTCATCATTTCCATGCAATTTTGGTTACATTTTTGTAGCTATGAGGAAGATGCGGAAGGAGCATGTGGATAGAACTAATATAGGAAGTAAAAAATAATTAAAGAGAGAGCTAGTCAACCAAAAGTGGGGAAACAGCATAATCTAGTTAGAATGAAAGGAAAGACTACAGGAGATAATACTAGAAGGACATATCACCACCCGTCTGGGTTAAAATAGGTAGACACTCATGAGACTATCTGAGGTTGTTTTTGTACAGTCTCAAATTATTCCTGCCACTGATCTCTTGCATTAGCATGGACAGATGAAAATATTTTGTATCCTTTTAACATCTATACAACATAAGCAGGATCAAAATACCTTTTGCCAAGCTATTTTTAGGGCCTGATTTTTCTTCTGGTCAAGGTCTTCAATGGTTGCAAGAATTTTGGATTTGTCATTTTCTACAATTCTTTTCTTCTTCATCAAGTCATTATACTAATAGGGGAAAAAAAGCAATTAGAAAAGTATCAGTCAGTATGTTTTAATAACACTGTAATATATTACATACTGGCATCTTAACTTCTTTACATATGCATCAGAAAATCATTGAATATAGGTTAGAAGGGATCTACACAAGTAAGAATTCCCCTCATTTTCCAACATGTGATTGAAGTTGTAATTATTTACTGGAAACTATTTCCACTCCCAAACATACTAATCTTCCTGAAGCCTTATTGCAAAATCCAAAAATAAGGTTAGCAATGAAATGTGACCTCCCATCAGGGAAAGACTATGTCATCTGTATTATTTGATACTCCCATAATACACAAATATTGAAGTGTTCAAGGAATTTTAAATTATAGCAGTTTGAGTCTTTTAGACTCCCATCGCCAGAACTTCATTCCCTTTTAAAAATATCTACCCAAACAACTGGAAATCAAAGGGATGCCCATCCATTGGGAAATGGATAAACAAGTTGTGGTATATGAGTATAATGGAATATTGTTGTACTATAAGAAATGATGAACAGGATGATTTCCGAAAAACCTGGAAAGACTTGCATGAACTGATACATAGTGAACAGAAACAGGAGAACATTGTACACAGTAACAGCAACATTGTTCAATGAAGAACTGTGAATGACTTTGCTATTCTCGGTAATACAATAATCCAAGACAGTCCTAAAGGACTAATGATGTAGCATACTATCCACCTCCAGAGAAAATGGATATTGATTGAATACAGACTGAAGCATTCTATTTTTCACTTTCTTTCATTTTTTTCTCTTGAGTCTTTTTATACAAAATAAAATGTGGAAATGTGTTATATAAATGCACATGTCTAACCTATATCTGATTGCTTGCTGGCTCAGGGAGGGGGTAGGGATATTTGAAATTCAAAACTTTAAATAAAAATGTTTTTTGTTGTTTTTTTTTCTAGCCATAGGATCATCTCTTTCCTCTGAATTTGATGAATGTCTACTTCCCTAAAGTCTAGCCTAGTCCCTAAAATAGGAAGGACATGATCACTTTCTCCCAAGTTTCATATCACTCCCATATCAGTAGCCCTGTGTAACTTCCCCTATCTTCTCAGAGATAAAAGACTTAAGCTCAGAAAGCTAAGTATTTTTAAGACTCTACTTTGTAAGACTCCTAGCAGATTTTCAAGATGTTAGACATCTGAATAGGACGTCTTTGCTCTCTCACTCTTTCTCTCTCTGGGTGTACACACACACACACACACACACACACACACACACACACACACACACACGTACGTTTTGTTTTCCCTTTTATACATGTACACCTATGTTTTGCTTTTCCGTTTAGCCTAATCTAAATGTTTTTTTTACCCTGCTTCAACTCTCAGATTCTGAGATTCTTTTTTGTATCAAGGTATTTTTCCTGTACCTCTTCCAGCTTTCTCTTCTGAATAATACTCCCTCTTCAACAGCATGAGTACTCTCCCACCAAGTTTCAGTGATACCTATGTTAAATTTTTCATGCTTGTTGTCTTGGAGAGTGGGGAATGGAAGGAAGGGAGAAAAATCTACAACTCAAAACCTTACAAAAAATTAACTTTGAAAACTAAAAAAAAATTTTTTTTTATTCATGTTCACTTTGTTAGCTATACTTCCTATAGCTGGTAGAGCTGTGGGTTCTGAAAAATTGCTAGGCATGTTTCAAACTCATGCAATTCAGGAGGATAAAACCTAAAATAAATCTAAAACAAAATAAAATAAAATATTTATTATGTTAATCTTATTTCACTAGGAAAAAGATGAAAAATACATGAATTGCTATAATTTGACAATCTACAAATTTATCTTTTACATTAACTGAAACAAAGGTAAGAGAAATAGCATAAACAGGAGAAGTAATTTATCCCAGGGCAGAAATCAACAGTCTGCATAATTAAGTGCCATCATCCAGATTAATCACGATACATGCGAGGAACATTCAGGCCTAAAATATGAGTAGAAGAAAAGAAGAAAACATTCAGAAAATGGCAGAGTAAAATAAAAAGAAAACATGGAAAGAAAAAAAAAGATAAAAGAAAAGAGTAAGGTACAAATGTCAGGCTTTCTACTCACTCTGGGGCCACATTGACACCCCCCAGGTCACAGGTTCTTGTTCTAGTCAGTAAATGTTAACATCAAACATATTTACCCGCTCTTCAGCTTCTGTCAACATGTTCATAGCTCTCATGTTGACATTTCTTCCCAGTTTCTCCTTCTTCTCTTCTAATTTTTGTAGCCTCTGACCTGCTTCCTTTGGATTATTAGTTTGAAAATCATAAGCAGTATCAGGCTGGCCAAAGAGGTGCTTCTCTGAATTTATCCATTCATAATTTTTCATCATTTTGGATACCTGGAGAGATGCAAGAAGCAAAGCACTACTATAAAAAGATCTATAAATGACAACTGATACCTTAGATATTTAGGGTGTAAATGAAGCAAAGGAAATGATCCTTTGATCTAGAGAGTCTACCCCTATATAGAAGACAATATTTGAATCAGAACTTTTTTGTAATCATAAGGAATTGGAAATAAGGAGGGAAGTGGGTGTCCATTGATTGGGGAACAGCAAATGGGAAATGTGTGGTGCATGAATATCATGGAGTATTACTGTGACATAAGAAACAATATAATGAATAGAGAAGAGTTTGTAAAGATATAAACTAATGTAAGGTAGAATAAGTAGAACTAGGAAAAGAATATATACAATGACTATATCAAAGTAAATGGAAAGGACAACAACCAAACAATTATGCTATATTGATTAGTTTTGCTGAACTGGCTTTTTGTTGTTGTTGTTATAAGGGACAGCTCTTAGGAGAGGGATGAACTGGCAAATGTAGATAATTTTAAAAACCAAAGCTATCAATCAAATATGTCTTAAAATATAAAGGAATTTAGTAAATAAGATTTGGGGAAAGATAGTAATCTAGATTTATTCTGGAAAGCATCCACTTCCACATGTCACAGGAAGTTAAACATTTGTAAGACTACTTTTAATAGAATGAGACTCCCTGAAGATTGCTTTATAGAATAAGTCAGAGCCTTTGGAAATGTCACACAATTTTTAAAAAATATCATCCATAGGGGCAGCTAGGTGGCACAGTAGATAAAGCACTGGCCCTGGATTCAGGAGGACCTGAGTTCAAATCCAGCCTCAGACACTTGATACTTACTAGCTGTGTGACCCTGGGCAAGTCACTTAACCCCAATTGCCTCACCCCCAAAAAAATATCATCCACAGCATAACTAAAGTATTTCAAGTATGATTTTTCTTGGTGGACTTGACAAAATGACAATCGGTGAAAAGAAAATGACCTGAAAAAAGTTTCAAAAGACCTTTGGCAAGTCACTTAAATGCTCTACATTTCCATTTCTTCAAATGTTTTTATAAAAGTTCTTGGAAAAATGTCTACGATCTCTTTCCAGGTTGACTATATACTAGAGGAACATATCCAGGAAGAGAACATAGAGATATGTGGTTATGTGCCATTTTTTCCCCTACTCATATTTTGCGATAAGGACCAGACCTGCATTTTCACTGATATAGGGAACTCCCCAATGAGGAAACCTTCTCCATCAATGCAAGGAGGCACCCTCTGTCACTTAAAAGTCTTAGTGACACTAAAAGGTTAAGCAACCTACCCAAGATCACACAGCCAGGATGTGTTAGTGGTAAAACTTGAACCCAGGTCTTCCTGGATCCTAGGCCTGTTCTCTAACTCCTACACCATGCTGCTTCTCTAATTTAATTATCTTCTTATGTGGATATGCCTGGTTACACACAAATCTTTAACAAATCCAACAAATATTTAAGTACTTAATAAGTACAAGGTATAAGAATATTCATTTTAAGATGTACATTCAGCACAAGGCTTAAGGCTACTAACCAATATTTCCCAATTGAGAGTTTTTACTAACTTAAAAATTAAAATATCCATGTTAAATCAATTATTATATTTCTTATTACAAAAACATGTTTATCAGTACCCTAATTGGAAAAAATAATTTTAAAAAATATTTAACAATATATTTTAAATTACTCGAGCAATCAAGGGAGGATCTATAGCTCAATTACCTGAGTAAAATATGAAACCGAACTAAACTTCAAATGTAACCTAAGGAAGAAAGCTTTAGGCATAGAAAACCATGTGACTATCAAAAGGTGACCAGGAATATGAACATACCTTTGAGGCTGCATCTTCAGCCTCCTGCTTATGTTTGCTGATGTTGTGATCTAGCTCTTTAATTTTAAGATGGGAATTATTATTTTGCTCCTTGTGTTTTGCCACTTCTGCATATTTAGCTTTAATTATATTATCTTGGGTTGCAATCACTTCTTTTTGCTTGGTCAGCTCTTCTTGGGCTTTCTTCACTGATTCCTGTCAGACAATATCTACTAAAATAAACTGTTGACTTTTTTAACCCAGCTTAAAAAAAAAAAAAAACCCACAAATGGCCAGGAAACAAAAATATCACTGCAAAAATTCCAGAAGTAAACTTTTATTCCTAGCATCTTGTTATTTTTTTACATGATTAAACTCAAACTCAGACCTTATCGGGAAGAAATTTCTCAAATCCAAAGACTTTTTATTTGTTCATAATTTAAACGGGGGAGAAAAACTCCACAAAGCAAATGATAATACAAGACTAAACTGATATACCAGCTTTAATCTTTTATATTAGCCCACTGACTAAACCTATTTGAATGTATTTCTTTTTCATCTGCATTAAACAACTTCTCCAAAGTTGGTCTTACATTTTTTCCCAGAGCTTTAGGGTGACATATGGACCCTGTCTCAAATAATGAAGAAATGAATATTGTTCTTTTTTTTAAAAAATTATCTGTGGATGGTGGAAAAGATTAAGGAAATGGTACAAGTACTTGAACTTATTTACTCTTTTAAAAATAAAAATTCATTTCTTCCCTGTTTACATGGGTTTACTTGTTTTCCTGGTAAAATTAGCTTAAGAAACACTAGGTTTTAGGGCCAATATATTAAAAATATTTTCTGATCAATAACCTATAAATTCCCTAAAATTTTCACCAAAGACTAAGTGACAGGGAAGAAATTGAGACTAGCTATAAGACAGCCACTGATAACCACATCTAAGCCAATTTTAGTCATTCTCCTATCACTTCATCAACAAGTATTACACTATTATTAGCCTTTACAACTTCTCCAATTCAATCAGCAATATATTTTATACCGGGCAGCCAATACAAATTAATTCCCATTCCCCAAACTGGTTTTGATCTTCCTTACTCTGGAGTCTTTGTTAACACTATTCCCTATACATTGGGTGATATCCCCGCCCCTATTTCTACCTGAGGAAATCTTACTCTTTTGTCCAAGTCAAATGTTACTTCTTTAAAGCTATCTCTGGCCCTTCGGGACTGAAGTGATCACACTCACCTGAACTCTTAATATTTGTGCTTCCCTTATGCTACTATGTCATATGTTATATTTATATGGATGCATATTTTATCACACCTACCTACTAGATTATAAGTTCGTTAAGGGTAGGTACCTTGTCATCCATTTTTTTCTCTTTCTTCACAACCAGCCAATACACTGCAGATTAAGACCTTAATGTTTACTGAATGAATCAAGCATACCTTATTCTTAGCTACCTCAGATGCCATGACACCAATTTGTTCTTCATATGATTTGATGGCTTCATTTACAGCCTCAAATTGTTGTTTGTAGGTACCCTGCTCTCTCTTGAGTTCTTCTAGCTCTAGATTGATAGCTTCAACTTCCTATAAAAAAAAAAATAGATTACATATGGATTTAGAGAAGTAATGATGGTACCTTAAGGAAAATATAAAAATCAGTATGACCTTTATGTACATACCATTGAAGCTAGTTATTATTTCATGGCAAAATATTGTTAGCATACTAAAGTGAAGGTTTCTTTGGGAGAATAAGGAAGAAGAACAGAAAATAAATCAGGGATTCATGTCTTTTTAAATGATTTCCTTTATTCTCTCAACATTTCTGCCAGAAAGGAAAGATAGTTCATCCTTCTACTTTACATATAAACCAAGATTTATTCAGTGGAGCTAAATTCCCAACCAAGGTCATACACAACCTGCAAAAGTCAGTATTTAAGAGTTCAGTTTTGTTCTTTTTCAAGAACCTCATGTGTTCCAGTAGATAATACTTGTGCTTCAGTTTAATGTACAAAATCTAGTCATGTAAAGACATATTCAGAATACTAATTATATGGACAGAAAAAGAAATAAAGTTAACTGTTGGCAAATCTAAAGCTCAGGTTGGATGAGGATGAGAGAGTAATATGAACAAGGAAGCAATATAAATATACTACAATGGTCATTGATTCAGATGGAAAAAAAGTGAAGACAGTAACTACAGAGACAGTATGCTACAAAAAAAGAGCACTGGATTTGATTAAAGAAACTGAATTTTACAATTGGGGGGGGGGGGTGAAAATGAGGGTTAAGTGACTTGCCCAGGGTCACACAGCTAGTGTTAAGTGTCTGAGGCTGTATTTGAACTCATGTCCTCCTGAATAAGAAACTGAATTTTTAAATGGGAAATGCTTATTTTTATCTCTATGACCTCAAGCTAGTCCCTTAACCTCTCTGGGCCTTGGGTTAGACTAGATGTCTCCAATGTTCCCTCCAATTCTGTATCTATAATCTTACAACAATTTCTTAGAGAACTTTAACCAACACAGAATGGTCATAACAGGGTCCAAAACCACCTCCACTAGGCAAAACTTGACCCCTTGGCCAAACAGAGTCATTACAGCCAAAAGTATCAACAGACTGAAGTACACACTCATTTCCAAAACATCACCAAAGAGAACAGTGAAAGATCCCAAGGCGAATCCCCAAACAAAGTAGAGAAAGTGAGTGGAAAAATAAAACTGAGGAAGAAAAGAATTCAGACAATGGCATGAGAAGGTAAGGAAAACCAGACTGAAAAATTAGCATTGCCATCATCCTGCCTTCAGAAAACAGAAAGTGAAGGATGCTGTCCTATTCTCAGCCCAGAGACATTGGCAATCATAGCTGTTTATAGCACCACGTCTGTCACATATGCCACTGGTTTGTGGGATTTGCTTAGCTACATTTCTTTGTTACAAAGGAGGGTTCTAGAGGGGAAAAGGTACTTACTGCAGAAGTAATGATATAGAGAAGAAAAAAACCATGATTAAAACATTTGTTTGAAAACTACTCCAATCCTCAAGTGACCCTAAGATGTCACTGGCCATTCTCTCCAACGACACAGATCCATGCATACACCTCTTGTCTGAATTTTCCCCTACATCTGTCACAGGGACACAAAGGTGCAGGTAGCCTTCCATTTCCCCAGACATTACGAAAATGCCAGGGAAATTGCTGGGCAATTACGGAATGGTTGTACAAGTTATGGTATATGATTGTGATGAAATATTAGTGTGCTATAAGAAATGATGAAGATACTTTCAGAAAAACCTGGAAAGGCAGGGCAGCTAGGTGGTGCAGTGGATAGAGCACTGGCCCTGGATTCAGGAGGACCTGAGTTCAAATCCGACCTCATACACAACACTTACTAGCCATGTCACTTAACCCTCACTGCCCTGGGGCGGGGGAGAACCTGGAAAGGTTTACATGAACTGAGGCAAAGTGAACTGACCAGAACCAGTAGAGCATTGTACAATGGTCAACTGTGAATGACTTAGCTATTTTCAGTCTAAAGAACTTATAATGAGAAATATTATCTGCCTCCAGAGAAAGAACTGATGGGAATGAATCTAAATGTGAATCAAAGCATTTTTTTTAAATATTTTTTCTTTTTTTTCTTTTTTTTTAGCTGGATCAAATTTTGGGAAACTACATAGTGCTTTCAACAACATGAAAGTGTTTCATGCTTAAAAAATATCTTTTCGACAATATTTTTCCAGTAATACTATATGGCTATGAATGATGAAAAAAATCACATTCTCAGATTAAAATTACATTATGACCTCAAGCATATTGGAAAGATGAGTGTAAACATACTAAAGAATATAATCAAAAATGAGAGAAAGCAGAGGCACAGTCCAAGTGCTATACTGGCAACCCCAAAATATTAAAAAAGCCAAAAGACCCTAGAACAATTAGATGAATTATGAATTGTGTTAAACAAAGACATTAGCAAGAATTATACGGGTGGCGGAGTTGTGATCTTCATAGTGGGAAGGAATACCTACACTAATGAGAGTAGGGATCCAAAGCACAAAATAATTCTCAAAGAGTCACAAGATATACATACGCCTAAATAATATCTGCTCCTTATACCTTAATCTACTTTTTACCCTCCTTAATCACCTCCATCTTTAAATTTTCCTTGACTCCCCATTATCATTAGCATATCCCTGGAGCCCAACTCATCACATACCAAATCAGCTCACCTTTCTCCAAATTTGTAATATTCACTGTACATGTCACTTTGTAACTAATCATATTCTGCCGTGTGACATTGGTAGCTTATCATCTTATTCTTAAACTGGCAATGTTGTACTTTTTCTGATCAGAAAGTAAGCTCCTGGAAGGCAGGTTCCATGGCATGTCTATCTTCCTGACTCCCATAGCATCTAGCACAATGCCTTAAGCATACATGTGTTCAACAAATATAACTTATTTCTTGATTTTCTAGCACAATCAAGTGAGTTCCACTCCATCATCTAAATCTCTGTCTGTTTCTGAACAAGTTACTAACAAGGGCAGTTTGTTTCCTGTAAAACTAGCAACACATGCAAGTTTTATGTACAATTATGCAGCATGCAGTATGATGTAACTTTCAGGAAATAAGGCATCTAATAGATTGGTATGATGCTTACTTTTGAA
The DNA here is from genome assembly GCF_019393635.1 of Dromiciops gliroides. NCBI lineage: Eukaryota > Metazoa > Chordata > Mammalia > Microbiotheria > Microbiotheriidae > Dromiciops > Dromiciops gliroides. The sequence goes on from NC_057861.1 coordinate 582,022,254, forward strand.
GACATTCGCTTTTAGATGTAACATATTAATGGAAACTAAAGAATAAAAAATACTCAAAATTGAAAGAAACAAATCTAACGACCCTCTATTTTCCATCCCATCACACACTTCTAACAAATTTGCTTCCTTTTCAGTAATGGCTATCAAAAGTCAAATATTTATTACCTGCTGCTTGTCTTTCATCTTCTTGCTAGAAGCATCTGCCTTTTTTTTAGCACAATCAAGTTTCTTCTGGGCATCTTTCAGTTCTCTCTCACGCTCAGCTTCTGCGTTTTTCATTTTATTCTCCAGCACTGCATATTTTTCTTCTGCCTTTTTCTGGGTATCCTTTGTATTTTTTAGGGTTTCCTCACTTTCCTCTAAATCAAAGTAGAGTAAACAGTGACTAAAGATTCCAAAGACAACCACTTAATAAATAGCTTATAACAGTATCCAGCCTCCAGATTGTAAGACTGGCCTTATTTTTTCCAATGCAATACATTGATCTTTTCTTACTGGTTAAGAATCTCTACATATAAAACATACACATGAAATATCTAAAGCTAAGTAAAATTATAATTTCAAATTACTTATAAACAAATGTTTCAAATACTTTGTCTTTTCGTGCACTTAGGCAATAAAAGGGTTGAGAGAAGATGAGACCAAATGTAGAGGGGAGGGTAAAGGGAATACGTATGTCAGGGTGAATGAAAAGGAGGGAGATTCTTTTCATGCCTCAAGTCTGTTAAGTCAAACAGAATTCATTAGGGTCAGACAATGGAGTGCTTTAGAAAATACCACCATCCCTTAGAATTCTACAAAATAGAAATGGTTCAAGCAATACAATGAGGTTGAGGAGAAGTTTTACAACTGAGCATCTTATCACTTTAAACTGGGAAAAAGACAGCTCTCTTTGAGAAAATTGCTCAGTAAATATTTCAAGTGGCAAAATGCATCATTTGGTTCATTTGTCTCATCAGGCTACCTGGCAGAGGCTTCAGCTACCGGGGGTCAGCTTCACAGCACAAGATGCAGAGCAGAGCTCTGTGGGAAGAGGGACAAAGTGAAGGTAGTAAAAAAATAAATAAAAATGTTCTGCCCCTAAACACCACCAGGGAGGATGCAGATGTGTCTTTCCAAACAGCTGAGGCAGAGAGCATTAGATTTTTCCCCCCGGCTTTAAAATGAAGATTCACATCTATTTATTCACTAGAGATAGCAATCTAGATAAAACTACATCCAACGGAAAGGTCTAGATCAAGGTGCCAGCTTCAACTCTGGGTGAGTTCATTCAATTTACTAAGCACCAACTGTAGCCCAGACAACGTGCTAGGACAAACACAAAATGAAAATTGCTCCTGCCCTCAAAGAGTTTATATAACTCTAAAGTAAAGAGGGATAAAAATATCAAATAGGCCCGGCTCTGAGCTGTCCATACAACCCTAAGAGCCAATTGTTGGCATGAATTATCTCTACCTCAGCTCAAAATAAAACATGGAGGAGAGGGGGAAAGGGAAAGAAGGAAGGATTTTATACAGTCAAGACTTTAAACATATGAAGTAATACACTACCAAAGACAACTAATTTCAATCTAAAAGTTACCCCATGGGGGCAGCTAGGTGGCGCAGTGGATAAAGCACCAGGCCTGGATTCAGAAGGACCTGAGTTTAAATCCGACTGCAGATACTTGACACCTACTAGCTGTATGAACCTGGGCAAGTCACTTAACCCTCATTGCCCCATCAAAAAAAAAAAGTTAACCCAAATTGTTCAGACAAGGGAGAGGTAATCATGAGACCAAATTTTGGGTTCCAAAAATATACCAAGTAAATATTTAAATTATTATATACACTGCCAGCACTATAGATTAAAATTTCATCTTTTTGTTTTGTTTTGTTTGGTCTTTTGTGGGGCAACAAGGTTAAGTGAATTGCCCATAGTCACACAGCTAGTAAGTGTCAAGTGCAGATGTGACGCTGGATCTGAACTCCGGTCCTCCTTAATCCAGGGCTGGTGTTTTATCCACTATGCCACCTAGTTGCCCCCAAAATTTCATCTTTTAAATCTTGAAGAAAACCTCATTTGTTTTATATAAATCCAAAGGAAAGCTAGATGGCACACTGAATAGAACACGTGATCTAGAGTCAAGAGAATGAGTTCAAATTGGACTTCACACATTCACTAGGTATGTGACCCTGAGCATGTCACTTAACCCTGTTTGCCACAGTTTCCTTATCTGGAAAACGATCTGAAGAAAAAAAATGTCCAACCACTCCAGTATCTTTGGCAAGAAAACTAACTCCAAATGGGGTCACAGAGAGTTGGACACCATTGAAATGACTGAACAACCACAAAAGGGAAAGAAAGTCAACAGAAACAAAATAACATATACAGTGTTCTAATCTTACCAATCGTTTTCCTAAGGGCATCCAGTTCTTCCTGTTGTTTGTGGTAGGAACTGTGCTGAAGCTTAGTATGTAACAATTCTGTCTCCTCAGACTTGATCTCCCATTGCTGTTTTAGTTGACGATACCTTAAAAGATTTCCATTTGTAGCAAGTGATCAGTTATCATTTTAGGGTTTCACAAGTGAATTCAAATCAAATGCTCTTGTCTAAAATGAGCTTGAAAATGTGTGTGTAGGCAAAGATCTGTTGGCTATATGAAACACTTGAAAAACAAACTCACCTTTCTGAGACATCAGTCATTCTGAACTCTAATTTAGCAGCAGAGTCTACAAAGTTCAAGATCTTATAGGCATGGAATTATCTTATCCAGCATGGCACAGTAGATTGCCAGGCCTAGAGTATGGAAGACCTGAATTCAAATATGATCTTATATGCTTATTGTGTGACCCCAGACAAGTTACTTAGCCTCTGTTTGCCTCAGTCTTCTCATCTGTAAAATGGGGGTGATAATAATAGCACCTACCTCCCAGGGGTGCTGTGAGGATCAAATGAGATGATAATTGTAAAGTGCTTAGCACAGTACCTGGCACATAATGAGCACGTCATAAATGTTAGCTATTATTATTGTCGTTATTATTATTAGACTTATTGCAAAATTGTGGAAATTTCCTGATTAAAAAACATTTTTCTAAAAATGTAAATCTTTAAAATGGATTAATCTGAAATAGCCAAACAAAACAAAAAAGATTTAGTGCACACACTCCATCAGCTTTAGCCTTACTGAAACTAAGAACTACCAAACTCAAGTGAATCGCCAGTCTCAACCTCCCAAGCATCAGGGACTACAGGTGTTTGCCACCATCATGCCCAGAATAAAATTAACTTTCCGGACAAATTCAAACGTACAAATCTGTCACCAAGTCAGACATGGCATGGTATCACAGAAAATACTGTATCACAGAAAAAACTGCCTCACTATTCTCACTGGGAACAAAAATTTCCAAGTGTAAAATAGGCACTCATACTTGGCAATCGTTAAAGTATGAGTTTCTAATGTTTTTTGATCTCTAGTAATATAACAGCTACCTAGAAAAACAGTCCTGGTAAAGTCTCTAATAAAGTATCACAGAGAATCAACATCGGAAAAGATGAAAGCAGTCAGAGAAAGCCATTACCCCTGTGTTGGGGTTTGTTTAAAAGAACTAACATTTACATAATATTTTTTCATTACATAATGGTTTAGTATGTATGTGTGTATATATGTATGCATATATGTATATGTGTGTAAAAGGGGGGATGGAGGGGTACAGTGCTTTAACAGATAATCTGCCCAATGGCTGCTGATGACAAAACAATAGGAAAAATATTTAACAGTCTTAATTTTTAGTCCCCGCTACTATCCAGGAAAATGTCAAAAAAAGGAACATTGCCTTTATGATTCTAGGTAACAGTTAATACTGAGAATCCTGGATGCTCTTTCATCATATGCTTTTCATCATTTCTGTTGGTATCAGTAATATAACTTTTTATGTAAGGAAAAATTAATGTAAGAATGCTGAACATAGGAATTGTTTCTACTACTATCTTCTATTTGTTAATGCTTTATAGCCTACAAAGTGCTTTTGACCATATTTTCGTTTCATCCTCAAGAGTCCCATAAAGGTAGTAAGACAAGCATTTTAACCCCATGTTACAGATCATTAAAGACAACCCTGCCTCACCTGACCCGCCTTTTCATTCTGAGTGAGACAAAACAAGTATCATAAGTTAAGGATACGCAAATAGGTTACAACCTACAGAGATCTCATTACATTATATTTCCCCACAAAATTACCCTTCTCCTAAACTTTCCTATTTTTCCCTCAGGGTAGGTAGCACTATCCTTCCTGTCTCCTAGGTACGCGACCTCCGCCTACTCAACTGAAACTGCTTTCATCCAAGGGACCAATTATCCCTTAACTGCCAAATTTGCCAAATGGAAGCTCACATAGCTGGTCACTAATATGCTCTTTCCTTTCGACACTTAGCCTAAGCATCATAGATTTGAAATTGGAAGGGACATTACGATCTGCTAAACCACTAACCTCATCTTTCCAAGGACCCAGATGAGACTCATGGAGGTCAGGTGACTTTCTAATGCCATGCAGGCCAGAAACAGCAAAGCCAAGATGGGAACTCCAGCCCTGCCTCCAAATTCTGCCCTCTCTCCCATGGCCCCCTCCCAAGCGCTTTGTGAGCTGGACCATACCAGCTTCTAATAGAGAAAGCTTTTGATAATTATTCAGTTTTCAAAATCAAAGACAACATGAATTTTCCTAGTTGACTGAATCCTTTGGGGGGAGGAGGTAAATGTTCTTTTGTCCACCATTCAAATCTCTGAAGGGAAAAAAAAATGCTCTTTAAACAGAAGCCTTACCTTTCAGCAGTGTTTTTTAGACCAGCTAATTCCTTTTCTATAGCCTGGAGTTCATTCTCCTTGACTTTTAGCTCCTCTTGAATATTTTTGAGTTCTTGAGCCTGGGTCAAAACAGATGCAGTCTGGGGCCTTGCACCTGTTAGAGACAGAGAGAAAAGGTGAGCTCGGCACTGGGCATCTGCAAACATACATATAAAATCACAGAGTCTCCAGGTCCTCCCACTCCAGTGCTCTCCACAATGGGGGCTACATTCCTAAGTGTCTATAGCATAACCCCAATGACATGACCCCAAGGAGACCATGGCATGACTCCCAGTCATGGGGCCAACTATAAAATTACACCAAACCCCTTCTTCCCCATAACAGCCACTCGTGGGGTTTCTCTCTATACAACTACCCCAGGTCTCCCCTGTTACTGTGCAACTCCACAGAAGTTATGAGGGGGATATTGGGAAAACCCCAACGTTTATGTAACCACACCCACCCCAACTGCTTTTCATTTTAAGGGAGACAAAGTGTCACAGGTTAAGGAGACACAGATGGGTTACAACCTGCATAGATCTCATTACATGATCTTTCCTAGCAAACTCAAATTTTTTCTAAACTTTTCTATTTCCATTCTTTCCAGTCTCCTAAGGATTTGACCTCCTTCTTATTTATCACTGACCATTTCTTACTCAACTGAAACTGCTCTCAACCAAGCTAATCTCCTAACTTCCAAATCCGAAGGACTTTTCTCCATCTTCATTCTTCTTGACCTCTGTGCAACACCTAACACTATGGATCACCCTCTCCTCCTAGATAATTACTCTCCTCTATAGGTAAATATAATGTATCGTCATCTATAAAAACTCTAATGTCTACACACTTAAGCTTGGAAACAGGATTTTCTAACTCAAGAGGCATTTCAGTGAGTTTTGATCCTATTTATGAAAAATTTTAAAATAAAACCCCTTCCGAGTCACTTGAAGAACAACTGGCAATTCCCATCATGGAAAATAGCTTAATTTCAATCAACACTTTTGTATTATGGGATTGAAAAATGAGCATCATGATTTTGAAAGTGCTTGCTTTGGATCTATGAAATCTTGGTAAAGTACTTTAAACCATTAAACATACATAATTATTAGCATAATAGGACATGCATATAAAATAAATAATACACATGTTTAAGTGCTCAAAACCCTTTTTCTGACAATGGATGATCAAAAAAGTTTGAAGATCCCTGATCTAGTTTATCCTCCCCCCATTTTAAAAGGAAATTGTGAGGACTAGAAAGGCTAAGTGATTTACCAAGATCACACAGACAATAAGGAGAAGTAGGGATTGCTATTTTTCCATATATGGCATTATCTTCAATTTCACAATAGTGAATTAATAATAAACATTCTAACTCCATTATGAACTAGAGTATTCCATCTCACCTGACACTAAAGAACACAGAACAAAATTGCATCCTCCAGAACTCAAAAGAATTCTATCAAATGTTACATCTGCAAACATTCAAACTGAGGCAATCTAGAAAGAACTCTCTCATAATGAATTTTCTAGAAAGGATCCACTATTACTTTTTCAGTGTAATCCTGGCTGTGGATCCCACAATCTTAGGCAAACTAAATTTTAAGAGTGAGCCTACATTACATATCTGCCATGAGGAGCTATGTCAAACTGAGGAGCTATGCAGTACTGCACACTTCTTGCTATCTGACATGCCAATATCTGTGTTTGCTTCATGGCTCCACAGTGCTGGCCATGGAGTCAGGAAGATCTAGGTCAAATTCTGATTCCCACATTGACTAACTCATGTGTAACCAGAAGCAAAAGTCTTAGCTACCAAGTTACAGAGAAGTTACAAATGTGGTTGATAAGGGAATTTCCAGACTCATGAAGTCAGACAATCTTGACAACTGACATATTTTTACAATCTCCAAGTTTCACAAAGTAGTGAGGTTTAATGAAATAAATAATGGACCGAGGGTCAAACAATCTAGGTTCCACTTCCATCATTAACAACAAGAGCTCATTTAGCCCCTCTCTGCTGAACTTCCTTATATGGAAAATGGAGACAAACAGGTATCCTGCCTATGTCGGAAATGTTACCTGGATTAAAATAATACAATGAAAAGTTATGACATTTTCAAATATTATAAACATGCTATATTAACAAAGCACAAAAATTTATTACATTTCCAAGGAAAATATAGGCATGTGCTCAGATGAAAGTACCTAAGTGCAGCTGCCCTTACCGCCACTCAATGTTCCACTGGGATCAAACACATCACCATCCAGAGTGACCGTTTTAGTCATTATTCTTTTATCAAAGGCAACTTTCTTAGCATTGTCGAGAGAATCACAGACCAATGTTGTTCCAAAGACAAATTCCATTGCTTTCTGAAGCTCAGGTTCATATTCAATCAGGGAAAGGGCCAGATGCACATTATCAGCACCAACCTGCCAAGTGAAGAAGACTTGTGAGGCCAGAGTCATAGTCCAATGAGAGAAACAACATGTAAACAGCAATGAACAAACAAGATACAGACAGGTAGAGTGAGATAATCTCAGAGGAAGGGCACTAACATTTAAGGGAAAGATACACATATGCACTTATCCATGCATACGTATACATGTATATCTTGGTTAGAATTGCCCTAAATGAGCATTTTATTCTATGGCTATAAATCTTTATGAAGCTTCAATAGAACTACATATCAAAAATTTGTCATTTAAGCTAAATGTCCTTTTGAATTAACTTTTCCTATGTTAGAAATGGTAAAAGATTCCCAGAGTCACTAACTTGTTTTATGTAAAAAAAAAAAAAAAACTGGGGAAAAAAAAAATCAAAGGATTAATAACAAACACAACAACAAACTGAAATTTGCTTTTGTGTCACCAAGTTCAATAGCTTAGCTAAACAATTACCATCGCATTAACTATTTTTAACTAGAAGTCTACTTCAACCCTAGCTTCTAAAAAACCCAAAATCAATAGTTCAAGGGTTTAGGGGGTTTTTTGCGTTAAGCCCAAACATAAAATGTATCTTTGGTTAAAATATTTTTACAAAGAGTTTGTTAGAACATAAGGAGAGTAAAAACAAAAGCAATAACAAATCCACAGCACTTATTCACCTGCTTACTAGAATCTGAGGTGGAAGGAGAAAGTAGTTTAAGAGGGTGAATGAGTCAATTAACTCCTTTCTTATAAGCCAAATATTTCTTCTACCAAACCTTTCTGTTTCTCTTCTTCATGCCTCCTGTATTGAAATTTGGGTCACCTGAACTACCCTACATGACCTAATAGTAGAAGAAATTACCCTAAGCAGCAGGAGTAGCTAGGGCATCCAGTTTGGTTGCAAGGATTCCATGAAGCAAGGCTGCTGAGGGGACACTGGGATGAGCAGGTCCTTTGGGAATTTGTTCATAATTCCTATGAACTTATAAATATAAGGTTTCTCTGATCAGTGCAATGACCAACTATGACTCCAGACCAACGATGCTGCAAGCTACCCATCTTCTGACAGAAAGATGATGAACTCAAGAGACAGAATGAGATATACTTTTCTGAACATGATCAGCGTAGGAATTTGTCGTGATTGACTAATTATTTTTTTAGAAAGGTTGTATTTGAATGGGGGAAGTAGAGGAATGAGGTGGGGAAAGAAAATTAAGTGCTTATAAATTGAAAACATAATTTAAAAAAAATTTAAGTTAAAAAATAAATCTAAGGTTTCTGAACATGCATTGTCTTTAAAATACATATGACTACATACCTAGCATGGCCTAAGTAAGCGGACTAAACAATGAAACCATACATCTCACATTCAAACAGAAAACCAGTCATTACTACCCTTGATAAAACTTTTTACAATTTTATGCCACATGAAAGATTTTAATAAAATAGAAAGAAACTAGATGCCTCAATTTCCTTGAAACTTTAAGTAAATGTCCTAAATTTTATATGTTTTCATAACTCAAGTCCCAATGTAGCACAAATCCATAGTTATTCTCTAAACAAAATAATGATACTAGCTGACACTTACATAGTACTTCCAGGTTTGCATAAAACTTTAAAAATACTTTTTAAAAAGACAGAATTTACAGGGCAGCTAGGTGGCACAGTGGATAGAGCACTGGCCCTGGAGTCAGGAGGATCTGAGTTCAAATCTGGTCTCAGACACTTAACACTTACTAGCTGTGTGACCTGGGCAAGTCACTTAACCCCAATTGCCTCACAAAAAAACAATAAAAAGACAGAATTTGAAATCAAGTCTTCCTGAACTTAAGTCCCATACTCTAATCAATTAAAATGAAAATGCATATGAAACATACACAAAAGAGACTTACCAGATTTTTAGCTATATCCAGAGTTTCCCTTCCAATACACCTGGATGAAATTTTGTTGAGTGGAATTATAGTATGCCGACGCTTTAGTTCACCTTTTTCTAGGATTTTTTTACCTGTAATCTAAAATAAATATTGTATATTAAGTGGGGGGTGGGGGGAGAAATTCAAGGTACATAAAAAAATTCAAAAAGAGAAAATGAATGCTATCTTTAAAGATATGGTGGAACTATAAGCTTTATGATGCTTCCAAGAAGCTTCCTCATAACCCATATAATACTGATCGTGCATGTTGACACATATGTGCTTTTTAATTTTTTAGCGAAATGTTTTAGAGGTACATAAAGCAGAAACCAAAAGTTAAGGAAATGGATACCTTTTTATGCCATCATGAGACATTAATGTTTTTATAATATTGGGGGGGGGGGGTGTTAAATGCAATACCAAAACTCTACATAGGTTTTCTGAAAACCTCATAATAAGTTTGCTTTGATTTTTGTTTTTAATCTTCCAGTAGGGAGGAATGAAAATTACTTGTATTAACCTTGCAGAATGTTTCTAACACAATCAAACTAACTGGAAAACTGCTGATAGTCAACTGTCAATTATTCAATACTAAAAATAACTTGCTTTCTGAAGCAAGGTATCAACACCAAATTCTGGTATATGCATCATTATAAAAAGCAGTTCTAGGGGGCAGCTAGGTGGCGCAGTGGATTAAGCACCAGCCCTGGATTCAGGAGTACCTGAGTTCAAATCCGGCCTCAGACATTTGACACTTACTAGCTGTGTGACCCTGGGCAAGTCACTTAACCCCCATTATCCCGCCAAAAAAAAAAAAAAGCAGTTCTAGAAATTTCATTTATATTACATAATAAAAATAAATAGAACTTGCTTCAAAGTAATATTATATATTTTATACTTTACAATTTATGAAAGATAAGAAACCTAGTAGAAGAAAGACAACACATTCCTATACTTTTAACATTTTGTTATAACAACCATGTAGACATATGCTTGGTGATTCTTCTGTTTGAATGAATTTGTCTAAAATAAAATACCAATATTAAAAGATATAAAATAGAAGTGCTAAGGTTTAATATGTCTTCTAGTCTCAATCTTGCTTAATGAGTATGCTACCCTGTGTTTTAGATATTTTGTTAAATCATCTACTGTTTCATGATATAAAAACTGAGGGTGTTTAACCTAAAGATTAGACTTGAGAATAGATAGGGTAAAGGAGAGGAACAGAGTGACCGATAAGTTACCAGAGGCCATACCCAAGAGCAGTGAGTTGAAGTTACAAAGAAAACTAAGGTTTAGGGGCAGGTAGATGGCACAGTGGATAGAGCACCTGCCCTGGATTCAGGAGTACCTGAGTTCAAATCCGGCCTCAGATAATTGACACTATTAGCTGTGTGACCCTGGGCAAGTCACTTAACCCCAATTGCCACACACACACACACACACAAAACAAAAAAGAAAACTAAGGTTTGATATAAGGAAAAAATTTCTGAAAAGTGGAATGAGCTGCGTCAGGAAGTTTTAGGCTCCCACACATCATCTTCAACAAAGAATACAGGGATCTTTTATTATGTTATAATGGGGATGGTCTTTGAGGACAGGATAGACTGGATAGTCACCAAAGTCCCTTCCTAATCTAGAAATTATGTGATTCTGTGAACATAGCACATCTTAAAACGTGTTCCACAAACCCAAGAAATCCCTTGCAGAATTCCCTAACTGGGGGGGACAGAGCCAAGATGGCGGAGGAAAGACATTAAGCTCATAGGGCTCCTGATACAATAACCCCAAAAATAGCAATAAAAGAACCCTTGGGGCAAAAAAACACACAAAAATACGGGCTGAGAGTTTTCTCCAGCTATAGATATATTTCAGGGGGCCATGCTGGGCCATGAATAAAGCCTAACCCCGCAATCAGGCCGACACACCAGACACCCGCCAGAGGAATTTGCCCCAGTGCCTCTGAATCGGCTGCAGCACCAGCATCTTCTGGAACCGAGCACACGGTCGGACTGAACGGCTGGCCTGGAGGGGTAAGTGCAGGGGTACCAGTGGATTGGGGGGAAGGATTCAACTGTCCCACCCCAGCGGGCAACCAGGAAGAAATCCCAAGTGGTGGGAGACCCAGGTGGGGGAGGGGAGCAGGGGAGCAGTCTCATCGGAAGCTGAGAACCACACCACAGAAAGCTTTGCTGGTTGGTTTCTTAGTAAATAGGCCTGAGGTTATCTCCGGACCTGAGAACAGGCCAGGTGAGATTAAAGCCTGCCCCCCCTCAACCCAAAACACCTGGGACCCTCTGAAGCTGAGAACAGGAGTGGAGCCGAGAAGCAGAATTCCCTAACTGGAAATGGATGGAGTTAAATGGAACTTCTTTGACTTTATATTTTTATCAAACAAAATTATAAGGATGAAAAAAGACATATAACTGAAAAATGCTACCAATTTACCTCTGTGTCTACTACAACACTATAGAGTCGTCCACCAGCAACGATTTCTAGAGCTTTTGTTGTAGCAGCGCTTTTTACATTAAACAGAGAAGCCACAAGACCTTTTACATGATTTCGATTCCAATTCTTCTCTGGATCCCTTTGACACAAAAGATAACAAAAATTAATCCGAGAGAGATACTACTATGCTTGATGAAAAATATATTACCCACCTCCTGATCAAGTTTTCCTGATACATATACCCAGTTTAAAACAAAAGCAGATTTACAATATTTGCAAAGGCAAACCATAATTTCATAATCAGTTAAACTCCTCATAGTTAACTTTAAACATCAAAATATACAGGTGCAAACAACTTATATGTAAAATGGCATATACTGTGAGGCCACTGGTTTCATCATGCAGCCTGACTTCTCATTTATACTCATCTATCCCTCAATACAATCTTGGGCTCCACCCCTAGGTCCTAAGCCATAATAACTGAGCTTTTGCCTTATCTTGCCCCAAACCAGATGTCCATGATTCTTCCTGTCTGTCTCCACACCAAGCCATCTGGTCCCTTGATATGTTTTCTTGCCTCATTAGAATATCAAGTTCTTACTATGCCCAAAAAACTACTAAACATTGATAGATACACCCTTTGAATCAGCAATACCATTATCAGACCTATATCCAAAAAAGATCAAAGAAAGGGGGGAAAACTACCCAAATATACAAAAATATTTATAGCAACTCTTCTTGTGGTACCAAGGAACTGAAAAACTAAGGGGATATCAATCAGGTGGGGAATAGCTCCACTAATTATGATATATGGATGTAATAAAATACTACTGTACCATAAGAAATGATGAAAGGGACAGTTTCAGAGAAAGCTTGAAAGACTTAAGAACTCTGATCAACCACGATTCCAAAATACATGTAATGAAAAATATTTTACTCATTTTTCAGAACTGAAGTGATGGATTAAAAATGCAGAATGAGACATAACAGTTTTAGACACGGCCAAGATGAGAATTTGTTTTGTTTGCCTATGTTTGTTACCAGAGTTTTGTAAAATGGCTTGTTAATTGAGAAAAAAAAAAGAATGTTAGCTACTTGAATGCAAAGACTACCTTCCCTGGCTTGTATTGGTATCCCATGCACATAGCACAGTATCTGGGACAGAGTTAAGTGTTTAATAAATGCCTATATTTAACAATATTGTAAGCAAATTAAAGATGATCTAAATTTACTATATAAAACTTAAAGTCATATTTAGTAAGAATTAAGAATGCCGATTCAGTAGTCATGAAATTAATAAAGAGTTAAAAAATTTTAACTCTGTTGTCACTTGTTATATTGGATACATTTTAAAGAAAAAAAAAATGCCAGATGCAGGAAATGCTGCTATCTTTCAAAATTATCTTGGCCCTTTTCCTTTTTCTTTGATCTCGTTGGAGTACAGATCTAGTAGCAGTATTGCTGGTTCAAACAGTGTGCATAGTTTAAACAATTTGGAATTATGGTCAAAGGGTGTGAAGAATGAAAAACCCAAAAGATGGAGTTTCTGGGTAATTAATAATTAATTTATTAATTAGACTAGCTAATAATCAATAATCTAATGGCCAGTACTTTCTCTCAGTAACCAGACACCTGATGGAGAAAATGAATGCCTTAAATATTTTTTTGAAAGGGAATGACAGGTAGCTAGGTGGCACAGTGGATAAAGCCCCAGTCCTGGATTCAAGAAGGCCTGAGTTCAAATCCAGTCTCAGACACTTGACACGAGCTGTGTGACCTTGGGCAAGTCACTTAACCCTCATTTCCCTGTTCCCCCCACAAACACCCCCAAACCCCCCCACCCCCCAAAAAAGGGAATGACCCTGACAGGAGAAACCAACCCTGATTGGTAGACATTTAAATAAGGAGATGGGATAGAAGTCTTTAGACCCTCCTACTGAAAACATAGCTTGATCATGAGAACCACCTCCAGCAATCTGTTTTCACCCATGCCACTCTAGTTGGTTTTTTCCTTCATGAAAACCCTAAGCTCCAATGGAGGGGTGCAAGGACATAGGTTTATTTCCAAAGGGCAAGAATTCACCTAGATTAGATTCTGTTTACACTCTAAACAGAGGTATGGTCTCCTAGTTGGATGGGGTCCTGACCAAGATGGAGAACCATGAACCCCAAGGATTAGGGCAATCTCCTCTATCAGCCATGTCCTTCACAGACTGACTGACTGAACCTATAGGGGCTAGTCCCTGAAGGAGTAAATAAAGGAAATTAAAACTTAATCCTTATTTAATATAACAAATAATTTCTCTCAGGGGTTATAAAACTGGGCATACCCTTTGACCCAGCAATACCACTAGTAAGTCTATACAAAAATATTTGTAGCATCTCTTTTTTGTGGGAGCAAAGAACTCAAATTAAGGAGATGCCCATCCAATTGGGGAATGGCTGAACAAGTTATGATATATGACTGTGAAGGAATACTATTGTTCTATAAGAAATGATAAAGGGGATGGTTTCAGAAAAACCTAGGAAGACTTACATGCACTGATGCAAAGTGAAGTGAGTAGAACCAGAACAATGTACACAGTAACAGCAATATTGTCATGATAGCTCTGACCAACACAATGGCCAGCAACAATTCTGTAGGACTCATGATGAAAAATGGATCCACCTCCAGAAAGAGAAGTGATAGACTCTTAAATGCATCCTAAAGCACTTTTTCTCTTTATTTTTCTTTTCTTTTTTTTCTGTAATATGGCTGATGTGGAAATATGTTTTACATGACTGTGTATAAAATGGGTATTGTATTTCTTATCTTCTCAATAGGTAAGGAAGGAGACGGAAGGAGAAAATTTGGAACTGAAAATAAAAATAATTAAAAAAAAAAAATTATCTTGGTGTTGACAAAAATCCCTACTGTGGGTGCAAATACTTGTTGCTTTATTTATATTTAGCCTTAGCCATCTGAATTTTCTTTATTTTAAGTTTTGTTAATAAAGCTCATGATCTCTTACTTGTACTCAAATCGAAGGTTGGGAAACTTGGCAAACAGGGTTTCACATGTTTTTTTCAGCCTGCTGACATCTTGAGACAGCAGTCGACGCTTTTCCAATAGACGTTCCTCTTTGTTTTCTAAATATCAAAACATAATTTAACTGAACAATTAAACTTAATTTTTTAAAAATAAAAGCCCCCTAAAGAAGCAATACCCTCTAAAATTCTTAGTGATTTAATTTAAGCAAAATATTAAGTGATAAATAAAAGTCAACCATTGGTGAGAAGTATTAACCAAAAAAAATACATAATATTTAAACCATCTCTACCAAATATTAAATACTACTTCTGTAACAATAGATATGTATATTTCACTTTTCTCCTCTATGGACATAGCTCTCGATTTTAAACTTAAGCAAAATGTCCAGTAAAATGTCACCAATAAGAACTAACAGTCCAGTAATGCTCAGTGCAACCCTGAAAAATATGTGAGCTAGCTCAAAGTCTGAATGGCATTTGTGAGCTTTAAATTAGCACTTCAGAAGGGGAGTGAAGCAGGAAGGGAAATCTATAGTGTTTAAGACTAGGTTTCCCTAAAATTGTAAAGAGTTATTTAAATTTAGTATTTATATTCTTTTGAAGAATAGTTGGACTGAGAAATGGCTAAAAATCATGATATCCATAGCTAATAGAATATTATGGTGCAAAGAGAAATTATGAATGTTGAGAAATTTTTAAAACTCTGAACATTGCAAATTTAAATAAGCATAAGCAAATTCATGTTTTCATTAACAAAAATGACAAAATCATTTAGGAAGCTGAGCTTTGAATAATAAACCAGAGGAAGCCCAGGAGAAGAGATAATGAAACATACTTTCCTCCTCATGACACAGCCCAGTAACTACTCAGGCAGACTTGTCAGATATGGTCTCCATATGAATATTTTTGGTTAATTGGGAGTTTTCTTGTCCTAAGAAAGGGTTCAATCTGGAGGCAGGAAAGGGTTGTTTCCTACCCAAGAAAGATCATGATATAAAGAAAAGACATCCAAAAAAAGTTTATTTTTAAAACAAATAATTTTTTAAAACTCTTTTGACATATTAAAATCCCCATAAAAAGGACATTTAATATCAAATGCCAAAACTTGGCAATAGAATTGTAAACATGAATTTAATATATATTAATTGTCAATATTGGAACATAAGAATAGAGTGTTGGTATGATATATGTTCATGGACAAAATCAATGTTTTTCTCAGGATCTCATTTTCCCTAAGTGTTCCCTTCTTAGCAGTGGGCCAAAGACTCTGACACAACATAAACAATTAGTGCAAACCTTCATAGTTTAACACTTTCATTTCTGCTTCCAGTTTCTCTTTAAGCGTCTTCACAGCTTCAAAGGCCTCTTGGTCTTTCTTATAACCACTATCCATCTTTTTAACTTCTGCTTGTTTGGTCTTTAGTTCTTGCTGGGCGTGTTTCAACTTCATCTGAGCCTACATTGAAAAATGAGACAAAACCAGAGAAAGTACTAAACATGAAAGAGCAGCAGATTTAGAAAAAAACAGGTTACTAAAAACAACCCCCAGTAACTCCATAAGCTAGAAGTTAACTGTTTGTCAGAGATGAGCATTTTTTCAAACAGCAGAACTATTTCCTAGTATTTTTCCCTTTAAAGGCAACTCAAGTTATAAGCCAAATTCATGTTTATCATTAATCCATCCCCAGCAATTACATGAAATACACACGGGAAATTCAAAACTCTAGCTTCTTCCATTTCCAAAAACATCAACCATGAACTCTTCTTAGCCATAATACAGGAATTATTTACAAAGTAATACAAGTAATACTGAGTAAACAAGCATGTGTGAGGAGAGAGAGAGAAAGAGAGAGAAAGAGTAGGGCCAGTTCACTGTAACCACAGAATACCAGAATGAGAAAAATGAATTTGATAAAAGTGAAAGAAAACATAGATTCTGACGCAAGGAAATGATGGTACTTTCTTCTTCTTCTTCTTCTTTTGGTGACTTGCCCAGGGTCACACAGCTAGCAAGTGTCATGAGTCTGAGGCTGGATTTGAACTCAGGTCCTCCTGAATACAGGGCCGGTGATCTATCCACTGCGCCACCTAGCTACCCCAAATGGTGGTACTTTCGACAAAATGACATGGTAGAAATCTACATAATAAACTGGAAAGGGGATGGTCCAGAGAAGAGGGCTCTTATGCTTGTCCAAATATAAAGTGATATGTGGTAAACATGGAAGCATAAATACCTCACATTCTTATAGCAATTTAAAATTTGCAAATAACTTTCTTTAATGACTGTGTGAAATAAATAATTCAAATCTTATTATCTTCATTCTAAAGAACAAATTGAGACCCAGATGGGTGTCAGTGGCCCATGATCACTCCAACTAATAACCACTAGAGCTAGAATCCAAGCTCAGGTCTACTAACTAAAGTTCAGTGGTCCAAAGAACAATAATATTAACAAAAATAATAGGAGCAGTTTGTGAAGTACTTTATATACATTATTTTCCATTCCAACAAGTTATCTCACAAATATGGTATGGGTAGAATCCAAAAGATATCCCAAAAAATAAAATAAGCAGGATGTAGTAACCAAGTAGAAATGGGAGTGGGGAATGAATGAATCAAAGATTAACTAAAACTATGAGTCTGGAAACTATAAAAACGATACTACTATCGCCAGAGTTAAGGGACTTGTATAAGTCCACACAGCTAATAAATGATACAAATGGAACCAGAAGCCAAGTCTTCCAAAGCCTATTCCACTGCACCAAATTGCTTATCAACCTTCAAATTCTTGCCACAGAATCTCAGAGTTGGAAAAGACCTCAGAGGCCACCTAGTCCAACCCTTATCATTTTATCACATTTTAAAATTATAATTAAAAATTGCTTAATTTCTGATTTTTACCTGCTTGGCTTCAGTCTGAGCTTTGCTTATGTCATTCTTACAGTTCATCATCTGTCCAGCAAGAGTTGCTTCTTCCCCATCCTCATTACTGGAGAGGCCTGCAGACACAGCATTGAAATGCTGCTGTGCGGCTGTCAGGGCAGCTGCATCTGCAGTACTTGCTTCTTGAAGAGAAGTCAGTCCATCTGTTATCTTCTTTACCTCTTTTTCCTTTGCTGCCAAAGTTTTAGAATCCTTTATGAAAAAATAATTAACAAGGAAATTAATTTCTTTCACTTGCAAATGCAGCATTTCCCACATCATCATCTATCCCATTAGTTTTAAGGACAGGGATTCATTTCCTCTCCTTTACACACACAATACATGGCTCAGCATACATTCTCTCTCCATCAATATGGATCATGACTTTTCCACCTTTTTTTCGACCACTTTTCTAGTTTCATAAGGTGCAGAGACAAACAAACAAAATTACCACCCGGTGGTCAATTTAGACTCAAAGATCTATAAATGCCGAGTTGGAAATCACTTTGTAGAGTTCACTACATGAACCCTCTCATTTCATATATGAGGAAGCTGAGGCACAAAAAGGTTGAGAAATTTGCTTAAGATCAATGAAAAAGTCAATGACACAGCAAGCTTTGAAACCAGAAGTTCTGATTCAAAATCAGTCCTCTTTGAACACACACACCCCCCCCACAAATTGTTTATCTAAATATCACAGATCATAGATTCCATAACAATTTCAAAATGGTATGATACTGGGGGAAGGAATTTCAAGATCATGGCTTTAATCACAAAGTCCTGGATTCCAAATTTTGCCTACCTAAGTAACTGCTATAATTTAAACTTACTATTGCAAATATGACATTAAATAATGATGGAGCATTTCACAAGGAGAAGAATGATGGATGGCTTATTAATAAAGATCTCCATATGATTTAAGGACCAGCATTGTCATATTAGTTAAAAACTTTGATCTATTGATATGAAAGACTCCTGAGTTTGAAGAATCTGTCACCTTTTTTAATTGTGATCAGAACTTTTAGCCTAATTAATATGAAAGAAATAAAGCCAGATACTGCAATTCATTTGAAGTTTTTTTTAAGCCAAACTAGATAGGTACTTACAACCAAGGACTTCAAAATCCCTGACTAGGTCAAGGAAAATGTCTGAGTTACTATATAGACATCAAAGAATCTAAGTTCCTTTTAGGCAAGAACTATTTTTCATATCTAGTACCTAGCACAGTGCTTCACAAATGGCAAGCATTTAAAAATTCTTGTTGAATGGAATGTCAACTCTATGATGCCAGGAATTCTACTTCTTCCATATTTTGCACCCCTTTGAACAGAAGTTCTAACCCCTTTTGGGTCATAGGGCCCTTGGGCAGTCTAGTGAAGCCTATTGGGAGCCCTTCTCAGGAAAACATTTTAAATGCATAGAACAAAATGCATAGGATCACAAAGGAAGCCATTTAAACTGAAACATACTTATCAATTTTTTTTTTTTTGGTCACACAGCTAGTAAGTGTCAAGTGTCTGAGGCCAGATTTGAACTCAGATCCTCCTGAATCCAGGGCCAGTGTTTTATCAACTGCGCCACCTAGCTGCTCCCCTTATAAAAAAATTTTAAGACAAGTTCATAGACCATGGGTTAAAAAACCCTGCCCTAAAGAGTTCGGTGTTAAGATAGTGTTACTAAAAGGGCAGCTAGGTGGCTCAGTGGATAAAGCACTGGCCCTGGATTCAGGACTACCTGAGTTCAAATCCGGCCTCAGACACTTGATACCTACTAGCTGTGTGACCCTGGGCAAGTCACTTAACCCCTCATTGCCCCACAAAAAAACCAAAAACCAAAAATAAAACACACACACACACACAAAAAAAAGATAGTGTTACTAAAGTAATCATTAGACTATAATACTGGGAAAATGCCATATTACAAAGTTAATGCTACTGAGTACCACTAGAGTACCTTGTGTTTTAGAATGTTGTGGGGACCAATTTTTAATTGGGGAATGTTAGCTAAGCGGCTCGCCGCAACATTGAGACAAGGAAGGAGACCGGCAGCCTCCCTCAAAACAGAGCAGGATTTATTTAACAAGAATGAACTTTAAAAAAAACACAAACAGGATCAGTAGGATCCAGGGAAAGGAAATAAAATAGGGAAAGGGAAATTATACAACCGGAATATCACCGCCCAGCAATCAGCTGAGAATACACAGCAGCGTCCTGTTGCCTTCCAGCTTCCAGCTAGAATGGTGAATCTCCTCTCCGCTTCTTCCCAGCAGACCCCAGACAGCCTCCAACCAATTGGCTAGCTGCTCTGAGAGACAAAGCTAGCTGCTCTGCCCTCACTAGGCTTCCAATCATTATAATTTTGCTAGGCCCATGTAGGCATCGTTGAGTGGTGATGACGTGAGGTGCCAGCACCATGGCGACAGCTACAACCAGTGGGTGGAGCACCGTGCCATTTGCGGAGCCCCAGAGGCCAGTGTGTGCGCCAAGGTTTTTTAAAAAACATTCTAGCCAAAAGATGGGGTCATAAAAACCTCAAATAACAATTAATTCTTTACAATGTGCAATATTGCTGCTTACCTCTGCCATAGTTTTTTCTAGTTCTTTGCGCTTTTTTTCTTCACCTTCCAGATTTTTCTTCTTAAGATCTAGAGCACTTTGAGATTTCATATTGACTCTCTGAGCCTCTGCAAGTACATCTTCCAAAGATTGAAGGACATTACCAGTTTCCTATAATAAAATGCATCTTACTTCAATTAAGTTTCTTAAAATTTAAAACTATATTGCAATCTTCTATTCATATGAAAACTTTGTAAAGAGTATAAATAATTTTTAAAAGCTACTATACTATGTCTCTCAAAAGTAAATGGTTAGGCAGTAAGACGCTTTCAATGTCTCTAGAACAGATATCTCATAATATCACTCTGCAAGGCAACTTTTTCACCTTATAATACACTTAAGCTTTCTTACCTTTTCTTTTCTTTTTTCCAACTCTTCTATTTCACGGCTAAGTTCTTTAATATGTTTATCATTCTCAGCTACTTCTTCTTGAAGTCTGATAGTTAGGGCTTGCATTTCTTTTAACTCGTCAGCTGAACGCACTTTGGTATCTTCAGCTAGCATAAACTGATAGGCAATGTACAGACGACTCAAATGTTCTATTTCTCGCATTACTTTTTGGTACTCCAAGTAGGAAGATCTTTCCTGAAAAAGTTACCAATAAGATAAAGAAAAATCTGAAATTCAAATGGAATCTATCTTGAAGCTCCCCAACTCACCCTCCACCATTTAAAAACACAAGAAACATACACATCCACACTTACAATACATATATCACTGGTCAAAATTTCAATTTCCTAACATATTTTAGATTGAATGTCATAATTGGAAAACTGAATTAGAACAGATCATAAAATAATAGTTTTATAGCTGGAAAGGACCTCAAAAGACAAAGTTGGATGAAAACTACCTTTTATACACTATGTAATAGCATTTGTAAATTAATCATATTTTTCCATTTTTACTAACAAAAGGTATTATTAGTCAGTTGGAATTAATATATTATTAATAAATTAATAATTATAATATTAATATTAATATATGTTACAATGTTAATATTGTAGCATTTAGAGAGGCAAAAATCAAATCACCAATAACCTATGTTAAACTTCTCTTTTTCTAATAAAAGACACACCAAACAGACCCTTAACTTTATCAATTCAACTTTTTTACTTATCTCCAACTGAATGTTATTACACGGTCCAAGAAAAAACACGGTACCATGTATTTTACTTAATAGTAAAAAGATTAGAAAAATGATCTGAATCTTATAAAATGAAATTTAGTAGGGACAAACATACATTCCTGCAGTAGGGTTAAAAAAGCAATTGTACAAATATCGAATGTAGTAATGGTGAGAGAGCAGGTAACATGAAAAGGCCTAGGTAATTTAAATAGACTACAAGTTTGACATGAGTCAACAAAGTGATGTGGCTGCCAAAGAATTCTCTCTGACCATATTAATAAGTATGTGAAGCATAAAGAGTACTGGATTTGGAGTTGGAGGTCTCATGTTTAAATTCTGAGTCTGCTACTAACCATCTGTATGATCATAGACAGGTGACTTCCTCTTGTCACTTCCCCTGAAATTAATCCTTCAATTAGCATTCCATATATTTAAAACATACCTCTTTTAATTTGTGAAGTGTCGGAGTAATCTCTTCTGTCAGTATCTATAAAATGAAGAATTACACCTTCATTAGGGTAAACATATGAAGAAAAAGGAAAAATATCACATCTAAACCTGACCCAATTTCTCCATCTCTAGCATAAGAGCCCTAAACATAGAATCTTAACAGTTGCCTAATATGAACTATCTAACAAAACATCAACTACCGTCTGAATTTCTTTCAGCTTCGCCTCCTTTTTTTCTATGGTTTTCTGGGCGGCGATTTTTTTGCATTCATACATCCTTGTTCCAGCCGCTTCTTCAATCATGGATAAAATCTGGAATGACAATGTTTTAAATAAATATTTAAGAATTTAAGATTCGTGATTATCTCAATCTAATCACAAAGAATAGATAGCTCTTTTGGCCTTAAATGAAAATGAAGGTCCTCATTGTAAGTACGTTATCAACAGTACAATGCCAAAAATGTACAGTACTTCTTTATAAAGCATTATTACCAGGGCGGCTAGGTGGCACAGTGGATAAAGCACTGGCCCTGGATTCAGGAGTTCCTGAGTTCAAATCCGGCCTCAGACACTTGACACTTACTAGCTGTGTGACCCTGGGCAAGTCACTTAACCCCTTTGCCCCATAAAAAAAAAAAAAAAAGCATTATTACCAGAAAATAAACCTAAAAAATGCTTTGTGTGAGTCTCAACTAAGCCACATTTATTGCCTAGAGCGGTGGTGTCAAAGTCAAAAAAGAAACAGATGCCTATAGCTGCATACTGACTGAGAAAACCACAAATTAAACAATACTGTATTTTATTTTATTTATTTTGTTAAGCATTTCCCAATGACATTTTAATCTGGTTCCCAGAGCACAGGACCACTGGGATGTAACCTGGTCTAGAACATGCTTATAAATGTATCTATGAGGGGCAGCTAGGTGGCGCAGTGGATAAAGCACCGGCCCTGGATTCAGGAGTACCTGAGTTCAAATCCGGCCTCAGACACTTGACACTTACTAGCTGTGTGACCCTGGGCAAGTCACTTAACCCCCATTGCCCTGCCAAAAAAACAAAAACAAAAACAAATAAATGTATCTATGAACAGGCAGTTTCAGACAAAGAAATCAAATGAATTAATCATATGAAAAAATGCTCTAGATCACTATTGATCAAAGAATTGAATATCACCTTACACCTATCAGACTGGCAAATATAACAAAAATGGAAAATATTGGATGTTGGAGGGGATGTGGAAAAGCTGGGATGCTAATCCACTGTTGATGGATTTGTGAAAAGATTCAATCAATCTGGAGAGCAATTAGGAACTATGCCCAAAGGGCTATAGAACTGTGCATACCCTTTGATCAAGCAATACCACTACTAGGTTTCTATCCCAAAGACATCCCCAAAAAGAGAAAAGACCTTTATACAAAAATATTTATAGCAGCTCTTTTTGTGGTGGCTAAGAATTGGAAATCAAAGGAATACCCATCAATTGGGGAATGGCTAAACAAGGTGTGGTATATGATGGTGATGGAATATTATTGTGTTATAAGAAATGAGAAGCAGGATGACTTCAGAAAGGCCTGGAAAGATATGTATGAAATGATGTATAGTGAAGTGAACAGAACCAAGAGAATACTGTGCACACAGACAGCAATATTGTTTAATGAAGAACTGTGAATGACTTGACTTTTCTCAACAATACAATGATTCAAGACAATCCCAAAGGACTACTGATGAAACATACTATCCACCTCCAAAGAAAGAACTGATATATACTGTGTACAATGTTCTCCTTCCTGATTCTGCTCGCTTCACTCAGCATCAGTCCACTTAAGTCTTTTTAGGTATGCACAGCCCTATAGTCCTATGGGCATAGTTCTAAATTGCTCTTCAGAATGGCTGGATCAGTTCACAACTCCACCAACAATGCATTAGTGTTCCAATTTTTCCACAACTTCTCCAACTTTATTATTTTCCTTTTTTGTCAGATTAGCCAATCTGATAGGTATGAAGTGGTACCTCAGAATTGTTTTAATTTGCATTTCTCAAATCAATAGTGGTTTAGAGCATTTTTTCATATGGCAATAGATAGCTTTGATTTCTTTATCTGAAAACTGCCTGTTCATATCCTTTGACCATTTCTCAATTGAAAAATGACTTGCATTCTTATAAATTTGATTTAGCCCCCTATATATGTTAGAAATAAGGCCTTTATCAGAAATAATGGCTCTAAAAATTGTTTCCAAGCTTTCTGCTTTCCTTTTAATCTTGGCTGCATTGCTTCTGTTTGTACAAAAACTTTTTAATTTAATGTAATCAAAATGATCCATTTTGAATTCCATAATATCCTCTATTTAGGCATAAATTCTCCTCTCCATAGATCTGAGAGGTAAACTATTCCTTCCTCTCCTAATTTGCCTATATTACCCTTTATGTCTAAATCACATACCCATTTTGACCTTATTTTGGTATACAGTTATAAGATGTTAGTCTATGTCTAGTTTCTGCTATATTATCTTCCAGCTTTCCTAGCAGTTTTTATCAAATGGTAAGTTCTTATCCCAGAAGCTAGAGTCTTTAGGTTTATCAAACAATAGATTACCATAGTTACTTACTATTGTGCCTCCTGTGCCTAACCTATTCCACTGATCCACCACTCTATTTCTTAGCTAGTACTACCAAGTAGTTTTGATAACTGCCACTTTATAGTATAGCTTTAGATTTGGTATGGCTAGCCCACCTTCCTTACACAGACTTTTCAATGAGAGTAGCTTGGTAATAAAGTTAGAGTAGAATGGGTGGTAAGCCTTTTCAGAACAACTTGGCTATATTTATAGAAAAAGAAGATCAAAGATTATCCCTTTGCTGCTAAAATTATATATTGGGAGCACTGTGATAAGCTAAGTAGAGTATTGGGCTTAATATCAAGAATCGAAACTTAAAAGAGTGGGGCATTTGAAGAGAAAGGAAGATGCTGACGATAAACAGCCTTGCTTTGGGTTTGGAATTTAACCCTTCCCTAATAGGTATACATTTAATTAATAAACATTTTTATTAGTCTTGGGTTCCAATTTTCATCCCTCCTTCCCTCCTCCCCACCCCCTTCCCTGAGGTGGCAAAAAAAAAAACATGGGTTATACATGTATTATCATGTAAAGTATTACTATATTTGTTATTTTGTACAATAAAATTTGATTAATGAACCTGAAAAAGGCTTTGTGTGAGTCTCAACTAAGCCACATTCATTGCCTAGAGCAGTGGTGTCAAACTCAAAAAACAACAGATGCCTACAGCTGCATACTGACAGAAAACCACAAATTAAACAATGCTGTATTTTATTTTATTTATTTTCTTAAGCATTTCCCAATGACATTTTAATCTGATTCCCAGAGTACAGGACCACTGGGATGCAACCTGTCTAGAACATGCTTATAAATGTATATCTATGAACAGGTAGTTTTCAGACAAAGAAATCAAAGCTCTCTATAATCATATGAAAAAATATTATGGTAGTATTTCTAAAATATTAGATATGGCAAGGTTAAAATGTAATAATTATAATATTACTACAAAATGAACACATCAACCCCTTTAATCCCTGACTCCTGAGGTACAGGTATTATTTCAGAGAACAAGGTAGTCTTCAGCTGAAAGATAGAAGCAATTCACCCACTTGCTAAACCATGAAAATAAGAAAGGGAATAAAGGAAAAGAATAAGCAGTTCTCTAGCTCCTCCAATGTGCCAGACACTATGCTAAGCACTTTACAAGTATTATCTCATTTGATCTTTACAACAATCTGACAAGTACTGTTATTATTTCCATTTTACAGTTGAGGAAACTGAGACAGAAGTTGTAACTTGCCCAGGGTCACAAAATTGAGGACAGATTTAAAGTCAGGTCTTTCTGATTCCAGGCTCAGTGCTCTACCCACTGTGCCACTAAATGCCTGAACTACATTCAAACAAAACTGTATTATCATTCTGTTTATTTTATTAGTTATTCAAGGGGAAAAGTAGTAACTGAAGCTCTCAATTTAGAAGTACAACTGCAAACATTCTTTTATGTAGTCAAAATTATCTTACCATATGCAATGGAACCAAATACTGTAAAGAAAAACCAGTTACCTACAGATCATTCAAAATGATCTAATATGATATTTACCAAAACATAAACCTGGCACTAATAAAGGTAAGGTATAATTAATGTCATTATCCACTGTTATAGTTTATATCATGCCCTTACCTCGGGAGGCTTCATATTCAACACTTTGGTAATTCGGCCCTAAAAATAAAATGGAAAAATATGTTTAAAGCATACCATGACAGAAAAACAATGCGTTTCAAATGGAAGAAGTCATTATATATATATTTTTTTGGTTTACTAGCTACCTCAACTCTCAGAAATAAGTTTTTTGGGAAGTCCTTTCCATCACCTCCAGGAAGATAAGGATTTATTTTTATTAAACTTTAAGACAAAAAGTAATGGTCTCCTGGTATTTTTAAAAATCAGTATTGACTTTTACTAGAATTACAGAAAATTTTTCATTGAAAGAGATATTGGGTTTTTTTTCTAAAGAAGGTAGTTTTAGAAAGCACAGGATTTGAAGGGAAAAAACCTGGCTTTAAATCTAGGCTCTTTCACTACGTACACTACTACTACCTGTGTAATGTTAGACAAGATTTGACTTCTCTGGACCTCGGTTTCCCCCTCTATAAAATAAAACCATCAGAATAGATGATGTGTAAGGTCCCTTCTAGTTCTAAAATCATATGATATGGGGCAGCTAGATGGTACAGTGGATAAAGTACCGGCCCTGGATTCAGGAGGACCTGAGTTCAAATCCAGCCTCAGACGCTTGACACATACTAGCTGTGTCACCCTGGGCAAGTCACTTAACCCTCATTGTCCCACAAAAATAAAATAAAATCATATGATGCTATGAACTCATCATCATTTTGAAGACCAGGAAATTGAGATTTTTTTGGATTGTAAACTCCTGCTGAGCACAATGCCTTACATATCAGAAACATTTTAATGTCTATTGAATTAAGATCATAGGGTTTAGACCCAGATGAGACTCTAAAAATTATTTAGTCTAAATTTTTTATTTTACATATGAGGATATGGAAGCCTAAGTCTAAGATCACAAAGCTATTAATTTAAGTAGCAAGATATGAACATAGGAGCCATCTCCAAATAAGTTTTTCAGATCAGTTCCTGATGCCTACTAACAGCCTGAAGGATTGGAACACGGTACAGGTATATTTTGATGAGAGGAAGCTGGATCACAGATTTCCAGAGTTAAGAAGGGATATAAAACATGATCTGGTCCAACTTGTACCAAGCGATAATCCTTGGGACAACCTCTGTGACAATCACCTAGGCTCCAGGGAAGGGAAACTCTCCTGGACCCGCCCATTTCATGTTCTGATATATCAGTTTGGAAGATCTTCCTAACATCAAGCTGAAATCTGTCTCTGCAACTTCTCTTGGTTCCTACTTCTGTCTTCTGAAACCAAGCAGAACAAGTTTAATCCCTTTTTCCACTGAAGAGTCTTTCAGAGACTTGAAGACCGCTATCATGTTCCCCCTAAGTCTTCTCCTCTCCAGATGAAAAATATCTAGCTCCTTCAGCTAATCCTCTTATCACATGGTCTTCTATGGATCCTCTCCAGACTGTTAACATCCTTTGTGAAATGTGGAATCCAGAACAGAACACAATAGTCTAGATGTGGTCTGACTAAGATAGGATCCTAAGCTATCATTTCCTTCCAGAAATCACATCTCCCTTAATGTATGTAGCCTCAAACAATCATGTTAGCTTTCTACCCAAACATTACAAGAATGTCATACTTATTGACAACCAAGAGAGGCCAACCTAATCCAGCACCACAAAATTTAGAGTCGATAAGTAACCATAGATATTTAATATAGCCATGGTATAGAAATAAAATGGCCAATAAAAGGTCACGATTCAAAACAAAAATCACCTTTAAAGTATGAAGTATTTAAAATGACATGCCAAGAAAAAAAAAAAGGAGAGTTTTGGAACATGCTGAATAATTTACATATCATATTTTTAAAATAAGCTGTACATAATAGTCATAATTTTACATATAATCCTTTTTCTGTTTTTTATCTTTAAAAATATTCATATTAAGGGGGCAGCTAGGTGGCGCAGTGGATAAAGCACTGGCCCTGGATTCAGGAGTACCTGAGTTCAAATCCGACCTCAGATACTTGACACTTACTAGCTGTGTGACCCTGAGCAAGTCACTTAAACCCCATTGCTCCGCAAAAAAAACAAAACAAAACCAAAAAAAAAAAAAAGTTCATATTTGTTGGTATCTGTAAAATTCAGAATAAAAAAACTTAAGTTTTTTTTTAAGTTTACATGAACCTTGCCCTAGCACTATCTTCAGAGACAAGCTAAAAGATTGCTTTACAGGCAAAACTGCTTTGTATTAGTAATTCCTTTAGTAAGGAAGGTAACAACTATATTCTAGTGATGAATTTAAGTCAGTTTCCAAAATAATTACTGTAACAGACATGTTCTTCTGTTAGGCATATACCCAAAGGAAGTCAAAGACAAACAAAAAGATACCAACTACACCACAATATTCAGAGTAGTATTTTTTGTAGAAGAAATGGAAACAAAGTAGATGACTTATCAACAGAAGATTAGCTAAACAAGGTGTGATATATGAAAACAATTGAACATGATGAATTTGAGAATTATGGAAAAGCTTATGTGAACTGATGCAAAGTGAAGTAATCAAAACCAGGAAAACAATATATATGTCTACAATAACATAAATAGAAAGACTAGAAACCGAATACCGTAAAATTTAAATGAACAAAGTTGGCTCCAAAGAAGAGATACAAGAAAGCATTTCCCCATTCTGTGCAAAGGTGTAGGACTTTGGTTATAGAATACTGCAAACGTCAAACTTTTTTGTGATGTTAAGTTTGGTTCAACTGGTTTCTTTTATTTACTCTGTTATTACTTATAAAGGATGCCTCTCAGGGGAGATGGAAGATACAACGGAAAATATAGGTATGTAAAAAAATTATATTTATATGTATGTGTAAATATACATATGTATATATGTCTGCATTGATAATTATTTTTCATATGTATAATTCTTTCTAGAAAAATACCCACCTAAATAGATAATTAAGAAAAAATGCAAATTAACATGTAAGAAATAGTTTGGACACTCAATATTATCAGCAATATCTCAGTTAAATAAGATATTAGCAAGGAATATTTTTATTCCTCAGGAAACATCTAAATGTGTCAGGCAACCTCAAAAATTCAATCATTCTATCTGGTGGTAGATAGGAGGCTATAACACTTACCAACAAAAGAAGCCATTTCCATCTGGAAGCACTTACAAAGTAAAGAATTACATTATATCCCAAATGAAAATTTATTAACTGGGCGAAGAAACATACTTCACCAAAAAAATAGGGGGAAAAACTGGGTGATAAGGCAAAATGAGTATTAATGTTGAAGACACAGAAGGAAAGCCAATACCACATTATGAATTAATTAATGATAATCCATATATCACATTAATGTAAAGCAAATATAAAAACCATAGATACCTGCATAATGAGAAAGTGAGGGTTGTTAACATTAAGTCCAACAGAACAGAAGAGATCTTGAACTCTGGTGTTATTTGCATTTACACCATTGATTAAGTATCTATTTCGGCCACCAATAACCACCTGAAAATAAAACGGAAGCATAATCAAGTAGGGTATTACAAACTGGAATCAGACTTTTCAGAACTACTAGGAAGTTTAGAAATCATCTAGTTCAACACTTCAATTTTGTTGATAAGTAAACCAATGCCGAAAGAAGTGATTTACCCAAGGTCATGAAGCTAAATAACAAAGCAATAACTAAAACCAAAGTCCCCTGATGCCCAAGCCAGTACCCCAGTCTGAGGCAAACATTTGTACCTACAAGACAGAAAAATCTCAGTGCAGACTATGTCTGTCCACACATAGCTTATGGGCAAGAGGGCCAAGCACAGAGAAAGATGGCCAGGCAGCACAGCTTAACGGAAGGAAGAGACTGGAAGACAGGAAGTCTGGAACAGATGACCTCTAACATTTCTTCCAGCTCTAAAAGTCTATAATTCAAAAATTCTAAGTCTATTAAGTTTATATTTTGTCCCCAGTCTTCTCTTTCTTCAAACTGTTCCTTCATCCTTAGATTCCTTCTCATCCTCCTGAACACTCCCTGTATCCCCTCCAGTGCCCAACTCTTTTCCTCCCTTAAGCTGGCCAGGGCCCTCTTGCTATCTTCAATATAACCTAATCACAAAGGAAAGATACCAGATATTTATACTTGACCAAGTTATACCTGAGATGACTTGACTGAATTATATTTTAATTGAAACTTCTTCACAATAAATTACTACAATTCAAGCATTTGATCTTATTAACTGATATTATGTAACAAAAGGGTTTGCTCGATACACATAACAATATTACTCTTGAATTCTGCATTTCTGAGGAAGTCATAAACGTTCTTAGATATCGAGAGAAACATGGTAAAGACTCACCTGTCTTGTAACTGTAATTTCATCATGGGCCTCAAATCCCAAAGGGCTCTGTTTTTTGTCAGAATTATCAAAAGTGATTGACACCGTAGCTTTAGTAACCCCAGCCTGCCCATTTTTATATACTAAATCTTGTAAATTAGAGGCACGAACCTAAAGTGAAAGGTAAAAAATTAAAAGCACAAAGATCTCATTATATCGATGGAAAAAAGTCAGATTTCAATTCCAATAAGAAAACCTACCTACATACTGTGAATTAACTATAAATACCAATATCGATAATTAGCAAGAGAAGTTATTTTATTCACCTTTTCAACAGTTCATATAATATTATACACAAAAGAATAATAAGGGTATCAACTTGTCTCAGGACGATTTCTACATAAATAGTTCTACCCATCCAAGAAAGATGAAAGATGAAAAACATTAATAGTAATAATCAATAAGCATTTATTGTGTCTACTATATTCCAGACACTAAGCTAAGTGATAGGGATATAAAGACAAAAAATAAAAGTCACTACCCTCAAGCAGAGCAAGATGTACATAATAAATATATATAAAATACAAGATAAATATTAAGGGAGTGAGGAAATACCAGAAGCTATGGGATCAGAAATGGTTTGCACAGAAGGAAATGCTTTAGCAGAGTTTTGAAGCAAAGTTTTGAAGGATGTGAGATGAGAGTGCAATCCAAAAATAAAGAACAACCAGTGCAAAGACGGAGGGGCAGAAGATGAGCTATCATATGTGAGGAAAAGCAAGGCCAGTATGGTTGGACCAGAACACAAGAAGTAAATAGAGTGATGTCTAATAAGGTTGAAAAGGTAGGTTGGAAAAATGTTTTGAAGGGTTTTAAAAGTGAAAGGCAGGGGGGAGCTAGGTGGCGCAGTGGATAGAGCACAGGTCCTGGATTCAGGAGGACCTGAGTTCAAATCTGGCCTCAGACAATTGACACTTACTAGCTGTGTGACCCTGGGCAAGTCACTTAACCCTCACTGCCCCACCCAAAAAAAAAAAAGTGAAAGGCAGGCCATATATTTGATCCCAGAAGCAATAAGAAGCTACTGGAGGTAATAATGAGCAGGGGAATGATATGTTCAGTCTTGCACTTAAGGAAGATCATTATTCTAGCTGTGTGGGAGATGGATTAGAGAGAGTAAAAACTTGAGGCTTGGAGACCAATTGGGAGGGTAATACAGTAATAAGAGCTGACATATATATTGCTTTAAAGTTTTCAAAGCATTTCACATGCATAATATCATTTGATCCTCATAAGAGCTCAAAAACAGGTTCTGATATCTCTTTTACAGGGTGAGGAAATTGAGCATGAGAACTTAAGGATCTTGTCTAAGATCACACAATGACTGATACAAAGTTAGAACCCCTATCTTCCTGACTCCAAGTATAATGCTATACACTGAACTGAATTACTTCAACCAAGCTCAGAAGCAGTCAAACCTCCTCTCAAAGACAACATTTTAAAGAAAAAATAATCAAGTGTAATATAAAAATATAAAAAAGGGGGCAGCTAGGTGGCGCAGTGGATAGAGCACAGGCCCTGGAGTCAGGAGGACCTGAGTTCAAATCCGGCCTCAGACACTTAACACTTACTAGCTGTGTGACACTGGGCAAGTCACTTAACCCCAATTGCCTCACTAAAAAAAAAAAATATATATATATATATATATATATATATAAAAAAAGAGGTAAAGACAGCAAAAGCATGCCATGCAACAATCCAAATTTGACTGTCCCCCAAGTGATAACCATACCACTACTTCTATTTTACCTGAGATAAATTGGAGATACCCAGCAAGAAGCAGATGGAATCCAGTATGTTAGATTTACCACTACCATTTAAGCCTGTGATGGCATTAAATAGGGGATCAAAGCCATTGACTTCTGTTCTTTGGGCATAAGATTTAAATCCCTCAAGAATAATGGACTTGATGTGCATTTTCACTACTGTCTTGAAAGAGGGCAGTGAACTTCTGGAAGAGAACAAATGGGTCACAAATCAGTTCTGTAGATCAGAAACAGCAAAGCCATTAAATGAAAGCAAAGAAGCAAGATTCTAAAACCAGGAATGTTGCTGTCACCACACAGTCCAAACACCAAACAATCTAAAGGACTGACATCAAACTCTACAATTCTGTGGGATAAATTTATTCTACGATGCTGATTATTTTCCTATGTGCTCCCTTGGCGGTATGTGACAGTCTTATACAATTCAGTGACCTCCCCAGGCTCACAAAGGCAGGAAAAAAGAGACAGAATTAGAAATCAAGTTTAGACTTCAAATCTAGTGCTCCCTCCAAAATGTCATTTTATTCAAGAAAAAATTACTTCAAAAAACCACAGGGACTAGGTGAGACAGAAGGTCTTGCCTCTGCCACCCATGACAAAGTTACTTCTCTTCTTCCTCTCTGAGTCTCCGTTTCCTCATCTGTGAAAACTATAGAGATTGGACTAAGGTCCAAGGCACTAGACAATCTCTATGGTCCCTTCCCAGCTCAGACAATGAGTCTAAGTCTCTGTCTCCTCAGCAAGGTAGGGAAGATTTCCTTTAAAATAAAATAAACACACACAGAGCTCAACTTTTGCCACCTTCTGAATAGATACTTGACATCTGCACCTACCATCATTCACATCTACATCTACCAAAATCTACTCATTCTCCCTCTCAACGTGCACTTATTAAACGTCTACTATATACCAGCAAGCACTGTTCTGAGTACCTGTCATCCAAACCTATACACATTCTCTATCCCTGAATCTCCACATCTGCATCTACAAATACACCCACGCTCCTACTGTAAATGTCCCTGACACCTACACCCCACGCATACACTCTCTCCTTCACCTCCTATGTCGACACACAACATCCACACACTCTAAGCCAGTGTCCCTGATATTTACATATGCACTCCTTGCCCCACCCCCTGTGATCGATTACACACACACACACACACACACACACACACACACACACACACACACTGCAAGCTCTCTCCTTCTACATCCCTGACATCCAGCCGTACATACTCTCTGCCCACTGTAGTAAGTTTCTGGACATCTACACCACCCATCCGCGCACACACAACACACGCCATCCTCGCCTCCAGTTCTGCCAGACCAGGCCTCCCCTCCCTGGGCCACCGGTACCTGGCAGAGTGTGGTGGGCAGGGCTGGAAGGAGAAAACCGGTCCCGTAATAAACGGTCTGACTCAGGAGAACCAAAAGCGCCCCGAGAAGGGCGGCCAAATCCACAGATTCCCGCCAGCCTTGAAGGCCGCACTTTCCGTTTCTTTTGAATTTTGGCGCTGGCCGAGGACCCCTGGCGAAGGACCGACTCTTCTCAGAGGCGCCCAAACCTGCGCCTGAACATCGGCATCATATTTTCTGGCAACTCGGACGGTACGAAAACAGAGAGGGGGAAGGTTAGAAATTGGAATGCTCGCATTGGCCCTGGATTCAGGAGGACCTGAATTCAAATTCGACCTCAGACACTTGACACTTACTAGCTGTGACCCTGGGCAAATCACTTAACCCCAATTGCCTTACCAAAAAAAATAAATAAATAAATTGGAATGCTCCTAGAAGGTGGAAACTCTGGAGAGAAGTAACCTAAATAGAGAGCGTTGCCGGCATTTGGAAACAGGCGCGCCATCGGTCAGACCCGGTTCTTTGCGTCAGGACTGCCTCTTCCCTCATGTTCACTCTTCCTCTTCTTTTCCGTCCTCTAGCCCCGCCCTCTTAGCACACTGAAACTCTAGTCCCGCCCTCCACTCGCCCCGCCTCCTCGTGGTCAGTTCTTCCTCTAGCCACGCCCCCTTACATCACCATTCCCACTCTAGCTCCGCCTCGCCCTTTCTCTCCTGCTTCCTCAGATTCATTTCTACCCTGTCCCCACCCTCTCCTCCTCTCGTCCCGCCCCCATGCCCCTCCTCTCCTCTAGGTCGCCCCTTACATCACCATTCCACTCTAGCTCCACCGTTATCCTTCTTCTCCCCACCCTCTCAGGTCCATTTCCAGGCCCTTCCCTTTTCTACAAGATTTCCCCTTTTTCTCGCCTGCTTGTGGCAAAATGCTTTAGAGCAGAGTTAGAACAAGGGGATTTAATCCCCTTTTCTGATCAATCTGAAATTGGCTTTAGTACCTAAACCTTAAAACTTCCATTTCTCTGACCCCCGTCCCTCCCACCGACCCGGCGCCTTTGTAAAGATTGTAGTTAATTCTAACCTTGCTTTCTTCAGTTCACATTTTTCTTAAGTGATGACTCATTTGATTATAGCCAGAATAATAATCATAGTAGGTGGCAATATAGTTTGCAAAGAGCTTTACAAATATCTCACTTTATCCTCCTACAATCTTGGGATATAGGTGCTATTATTATCTCCAATTTATGGATGAGGAAACTGGACAAAGGTTGTGTGACTTTCCCAGGACCACATTTTTGTTGTTGTTCAGTCGTTTTAATCGTGTCCTACTCTTCTTGACCCCATCTGGGGTTTTCTTGGCAAAGATACTAGAGGGGTTTGACATTTCCTTCTCCAGTTCATTTTATAGGTTCACACATACACACTGCTGAGGGAAAACTCTGAGAAGATTTTGGGGAAAAGGAAAGAGCTATTTCCAGCTCTGCCATGCTCTTACGGGAATCTGGAGTAAATTCAATAAAGTTAGACTGAGGTACATACTCTGAGCAAGGTCAGTTTATTAACAGTGATGAATGACTGTTCACAAAGCCGGTCAGACTGGCCACCTCAGCCAGCAACCCCAGTGAGAAGGGGGTACCTTCTTTATTAACACACCAGAAAGAAGGGAGGTCTTGGTAACTGTGGAACATTACAATTGGCTATACTAAGAAAAGTAGGCTGGCATGCAGGTGAGGTTATCACACTGACAATTAAAAAATGTTCATTGTTTTATGGGACTCATCTGCCTTTTGTAATCTTTGCTAAGGGAATGAGAACTACCAGACTTGCTATCCCCTTGGAGGAGATAAAATCTCCACTAATTGCACAAGAACAGGCAAGGACAGATGGCATCTTTTGGGGGATGCCACCAGGTTAACTTGTTGGGGCTTAGAGAAAACAAGCTGATATCCCAGGGTCTAATGGTATCAACAACAACAATAACAACCTTTCTTTTAATTTTACCTTTAAACTAATTCAGAAGGGAAGCTAAATTCCCAAGCTTAACTCAAGGTCATAAAAAGGTAACTTTAGGCCGATACTAACTCAATTATAAAAATTAACACAGCATAAAATGAATTACATTGTATAATCAGTACAGTAGAAATTAGAAGTAATATTAATATTTTTGATTTGGGGGAATGTGCCCTGAGTCAGCCCACATGACACAAAGCCCAAACTTCTCCTTCCCTGAATGGGTCACAGAGTCAAACTCTTCCCTACCTGGGTGGTCCCTCTTGAGGGGCTCTTATTAGGATAACAGGCATGTAAACCTTTATCCCATCTTTACCACTATCAAGTTTAATTACTTGGATGTGGAACAAAATTCTCAAGGTCTGTTTCCACTGCCTTCTGTCTATCACAGTCCCAGGAAAGAATAAAGGAGTATTGATTCCAGTGTTGAGGCAGGTTTTATTAAGTATAGGAAACACTGGGGGGAGGGGAGGTCTGCAGACCCCCAAATATGCTGTGTCCAGTGCAAATGCACTGACCACATTCACCTAGTTATTACCAATAGCCTCCACTTGGGACTAACTACTTAAAGGGTTGATATGTGAAAAGATAATGTAGATATATGGGGAAAAGAATCACCTACTCCAGGAAGAATCAAAAACTTCCCCCTGTTGGGTCACATAGGTGACTAGAGGCATCCTGGAATCTCTGGGGGATAGCCTTGCCTTCACATTTGTGTTCTTTGCTATACTTAGCCAGCCACACCTCTACCTAGAGATTGGGGATTTCTGCATCTCAGTGATTCTACCAGGTACTCAGAAGGCCTTCTCTGTCTCAGGTAGCCAAGTGGAGGCACACCAAACATGCCAGCTTATCTGCAAGGTATGAAAATCAAATGCCCAGGACCTAGACTCAAGAAAAAGAAAAAAAACAGAGAATACTGTAACCGTATCAGCTCTACCTACTCCTTCCTTTTACAAATGAGAACACCAAGACCTAGAAAAGGGAAATTAATTGCCCAAGGTCTGACATGTAATTGCAGAGGATTTAGAGGCCAGATTTAAGTAAAATTGCTGAAAAGGGGAGGCAAACCTGAGGGCATAGCTCAGGAGCATAACTTACCCTATCCTGATGGAAACATTCAAATCTCTCCTCTTTCACTTACTATCTGAACAAAAGTCTCTTCATCTCTCCGGAAATCAGTTTCCTCAAGTGTAAAAGGAGGGAATCTGATTACAGCACCATTAAGGTCATTTTTAGCTCTGTGTCTATTTTCCTTTGATTGTTAGCAGATGACAATTATTCTCTTTGAAGCCAAGGAGTTTTTCCTTTGGTTCCTCTCAGACCTATCTGGAGGTAGAGGCTGAATTCCTGGTCCACTAGGCAAGATAACACTTCCTCTTTGGTCAGCTAAACCCTTCCCTGTACCCACTGCTACTCCTGAGAGGTTGGAAGGAGTGTGTGTCTTTCTAGACCCAGGCATGGGATGGAGGGTAGGAAGGAACCCAATACCTAACACCAAAAGTGAAAAACAGTATAACATCTTCCCTCCTCATCCCACCCTTAGAGGAAAAGAAAAGCTGAGGATGGTTGTGGTTTTCTGGGCTCACACAGAATCAACAAAGCAAGTGAGAGGATTTTATAAGACTCAGTTTACCTGTGTCATCATGTCCAAGTATAGTCCTTAAAAGTCCTTAAAATTGTTGAGAAAAAGGTAACACTGTCTCTTTTAAAAAGGGGGGAGGTGGGGACAGCTAAGTGGTGCAGTGGATAGAGCACCGGCCCTGGATTCAGGAGGACCCGAGTTCAAATCCGGCCTCAGACATTTGACACTTACTAGACCCTGGGCAAGTCACTTAACCCCCATAGACCCGCAAATAAATAAATAAATAAATAAATAAAAATAGAAAGGGGGGAGGTGCTCACTTCGGCAGCACATATACTAAAAAATTGGAACAATACAGAGAAGATTAGCATGGCCCCTGCGCAAGGATGACACGCAAATTCATGAAGCATTCCATATTAAAAAAATAAAAAGGGGGTGAGAGGAGGCAGCTAGGTGGTGCAGTGGATAAAGCACCAGCCCTGGATTCAGGAGTACCTGAGTTCAAATCCAGCCTCAGACACTTGACACTAGCTGTGTGACCCTGGGCAAGTCACTTAACCCTCACTGCCCCACTTAAAAAAAAAAAACTGGGGACTTATAGGTAGATGCCATATAGTGGATAATGGATAATCCAAGTACTAAACGAAGTCAGGAAGTTCCTGAGTGGGAATTTTGCCTCAGATCCTTTCTAGCCATGTAACTCTGGATATGTCACTTGAACTTTCTCTTATTTCAGTTTCCTCATCTGTAAAATGGGAATGATAATAGTACCTACCTCACAGGGTTGTGATGAAGTTCAAATGAGATAAGGCATGTGAAGTACTTTGCTAACTTTAAAGCACTCTCTAAATGCCAGCTATAATACATATACTACCAGACAGCTAATGCCTTGATTGGTTTGGCTGAACTGCTTTCTCTGCCCCCCCCTCCTTTTTTTTTTTTTCAGGGCATTAAAGGTTAAATGACTTGCCCAGGGTCACACAGCTAGTAAGTGTCAAGTGTCTGAGGCTGGACTTGAACTTAGGTCCTCCTGAATTCAGGGCCAGTATTTTATCCACTGCACCACCTAGCTGCCCCTTCTCCCCCCTTTTTAAAAAAATTTTTTGTGCTCAACCTGTGGTAGATAGAGCCTTCCAAGCTCATGTTGGTCTGAACAGCCACAGTGGACCACACTTTACCTTGACCCCGACATAGTGATAGTGATACTCTTCAAGAAAGAAGAATAACGGGCAGCTAGGTAGATAGAGCACCAGCCCTGGAGTCAGGAGGACCTGAGATCAAATCCAGCCCTAGATACTTGACACTTACTAGCTGTGTGATCCTGGGCAAGTCACTTAACCCCAATTGCTTCACACACAAAAAAAGAAAGAAGGATAACACCCCAATATTTTATTTACGAAGGATGGTTCAATGAGTAGGAGAGGAGGAAAAGATGTTTTCAGATATGAAAGTGCTATAAAAATATAGAAATGTAAAAATACAGAAATAGAAATATATTTTTTAAAATAAAAAAATATGATTCTTAAAAAGTCAGCTCAGACCATCAGCTAGTTGGAAGTCAGTGCTTAAAAAGGTTGTGGGGCCCATCACTGTGTGGGGGCCTTCGCTCTGTTCTATGGCCATAGACCACACAGGCTTTTCACATTAGTCAGTCTTATAAATCCATGTCCTGGGACACCAGAGATGAAAATGTTTTTATGGCTCAGTACACACCATTCCCACTAATGAAAACACAAGTCACTGAACCTGCCCTGCTGATGGTAAGCCAAGTTTCCTACAGTAAAATGACTAGGCTAGATCATTCAGGGTCAGAACTTTCCTAATTCTCTTTTCTGATGTTTGCCTGTCAGGCATTCCTATCTTTTTCTTTTTCTTTCTTTTCTTTCTTTCTTTCTTTCTTTCTTTCTTTCTTTCTTTCTTTCTTTCTTTCTTTCTTTCTTTCTTTCTTTCTTTTTTAGCATCTCTCTCAAAGCATAAACTTAGTGAAAGTCACTAGAAAGAGAGTGGTCTCTTTTTTGTCTCTTCTCAAGTAGGTGGAACAATAGATAGAATGTCATTCCTGGAATCAGGAAGATTGGTATCCAAATCCAGCTTCAGATGGAATTTGTGGAAGACTCTAAGCACATGCCTCTAGAGTATATTAGATGAACCATTTACTAAGATTTGGGAATACAAATAAAGCAATAATAATAATAGCTAGCATTTATATGGCACTTTGAGGTTTACAAATATTAAATTATTTAATAATAGCAATAACCATCATTTACATAGTGCCTGCTATGTGCAAGGCACTTTACAAAGTACCTTATCTCACGTGATCCTCATTTTATAGACGAGGAAACTGAGGTGGACAGAGATTAAGTGATATTTGCCCAGAGTCACACAACCAAAAAGTGTCTGGAGTTGGATTTGAACTATGGTCTTCCTGATGGTATCTGCTATTGCCTCAAAGAAAGACAGTCCCTGCCCTTTAGGAGTTTAAATTCTGGGGACAGCTAGGTGGCGCAATGAACAAAGCACCGGCCCTGGATTCAGGAGGCCCTGAGTTCAAATATGACTTCAGACACTTGATGCTTACTAGCTGTGTGACCCTGGGCAAGTCACTTAAACCTCAGTGCCCCGGGGAGGGTGGGGCAAAGAAGCTATCTTAAAAAAAAAAAAAGGAACTTAAATTCTAATGAAGAAAAATCATACATAAAAGGGTGCTGTAAAAGAGGGAAAGTAGGGTGGTCCCACTGTGGGCAGGAGCTGAGCTGGTGAGAAGTGAGAATGGCTGGAGGGGGTAGGTCCTCACTGGGAAGTTCCAATCAGAGGATGCCCATTGACGGAAGGCTGCTCAGGTGGAGCTGGGAAGAAGGTGGAAAAGTCCAGAGAAGTCAAGAACTAGGTCAAGTTACAAGCTCCCAATCCCCTAAATTGGGATTATAATTTGTCCTGGTGGCAGTCACTTTTCTTGGGCCAGGTGGCTTTAACATGTACTAGGCCAAAACTTCTTAATCTGTGGATCACAACCTCATATGGGGTCATGTAACTGAATGTGTGGGGGGGTGTCTCAAAAAATCTGGCCACAGTAAAAGGTTATGTATACCTATTTTATATACCTATATACCTGGGGTCACATAAAAATTTCTCTGGTGAAAAGGGGTCAGGAGTGGAAAAAGTTTAAGAAGCTTGGGGGCAGCTAGGTGGCACAGTGGATAGAGTACTGGCCCTGGATTCAGGAGGACCTGAGTTCAAATCCGGCCTCAGACACTTAACACTTACTAGCTGTGTGACCCTGGGCAAGTCACTTAACCCCAATTGCCTCACTTAAAAAAAAATTTTTTTAATAAAATGTTTAAGAAGCCTTGCACTAGGCAATGTTCTCCAACAGAATTGGGGAGGATAAGACACTGGGACCTCCAGAGAGTTAACCCAGGCTTTCTCTGGTTAGACACCAAGCACAGAATTCAGAACCCACCAAACTTGGGTTTGGTGATTAATCAGGGTATTAAGACAAAAAGTTTATGACCTGAAAGTTTGTGACCACCCAAGGTGAACCCCATGGGATGTTCTGGTCTTCTGAAAAGCAGGACTGTGGAAAATCCACTCATATGTCTCATCCTACCATCAATGGATAGGAAAGTATAAGAATTTGGAGTAAGAAAATAAAAGTGGAATGAGTTACCTCGATGAGGTCATGGATTCCCCCATGGAATCTGGAGACTTTAAAACTTTGTTGGGCATGTTGTAAAGCAAATGGTATTGTTGTCATTATAGATTGAACTAGATGACCCCTGAGGTACTTATGCACTGTAAAATTCTGTTGCACTCTGAAATCTGTGTGTAGCTCTACTTGTCCCAAAATCCCTGTTCTTACCTCTAACATTAGTGAGGTATCTTTAATCTTTAGAGAGCCCTTAGAGAAAAGCATCTTTTCTCCTTCCCACTGGTAAACATGTCCAAGTTCAAGGTGTCAATTCCACGGAATGTCTCCTTCCTCTTCTCTTTCTTTTCATACTTTCTTTGCAGGCCTCTTTGTATTCTTTCCTAATAATGGAATCAGCAACCCTTGGTGATCTTCTATGTAAAGACTGAGTGTTGAGGCTACTGGCCAGAGCTTGCATTCCCTCTATCAAATCATACAAATCCACCCATAGCATCTATGTAAAGTCTCCAAACACACAGCCCTGGAAACTCCTCCTCCAAAAGACAGGTGTTCACTAGGTTTTCATTTTAAATTGATCTCCTCAATGAACACTTTAAGGATGAAACCTGGATAATGATAGAGACAGTCCTGCTCAGGACCTTCTCAGATCTGCCTGGCTGCCTTCAATAGGAGTATGCAGACCACAGAGAAAAGCTTCAGTGCAGACAGGTAGAGGAGGAGAAGCAAATGACTGCACTGGTTTTTGGGGGGAGCAGTGCATTGGGTATGAAAAGCATGGATTTGGGTCCAAGCTAGATCATTCTGGGGTCTCAGTACCACTGGCACAAAACATTGTTAGGAATTTCAAAAGACTGTTTGTCCGGTCCAGCCTCTTGCTTTGAGACAGTAATGGAATGCATGCCCATTTTACAGATTAAGGCAATTGAGGTCCAGAAAGACCAAGTGATTTGGTCCCAGGTCATATTGTAAGTTGCAGAAACAATCAATAAGCATTTATTAAGCACCTACTATGTGCCAGGCACTGTGCTGGGAATACAAAAAGAGGGGAAAGACAGCCCCTGTCCTCAAGAAGTTTACAATCTCATGGAGAAGCAGAACTAGAACCCAGGTCTCCAGACATCCAGTGGAGAACTCCTAACTATGCCACAGATGCCTCACATATATACTTCACTAGATCTCCTGCTATCTCTCCCAAGAGAATGAAAGCCCCTGGACTGTTTCATTTTTTGTCTTTGTATCTATCTCCCAGTGGCTGGCATACTGTAAGTGCTTAATAAATGCCTGTTGATTGATTGAAGAAAAGACCAATAATTCAGAAATAATTTCACCACTTTCTTGGTCTTGGATAGCTTTCAAATCTGAAATCCTTCTAATAATGAAAAATGTGTGTGTTTGGGGTGGGTAGGAGACTGAAAAAGGGATGTTTAGTGACCACTCTCAGTCACTAGGCAGGTCCCTTCTGCTGGCTTACAGTGTAGGCCCAACTGTGTCTAGCTAGGGACCTACTCCAAAAACTGAAATCCTGTTCCTGAGTAAGTCCATAGTCCCAGTGGATCCTCAGCATGCACTCTGGATAGGTGCAAACAGCCTGTTTACAGATTTCACAGAGTTAACCATAGTTCATGGACTGCATGCGGTGATAGATTGCAGAAGGCAAACTCAGCTGGAAGATTGTGTCTCCTTCCCTGCCCTCCAACATCTGTTCAGTTATCAGAGAGACCCATCGCCTCTTAATAAACCCGATTCTAAATCATGGCCAGAAACTTGGCCTGAACTGAATTCTTGCCAGTCCTTCCACTGATACACATAATATGGGCACAGCAGGGCCTAAAGGGATCTTAATTTACTCATCTCCAAAAAATCAACTGCATCATCTGAGCACCCTGTGTGTAGATGCCCTTAGTAGGCCCTATGGGTGAACAGAGGAAGGAGACACACAAGCATTGCCCTCCAAGTGCTTACTTTTTGTTTGAACTTATAAAACTTATAATAGGGCAGGCCAGCCTGAAGTTAGAATTAATTCTCCTTTGCTTTATCTAGCCTAATAACAACAAAATGCTTTACATAATTTCATTCACACCTTACAATCTAAAGTTTGTACTAAAGTTTGTATTCTCTGCTTTATAGGATTGAGTAAATTAGCATTTTTTTTTCATTTCTGCATTTTACAGATGTGGAAACAGGCTGAGAGATTCCAATGAGACTTTGTTAAATTTTTTTTCGTTTTTTGTTTGTTTGTTTTTGGTTTTGTGGGGCAATGAGGGTTAAGTGACTTGCCCAGGGTCACACAGCTAATAAGTGTCAAGTGTCTGAGGCTGCATTTGAACTCAGGTCCTCCTGAATCCAGGGCCAGTGCTTTATCCACTGTGCCACCTAGCTATTATAGAACACTTTGCAAACCTTAAGTGGCTATGATATATTGGTAAAGTGCTTTGCAAACCTTAAAGAGTTATATATACGCTAGTTATTGTATGAGGTTTGACTCACTGGAAAAGACCCTGATGATGGTAGACATTAAGGGCAAAGGGAAAAAGGGATGGCAGATTAGATGGATCGATAGTGTCATGGAAACAACAAACATGAACTTGGACAGACTTTGAGAGATAATGAAGGATAGAAAGGGCTGGGGTCACAAAGACTTGGACTACATAACAACAAAGGTCACATCATTAGTAAGTGTAAGGGGTGGGATTTGATCTTGGATCTTCCTGTTTTACATGTTAGATCCCCTCCTCTTTAAAGCTCTGGTGCCTAGCCCTTCAAATCACATAATAAGGCATTTAATAAATGTCTATTGAATTGAGTCAGGGAGTTTTAACTTTAACACAGAAAAACTGTGGCTCCTCTAGGCTCCACCATGACCACATTTTGAATCTTAGAATTTGGCTTCCTAGGAACAATGGTTGTTGTTTTTTCCCCTCCCTTTCCCAGGATTCTGGTTAGTGGGCAGTGAGGTAAAGACAGAGTCTGATATCCCAGCCAAGTTTTTGGCTCAGCAAGGACTGCTGTACAGGGTGGTGGAAGAACCAGACCTCATATGGAACAAATTCTGGAGAGTGCTTATAAAAAGAAGGCCCCTCCCACAATTTGGGATGTTCTTATGTTCATTCTAAAATGGGACTAGACTTCTAAGGCAAGATCTGGATGGCTAGAGGGTAGTGGAACTAGTTACTGGCGGATTCATGTTGGATGCT
This sequence comes from Dromiciops gliroides, assembly GCF_019393635.1. NCBI lineage: Eukaryota > Metazoa > Chordata > Mammalia > Microbiotheria > Microbiotheriidae > Dromiciops > Dromiciops gliroides. The sequence continues at coordinate 582,066,178 of NC_057861.1, forward strand.
CGTGTTCAGGCAAAAGGGACAGGATCACCATCATCATAGCATTTGGGCTAGAAGGGACCTGAGAAGTCATCTAGTCCAACCTATTTTTATAGATGAGGAAACTGAAGTCCAGAAAGGTCACCCAAGGCTATATAAATATTAATTGAAAGAGAGAGAATTCAAACCCAGAGCTCTGACTCCAAGACCACATAATTTATATTAGAAGAAGCCTAAAGATTCAAAGAGATGCTCTTGGAGTCATCAGTTCATTGCCCATTTCAGAGGACAGTTGAATAAGGAAACAAGCCAAAGGGATCAAAAAATCCACCACCTACCACCCTTCCTGAGCAGAACCTTGGCCTTCTTGGCCATCGCTCTGCACCCTCCTTCCAGCCCATATCTGTGAGGTGACTAAAAAGTGGCCACCAGTATGCTAGCATTCACTCAACTGTGCCTTAGACACACAATCCCCCTTCGGAGAGAATTTCTTCTTGGAACTCCCTACACTAGAAACCAAGCCAAGTCTCCATCTCGTCCCCCAAAGAACCCTAAGTCTCCCTAGTAGATAAACAAGTACATTAGGTCCTCCCAAGTTTCCCAAATGTCTATCATAAGTAAGTACAGGTCCTTCCTCGGATTGCACTCAGGAACTCTCATGCCAAAGCTTGTTTGAGTTTATGGCTTGTGGCTAAAGACCAAGTTCCATTCTTTCCTACTAATAGTAGGCCTTTGACCATTCAATTAGAAAGTTCATAAATTGCATTTCAGTTTATACTTCTACCCTAGAAGGTTTAAGAAAGCTCCCTGCTCCAATGAACCAACCTCAGAAAAGGAAAATGTGTTTGCTTTATCCACCAATGTATTCTCAAACTAGTGTTTTCATGTATAAAAGCAGTTCAGGAATTGGCTAATTGGTCTTTCACACCGGGGTGTGCGTGCGTGTGCGTGCGTGTGCGTGCGTGTGCGTGTGTGTGTGTGTGTGTGTGTGTGTCAGGGTTGGGGGGAGTTCCCTGTTATTTCCATAACAAATATGCCATTTTCTGAATGATCAGAACTAAGGAAAGGGAGAAGCAGTGGAGATAATTTAGTGTTCAGCTTTGCAATGTATTCTGGAAATGATTCAATAAAACACAATCGCCACAGCTCTTTATCTGTCCAGTTCTACTCACAACTGAGGGGCTGGCAGGGTTGAAGTGGGTGAACCAGTGCCTAGCACAGTATCAAGTACATAGTAGTAGCTTAATAAATGTTGATTGCTTGATTGACTCAAACTATGAGTAATTGAGTCTGATACATGAGTTTTCTAGGAGCAAGTAGTAATGTTAGTCTCCTTTAGAAACCCTTTAAAGTTCAAGCAGAGATTAAAAATTCCCGGGAGCACTTTTCTCCCCATCCCATGACACATTCCTAAGAAGTCCCATGACCCAGATAACAGGATCAGACTTAGAAGTACCCTGGAGGGGCAGCTAGGTGGCACAGTGGATAGAGCACTGGCCCTGGATTCAGGAGGACCTGAGTTCAAATCTGGCCTCAGACACTAGACACTTACTAGCTGTGTGACCCTGGGCAAGTCACTTAACCCTCACTGCCCCACAAAAAAAAAAAAAAAGAAAAAGAAAAAAAAGAAAGAAGAACTACCCTGGAAATCATCTAGTCTACCCCCCCCCCCAATTTTACATACGTAATAAGTATAATCAGAAGGAATTCCCTGTCCCACCCTCTCTGGGACACCAGTGGGATAGAGCAGCATCAGAGTCCTGGCTATTGAGGTAGGAAGAACCACCCATTCAGAAGACCCTAAAAGTAGTTGCTTCTCTCTCTGGTGCTCTTCCCTCCTTCTCTTGTGTGGCATGTAACCCTTTCTTTTGAGGACTTACCAGAATGCACTGGAGAAAGATACTCTGAACATATGTCGTGTTTAGCTAAACTAGAAGCCTGGGTTGCCTCTTCTGCTCCTATTCTTTGCCCCAGCAATCCTGGGGTAGATGTTTGGCTTGGAAGAAACCCCAAAAGTCTGAGAGGTTGGAAAGTCCTAGGTCTCTCAGGGAATGTCAGATACACTATGAGAAGCTCCCCTTAACTGTTGCTATACCATCTCTCTCTCTCTTTTTTTTTTTTTTGCAGGGCAATTGGGGTTAAGTGACTTGCCCAGGGTCACACAGCCAGTAAGTGTCTGATGCTGGATTTGAACTCAGGTCCTCCTGAATCCATGGCCGGTGCTCTATACATTGTGCCACCTAGCTGCCCTGCTATACCATCTCTTGAGGAAGATGACCACTTAAGAGTTGGAGTGTTCCAAAGCTTGATTTGGACTACCAGAAGATATGGATCTTGAGGGAATTGCTCAACCAAAGCAACACCAAGAGGGTGAAATGCCTATTTAAGAATCCCACTTGCTTGTTTCATGGGGGAGTGGGAGGGGGGGCGGTGTTAACCAGGATTCTAGTGTGGAGGATATCAAAGGTCAAAGTTCAAGAAAAAAGGCCTCTTGACCATTCTTCATGTCTACTCAGGCTCTCCCAGAGTTGAACCCTGTTTGTGTCTGTGGATCCCTCCTTCAGTGGGAGAAGGTGACCATGCCAGATTCCCTGGATCCAGCAATCATTTGATACTACACTTAACAGAGCAGCTAGGCAGCCCAGTGAACAGGCCTAGAGTCAGGAAAATCTGAGTTCAAATCTGACCCTTAGTAGCTGTGTGCCCCTGGGCAAGTCACTTAAATCTCTGTTTGCCTCAGTTTCCTTCTCCATATTATTATATTGTGCCTGCCCACCCTCCAGGGTTATTGTAAGGATCAAAGGAGATAATAACTGCCAATGCCTGGCACACAGTGAGCACTATATAAATGTTTTGTTGTTCAGCTGTTGTTCAGTCATATCTGACTCTCTGTGACCCCATTTGGAGTTTTCTTGGCAGAGATCCTGAAGAGGTTTGCTATTTCCTTCTCCAGTTCATTTTATAGATGAGCAAACTGAGGCCAACAGGGTGAAGTGACGTACCCAGGGTCACACAACTAGTAAGTGTCTAAGGTTAGATTTGAATTCATGAAGATAAGTGTTCCTAACTCCAGACCTGGCACTCTATCCACTGAGCCACTTAGCTGCCCCATATAAATGTTAGTTGTCGTCTTCGTCATCATCATCATCATCATCATCATCATCGTTGCTGCCGCCACCACCACTACTACTACTAAGACACAGCAGATTCTGGTACCTTGGCCAAGGGGACAAATAGCAGACCAGGTATTTTAATCCAAGTACTCTGACACCCTAACCAGATAATTTAATCTAAAATTGCCTTACAATTTACCACATTAAAGGTGAGTTTTAACTGTTTCCCCACTCCCACTTCCAGGAGAAGGCCCAAGCCAGAGTGGGAAACTCAATCTCATGTAGTTCTCTCTAATCGCAGTAGGTTTCTTATAGCTTTAAGATGTGGCCCTCTGGGGGGTGGCTAGGTGGCGCAGTGGATAAAGCACCGGCCCTGGATTCAGGAGTTCCTGAGTTCAAATCCGGCCTCAGACACTTGACACTTACTGGCTGTGTGACCCTGGGCAAGTCACTTAATTACCATTGCCCTGCAAAAAAAAAAAAAAGATGTGGCCTTCTGGTTAAGATGAACACATCTTCCTTGCCCCTGGAAAGAGAGTCCTTGCCCAGATCTGCTCTTTTATCAGCCTTCCTGGCATCCTCTATAGCCTGCTCCAACTCCATACCAACTGTCTGGCCCCCTGGAGATGATATCCTATCATTGATCTTGTCCTGCCAAGCTCCAGCCTTAGATTACTCCCATTGTCCACTGCCTTTGCCCCTCTTCCTGTGCTCCTGCAGGAAGCTAGAGAAAAAAACCACAAAAGTATGCTGAGTACACTACAAATTTATGTTACACAAGCTTGGAGGGGTTCTAATTGCAGAAAGGTCATCTGTTCCCATCTCCCTAACTGAGTCACTATCTCATTCACACAACGTCTTTTCCAAACCCTTTCATCCCTCCTCAAGCTCCCTATGGCTTCCGAGAACCTTGCCTAATATTTCATTGAAAAAAAAATGAGGCCATTTGCCAAAAATTCCCTCTTTGCAGTTCATTCTCACCTAACTTCATTCAAATTCCTTTGGCAGGAGGGGGGGGCACGGAGTGCAGCTAGGTGGCACAGTGGATAAAGTACTGGCCCTGGATTCAGAAGGATCTGAGTTCAAATCTAGACTCAAACACTCAAACTCCTTCTGCCATGTCTCACCAAAGCTACATGCAAAAGTAATCCCATTCCTTCCCATCTTCTCCACCTATTCCCCTACTCTCATTAGTCCCTTTCCATTGATTGGTCATTTCCCTACCGCCTGTAAACATGTTCAAGTCCCCCATCCTCAAAAATCCTTCAATTGAAATGTACATCCCTGCTCTCATCTCATATCTTTCCTCATTTTATGGTTAAACTCCTTGAAAAGGCTATCTATATAATAAGTGCCTCCCCTTCCTTTTCTCTCTCATTCTCCTAATTTTCTTTTTCTTTCTTTTTTTTTTTTTTTGGCGGGGCAATGAGGGTTAAGTAACTTGCCCAGGGTCACACAGCTAATACGAGTCAAGTGTCTGATGAAACATTTGAACTCAGGTCCTCCTGAATCCAGGACCAGCTGCTTTATCCACTGCACCATCTAGCTGCTCCCATTCTCCTAATTTTCTATAGGCCTCTGACCTATATTCAACAGAAACTGATCTCTCCAAAATTACCAATGATTTCTTAATTTCCTGGGCTCTCTTCTCTTCTCCTATATTATTTCACTTGGTGATCCCATCGGTGTCCATGGATTCAGTTATTATCTCTATGCTGATGATTCCCAGATCTATTTAATCTATCCCCTAATCCTGACCTCCAGTCTCAAATCTCCAACTGCCTAGGATATCTTAGATCAGATATCCATAGACATCTTACACTTAGTAAGTCCAGGACTGAACTTATTAACTTTACCGAACCCCTCCCCCACCCATCCCCACCACCACCTCTCTTCCTAATTTTCTCATTATTACTCAAGGACACTGACATCTTTCTAGTCATCCTCAACACTTTACTCTCTTACCATATCCAATCTGTTGCCAAGTCCTTTCAATTTTACCTTCTCAATATCTCTCCCCTTTGTCTCCTTCTCTCCTCTAACACTGCTAACAATTTGACGCAGGTCCTCAGCACCTCATGCTTGAACTATTGTTCCAGGTGGTCTCCCTTCCTCATTCATGCCTCTCCCCATTTAGCTATCAAAGTGATCTTCCTAGTGTGTAGATCTGGCCATGTCATCTCCCCTTCTTAATAAATGGCAGTAGCTTAATATTACCTCTAGGATCAAATATAAAATCTTTCTTTAAAGTGACTTTCAGGGGTAGCTAGGTGGCACAGTGGATAAAGCACCAGCCCTAGATTCAAGAGGACCTGAGTTCAAATCTGGATTCAGACACTTGATACTTACTTGCTATGTGACTCTAGGCAAGTCACTTAACCCTCATTGCCTCACAAAAAACAAAAACAAACAATAAAGTGACTTTCAAAGGATCTTCCTATCATTTCAAGTCTTCTTACCTTTCCCTCCATGCAATCTATGATCCAGTGACACTGGACTCCTTGCTATTTTCTCACACAAGAGTACTCTTTGGACTCTCTGCATTGTCACTGACTGACCTTCATGACAGGAACACTCTCCCTCCTTATCTCCACCAGCTGGCTTCCTTTAAGTCTTGTTAAAAGCCAACCTTCTGCGAGAAGCCTGCCCTGAAAGCTTCCTCTTAATTACCTTCAAATTAAGATATAAGGTATTATTTCTACATAGTTGTTTTTATATTATCTTCCTCATTAAATTGTGAGAAAGCAAAGTACTATTTTTGCCATTCCCTGGTGTTTAGCACAGTGCCAGGCACACAGTAAGAGCTTGATAAATGCTTCTTACCATCTTTTGAAGTGAAATAAGGAGCAGCTTAGTCTTATGAACTTATAAAGCTGCAACTGCATTTGAGCTCTAGACACTGACTGGTCTTCCATAGCCCTTTGTTTATAGACCCCTAGTAAGAGTGGATGCTTTAGGGCATAGGTGAGCAGCCTAGTAGGTGAGCTAAGAATGTTGGCCTTTTTGTCAGGCAGATCACTTTCCATTTTTGACACTAGTTTTGAATTCAACTTTATTTATTCCTAAAATGGGCATGACACCTGCAGTAGCTACTTTACAGCATGGTGGTGAGGCTCAAATAAGATATAATATAAAATAACATCAAAGCACTATATAAACATCAGTTATTATTCCTGGGACTGAGATGTTGCTGGAATTTTTGTTCCTAAGCTTTCTTGCCTCTGTGGCCACAGACAAATTTAACATCCATCCTCATTTTAAGAAGCCATGACACTTAACAAAGTAAGTTCCTCCAAGCTGGAGAAGGGGTATGAGGTGGGAGGGCCACGGGGCCATGGGGAACAAACATGCTTATTAATTCAGCATTCTCTTGGATCACTGGAAAACAGCAATATGGGTTAGCCAGCAGGAAACAGACTACAAAGCTTCTTATGTCTCCTGGAATAAAGGGGAAGCTACCCCAAGGCTCATGTTTTCCCCAAAGAAGTCTTTGAGTAACTGGAAATGAGTGGAATTTTCCCTGAGGAGGCTGAATTGAAATCAGTGTAGCCAACAAGTCGTTTGCTTGCTCGTGAAACCTGTATCTATCTCGGGCCTGGCCAAAGCCTCCATCCCAGGCACCCTCTCATGCAGCAATCATGAGGGAGCAGGATAATGGGAAGTACAGCTTTACATCCTGGGAATGCAGAGAACTCTCAGCAGCTCAGACAGCACAGGCAGCAGCCAGCATGATTTAATGCTCTCCAACACAAGGTGGGCTAGGACTCGCATCCAGCAGAGAAGCTAAATGACTTAAGATCACAGAACTGGTAACACTTGACTTTTGTAAAGTGCTCGAAGGAATACAGTATTTCATAGTAGCCTTAACAGTACAAGTATTTTAGCTTCATTTTACAAGTGAGGAAGCCATGACTCACAAAGTGACTCATCTAAGGCCACTTGGCTATTAAGTGGCATTTCTGAGTCTAGAATCCAGATCTTTTGACTGCTTGTCCTCTATTCTTCCCACTATGTGGCTCATTCTCAGGACCCAGGCCCATCTAGGTCTCAGAGACTGGGGAAGATCCAGGGAGCCCACTTAAAGGTGACCAGCAGGTGGAGAAAACAAGGGAAAGGAATCAAGAGGATAAGTGGACTAAGCAATGAAGGTTCCCCAAGAAGAATTTGCTTTCCTGCGGATGGGGGATTCCACAGGAAAAAAAGCATAGGATCATTATAACACACACTCACGAAATATTGCTGTTTCTGCTTTCCTAACATCTCTCATGTTTGACCCCTTATCACAAGGACACCTCCTTTGTTTGAGCCCTCAGCATTTCTTACCTAACATATTACAGCAGCCACTTTCTTTCTTTTGGTGAGGCAATTGGGGTTAAGTGACTTGCCCAGGGTCACACAGCTAGTAAGTATCAAGTGTCTGAGGCCGGATTTAAACTCAGGTCCTCCAGAATCAGGGCTGGTGCTTTATCCACTGCGCCACCTAGCTGCCCCAGCCATGTCTCTCTCCACTCCATTCAGCCTTCTCCATAGTTGACAAAACGATTATCCCTGCTCCCCCGACGACATCCCCACCCCGCCTACTCAATCAACAGGGAGTCAGTGGCTCCCTTCTACCTCCAAGAAAATGAATCAGTTGATAAACATTAAGCACCTACTATTGTACCAAGCATATTATTTAGCTTTTTAAAGCCTTCACAACTTGGCCCCAACCTATTCCTATTCCTAACGTTGCTGAATTCTATGGTAAAGAAAAACTGGGCCCATTTCTGTTTCTCATCAGTGGCATTCCATCACCTGCTCAGTACCTTTGCATTAGCTCTTCTCATGCCTAGAATGCACTCCCCTCCTCACCCTCCCACCCCCAATTACCTTCTAGCAGGTCTAGGAAGATGCAACACCTTTGAACTTCAGCTATAAAAAAGGGATGATGACTTCTCTAGCTACTCATACTGTCATTGAGAGGATCAAATGAGACCATGATGGTAGAAAGCCTTGTCAACTAAAGTGTTAGCCACATGAATTATAATTTATTTAGTATCTACCATTATCTCATTTCGCTGAATATGGGGATTGGCTGCCATTTTGTATTTCTCAGGTCCTGCTTTCTGACCTGATTGAATTTACCAGAGTAACACCAAAGCTTTGTTTCCTTTAAGAAATAGATCAGGGGCAGCTAGATGGTGCAGTGGATAGAGCACCGTGGGCCCTGGATTCAGGAAGACCTGAGTTCAAATCCGGCCTCAGACACTTAACACTTACTAGCTGTGTGACCCTGGGCAAGTCACTTAACCCCAATTGCCTCACCCCCCCCAAAAAAAAATAAATGGGTCCCCTTGGGTTGGGGGAAAAAATGGGGGATCTGTTTCCTTGGTCAGCCAGTTTTGTGAGAGTCACAATACCCTGACTCCTTTCACTCCTACTGATTCAAGTGACCACTGTCACTGTGGAAAATAAGCACCCTGGTATAGCACTATTCCTTTCTCTTTCCTTAAATAGACACAAAACTGTCTGCTAAGAGAGGGGAAAAAAGAGAAAGCAGCTGTGCCTCTGGCAAACATCTCTGGGGCCACTTAGAAGATGCCAAGAGCCTCTCTCGGACAAAGCTTTTGATTGAAGCTGCTAACTAGCAGCATCAGGCCAGACGTGTGTAGGGCCAGGCTCCAGAGCTGGGCAACCCTGTTCCCACTGGTGCTAATGGACCATGGCCCTGGAGGGAAAGAAGCCAAGGGAACTCTGTGTCCAGAAAAGAATTTCCCTCCAGAATAAGCGGTTTTCCTTCTGCCAACATAAAGAAAGCCCAAGTTAATGCAGAGATAGGCCATTTGTCTCATTTGCTTGGCGCTTTACTGTATGTTGCCTAGTGACTTATTCTGTATCGTCAACTTGCATCGTTTTATTGGTCACATGTATAGACCCTGTCCCCAGCTAGATTGTTAAGTTGTTTGATAACAGGGTTGTGATGCCTCCTTTTGCATTTCCTGCACAGTGTAGTGTTGGATACATAGCAGGTGTTCAGTGAAAGAATACTTGTTTACTGAAAGAATGAACATGTAAAACCCAGAAAACTAAAAATGTAGGTTTGGCTCCTAGTTTTTCTCTTTCACACCTTGGGCATCCCTTGCTCAAACTGTCTCTCTCAAGAAATAAACATTGTTTCCCATTTTGGGGATCAGCAACATAATTCAAAGTCTTCATCTCTAAGTAATCGGAAGAAGGTTCTCTTTGTTTTTGGATATCACTGTAATCTCCATCCGAAACAATATATACTGAGAAACCACATTTTCTCCATTTCTTTCCAGGAATGCACAAACAGCCAAATGCACAATCAGCTCAGCTGCCTGCTGGGAGTTAAGCACTGTCAAACGTTTCTTAGCAACAGAGCACAAGTCTGAAGTGGTTGTTCTCCCTGGAAGAAGCTGTGGGTGGATGTGGATAAGAATGTACTATTATATTCCTCTTGCACTAATAATAGTGATGATGATGATGCCTAGCATTTAGCTTTATGGTTAGTGAAACTTACAAATATCTCATTTCACTATCACAACAACCCTGGGAGGTGAGTGCTATTATTATTCCCATTTTGTAAAAGAGAAAACTGAGACAGACAGAAGTTAAATGACTTGCCCAGGGTCATATAGTTAATATCTGAGGAGAGGATTTGAACTCAGGTCTTCCTGATTCCAGATCCAACATTCTATCTACTGTGCCATCTAGCTGCTATAGCATTTAGGAGCTCTTATGGTAAATAAGTCAACAAACATTTATTAAGCACCTACTATGTACCAGGTAGTGTGCTAAGCACTTACACAATGGATTGAAGCACTTCAGTCTAGTGCACACCTACAGTTTTCCTTCTGCCTTCATAGGCTCTAGTT